>NW_028259148.1:7502500-8127500 GCF_977971745.1 Zootermopsis nevadensis | reverse complement strand
TTCCTTTGAATTTCTCAATATTAATGTGCATTTCATTTTAAACCTGGAACATCACACACAGTGTGGATCAAACTTAATTGATCTTATCATAAATAGCTCATGATACAACAAATTGTATCTACATAAAATATAAATAATAATATCTGACTTCATGTAGTGTGAATAATTATGCAGTAATATATTTGTATCCAACTTGATGAAAGGGATTGTTGGCATTCATTTGGTTTACCTTCTGTTTTTTGGGAAAATACATAGCAACAATGCAGAAGGATAATTGTGGAATTACTGGTACTTTCAGTGTAAACCTACATTAAGCTTTTGATACTAAAGAGATTCAAAACACTTGATTTTATCATAATTTCATTTTAGCTTCAAGAGAATCTTTCATTATATGGGATTCCTCACATATATTATGGGTATTTGGAAAAGAAATCTCAATACTTTCATATTTTTTTCTGTTTCCATTGCATGTGCTACACGTTCTATCATCTAACATTCATGATTTAATTAATGTGTTTATGTACAGGGAGTGTCTTTGACAATCCTCCGAGGAGCAGTGTTATTTGGTCTGAATCCAGGACTGGTGACGATTCGGCGATCAAAACAAACTTATGGTGTGGGCATACTCAAACGTTTCATGCATGGGGTTCATCCTCCAGGTAATTATTACACAGGGTTCAAATGATGAAGTCATACTTATTATGGGATAATTCTAGATCTTATGATAAGAGAACAATCTCTTACAATTCAGTTATCAGTTTGTCATTTAGGATTCTTTCTTTTCTTTAGAAAGAAATGCAGACTAATGTATTATCATGTCCATGCCCAAACATTACCTTGCAGAAGACGACGCAGATCTTAATTTAAATTGTCCATTATTCTTGTACTGTTTTAACCAAAACTGGAATATGTTAACGAATTTTAATAAAACTCCTCAGTGTCAGATTTCACGAGTTCATTTCAGCAGTTCTCAAAATGTTACATGCATTCAGGGAGACAGACAGAAAATAAGACAGACATGCACATAGGCATATTTTTTGCAACTTTGAATTGCAAATGCACCTATAAATGTGTAGACTGAAAAAAATTCAGTTAATAATAACTGTTTAACTATTTCTTTTCTTTTGATATGGCTGTAAAGAGAAATTAATTGAGAAAGATGGCGTGGAGTGGTGCGTTGATGTCTTGGACAAGTTTGTTGTGGCTGAGCAATCAGTGGAGATTGGGGAGACTGTGGTACGTCGATATACTCCAGCCATCCCTTTTCAGAAATCTATTGTCATCAACATCTATAGTGCTGACTCTGCTGATGCACAAGTAAGGACCTTGACTATATGGAAGATGAAGTTTCGTAGTCTTTAATACCTCTTGATATGACTTGTGAAAGGAATGACTAGACAAGTAGGAAAGGAAAAAGTGAAAGAAGTTAGAATGTACACTGTATTAATGATCATAAAAATGGGTCATATTATAGTCTACTTATTTATTAAGTATATATCAGACAATGGACAATTTTCTGCATAATTTGTGGTTTAACTTTACCACTGATGTGAACCTTTATCACTAACTTTAATTTCAGCTAAGTTCTGAAGAAACTCAGTGTTCCTATTTATTCTGTCATAGTTCATCACTGACCTTGGAGTTCATCGCTGTGGAACCCTAAGCCTGAACATCGCAGACATAAAAGAAAACGAAAGTAGCGACAGTCCTCGTGAAATTCACACGCGCATGGTGTTCGGGGGAACAGAAGTGACAGCCAGTGCTCTTGATATAGCAACAGGTCACACAGTGCATGCAGAGATGGACTTTCTTACAATTTCCAATGATACTGAAGTATAAACATAAAAGGTTCATCACAAAGAAACTTTAATTTTTGTACAGAATTCCACCAGTTAACCCTAATTCCTTCAGAATGTTATATAGTTTTGGTCATGATTTTTCTACGTGTTTTTCCTATAGGTCTAACATATTCTACATTCTCCTTGAAGCTAAATTGAAATTTCCCTGACCCCATTATAAGTTGTGTACAGGGTTATTTAACTTATCCTCTCTGCTCAGGAGGTAGCAAGATGACTTCTTTGGGTCATCTTCCCTAGATGTGTTGCTTTCTTATCAGCTACTGGTCACATCCATCTGTTGTTGGTTACTAGCTTCTTCCTCTCCTCTTACCTGACTGCAAGTTGGACAAGCCAGACTTCCATAAAATCTGGATCATCTGGATTACAGGAGTGCAGGACCATCTACCAAGTCAGGGTAGTAGCCATAACCACTGGAGGAATAAAGTCTAACTTTGATTTCCTACACTTGATTAACGTGTGTTAGTATAAACCCCAAATATCAAATTTATGACTAGATGCATATGTCATTCCAGTCTTAAATATACAGAAGTCGATGTACAAACTAAGGACAAATGAGCCTATTTAATATGGGTAAAAAGTATACTCCAAAGTAATAAATAAAAGGGTTGCTTAAACTTTACAATATATTTTATTAGAAGAACACCGTTTCAGATGGAGCCATTAACAACTGACTGTTGTTTTGCTACAACAGATTGTACAAAGAACATAATATAATCAAGAGACATCTTGCTATCATAGGTATAGAAAAAATCTTTTTGATACAGTATGTAGACAAAGCTGTGACAAATATTGAGGAAAAAGAGGATATCCAGAACATTTAATCAGTAGCATTGAAAGTTCATATAATATTTTGGTAAGAGATGCTGGAGAAATAACAATTAAAGTAATGATAAAACAAGGAGTTAGGCAAGGTTGTAGTTTGTAAGGACAAAAATAACACAAGATGCAGTGATAGAACAAATTGCACATTTTAAATATCTTTGCTGTGATATTATAATACTTATGAACTAGAATTAAATAAAATTAAATTCGTGGCGTAACAGCTCCAGAGAACCAAAGCCGACTAGCTTGACTGCTGGCCTCAGGTTCACATGCCTAAGCAGAGGTGAACGATCATCCAACCAGATACAGGGTGACGTATGGTCAGCACGATGAACCCCCAGCCATTGCTAGCTTTCCTGACCAAGCCAGCGCGCATTCTGTATCGCCGGTCCGAAGCATGATGCCTCAGACCGCGCGGCTACGCCGCGGGACAACTTATGAACTAGATAAGGACATATATAAATTACATGGTTTTCAATTGGTCCTATGTAGCTAAAATACCTGAAGAGCAAATGCAAAATAAAGTAGCAAAATAAGGTAAACCAAAGGGAAGAACTATTGGTAAAGTAAAGTAAAAGTATCTACTACACACCAAGGAGGCTGGTAGGAAGGGCTGGATTTCCCCTTGGACTGATCTGAGGGGCAAGACACCTTTCCAGCTTATTAGGTTCCTGTCCCAAGACAATAATGAAATTCCTGTTGGATAATTTGTAGGTGTGCATGCTAAAATAATTATTGGTTGTCATGTACTCGGAGCTTTCTAGGAAAGCATTCAAGTTGCAGAAGATTAATTACCACAAAAATTTTGAAAGCCCACAATTGATAGGTCAGTTCATTCCTAGAATTTAAACAGAACATGGATTGTAGATAAGAAGTAAAAGGAAATAACTTGGTAACTAAACCATTAAGTTCTGCAAATTTTGTTGTTTCATCCAGTTTTGTTCAGTTAATTTTGCCCATGTTTTCTTCAGTTTACCTATGTTGCTTTCATTGCAAGCCCACATCCAAATGTTTATTATAGATCCAAAAAACTGCTTGAAGAGAATCTTTGGATTTATGGGGTCCTCAACTATAATATAGGAATTTGAAAGAAAAGGTAAATATTTGGAGGCTCCTTAAATGGCAAGATCCCGAAGTTGTGCCTTATTTAGCTCACCCATAAATGTAACTGCTTAAAAGTCCACCAATCTTGATCATATCACCATATTATTTGCCTTTCATGACAGGTTTGAGATCTGTACATCTTGTGAATATGCAAGGTCCCTAGTTAAAATCCCTAGTAAGAATAACCTTACGTCTCTCCTCCTCTTGTCAAAGTGGAAAGCAAATTTATAGGAAAAGAATACTACTGTATGAAGTTTTCATGATAGTGTGGTCTTCTAGGTCGTTGCACCATGTAGACTAAAACCCTGATGAAGCACGTCCCTCCAAACCGTATATGCAACCGAATGGCCACAATCTAGGCCATCACTGCCTATGCCATACTGCTGATGCTCCAGTCATCAGCAGACGTTTGCGTGTATGAATAACCCAAAGATACTTTTAAAAACTCTTTCGGTATCTGTAACGGGCCCTTCGTTTCTTTTATTGCCGCATTCTTCGATATGTGGAAAACGACATCTTTAGTTCATACATGTCTCATATTTGTGTTGAAACGAAAGAAGTTGTCCCAACGCATCAATTCGATGTGAGCCCGTGATGTCAACAGCTTCTTGCCTGTGGAGAGTAAAGAAGTGGAAATTTTCAGGAAGACATGCAGAGATATTTCGTGGATGTCTGATCTCTACGAATGAACTGTGCCCCGTTAAATTGCCAAGGCCACGAATAACTAGTTTTGGTCCGACCATTGAAGTGCATCAAAGAATCATGTCATCGGTTGAATTTGCAAAACGCGTTGCTGCCGTCAAAGCAGTTGATGAATATGTTAAGGTAACTAAGCTAGGTGTTTAATTTTACCGTACTTATTCCTTAATTGATATAACCGGGTATGTAGCGGATTGTATTGCTGTGTAGGCACGTGAAACGTGGTTTAGTAACCCTAACCTCAAATTCTCTTGCAATATAATTTCTGCCCTTTCTTGTAGTCTACCCCTTTACGAGCTATTGTTTTACACCTACATTATAAGATTGAGAAAGGGAATGCCGGCATCAACTATTTGCATAGCCGGAGAATTGTTTTGAGGAGGACTGCAATAAAACAAAACGGTATAATTTTAATCTAGTCATTGCAATGATGAAATCACTTAGGAAATTTGTATAATGGACCTCATTTTAGTACGTTAGGTATTATTATTATTGTACAAATGAAGAACGTAATTTCGCGGCCGATTTAGTACTCTTGTTAAGAATTCTGGAATTTCTTCATTCAAATCTCATTTCAGAGACCCATTATCGTGACAGGTTTTTCGTGGTAAGTACAGTACATATCACAGTATTACTGCAATGT
Source organism: Zootermopsis nevadensis (assembly GCF_977971745.1). Classification (NCBI taxonomy): domain Eukaryota; kingdom Metazoa; phylum Arthropoda; class Insecta; order Blattodea; family Termopsidae; genus Zootermopsis; species Zootermopsis nevadensis. Next base: position 8,122,373 of record NW_028259148.1, on the reverse strand, counting down.
GAAGTTAATTTTACTTTCCCTTTCTTGCTGACGTATTACTGCCATAGGATGACTACACAGTGAAACACTACTATGTGCTTAGTGTTTATCACTGTCGCAGAGGTTATGTAGATCAGTGTTCTGTGTATGATGCTGCCATGTGTATGTAATACAGTAGAGGGTTTATGACATTGATTATGTGGACTGTTTGCTGTGCTACTTTTGTGTTAATTGAAATATGTTTATCTCATTAGGATAACTACAAAATTGGTGTTGGAAGTGGTTCTACAATTGTGTATGCTGTTGAGAGGTTAGGTAAGTACTGGATACTACGTAGTGGGGATGGGAAGCTCTTACTCTTCAAAGCAGCAGTAAAGATCTGTTTGTTTCAAAAAGATACCCCTTAAGAAGACAATCATCTTCGTACTTACTGCCATGATAACCTCAAATCTTAAATACCTCTTGCTGTGAAACATGTTTTGTTTAAATCTAATATAAGTAACTAAGGTGTTCCCAGAACAAATAGCTTCTCTTTTTACATACACAAAACATTTACAACAAATTATCAAATAACAATTAAGTTATTACATTTACATAAGGGCTTGACCAGTAGAAGTGAAACCCCAGAAAATGTGAACTATATTATTTTTTTCACAGATTCAGATCACATTAATGAATTGGGCATAATACAAAAATGAGTCCTAAGGAAATGGGGTGGATGAAATATTTTTCCTGTTATATTGTGTGTAAGTGACTTATCTCCATCATGTCAAAGAGTGATGTAACCAATTGGCAATTTGTGAATCATGGTGCATCTAGAAAGTTGAAGATGAAAATTAAGTTTCTGCATTGTGGCAGAAACTTCCTTGTACTAAGTACTGATGTACCCAGTATGAGAAATGAGAAAGGCACAAAAACTGATAACTGTCAGTCCAAGTTTTTGGTGGAAGTACATGATATCTTATTTCAGGGTCCATTCTTCACCATTTCACTAAGAAGTGTGGAGTAAGAGATACTGGAAATACTGCATTTCTACAAATATGCAATCATATTGGTAACAAAAAGTTTAAGATCTTAATGTTTAATTGCAGTTTGATATCAAGATGTTAATTTTCCTTTTCAGCACAACGAGTGAAAGATGAAAACCTTCATATTGTGTGTGTTCCAACATCATATCAAGCAAGACAGCTCATCGTGAACCACAAGCTTCAATTAGGAGATTTGGATATGTATCCCAAGGTACAGTATCTTGTGTTGCATCCTTCATTTGAACATCATTGAGGCATTTGTTTCTTGAGAGCGTGGGCTGTAGTATCTTGCAAAGTGTGGCAGAAAAGGCAGGAATTAAAGAATTAATAATTTTGTTATACATGCACTTTTATACTTTTGCTCTGTCATGCTTTTGCCAGCATTAGTAAATAACTTTTTTCTCAGAAAGACCAGTTACGCAGTAGCAGCTACAGAATATGCTTATGATATAATATCATCTTCAGACTTGTTTACAATTTGAAGGAACTGTATTGCAAATTTAACTCTGTATGAGTGATGCAACATATTTTTAAATTTAAAGTTGGATTGTGCCATTGATGGTGCAGATGAAGTGGATGCCAATATGACACTTATAAAAGGAGGAGGAGGATGTCTCACACAAGAAAAGATTGTAGCTTCTTGTGCAAAGCAACTAATCATTGTTGGAGATGAATCGTAAGTAAATTCTGTTAAATAGTACTGTAGTAAGTGTAAGAAATTTAATAACTTCACAGCTACAAAGTTGTCAATATACAGTAAAACCTCTCTAACTTGGACACTTGCGGTTCCACGATAATGTGTCCAACTTACAGAGGTGTCCAGGATAGAGGGAAAGGGGAAAATCATCCATTCAAACTGTGGTGTAATGACAATATGGTAATTGTAGAGTATTATGGAGCCCTTCCCAAAAAGGAAATTACTGATAAGAAAAATCAAAAGATTAAATTAAATTTTTACAAATTTTGTTTTCACTAAATTAAACTTGCCTGGATAAGCTCAAAGGGAAGGGCACCAATACTTTACGTTTACCGACAATGTAACTTATTTACTTACATAATCTAACTACTGTAATTTCTGTTAACACTGTTTAACTCAGTTGCAAGCACAGTACATTACAACCCCTCTATAACGCGGTTTGCTATACCGCGGTTCCAGATATAACGCGGGTACCTCATGTCCCCCATAGTGCAGAAAAAAAAAGAAAAAAAAATTCATCAATTATCCTTCACACAGAACTCAAAATTATATTAAAATGCAAGCCAAATTAATTATTTATTACTTTTTCCGTAAAAATCAATCGTAGCATAGTGAAATAAGTATGTATACTCTTAAGTGTCGATAGTCTATCAATACTGTACTTGTACCGATTTTTCTGATGCACTCCCGTAATAACGCGGTTTCTCTATAACGCGAGTTTACCCCTGTCCCCCGTGACCCGCGTTATAGTGGGGTTGTACTGTAGTGACAAAGTTAAAACTGCACCAGCAATACCTACTGTAGTCCAGTGAAAGGTTCAACAAAAGAATAACTATACACTTTCACTGCTTTGCAATGATGTGTTCAATGCCTCACACCCTCAACCATAAGCTAATCCTCAGGTAGAAGGCATTCATCAGCCAGAAATTCAAAATAACAAAATACTAACTGAAAATGTTTTCCATAAAAGCATTGAAGCCAAAAAGCATGAACCTGTCCAACTTACAACAAAAGGGGTGAACAAGTTCCAGGATAAAGGGGTGTCCAAGATATAGGTTGTTGTGGACATATAAAATTATAGGATATTCGCTGGTACCAATTAAAAGTGTCCAATATAGAGGGGTGTCCAGGATATAGGGGTGTCCAACTAGAGGGGTTTTACTGTATTTGTAAGTTTACAAAATTTAACATTTAAAAGTTTCTGAGATTTTACTTATATTTATATGCTGCGAGTTTTATCAGATGTAATTTCACTTAATCACAGACCAACGTGGTATGAAGGACCATCCAGATACATTAAATTCTTCCAGTTATGAATATGAGTCCCATTCTACATACTTCCTGCAAATTACACCCTGCTTCACATGTGACACTACTGTTAATGTAGTCGTTTTTTGTTGTAGCTTCAATAGGTTGGAGGAAATGAAGTTTTGGATAAGGGAATTAAATTGGAAGAGAAAAGATCCAACATCAATAATTTTTCTGTAAATGTGGACAGAGATGAAAAGCATAGTGCAGAATGACAATAAAAATATTTACTTCTCAGATCTGGGAAAATATTTTGTGCCAGTGCAATATACAGTAAACATTTGATGTATTATTTTCTGGTAATGGTGCCAATTAAGTTTCCCTTTTTTTACTTTGTTCACAAACAAATGGAACATTTATCTAAGTTGTGCTTGATCAAGTGCTCTTAGCAAGGAAGCTGAATATCATCCTTTTGTTTGAAAATATTTTTTCTACATAAAAATATATATAATTTATTTTGAATACATTGTATTTAACATACACTGTATCTTACCAGTTTTATAATGTCTTCTTATTTTGAAGGAAGGAGTCCCATAAACTTGGTGAAAAATATAAGAAGGGTATTCCAGTAGAGGTTATCCCCATGGCTTACTGCCCTGTGCAGCAGAAGATTGAAGCATTGTATGGAGGTGTGGCGGAACTTCGAATGGGAAAGATGAAAGCTGTATGTTGCTTAATATTGGTTTATGTTAATGGAACATACCTGAGTATATAAAGAACAGCTTGCTTCTGTGTAGGACATTATTCTGAAGTTCAAAATATGCATATGACTTGTGTTTATTGATGTGTTTCTGTTCAGGTAAATGAAGTATATCTGGATGAAATATCTTTTCTGTTAATAGGGACCTCTAGTCACTGATAATGGTAACTTTATTTTGGACTGGAAATTTCCAGCTTCAGACTTTGACTGGGCTTCTGTCAACACTGTCATTAAAATGATCCCTGGTATGTATATTTGTATTTGTTAGGGAGAAGAGAATTAAACATTGCATTGGTTGAAAATGTTTGAAAATACAATGGTCTGGGAATAACAAACAAGAAATAAGTATAAAGTGAAGCTTTTGCGGCGACTGAAGTTGATGAAAGACTCTCCGGTTACAAGCCACGTCAGCCACCTGACTCGGCTTGTAACCTGAGATTATTTAATCAAACGAGAGAGAAGTTAATTAAATTAGGGGAAGAAAATATACATGAACTTATTGAGTTCAGAAACTGTAATCATCTCTTCTGTTCTTCAAATCAGTGAAGCTCAATATATTAATACATATAAAACAGTAGTTTTACCATTTGTTTTGTAAGGTTGCAAGAAGTGGTCTCTTAATTTAAGGAGAGTAAGTAAAGTTGACATTTCCCAGGTTCTTTATCTAAATACTGTGCCATGTAGATGTGTAAAGGAGTGGAGATATGACTCCATGTATTCTTTATCTTGGCATTAGATGGAGGTTTACACTTCAGTCACTTTACCCCTGCGGAAATAACCCTAGTAATAAGAACATAAATTACCCACAGTTGATTGGAAACAAAGTGCTCAGGAAATTATTTGTGTCAAAGAGGTACGGCATAGGAACTTCGGGTCTTATGCGTATCACTTAGAATTTTCAGTGTAGTGACCAAGAAGGAAGTCAGTGGATAACACGAATATGGAATGTAAGAAAAGGGAATGAGGTATGTGGCAAGATAGCTCAAGACTGGATAGCTGGGGTTCTGTCCTCCATCATGTCCAGACTGGCTCTGGGTCCCATTTACCATCCTGATACTTAAGCACAGAGACTCATTAATCTAGGAAAATAAATAGTGTGGAAATTGGATGAAACTGGCTCAGGATGATTTGTAGTGGTAGGCTTTGATGTTTGTGGTGTTGTACCTTTAGATTGAGAGAGTTGGTTAGAAATATTTATTTGCTTTTGAAGTGAAATACTGATCATTATTTTTTATAGGTGTGGTGGAGACAGGCTTGTTTGTTAACATGGTCACCAAAGTGTTTTATGGTACTGCCGATGGAACAGTGAAGGAACAGAAGATATAATCCTTTATCAGGATTATTTTATTACAGGTAAACAAAAATGTGAAGTTATTCTCAGTATTGTATTTGTCATATTTTGTGAAAGATGGCATTATATTTTTAATTATGACAAGTGTCCTTATTTGTTCATCCCCTCCCCCAATTTCCAGTCATTAATGATTTAGACATGATTTTTAGTGTCGTGTGTTAACACGTTCACTCCCAGTTACTCTGCTGCTGGAGCCCAGCCATTTCAGTGCACTGATGATTTTTTGTATTACATGGTAAAGCAATGAAGGACAATCAATTAATTGATTATTCAAAGAATCACGGATGTCACCAGTCACATGGCAGTCTGTGCAAAATGCCAATAAATGACCGTACTCAGATACAGTTTTAAAATGTGTCAATACTGAAATGATTTGGTTTATGAAATATGTGTATAAGGAAATCTCAGAAACAGACCAACAAACTGCATTCTTATTTTATGTTCAGGAGTTCCTATTTTCACTTCTCATCCTGAATACAGGTTATTCTCATGAATTTTGTTGTTCATTTTGGGCAAATTCTGGTATAGTATGTTAAAATAGTCTTTAATTGATTTCTTCAATATCCTTCTCATTTCAGCTCCATGTAATTGCACATTAATAAATAGGATAATGAAAAGAGCTTGTAGTTTCCAATTGTTCAAAGAAGTATGAATGTGAAGAATGTGTTGTGGACTTTCTGCTCAGTCATGTGCTTTATTTTCTTTTTGTTTATTCTAGTAATTGTAATTATTTCTTGTTTAATTGTTTATGCAAGTTAAAATTCAAAATATAGACTTTGCTACTCATCTTAGCAATTTATTGAGTTAGGAAATGTTAAATGTACAATTACAACACAAGATTATGACAAATGCAAGTTGATGAAAATTGATAGTGCTTTCTTGTAAACAAAAGTTGAAGTTGCCAGTTCATTGTCGTTCCTCTGCCATTTCATACAAACACATAAGGATATGAGTATGCATAGCCTGAAATCAAAACATAGTGATATAAACATACTATTACACACTATTATGTTTTCAAGTATCTAACTGCCTGTGAAAAAACGCATTTTCAACAAAACATAATAGTTAAAGTTTCTTCTTTGCTTAATTAAACCCATCCTGAGGCAAGTAAATGTATTCCATACTTTAATATCCATTTTAGTATTATCCTCTCATTCATAAATCACCTAAATGGTCTGTTTTTCTGATTTTGCATCTAAAATTTTGTATGAAATTTTTATCTCTACCATGCATGTTACATGCCCTACCCATGTCATCCTTTGATTAGATCACCTTAATAATATTTGTTGAAGATTTCAAATTATGAAATGTATTATGTAATTGTTTCCATCCTTACATTACTTCATCTCTCTATATAAGTAGCTGACTAACACCATGGAATAGATTCCTCTTGAAAACATTTAGTTGCTTAGCTAGTAAAGAAATTTCCCGTCTATTCTGGAACCTGAAGATTCATTATTATACTCGTAATACCCCACCACTCATCTCTATCTTTAGTCAGATGAATCTAGTCCCCAACACTCTCACAAGATGTAGCTATTATAGGTATTATTATGCCATCAGGTTTTCTAACCAAAATTTTGTATGAATCGAGAGTTTCACCCATGTGTGCAGCGTGCTCTGTCCATCTTATCTTCCTCTTCACCTGAATGTGTTATGAAGAGTAAAATTACAAAAGTCCTCATTATGCAAATTTGTTACTTTTGCGCTGTTGGCCCAAATATTTTTTTCTTCAGCACTCTGATCTCAAACATTTCCAGTCTTTGGACTTCCCAAAGGTTGAGAGACCAAATTGAAGTGGCATGTTAAAGCACAATTAATAAAGTTTTTTTCTCTTAGTTCATACCCTTATTAAAAATTACTAAAACAGAAGTTTATATGGCATGTATGGTGTTGGTTACAGAACTGAAGTTATAACAGCTGTAAGAAAAGAAATTAACTGCTCTTTACAGGAAAGTTGCATGCCTTGGAATGAATTACCAACTGCATGAAAATTCCAAAAGAAACCAAGTCAGTTAATGGTAAATCATAATTTGAGAGAGAAAATAAGAGATGGATGGAATGAGAGAACCCACAACAGAAGAAAGAGAGGTTTATAGCTTGAAGAAGAAGAAGAGATAAGCTGATGATGTGACATATTAATGACGGTTATAGCGTAAGTTATGCGTATTAAAGCACATACTCTTTCACTAGCCCCATATTATCACTCTTCCCTTTTCTTCTTTTGGCTCTTATCGAATGCTACTTGTCAATTATAGGTTAAAGTTGGGAGTTATTAATGTCCTCCATCCTTCCACCATCTTAAAATGTAGGATAAGTTAAATTATTGAAGCAGCATTGTTAAAGGTTTCTACGTGCATCAGTAAAAGTTATGCATATGCTGTATAAAGATGACTTTTGAAAATCTGATACAGGATTTATAATTATGAAATAATCAAATGACTTCCAGCTAATAGAATTGAGCATTAAAGACTGTTAATGACAACATCCATCATTGGATAAGATTATGAGATAGCTCAATATCTTTCTAATACATTTTCGGTGTTTCTAATGACTGCTACCGAAGGGGTTTCCCCACAATAATTCTGTATGCATTTTTGTTTTCTGCTTCAAGCTACATTTTTGGTACATCATAACCTCAATTTTTTTTTTTTTTTGCTATCCTAACAGTGTTATATATGAAGATGGCTTTCTTCTGGGTTGTTTTACTATGTAGCCTGGTAGACATTCACTGACATTTCGGAGGTTATTGCTGCTTCCATCTTCAGGGTGATGAGTTGTTTATCGTCCTGATGGACTCAGCAAATGTCCCTGAAATGAAAGTGAATGTCTACCAGGACACATAATGCAATAACCCAGAAGACAGCCATCTTCATGCTTGCCACCTTGAGAATCTGAAATTTCTCTCAATATTATATGGCTTGAAAGTAAGAAATATATTTCATAATTGTCGATATACTGACCTAAATTTGGGTAGCCATATGAGTAGGGTGCAACATAGCTTGTGTAGTAGGGTGATGTGTATGCGCTGTAAGTGAGTGCAGATGGGTAGCTGTAGGCAAGAGGGTAGAGGCTTGGTTTGGGTGCTGGCACTGGAGATGGAGCAGCACAAACCATAGCCACAACTGCAACTAGCAACACCAGCTGGAAAGTAAGCCATAGTAAGTAAAGCTACATAAGCATGATTATAAATATTCATATTGGGGGAATGTGGCCAAAATTCAGAAATTATACATATCTGAGCAGCTGTAAAAAATTAATATGTTTAGTATTTTTCTAATTTTGATTATGTCATACTATTTGCATGAGTATTCTTTGAATACTCATAATTTAATTGTGACTGTGTTTATTTATATAAATGTTACTTAAGTAACATCCGTTTTTTGAGGGAGTTGGCTGTACTGCAATTACTTCATGTGTGTATGAAATAGGCCTGTACTTTAGACAGTCTACGGTGTACGTGTTACCCATATGGGGTCTAATGAATAAACCATTTTCATTATTACTAGAATTTTCTAAAGGGGGTATTCAAATGAGTTCTTCACCATTCTGTGTTTCTCATTTGTTACTAACGGAAATCTACTGTCTATTAGACTGCTCCATAGTTTGAATATTGTGTTGCTTAAAGGCACAGGTTATTTTTAATCAGATTTCTGTAAATCTGAACCTCGCTTTATTCTACATTTAAGTTACGTATCATATTGATGCTTCCATCGTGCGTCATATAACTTCCGTTCGTAACGATGAGCCTTTTCTTTGAGATAGTGTATGACGTTCAATTTGAGTTTCATGTAAAGTAGAAGTTGTCGGGGCAAAACAGTTGTAGTGCATTGCGCGTAATAATAACTCGTAATTTTAAAAAAAAAATCTTCCGTTAGTGTGTTTCCGGGATATCAAACAATCCATTCGAGAACTATCGAGATATATCGTGAGTAGCATGCAAATGGTTTAGGGTCCGGTACGGGTACTCACAGTAGCTCTCATTGCTGACGGCTGAAGAAGGACGCTCCTCGATGACCAAGGGACGCAACTGTTGGCGATGTGCTGCTTGTACGCCGGAGCAGCAATTTATACGCCGACCCCTCCCTTGTGATTTCATCACTGTCCATTATTTTGTCCATCTTTGTGACGTCAGAATACTGGCTACGAATCTGCATTTTTCTTTGTCCGTTCGTTCTTTCATTGCGAGAATGTTTTTGTGGTAACAGGAGAGTTTAAAACTGAAAAGAGGTGGATGGGTTCTGTCTCGGTTGCAGTGAAAACTTGGTTTAGGTGCTTCGAAGTATAATCACGTTCGGTAGAATGGGAGGGGGGGGGGGGCGATCTTGATATGAGTGAAGACACTGTTGCAACATTCGCCTGGAAGGACTGAGGAAATCCATGACAAAATTGATGATAGTTACGGCTTTTGGCAACTTGTTTGCTAAATTAGCAAAGTTTGGGGACGAAGTGGAAGGTTATGTTATTGATTGTACTCGCCGCGAAAGTCTCAAATCCTATATTATTTTATTTTCTTAATTATCTCCACGTAGCGAAGTTCCTGAGAACCTAAATAGTCTCTCAGTTGGTGAAAAAATGACCTTTCGTGATAAAATTATTAATTGAGATCTATTTTAATGTTATCCTTCGATGTACGAGGTGCGATCGGAAGGTTTACAGACTGCACGTATAAAAACCCGTATACTTATCTCAGGTATTAAATTCATCCATCACCCTCGAAGTAGTTCCCCTGGGAGTGAACACAACGATCCCAGCGCCGCTGCCAAGCCTGGAAGCATCCCTGGAAATCTTTCTTTGTCAGCCTGTCAAGCACCATCTGCGATTCTGCCTGAATCTCTTGCCAAAGACTCGCCAAAACGGCTACGGAAACCTATGAAATGCTAAAGCAAGCATTTGGGGAGTCCGCAATGGGTCGTGCACAAACGTTTGTGTGGCATTCACGTTTTAAAAATGGCCGAACCTCTGTCGATGATGACGAGCGTTCTGGACGACCATCTTCGAGCACAACGCCCGAATATGTTACGAAGATTCGGCAGGCCATTCACGAAGATCGACGTCGTACCATCAACGACTTGTGCGACATTGTTTGTTGGGATAGGCTATGGGACCTGTCAGCTGATTCTAAAGGAAGAACTCCACATGCGACGCATCATGACAACGCGCCAGCGCACACCGCCCTCAAAGTTCGGCAGTTTTTGGCCTCAAACACCATGGCCGTCATCCCGCACCCTTCATAGCTCCGTGTGACTTCTTCCTCTTCCCAAAGATGAAAATTCAGCTAAAGGGAAGGAGATTTGAGACGATAGAAGAGATTCAGGCAGAATCGCAGATGGTGCTTGACAGGCTGACAAAGAAAGATTTCCAGGGATGCTTCCAGGCTTGGAAGCGGCGCTGGGATCGTTGTGTTCACTCCCAGGGGAACTACTTCGAGGGTGATGGATGAATTTAATACCTGAGATAAGTGTACGGGTTTTTATACGCGCAGTCTTGAAACTTTCCGATCGCACCTCGTATGCCTAGTCCTTCCAAATTATCTCTTCATTTTAAGTTCCCGATTAAAATGTGTGTGTATATCTTACCTCTCCAATACTTGCTACATGCCCCGCCCATCTCATCCTCCTTGATTTGATTATCCCAACAATAGTCTAAGCATAGTTATTTGGTGAGCCGACGAAATTTGAAGTGTGTTTTTTTTGTTCCCCCTATTATGAACTCACTCTTAAACTTTTGGGTTCTGTAAACGTAGGTGATTATAATTTTCCGAAGAAAAATTCAGCTCCAAGGAGTTGGTTGGCAAAGAAGCTGTCACTGTTGTACACAGAACTGAAAGTCCGAAGGCCTTGTCCTACACGCAAACGTGGCCCGCGCTCCGCGGTGTGTTTGACACCTCGAAGAGCTTATGTAATTACCCACCACTCATAAAAACAAACACCCGCCGTCCGCTAATCTGTATTCTAGTCGTCGTTAAGAAGCAAAGAAACGTGTTTGTTCTCTTTAATTTTAATATTTCATGGCCGTAGAGTTGCATGCTGTCACATTCTTTTATGGTCTTGGCTATTAGTGGAGAATGGCGCGGAGAATGTTCATACCCATCTACAGGCAGGAGTATTAGGAAGGGTTTTGAGATACTGTTTACGTACCATTAATCCTTTGATAACTGTGTTGAATTTAAATTTCTTCAATTTTGGTTAAACTTTAAACATTAACAAGGCACGGGATCAGTCATTGAATGTTGCAGGAACTCGATAAGAATTCATTGTTCTTTGGACAAATGTATTATGCTTACACCTGAATTGGCAACTCAGACAATTAAATCTCTCTAAATATGGAAAAATTGTAAATGTAGTTTTACATAAAATTGTTGTAAGAAGTTCGTAGTTTTACCATCTTCAATCCTGGTAGGATAATTTCTTACTTTGGTTAACGCGAATATATTCACACGTTTATTATAATGAATAATCAACTTCAGTACAGTTTATTTCAAGAAAAACCTACGCAAAGAACGTGATATTCACCTTATTATGAAATAACAGGAAAAGTTTATGACCGAATATGAAATTGCCGATGTATTGTATTAATTTTAGCACTTTTTACAAGACATAACCTATTGGATAACTGCCGTGAGCTCAGTTTAAAAACGCGGAACACAGGAACGAAAATGTGACAACTTCCATTATCCTTTAATATCTAGACACGTGTGAGTCCAGAGTATTACGCAATCTTTTCAGTGTACGCATATTTATATTTTAACAGCATTACTACATAGTTATTTTAAACCTGTTTCATCTCCAACATGTAGCCCATCCGTCTACCCTATTAAAATGCTGATTAAGGATGTTGTAATCATTATTGTAGACCACTTGTTCTAGAACTTGGCCTTGAAAAAACCAACAAATTATGAAGGCATAAAAAGTCAATAATTGGATTTTAACGAAAGAGTTGAACTTAGTTGTCCTTGAACAAAGGCCACAAGGGATGGGCAAGGTTGGAGTGTTATTATCAGGCCACAAAATATGCTTGGGGGGGGGGGTTAAAAACGAATGTCTGATGTATTCAGAATTTTTGGATGCTTCCAGACAGGTTTGAAGAATTCGTAAGAAACTGATAGTGACATTGTACCTGCATTTATTTATGGAACACTGCAGAGTACATTCAAGATGTACTGTCTGAGCGGAGAATTGACTGCACTTTAAAGCCGTGATGACATCATACTGAATGCTGTTCTAAACACAAAATATTTTCATTGTTGAAGCAATCTGCATGATATTTGTTATGATGGGTGTTAACATTGATCAGACTAATGTATTAAATACTAAACATAAGAGAACTGGAAGTCAGCCGATTTTTCTATACCGCGTGTTAGAACGGCTGTCCGCCTGTGCAGACGTATACTTGTGTTTGAAAGTCGAGTCAATTCTCCGCTCAGACTGACGGTATGTTCTCCGTGAATTTTAGCATGTCTGAATTTTGTTGCCAGTTCTGAAAACACGACGTGATTAGAATGTTTTTGATTCGCCCGTCCACTCAACTGTTCGCAGTAGAGTCATCATAGCTGTGAAATTCTTGTGCCGTACAACGTGAGAGTTGAAGTGCATTCAGAAATAACGTCTGTTTTATAAAACCTTCTAACAAATAAATGTTCAAACAAGAGGGGTGAAACACTAGGAAGTTTACAATGGCAGTTATATTGGTGTAGTATGCAAATGTGTATTCAGTAGACAGTAATTAACAAAACCAAAATATTTTTCAGTTGGAGGCAATATGTCTGTAGAAAATGATTTCGGTGTGTTAGAGAGTCAACAGAATGCAGGACAAATCCCTCGGCTAACATTAAGGTGGAAAATAATTTAATTTACAATGAGGCACGTTTAAAACATTTGAGTACGAATGAAAATCAAAATTACATTCGCGAAGAAATTAAGAACAGATTTCTACGATTCAGTTAGATTTAAGTAGGATTTGAGGTTCTCACGGCGGCGAGTACGAAGATGGCAGTGTTCTGGGTTGTTGCGCCATGTAGTCTGGTAGAAGTTTACCAACGTTTCAGAGGTCCTTGCAACCTCCATCATCAGGGCGATGACTCATAGATGATGGTGGACTGGAAGACGCCTAAATTGGAAAAAAGTCTCTTCATATTTGCACAGACCACGGAAAAGGAAATTGCGCCTGCGCAAACAAACAATCCTGAATTAGCTGGCTGGTGAATCCTGGTTGTTATTTTCTCTTTCACGCAGACGCAATGTTGTTATTTTACATTATGCAAAGACACATTCTTCAAAGTTTTGTATTTTTCGAAAATCTATAACTATACGAGGTGCGATCGGAAGGTTTCCAGACTGCGCGTATAAAAACACGTACACTTATCTCAGGTATTAAATTCATCCATCACCCTCGAAGTAGTTCCCCTGGGAGTGAACACAACGATCCCAGCGCCGCTGCCAAGCCTGGAAGCATCCCTGGAAATCTTTCTTTGTCAGCCTGTCAAGCACCATCTGCGATTCTGCCTGAATCTCTTGCCAAAGACTCGCCAAAACGGCTACGGAAACCTATGAAATGCTAAAGCAAGCATTTGGGGAGTCCGCAATGGGTCGTGCACAAACTTTTGTGTGGCATTCACGTTTTAAAAATGGCCGAACCTCTGTCGATGATGACGAGTGTTCTGGACGACCATCTTCGAGCACAACGCCCGAAAATGTTACGAAGATTCGGCAGGCCATTCACGAAGATCGACGTCGTACCATCAACGACTTGTGCGACATTGTTGGGATAGGCTATGGGACCTGTCAGCTGATTCTAAAGGAAGAACTCCACATGCGACGCATCCTGTCTGAGGACCAGAAGCAGAATCGACTTCTCGTTTGTCAGGAGCTCAAAGATCTTGCAAGAACCGACCCCAACTTCCTTTCTAAGCTCCGTGTGACTTCTTCCTCTTCCCAAAGATGAAAATTCAGCTAAAGGGAAGGAGATTTGAGACGATAGAAGAGATTCAGGCAGAATCGCAGATGGTGCTTGACAGGCTGACAAAGAAAGATTTTCAGGGATGCTTCCAGGCTTGGCAGCGGCGCGGGGATCGTTGTGTTCACTCCCAGGGGAACTACTTCGAGGGTGATGGATGAATTTAATACCTTAGATAAGTGTACGGGTTTTTATAGGCGCAGTCTTGAAACTTTCCGATCGTACCTCGTACATCATTGCATGGCCCTATTGCAAATGGCGCTAATGTGATTCGACCTAACAAGTTGGTTTGTCAGCCATGTTGATATTATCGATTTCAGGTTATTGAAAAGTACTTTAGCGTAGTCTTTAGTGGCATAACGTCCATACCAAATTTCATCTAAATCGTCCAGCGGTTCTCAGTTTTGAGTCATACGGACAGACATGACCAACTAGCGTTCATTTCATGCGTATCATGCAAAGAACGCATAACTAAATTATCTGAAATCTCACAACGTCGTTTAGAGGGTTCCGCAGAAGAAAAGGTTTTAGAACTTCTAGTCTGGACAGTTTACTTTTGTAGATCGGATTTATATTTGGTAATTTTTCGTAATTATTATAACTTAAATTCATCTGAAACTTTAAAAGAGCAAAACTTGTATAATGATGATGGCTTTTATACAGATAAGTAGTGTGTTATAAATCTTCACAGTGCTTTTCGATTGCATTGCCGTATCTTAATTAGTTATTCAAGTATGATTATTTTAACTAAAGGACTAACGAAAAGACTTGATATTTAATTCATCCTAGGTAAATGCGCGCAGAACAATTAAACTTAGCATACCACCGAGGCAGTTCCAAATGAGGAAGAGATTCTCTCTCGCTCCTTCAGTACCAAGGCTTTATGTATACATTGAAACATGCCTGCTGCATTGCTGATTTATCCTTGGCACATAAACCAAGGAAGGCACTTTAAATTTTTGTTCCGGTAAGAGTGATTGACGTATGGAAAGCTCTGCCTTGGTGGTAATTTTACCACAAGATTTTCATGAAGACACTGCTTTTTTTATAATTAACCAACCCAATAAAGTGATAATGAGGAAATCTCCGACTTTTTTTCTCAATGATCACATTCTTATTATAATAGAGCCATTACCTCATTATACACGTATTGCCCTCTGCCAGCGAAGGAAAACAATTGAACTCGCATGACGAGCGACCTCCATCACAGTAAAAATTCACTGACATGTCTCAGACATTAAAACATAACGAGCTATTGTATTGTAGAGTCATGTTGATGTAATTATTTTGGACTGAATTAACAGATCAACGTTGCTATAGATTGTGCAGTCTCAGACTTATTATAGAAGAAAAATAATAAATTGAACGGTCGGGGAGGAGATGAAAGATATCGACAGGGTCCCCTATACATAAGGGAAAATTATGTTCAAAAAGACTTCCTTGGTGAATACTAAAAACGGGAAATTTGTTTATTGCACGTTCCAACACGTGGTGTGTGGGTTCCTCGTTTTTCTATTTGTATACAAATGGCGTCGGACTTTTGGATTCATAGGAACAAACTAAACAACGGAAAAGGACATGAGATTTTGCAACTTCGATACTCAAGAAATAGTAGTATTGGACAAACTCACTGGAATCGGTGGCAAGGGAATTTACACAGTCGATGGAGCAGCCCACCTTGAAAAGTTTATGATCAGAGTTGCATTAATTTCTGCTGGTGGAAATCTGAAGGTTCGTTGTGTTTACAAGAGACTGGCTCTTGACTGTCTCCTGCGCGAACTGGTTACAATACACGCAGTTCTGTACTTCTCAAAACAGGGGTGACCATACACCATACGAAAAATGCGACTAAGATGATACAACCCCCATTTGTGTCCAAATGTGGACAACAGACAATCCAAACAGATTAATGTATTTTGCAACGCGTCGCAGGGTGAAAAGCATCCGTAACGAAATGTTAGAAGCTTGTATCGTGGTACTATGATTTTAGAAGCCTAGCTTATATGGGTCGCTCGTAAGATAAAGGTTACGATTCTGTCAAATGGTGGGCTTCGGTAAACTAATAAGACTAGGTGACCTATATAGGTAACAAGTTCTTTGTTATGGACTATTCTACATTGTTGACTTATGTCAGGGTCATTCCACATTAAGTCAACACACAAGAGACATAAAATGCAGTTTTACTTTATTTACAAATATTGTACAAGATATTTTAATTTGAAGTACATTACAGTGGCAGGTATAAATAGTACAACATACACAAGATGTAATTGCACTGCAAAGCAAAGCTAATAATAAGACTAGTGGTCATGTAAGATAAGGGAACATTTTTATTTTTATAGGATCAGAGTTAGTATGATGCTATATCATTAGTAAATTCAGTGACAAAAACCAGACAGTAAACAAAATAGCTTGTTTGGGGTCTTGAGAAAAATGTTGACTGAAAACAGAATACTAGAGGACTGGTATAAAGATATCATAAAAGAAAAATTGATTAAATACTCTCGGGCTACAAGCAACATCAGGTGGCCTAACTGAGTTCCCATCAGCTAGTTCACAACAAAGGAACAGAGATGGTTCTTGAAACGTTGACAGAAGATTTGGTTTGTTCTCCATTCAGCCACTACGCGGCTTGTAGCCCGAGAGTATTTAATCACCTTCAGTTGCTGCAAAAGCCTCACTTCATACAAAAGAAAAATTGGGTAAAGAACTATATGTATTAAAATGGGAAGGGTGACTAGAGGTATAATTTTTTAAATAAGTCAGTTGGAAAGAAAAAGTGTTAGTCATGACACATAGTACAAAGAGAGAAGAAATTTGTAAAAACCAGGAATATCAGGAGATCTTTTGAGAAAAATTAAAATATAACCTGTGCTAAGAAAAATACAAAAAACAGTCATCATGATCAGATCAGGCAGGAGTCAGACAAGGAAGCATATTATCACCAATATCTTTAATGTTATAATGAATAAAATCTGCAATAAAATCAGAGAAAACAAAAGTAACAGATTTAAAAGCTTTTACGTATGTAGATGACATCTTGATAATATATGGGCTGAAGGAACTTTAGACAGGTCTAAGCCACTGGGAAAGAGTAAGCAAGAAATATGGACTGCAATTAGACCCAAGACAGTTATGTTAGAGCTCTCAAGAAATTAATGGAAACAGCTCTCAAAATTATACCATGTAACTACGACTTCCAAGCAAAAGATGACCCACAAGTATGGAAACAACTTAACGTTGAAGGACGGCAGATTAAAGTTATTTTGACTGAATTTTTTCGTAATGTATTATTGTCATTCTACAATTTTTTATGATGGTGTAGATATTGAGATTAAATTTCATTACCGCACTGTACAGGCATACCTCGTTCTATTGCGCTTCACAGATATTATGGTTTTTTAAAAATTGAATGTTTGTGGCAACCTTGGGTCAAGCAAGTCCAACAGCACGTGCTCACTTCGTGTCTCTGTCACATTTTGGTAATTCTCGAAATGTTCTTGCATTGTTCTTTTAGACATAATGCTATCACACAGACTACAGTATAGTGTAAACATAACTTTTATATGCACTGGGAAACCAAAGAATTCGTGTGACTCGCTTTTTTGCGGAGGTCTGGAACCGAACCTGCAATATCTGCGAGGTATGCCTGTATCCATAAACTATGTTAACTTCTGATGCTAATAATATGAACTGGCTTCTTGTACCAAACTTATATATTTTAGAACATGGCACTTGGTATTTTCAGAACTACAGTATTAACACTTTAAGATCGTCAGCCAGACACTTCATATTTCACTTTCTAGTGAAATATCTGATTATATATGACAGGCTTAGAACTTTCTCTTCAAATGTTGGAGTCTGTTTGCCATTTTAGATTTTTTGTTACACTCATGAGATGGATGACGACTGCCACCAGATTTCTTCGGTATTATGATAACTATTTTAGGAAAAGTCAGTTCTGCCTGTTTTCTGCCTTATGAGCCTGTAGCCTGGATCATTACTAATCCTCAGAAAATAGTTATATAAAGAAGGCTTATGTATACAAGTAATATTTAATGCAATCTAAAAGTTGAAGGGTATATGTACATTCTCACCCCCAACAAAAGGGGAAGGGGATGTTACATTTTTAAATACATGGAATGATTCTCACATACACTAAGTAAACACAAACCAAAAAACAAGAATTCTGAAATCTTCATATGAACACTAGAACAATTTTGGAACAATTTCCATATATTGTACAAAAACTCTTGCGTTCAGGCACATACAGACTTATTATATACTTAAAAATACAACAGCTCATGAGGTTTCTTAGGGGGTGGGATACAGACGTGATGTAATGAATTTAATTGATTTACAATCCTGCCACTGGAATGTGTGTTCTGTACAATTTACAATTCATGAAAACTCTTTGACTAGCAGGAATGGCATGTGCTACCATCCTAACCACGGTGGCTGATTGATTTTATTTACTGGAACATATGTCAGATTAACAGGAATGTTAATTAAAGCAAATCTCCTCTGTAGCCTCTCCAGGGTTTTTCTAATCATGTACCTGTTGAAGCAGAAAATTATAGCTATCAGAATATGCTTCATATTTATATTATTAAATTATAATTAATATTAAATTTAATTTAAAGATCTCAATGCATATAATATAAATTCTGCAGGAAAGTACTTAATATTCAAAAGCACTTTACCCAGAGTACATGGGGTAAAGGAAAAAAAGAGTGTACCTGAAATATACAGCAAAATTTCACAGAATGAACATGACAGGGTCATTTAATAATACTTTTTTTAACATAGGTACAGCTTGATTCGGGGTGTGATGCTGACCACTCACCCCCATCTAGTGCTGACATCAAGAACAACTAGGAGCTATACCTCCTCTCCCAAGTGCCTATATGGCATATAGCGGGGCAGCCTTACTTACAGCTTGATTAAGACAACAGTAAGATACACATTTCTCCCCTTGTTTATATATTTGGCCACAAAAATCAGGAAACAAAGTAGCAAGAAATTGAATCACTAAAAACACTGCATGATAAAAATGTAACTTTTGTCAAGTTTTTGTTTTCAGAATACTTTTTTTCCTTAATAAATAATGGCAGAAACCTAAATCAAAACTAAAACTGTGATAACAAGAAAACAGTGGCCCTGTTGTTGAGTTTGCTTTTACAGCAGAGTACAAAAAAAAATGAAATTCCACATGGCCATGTTGCAAATGGAGTCATTTGATAGGACAATTATAAAATCCATGGAATTCCCTCCTACAGTATGCTGTAAACATACCCATTTTTTCCCAAAAGAAATCCAGCTGGAATATGAACTTCTCGAAATGTATTGTCATCGACCATTTCTATGTAAAATTCATCACTTTCGGGATCTTGATTTGTAACTATTATTGCTCGTGCTCCAACTTCCTCTGCTTTTACAGTTTTACTCAAGAATGAACACTCCCTAAAACACAAAGAAACTTATATTTTTTTAAAGCCATTTATAACACATTACAGTTTTACTTATATTAATTATCCACATATTTTATGCCATAATTTCTTTCTTAAAACCCTGAATCCTTTACCAAACACTAAAATTAATAGCAACCAACATGGAATGGAAGACCCATCAAACATTTCTTTTTCCACTTGGTGTCCTTTACCTACACACATCACATTAACATCAGCCCTTTGGGTTTTATACTTTAATGTTAATAGAATGAATTCAATGAGCCACCAATGAATAGAATAAATCACTCTATCCACTTGTATGTCCGTCTGTCTGTCTGTCTCTACATGTGAAACAACAAAAATTTGATTAAATTTGATTTTGGAGAATGTTAAAAAAACAGTTTTGGGCCATTTAAATCTTCACTTAGATGGGGCAATTATAATTACTTTTTAGGTTATTTCATCGAGCAGGTCTGCACAACTTTAAAGTACATGTGGGACAAAATGTAAATTACAGAAGTGCTTTGGGCCGCAGTCTCATGTTTCCTGTATGATAATTACATTAGTTAAAAGTATGTGAATATTATGCATTATGTATAAATAAATACATTGATGTGTGATATTATTGTGTTAATTAAATTTAAATACCATTGCATTATTTTACTATTTCAATATGTAAGAGTGTGAATTTGTTAACTAACAAGTTGTTAAGTAAAAACTTTATGACAGGTCTGGTAACTTCCAAGAATGTAGGTAAGAAAATAAGAACATCAGATTTTATTATAATTGATTAATTTTGAAAGATGATTTTTCAGGGGCCCAGGCACAGTTCAGCTGATTGCCCCTGTGCCAGAGAAAATCTTTCCAGGGCCCGCATGTCATGCAGGCCTGATATAGAGAAATTTTTATCATCAGTATCCTAGCAACTCACTGTTATAGAATGAAGACTTCTAATCTTCTATTTTTCTCTGAATTATTAAACAGAGTCATTCTGCTTACAATGCAGTACACAGAAATAATTAAATCTGCTTTACTTTGCACCTCACTGCTCTACAATTATTGTAATCCTACTATTAAATCTTTTAAGAAAAACCCACTTCTTGAAAACATCTAGGTAGGTACTGTGGCATGGAGTCAGGGGTCACTGACTGAAGAAAAATGTAGCCAATTTTTTTTATATACATTTACTTTCTGCTTCTGGTACACATTTTCCTTTGTAAATGCCGTGTGACTGTCATTTTTCCCCCCTCCAACAGTAAAGTTCTACCAAAGGTGGCTTTGCACATTGTGGTATTTTCTATAATCATAGCCTCTGCATGTAACAAATAATTATACTCCTAATTATTAAAATTTAACCCATGTGCTTACCCCCGTTCAACCAGAGCCACACTCCCTTCTAGTTCCTTTGCATTGTTTGGCCATCCACATCCATATGGAGGTTCCACAGGTACAAGAGGAATTCCATATGCAGAAAATGATTTGTTCTACAAGTACAGGTACACAGAAAATCAAACATAGGACAAAGATTTAATTCCTGACAGACCCAGGTTCAGCCAACTTCTAAAAGAAAATGCATTTGCTTTTGTTAAAGCAGAAAAGAACAGTTCACTGGATAATGCTGACCTCACGATGTAAAACTGAAGTCATTCCAATCTTGTAATAAATTCTTATCATAGTAATATTTGTTACTTCTGAGATTTCAAATTAATTGTAAACTTACAAATGGTGCACCAAAATCTTTAGCAGGCCTGATTCTGTAGGTATATTGCAGCTCTTCTGGTTCTATGATTTCAAAGAATACATCTACTCCAATGATATCAGTACTTGAAACACCATCATATGTATACAAATTGTTAGCTGAAAAGCAAGACATAACTGCATGTTATCAATATTCCTTTATTATTTGATTATTCACCTGGTTTATAATTTATTCTTCAATTGACCACCATTCACTGTTGTATATATACTTCATAACTTTCCTTATAATTATATTTTTAATGGTTAAACAGATTATAATTTTCATTATAAGGCTGCATCAATTAGTGGATATGTCATGAATCAGTATCTGACTAATATGGATTCTACGCCATTCTTGTATCAACTACTTCCTGATCTATAATTGTAGTGGTATAATACCACATGGTGGGACAAATTCTACCTATACTCTGGAATAACTATGGATCAGACATAAACAAACTGTGCAAGTGGTGATGAAATATTTGCCTTTTACTAGCTGGTCTTTGTACATTTCATACATATAATGCATATGAAAAGGACACGAGTCCAGATTATTTTACAAATGTTTATCCCAATATAACGATATATCAGACATTCCATATTCCTTCAGTCAAGTTCTTTTGGAGACACTAATAGTTAATATTTAATTTTACACTCGCACAACAGAGTAAAGTTATATGTATGAAGTGTATCTTTCACAGCAGCTGAAGTTGATGAAATACTCTCAGGCAGAAGATTTGTTTGTTCACCATTCAGCCACCTGATGCAGCTTGTAGCCAGAGAGTATTTCATCAATTAAAAATATATGCTTAACCAACAAATTACTTTTATGCAGAAAAGTAACAAGAGATGCACATTCAAGCACTTAAATGGGTATTAAACCTTTATCAGAGCAGTATTCCACACCTGGTGTGCTGCAAATGATATGGAAGGAAACAGTCATGGCCTAATTTAAGGAATTATCCCAGCATTTGCCTGGAAGGACTGAGGAAAACTACGAAAACCCCAAGTCAGATTAGCCGGTCTCCGGGCCGAGATTTGAACCCGGGACCTCCCGAATATGAAGCAGGAGTGTTAACCACTCCACGACGTTCGGTGAACGGCAATGTGATCTTGCCTTGATCTGCCGGTTTGCGTACAAACTAATGTTTCAGTCCATCGTGTTTACAATAATCAAGACATGCATTTAGATGAACGAAATCAAGATTCACAAAGCAAATACAATGATGTATCTGCTTATCTGAAGTTGACAATAATTACTTCAACTAACCTACAGTATTCACCATTGGCACAAAGTGTTGAAACAGAAAAACTCCAAGCACCAACATATTCACATTGAATCCCATGATGACAGCTATTATTCTTGTACATGTACTCATTTCAGCCAAACAAAAATAACATTTCGAGTAGAATATTTGCTTTAAATCGTTTTACTGAGAAGGAACTCGACTAACGACTACAATCCAACCTATCATTGGTCATCTCTGATGTAATCTGTGCTATCTGCGCTGATGTGTTTCTGCTGTTAAAGGTAATCACGTAGCCAACAAACTACTTTGTGCAAACTTTCACGCCTCGTTTCGGATGTAGTAACAGAAAGCATTCAATTTAAGAGTTATTTCAAGTCGATATGCTTCGTTGCATTAAACAAATTATTCCTTAATTCCGCCACCGCTGGAAATAATCGAAACTAAGAATCGACTTTCTTGTAGATCGATTGTTTCATGTGTTTCGAGATTGTTTTTGTTGACCAATGAGAATGGAGGGTAGAGTTCAGATCAAGCCCCTGTTGGATAGTATAATTCTCCGGAGGGTATACTTTTCTACCCCTAAAGCAACCAATTGGACAAAAACCTATGTTGGTAATCTGTGACTAGAACCAATACCGTTTCAGTGTTATATTTCAACATGGCGTGAGGTAGAACTGTCATACCAATGTGCTTGCTGGCAAAAACAGAAAATGTAACTTATGTTGTGTGATCTTTTTAAAATTATTGTTTCTGAAAGTTCTTCATGTTAAACATGGGCCGGTCTGAGACGATCCGCGCTTGTGTGGTATATATCGTGTCAGGTATTGATGCAACCGAAATTTAAACAGGTTCACAAATTTGTGAGCTTTTAGTTTAGAAGTGTATTGCACATGTATTTATTGCTGTTAAATTAATTACGTGTTTTTGTTGTTAATGCTTTTATGCCTTGTGTAGGTGGATTGTGACCTATGACTATGAATGTTGTTTAAGAGACACGATGAAGCATGTAAGAAAAGAGAAAGAACTGTTATGGACGGTGTTGGCCCTGCTTCTTTATGTTCAAGAAATTGATTTATTAGAACAGACAGTTAATTGTCCACCACAGTGTGTATGCACCAAGGTTCGATCGCGACCTACTGTGGTCTTCAAGTTGAAGTGTGGAGGTGGAGATAGGAAAGTTTCTTCAATTGAGGAATTAAATCTGCAAGACTTTCCATTGGATATATTTTATTTGTGAGTGGGAAGTTCATTTACAGTTACTAGACACAATGTAAAGTATTCTAAGGTGCCCAGCCCACATGTCCTGGTACAAAATATGGGTTTTATTTAAGTTGCTATCCCATTATGTTTTAACTACTCTGTATAGTCGCCTTGTTTTAGTAAATAATTTCCAATTAAACTTGTTTCAATAGCATTTTAATTTTCTTTGTTGTTTTTTGGGAAGACATCTTGAACTCATTTGAGATTCAGGTATTGACTCTAAAAACAGTTGGTGAAACTTGTGAATGTAACATGAGTTCTTCCAGTATAACATTAACTTTACTGATTGTCAGTAACCCACTATTAAATGCCTTCTTGTGTCTCTAGAACCATCTGCATGTGTTGATAAACTAAAACATGTGACAGCACTATGCATAATTTGATGAAAATGCAGGATCAGATTCTACAGTTGTAAAGCTGATTCCTCAACATAAAAACATATTTTAATTTACCAAACAACTTATGTGAGAACTGAAGTCAATGAGAATTTATACCGTACTTTCCTCCTGAGGCTTAAGCTTTCATGGAGTCCATAAATTGTTGATGTATTGCATCGTTGACTCCCATTTTTGTCTGTTGTCTAAGAGGTGCAGAATATTTTATAATAATGCTATGTTGTTCTCCAGTACTTTAATCTATATTTGGAATATGCTCGCTTAGGTTTATCATGGTTTACCTGAGTTCTTTAAGCATATCCTGTGATAGTACTTTAAAATAGGTGATGGTCACTTGCACATATATTTGTAATCATTCTACCATGTCTCATTTAACACTGTAATCACAGTAGTTTATACATGGCCATAAAATAATTAAAGAAACAAACAAGACAGGGAAACAATCTTGCACATTCATTATTCTCTTTGCCAATTACACAAAAAACTCTGTCAAACAGATACTCAGTAATTGTGTGAGAGTCTGCTGAAAAAGATTCAACACTGATTGTTTCATATTAACTTGTTTCATTTTCATTCCTTTAATATTTCTCCCTTTTTTCAGGGACCTTTATGACAATAACATCATGCATTTGCCTCGGGATGCCTTCTCATATCTGCCAATGTTACAAAAACTGTGAGTAGAATTATACTGTATACACATAACTTGTGACATTCAGAATAACTGACTGATAGAATGTGAATTTTTGTAATGACTGTCATTATTGTGGATGCTTGATGCCTTTAGTGAAACTTTGGAATATCCATTCCCTATGTTGCTCATTATTTTTTTACTGCCTTGCTGAAAGAATGTAATTTTTAGGAAAAATGTGAACTCATTGTGAGGGTTAGGTTATTACATATACAGGAAGTTCCAAAAATGTTTCACTGTATGGTAATGCAGACATTTGACTAACATCAAATGTTAGCAGCATAAGAGTTCAACAATACAGAGATGTGGTATGTAACTTCTAAATACATAGTTACTTTCATATTTAATCCTTATCACTTCACTTTTTGTTGAGTACTTAACTTAAAAATTTCTAGTTTAGTGAATAATAGAAAGGGATGGGTGGCCAAGTGCTGGCTGGACACATCACTTGGATGGAAACTAAAACTAATGTATTAAGAATTTTAGTGAAAAATATTTTGAGAAGCGACTCTCAGAAAAGCCAGTGTTAATGTAGGAATATAAATTTTCAATGCTTCTGAAGAAAATTCAAATGCCCCTACATCATTAGCAGTCTAGGTCTTTTGTATGTCTTTGTCATCCCATCAACAGCCTGAGACATCAGTCTGTTGATTTGGACCATATGATGGTCACCGTGGAAAAACAAATTTGCCATAGTGTTGAAACCTAAGTTAATTCTAACATGTGAAGTGTCATTTTACTCCTCCAGTCCCTTATTGCCCACCTGACAGCTTCATTAGAGATGCCACAGGCAGGCTACAGTCCTAAGAAAGGTATTTTACACCCCTCTTTGCTGATATCAGCCAGTTCATTGCCTACCCCACATTCTAGCACCCATGTTAGTTGTTGACTGTGTGATTGCATATAAATACTCATCTCGAGACTGTGCCAGGGAAATTTTCCATTATTAGGTGTTCATCTTATGATGTGAAAAAAGAATGCCATAAGAGTCCATCTTTGTGTGTGTGTCTGTCTGTCTGTTGTGGTTTTCCTGTTGGGGGTAGGCAACCTGGATTTCCTATCATATGCCGCAGGAGTGAATATAATCACATAAGGTCCTGGCAGTTTAAATGGTTTAAAGGTATTGATGATCCATCTTAATTTTGGTTGATTTGTGGTCTTTTACTACAGGGAATCCTATTTTTCCTTAGACTGGGCAGCTAGAAAATGTTCTCATGACAAGGATGCAGTGAGTTTGATTTAAGTGGGAAGGGGTGGGTAGAGTTTGTACTTAGATGATTTTTTTCTGGTCCAATGGCAGTAATTTTGGTTATTTTCTCTTTGTGAGAAGTAGGGGATTGCATATGATTGAAGTAAGGTAATTATAGGCAGTATTTCTAGTAATATATGATGCATAGCTTTCGTGTTCCATGTGAATGTGAATGAATATAAAAAAGATTATTTATGTATTAAATAAATAAATGATGGCTGTACATGAAGGCATGTTTAATTTTATTTGTGAGGGAAGGGAAGAGTTACATTAGACATTAGATGTGAAAGTGAATCAGTGTCTTTTGTGTATCTGTTCTTAATTTTATGATCAAAATATTTCAGTATCATGTAGAAAAGTAATTAATTACATTCTCTTTTGCAGGAATTTAAGCAGAAGTCATATCCATACAATTGATAATGAGGCATTTTCAAATTTAACAACTCTGAAAAGATTGTAAGTGGTTAACAAGTTAATGAAGTGTATGTTAGTTGCCGTTTACAAATTTGAATTGGAAATGTACTTTTAAAATGTATGTTACAGGGATTTATATGGCAACAGGTTGAAGATTATTAATGCACTCACATTTGTGGGACTGGAGAGTTTAGAGAAACTGTAAGTGCTGATTTTCGTTGGTTGTATTTACCGTGGTCGTAGATATCCTGGTCACCTAGGTGTAAGATGCTGGCTTTCCATGCAGGTGTTGAATATGAGACTGGCTGGGGCCTGTATAGATATTTTTGTAAATTTCCTTTAAATAAAAGATTTTTAGGTATACCAAGCCCCATTATGGATGTGATTCCACAATAAGTGATAGGTCAGTTCTTACACCCATTACTTTTATCTTCAGTATCATAAGTGGTAAATGGAAATCTCACCTCTTCGGTGCTTGTGTCTAAAATATGGTTTCCTACTTTGTTATGCCTGATCGGCAGAGGCCAAGACGATCAAGGACCACAAGTGGGAGAGTAATTCAGGATGACATATTGTAATTATCATATACACATATTGCAGAGGAGTACTAAGCTATGAATACTTGGCTCAGAATACACGGACAAAGTTTGGTAGTTAATTCTTTTGCAACAGCTTTATTTGTTGAAAAATCTTTAGCTGTTACAGGATCACATTATGCTCAGAATAAAAACAGTTTTGATTAAAACTTAACAGTTGCCTTTTGGTATAGGTTTACCTCTTAAAAAATGACTGCAGCTTTTAAGGCCAGTAGAAAAGTTTTGTAAAATTGTTCCATACGTAGGTGGAATGCCAGTGTTAAGGAGATCCTAGATTCAAATTTGTTTTCTTTCAGGGTGTTAAGCCTGAATTCTATTGGTAGGATACAAGATGGAACATTTGATGAACTGGTCTCTTTGAAGCAGCTGTAAGTACATGCATTATGATTGTTTTATCAAATACATTAGTCAGATATGTTTTTATGTCATCTGCTGTTATGGATGGAATAGTTTTTTGAAACTGTTGAAAGGTTGTCATTGAAATATGTAAACACGTTCTGCAATTTGGAGTGTATCTTTCTACTCTTGATAACATATCTTAACTTTTTATCTAGGGATCTGTCAGGCAACCCTCTGATATGTGATTGTGAGCTTGGATGGCTGCTGGAATGGGCTCGAAATGTGTCTGTAAAATTAATTTCATCACCAAAATGTGGAGGACCTCCCGCTTTAAGAGGACAGCCCATCCGCAAGCTGCAACTAGATACAGACTTCCATTGCAATTGGACTTTGGCTGGATCAGGCAGTGGAACACTGTTGGAACTGGAACCTGCTCACAGTCAGGTATGAAAATGGATGATTTACGGTTATGAGACTTGTTTCTGTTGTGCCTATTTGTGGACTTACAGCCTTCTGTTTTCTGCTCACAGTACAAGGCTGAAAGAGTTTATAGAGTGGGATACACTTTCTCAGTGACTGTCTGCACAGTAGACGTGTAATTTAATTTAGCTTTGAACAATTGTAGGGAATGTGGTATTTCCACATTTACAGAGTTCTTACTTTGTTAGAAGTAAGAGATTGGGAAAACATGAACTTAAATTAATACTGAATGTGGGCATTCTGAAACCAATGCTTCATAAGTCCCAGCATCCTGCTCACTTCACCCTGAAGGTGGAGGTGATACATTCCTCTGGAACATTGATAACCACCTACAAGAGTACATGACATCAGAACCCAGAAGACCACAATTGACATTGAACCTGTAATTTCACTCTACTTGTAGGCTACCAAACCCTATCACTTAAAGCTTAAAGGGGTATGCACAAACACGGTTATCATACAAGCCTACTTTTTACTTCATAAAAGGAAAGTAGACTAGAAATTTAAGTAAACTTGCATGAAAAGATGTCTTGATTTCTTTTCCTGATCAGGTTGTGTTTGCCGGTGATTCTCTGAAACTGCGATGTCGAGCTCCAACTGCTGGGACTATGGTAGGTGAGAGGAGTATTGCTAATGTAGTTTGGATGTGGGGTGGTCAGGATCCAGCTGAAGTATTTGAAGAAATTCGTGTTAAAAACCGTTACATTGCAGACAGCGGTTTAGTTGAAAGGTATGTTATACTCTCAATAGGCTTGCATTGTTACTTAAGAATGCACACTTTATGTAACACATTTTTACATTGAGCAGTAATGCAGTTTATTGCAGCATTATCTTTGAAAATTACATAGAAAGTAAAGAAGTTTATATAATGTCTTTATGAACCAAATTAAATATAACAAACATCTACATGGTGACAAGCCAGTTTCCTACCAAATGCACCAACACAAAACCAACTGTTTGACTCCAGACTCTGGCCAAATGCACACTGCCAGTCCTGACCATAATTGCCTTATTTGCATTTCTTGCTACCAGAATTGCCACCATCAGAACTTAATTTCAGTTCTTAATCACACAAACAGCTTACATGTTGATAATTTAACCTGTATTAGCTCAATGTGTCCATGAACTTTGTGTCTGAGAGACATTTATTGCTGTGTGGTGGTACTCTGAATTGTGTTTGTGTCAGTGAAATGCCTCAGTTTAATTGGGCCATAAACATCAACATGTGAAATGTATGTCTTGGTATGATAAGGCGTGACTGCAAATGATGCAATAGGTGTGATATTTCTGCATCGGCCTGCTTGGCAACATAATAATAGGAACTATCATTGGGGATTCTTACAGTTTATGGCATTGTTACTTTATGGAAGCTGGAAACATTCTTCTGGTAAGCACATTATTACGTGATTACAATATTTCTTGAGTCTGGTGGTTGAACCTGTAATGACTGATGTTACGACAAAGCATGTGACACTGACAGCTGATACTGTGCTTTTTAAATGCAAGTTTTGGCAAATATGTTTGGATATGTTTGCTTGTTTAATCAGATACTGTGTCGCCTGGCTAGTGAAAGGGACTTAATTGTTGAGAGAGTTTGTTTTGTGCTATTGAAAAGTGTTCAATACTAATTTTAGCAA
Organism: Zootermopsis nevadensis; assembly: GCF_977971745.1. Lineage (NCBI taxonomy): Eukaryota > Metazoa > Arthropoda > Insecta > Blattodea > Termopsidae > Zootermopsis > Zootermopsis nevadensis. The sequence continues at coordinate 8,092,860 of NW_028259148.1, read as the reverse complement.
TGAAATGTAAGTGCTTAGACTAGAATACAGTGATTGAAATAATATGTCTATGTAAATTCAGTGGCTCACCAAAGAGCGAATTAGGAAGACAGTATATCTATACTGTATTTGACATTTTTCATTAATTCGAAGAACAGTCAGCTTTTCTGTATGATAGAAGTCCAGTTATTTAAGTCATGGCATTTAGAACCAACCTGTAACATAGCTTATGTAAGTTTAATGCAGCAAATTATGGGTTTAATGTGTGTGACTAGCAGGTGCACATGAAATAGTGAATGCATATTTTCTTGTACAGAGTGGATCCTAATATGTGTTTGGTTGGAGTACAAAAGGGTTATTTAAATATGAAGTAACCTTCACCTTCACAGTTCATATTGTGCTCAGTATTCTCACATATGTAATGTTTATTTAAAATTTTTAGCTCACTTAGCATCCAGCACCTTCAGCACGACCACAGTGGAAAATGGAATTGTAGACTTGTGTCAGAAGAAGGAAACCAAACACAAGCTATTTCAGTGATTGTTATCTCTGAAGACACTCGTTATTGCCCGCAGACAGGTAGTAGACTGTCATTTATGTAAATGTGAAATTTGTCTGATTTTTATTGGGTTATGTTTCCTAGAATATGTTCATTTTCATATACATTCTGAAGTAATGAGTATTGAAACAGTCGTGCATTACTTTTTTATTTTATGGCCTAAACACAGTAATAAATCCACACTGAAAAATTATCTTTTAAACCCAAAGTCACTTATTATAAATACTAGTTCTATTCTGACAAGCGACTGCATCTTTAACAATTCAAAACTCGTAATTTTTTGTATATCTTTTATTCTTGTCTGCAGTATATGAGCAAATTAACTCCATGGTAGCTTGAGTAGTTGATAGTTATTTTCTGGTTAACAGCTGTTTGATTCATCACTGTTTTCAAAATCCTTCCATTGAACATTGTCCTGAATTGCTTCAATCCAGTCCAAATATTCACACCCTATTTCTAGTATCCATTTTAATATTATCATCCGATCTGTATTTAGGTCTAGTAAGTGTGTGTCTTCCCTTGTTATTTTGTTTTCTCCATGCATGGTAGAAGTCCTGAAGATATCAGCCTTCTTGATTTCAGAAGAGGGACAAAGCAGATAAATGTTGTTTTCCTTTTCTTTTGGACAGTGACCTCAAATAACAAGGGTGTGTACACGTGGCCAAAGACAGTTGTAGGGTACACAGTTGAGCTTCAGTGTGAGGGAGAACAACTGAGTGGTATTGGATTTAGACCACCTTTCAGGGCTCGATATACCTGTGCAGAATCTGGAATTTGGGAGCAGCTTAATACAACTATATGCCCTTACGTGAGTGAGACCACCAAGATTCTGGAGCAGTTTTCCAAGGTCTGTTGTTGTATCATTATTCTGTAACTGTGTTTTAATATTTACTGGTTTACCATATTGGAAATAACGTCTTGATTTGTTGTGTCTGAGATATGCAACATTCTAAATTTATTCTCTTTAAATAAAGCTCCCCTGTCACTATTGAAGGCATTCTGTGTTTATCTAAATACCATGCTCATCTTTTATCTGAAATTGTTGCATAAAAACACTGGATGTGTGTAATATTCAAGGATTCAATCTGGGTGGCACAAAGAGCTACATGTGGGAAAATACAAAATGCAGTAATAGAATTTGCACCAATGTTGGTGTGAGCTGTATTGGCAATTGGGTGAAGTAAGAGGCTTGACCTTTAAACTTTTACTTTTCTTGCAGCAGCAAGAAAGAAACGGGGGTGTATTGTCAGTTCTCAGTTACTGCAAGGCAATTTCTTGCTGTATGGTGTATAACATTCTCAGTTCTATTATTTCTTCATTTGCAAAAGGTTTTTGTGATGAGATTTCAGATTTTCATGGCAGCATGTTGACATTTGTGTTCTGGGATTCTGTGCTGTGTTGTCTGGTAGAAGTGATAGATTTTGCAGAGGTATTTACTGCCTCCATCATTAGGGTGATGACTTGTATAGGGTGCGCGAGAAGTGCTGGCACTTGCGCAAAGAACTGATTTTGGTCATATGAGATGCACCCTTCCGAAGAACGCGCTAGAGGGGTGTCAGCTTCAGTTGGTTTGTAGCTCTAGCTGTGTTTAGATCGGTGCGTCATCACAGCTGAGGCTGTGCGACCCCCCACTACTACTGAACTCCCCTCTCTCGGCTTACACATAGCACATTTAGGTGCCACCACTAATCGCGCGACCTATACCAGACTACATGGCACATCCCAGAACACAGTAATGTTTAGGTTTACATTGCTTAAGGGTCATCCATAATTATTTTGTCCACATCAATTTTCTTGGTGTCTGAACTTGTCATATTTTATGGGATGGTAAAGCAGGTATTCACTAGTAAAAAAACATTTTGAGCATTGTTTCTGTTATATTTGAATACTACTTGTACTGTGCTTACAGCAGAGAAATATTATTTTTGACAGTTGTGTGGAGCAGAGGATGTTGTACTGAACCTTTCCCTTTCCTTTCTTCTGTAAGGTGCTAAGATTAATGATACAGACAAATTCAGCTGCTGGAAATGAATGAATGCAACTGTCCATGTGAAACTGAAGATTGTAAGAGAAGCAGAGCAAATAGGAAATTGTGGCATGGCCAGTGAAATAGGTGAAAGTTGCATCTGCTACAAAATAGCATTCACTGGCTGTCTTTTTGTAAGCAGAAAGCAAAATTTGTAGTGGTAGAAGAAAGGTTTTCTGCATACTTCAATGAGGGGCACCAATTTTATTATGCAGTGTCCATGAAATGTGCAAGTTGAAGGCATTAGAAATTTTGAAAAGCAACTGGCTTCTAGGGCTTCAGTGCAAGCAATGTTGGTTACAGAAATTTTTGAATAAGACAGTTTCTGTGCAATGCATTTGAAGAAGAAATGTTAGCACTGTGTGACACATGTTGGGTAGATAATTTCAGACAATGATAGTAACAATAAACCATATTTCTTTATTATGGTTAATTTATTGTGACCACTTGATGTACCTGAGAAGACTTCACTGAATTTAGTCACTGTAAAAGTTAGAGATCATACTATGTTGTCTTGTTATATAAAGTTTCCGAAGTTATGTTAAAACAAATTCCTTTGCCACCTGTGTTTTCTGTGTACTTTATATTTAAATTCTAATTTTCTGTATTTGCCATAGGTAAATCTAAGCGTAGCAAAAGGCAGTGTGTTGGAGAGTGCAAAACGATTAAAAAACTTCACTAGCAATGACAAACAACTTCAAGATAAAATGGATGTGGTGTTCATCTCTAAAACTATTGAAAATTACCTGGAATATGTTACAAAAGAGAGAGAGGTAATTATAACATCACATGTCTGATGACGTATATAATATTTATGTGTATATAGTTAAATATCAGATAGAATTTGTATCATTGTTATATGGTAGAATATTTCCTACTTTTAATTTTTCATCAGAATTTGTGTAGTATTTTTATAGTCCTGGATCAAGGGATATTGAACAGTGGGATTTAATATTAATAGTGTTGAATCTTCGGGCTCTGTAATGAGAGTTAGCTGGAAACAAGTATATTTGGGGTTGTGGCACTCCTGCCTAGCCAATGGGATGTTAAAAGTTATCAGTGACAGGTGTAATGAGATGAATTATGTGGTGAAGTTGTGATTTGTTTATATTGTCATAGTTGGGTTCGCACCTTGTGGATGTTGTAAGTACACTTATGCACCTGCCAAAAGAATTGCTGACTGCCGCACAAGAAGAGGATCATGCATGCACTCGCTTAGTAAGGGCTGTGGAGCTGATAGCAGAGTTCACTCCTTCACTGCACAAGGTGGGGGTCCAGTCCAATGCACATCATGTAGCATTTTACTGTTAGTTACTAACTGATGTTTTATGATAATCATATGAATTTAGAAGTGGCACGCTTTGATGATGTAGGACATTTAGAAGGAACTTATTATGCAGCAGGAAGGGGTATTTAAATATTCAGATGTCTTAAATGCAGACTTCAATAAAACCATTATAAAATCAAGTGAATATGGAATTTCACAGTTCAGCATGACCCTTAGGGTAGTATAATGTTGTATCTAATAATGATGTGGAAAACCCTGAGATAGCAGCTCGAAATATTTGGCTCAGAAAAGTCTGATAAGTTGTCACTCCAAGTGGTGATGTGAAGCACTTTTAGAAACATAAAGTACAGGTATAATATAATTGTTGAGCCAGATACCTCCACTCACATACCAAGGGCAAGATTTTGTCACTTATGACCATTACTTATATACTAATAAAGTAAACTAATAATGGCTTGAAAGAAAAACAAATATACCAGGAGCAAAAGCAGACATCCTTATCTATTAAACCACGTTGTTACATTCTGAGTAGCAATATTCATTGACTGTTGCTTAAAATTTTAAAAATTCTGGAAGTATGACAATAAAATACGTTAAAAATTCTAAAATTTATTACGTTTCAGAGGCTGGCTTTGTCTCTGTCTTCAGCTAAGTAGGTGCCTACAATGGTGCCCATTGGATAACGCTAACCTTTGTCAGCGGGATATTAAATTTTATGGTTTTATCAGAAATACTGAACCCTTTCATATTCTGTAATCTTGCAATACAGAGCAGAAAATACAATCTCTATGTTACTGTTGACAATTTGATGTGCAGAGTTTTAATGTCATCTGTTTGAAAGTGCATTGATCCAAATCAGATAGCACCATATAAATCTGTAAAGAAGAAAAGAAAGCAAAATGTGATATGAGTTATGTGCGTAACCAGTTTGTAAGGGTGAAGATGGAATATATGATACATACATTATCCATAAGATCATAAATCCTGTAATAACATTACTGTGGCAACAGTCTTAATAATTTGTGGATAACGGACACAATAATCATAAACGATAATCATGTTAATATAAGATTATATGCCCTTGTTCTCAGACTCTTGGTGTATAACGTTTCTGATCTACTTTACTACTAAGAGAAATTTATTGCAGTCAAACCTGGCTGTAGAGGAGTACCGTGTGAACAGAGAGAGATTCAGTGGTCTCTCATGCACGTGGTATACGCACTCAGGAAAAAATGCTGGTCATCTGTTCCACTGTTCTACCAGCAATACATCAGCTTTACTTGGGTCTAAGGTATATAATTTTGCATAAGCTTTAATATTTAATAATTTTTTTAATGGCATTTAAGACAGTAACGGTGAGGCAGCAGAACATGGAACAGCTATCTTCATGGTGATGAAATATTTGTGTGTTGTACAGTTGCTACATAAATAACTGTCTGGTTATAATATGAAGGTTCAGTTCTGGAAATTTGTATCGGACTCATGCCTGAGCCATTGTACTGATTATTTTATGTTTCTAAGGCTGGTGTTCTAGGTGAGTATCTCCCTTTGGAGTAGTGGTAGCAGACCTATGAAGTACTTTCTTCAAATATTGATTGAGACACCAATTATCCTGCCTGAGGTGTTTTATGGAATAACCATCTGACGAAAATATATAGATAAATAATATGTTACACATATTGAGGTTTTTGGAGCAATGGAAGATCTCCCTTGGATAAGATATCAGCCCAGTAGGATTTGAGATTTTCATGGCAGTGAATCTAAAGATGGCTGTCTTCTGGATTGTTGTGCTGTGTAGTCTGGTAGAAGTTTACTGACTTTTCAGAGGTCCTCGCTCCCCTCGTGGTGGAGGCAACGAGGACCTCTGAAATGTTGGTAAACTTCTACCAGTTAAGCCCAATTATAATTATGTATAGTTTATGATGGTGGTATTGGAGTAATATTTTATATTTTCATTGAAAGTTTACAGTGTAGATGAAATATTTTTTTATTGTCTGTTTCTTTCTGTATAGTTCTGGCTGTTGTGCATATATATTTTTCAGTTATATAATATTATGTCATTTATTTAATAATCATGCTCACTGTTGTCTTTTTAGGTCATAGAAGCTTCTATCCATGTACCAGCGTCTTTGTTTTACCAACTTGAGGTGCAAGGATACTCTTTTAACTCTGAACAGCAGCTGTTGGTATCCATGTATGAGAACAACAAATTGTTTCCACGAATCCACCCAGACTCATCCCAACAAGATGGTAGAGATATTACATCATGCGTCATTGGCACAAAATTAGGTGAGAATCATGTTTGTAACTGTAATAGCATTCTAAACAGCTTGTTGACTATATCAGGATTACAGATATTTATATGTGTTACAGCTTTGTTTATTGTTCTTATGTAATGGCAGTGGTGGATATATATAGTTCCAAAGCTTCTTTTTAAGGGTTAACACTATGCTGAATTGCCCAAGTGGAATACCACCTGATTTCAGTGTTGTTTGTTATTCAGTTATGTACACCTCTGCTGGATATTATTCATTGTTAGAGATACTTTGATGAGTGCAAGATTTCGCTAGTTTTGTCTACACTCTTCATGTAACTGCTCTGTAATTTTTGTTGTTACTGTCATCATCATCACTGGTTATGGTTATGATTGAACCTGCAACCCCTCAATTAGGACACAGGATCTGTTGAGAATCCCTCCTGACTTTTTTTGTGGGGTTACCTGAAGAATGTAGTTTACAGCACGAAGCTAACAATGTTCATTTTGAACACCTACACTAGATTCACTAATTCACTAAGTGCCAATGCTGACATATGTAATGGTTTAGTTTATTAACATTTATTGAACATGTATATATCTTTCTGGGACACTGGATAACAGAATCCATTCAAAAATGACAACAGTCTGTCTTCTTTCTGACAATCTGTATTTTTTTTATTTATATGTAATGTACATGAATATTCATCAAAGATGTAAGTTTTCAGTGGCAGATGTGTTAGTGAACATATATATACATCATGTGTGGGTGGTAATCTTAATGACTTCAGAAATTAGTGAGCAAGGTATCTAATACGAGTAAATTTGTGTTTCATAGTGGGGATGGAGGTTCAGAATTTAACACATCCTGTGTATGTAATGCTGAGAGCCCCATTGCTTTACCACTCATCTGGCTCGCCCAAACCTGTGTGGTGGGATGCATCCCTAAACAATGGTACAGGTGGCTGGAGTCAAACAGGATGTCAGTTGTCTCATCTCTTACATGGTCTGTTGGTATTCCAATGCAACAGATTTGGCTACTTTGGTCTCTTACAGAAAGATGTCTTTCTCTATGACTACATGGGAAGGTGAGTATCCATTAGCCACTATTTAATTATATTAATTTCCATGTACCAGTATTTGTCTCAATGCAGAACATTCAACAGTGGTCAATGTGACATTAGAAAATAATCGTTCAAAACTATTTGAATTTGTCTGTGTATATGTTTAATTTTTCATGTTAGTGTTACAAATGTGTAGGGATTTTCACGCTGCTTAAAAACTACAGTAAAGTCTCAATGTCACATAACATTACTTTCTTTTTAGGGTGGCTGGAGCCAAATTTAGATTTTCACATCCTGCAGTTTATGTTGGCAGCGCAATTGGAGTTATAAGCTTGATGGTGGCCATTGTAACATATGTAATCTGTCATGCTTCTATTCAGATGTCAAAGAAAACAAAACACTCGCTGGTCAACACTTGGATTGCAGTTGCTCTCCTTTGTTTTATGTACAGGTAATGTATGACCTATCCCGCTTCATGTTGATGAATGGCTTAACTAAATATAACCACAAATATACACAGCAACTACAATTAAACTGATAGAACTCAGCTCTTTTTTGTACATGAAACTAATGAATGGAAAAACTTAAAGTTATGACTAACTAACTACCTACATGGCTTACCGAACCCGAAGATTTATCACCGAATTAACCAAAGCCCTCCACCGGACCCTGTCCTGGTCCAACAAAATCCAGTCTCAACTCCTATCTCCCATAGATCCCGCCTGACATTATCCTCCCATCTAAGTCTAGGTCTCCCCAGCGGTCTCTTCCCCTCGGGCTTCCCAACCAATACCCGGTGCACACCTCTTGTCCCATCCATGCGTGCTATATGCCCTGCCCATCTCATTCTTCTCAACTTAATCACCCTGACGATACTGGGGGAGGAGTATAGATTTTTAAGCTCACCATTATGCAGTTTTCTCCATGCCCCATCATCTTCTCTCCTAGGCCCAAATATTCTCCTCAACACCCTATTCTCAAACATCTGCAATCTGTGTCCCTCCCTCTGAGTGAGAGACCATGTTTCGCACCCATACAAAACAACAAGCAAAATTATTGTTTTGTATACTTTAATTTTCAGGTTCTTTGAAATCAGATGGGAAGACAAGTAGCAAGCATTTCCAGAATTTAGTCTCCTCCTATATTATCATGTAGAATTTAAAAAAAGATATGCATGTTCAGTGTACATCATGCATTGAAGTTCTATATCATTAAAGTTTGAAAAACATCTATATGAATAATGAGATGAAATGTGGTAACTGGCATGGAATGTGGACATAACAGAGTTAGCTGCAGTGAGATTGTAGTTAAACACGTAATTAAAGTATTTAATTACCATTATTTTGTTAGATTGGATTAGTAACATTTGTTATGTGTTTTCAGTTTGGGTATCCATCAAACAGAAGATGTGAAAATATGTCAAGGAGTTGGATTGCTCCTGCATTATTTAACATTATCATCTTTATTATGGATGGCTGTTACAGCCAGGTGAGTTGTGTGATTAAACACATTATATGAATTAATGTTTTTTATGTGCTTGTCTGAAAATGTTGGATATTTCAGAACGTCATGTTGAATTTATGTGCCTTGAAAGTTTTAAGTCTTACGGTGTCATAAAAACCACTCTGCTTTATCTGTGTTCATATTTGCACAAGGCAGGGCACTTTATTGTGAGGAGGTTTTGATGGGGGTGCTTTTTTGTCTTTTGTGGTGATGGCTGGAAGTCTCATGTGTCTTTCAGGTGCTACGTCAACTAAGCATGTATGCATGTGGAAATAAGACCTTCTTTACACCGAACCAAACATTTCCCATGTTCCCCACCAGTGTCAGGGTGTGCAGATGTGGGAACAAGAGATCCATTAGTGATTTAGATATGGGCGGTTTTCTGCTGCTACCAAGACTGATCAAATTTGCAAGTGGAAATGTTAAAAATAAATTTACCAATGCATGCTGACAAGCTTTCAAGCACCGGTGAGCCCAGTACCCTGATCACTTGCATTGAGGAGCACAGGTGCAGATTATTGTGGCAATGATTACAATTTTCTAGGAATACTTTGACCTCTCTCTCTCTCTCTCTTCTTCTTTTTTTTTCTTTTCTTTTTTTCTTTTGTATATTGACTACTGACTGACTCAGCACAGGAGTCGAAGACGAAGACAGTTTTTAGAATGTTGGATATTTTTCTCCGTATCAACACAGCTAATTGCCTGAGAAGACAATTGCTTTTAGTTGCTCTAAAAACTTCACTTTTCTCTATAGCTTTTGTTTAAAAACTTTTATAGTTATATCAGTGATCTTCTGGGTTGTTCTGCCGCGTAGTATTTTTACTGTATGCTATGTGTGAAATGTGGTTTTAATTTTTCAGCAATGTGTACAAGAGGCTGAACAAATCAGATTCGTTAGACTCTGCTCCTGAAGATGAACTTCCTCCTGACCAGCCAGTGGCTCAGAAACCTCTCCTCGGTCTATATCTGGTGGGCTGGGGCATTGCTCTTATTGTGTGTGGCATATCAGGTGCAGTGAACATGAGGGACTATGCAGGCTATTCGCATTGCTTTCTTATGCCAGGTCCTGCTCTCAGTGCAGTGTTTGTCCCCATGGGAGTGTTAGTCTTATTCCTCATGGTCTTCTTTCTCCTCATATATTGTGGTATTCAGAACCTAGACACCAATGGACAGCTTTCTGAAGGTACCCAAGTGACAGAAAATGTAGATTTGGATTTGTTGGATTCCAACATTATGACCACAGCAACAATAGAGCACGCAAGTATGCGCAGTGCATCAACTCCAACAGCATCTAGTGATGTTGAAGATATGGAACATTCACCACTGAGCCAATTGAAAGCTCACGTCATTGTCCTGCTTTTGTACCTCTTGATGTGGATCTCTGCTGCATTTGCAACTGCCAGGCCATTTCAGAATTATCTCTCGTATGAGGAGATTATTTTTAGCGTTCTGTATGGTCTGTTGGCATCGTGTTTGGGAATGTTTATTTCATTCTACTACTGCATAGCCAGGAGTGATGTACGAGCTCAATGGCACCTGATGGAATGCTGGTGCAGAAGGCGACGTGGTCGTTGTTGCCGTACCAGGAGTATCTCTGACACCAATCCAACGCTTCCAACTTCCCAACCACTTGCACCAATTACTAATGTTGGACCATGCACTGGTAATCAAGCCCAACCTGTATCAAGTTCTAACAGTATTAATTCCTCTGCCCACACTGCCAAGTCCCATAATAGCAGTGTTGCCAAAGCTGCAGTTGAGTTGAATGGAACAGCGAAATTTGATTTTGAGTCAGGTGGGAAGATATCCAATGTTAACTTGGTAGTTCTTCACAGACAACAATATCGTTCCAACAACAGTGTCACAACATTTACTGAAGCATCTGGAGCAAGTGGAGCAGAGATGTTCTACAACCCTCATCAGAGTACAGTAGCGCGCAAGTTCTTCAGGAAGCAACGTCGACACATGAAACACAACAATTTAGGAGCACGGAGAAGGGGTGATGGTGGAGGGGGTACAAGCGATGGTGGTTCCAACACTCGAGCTGAAAGTGCCGTATTTCTTTCTTCAGACATGGAGAATGCTAGTGGCAATGTAGCATCCAGTATTTATGCCCAAGGTTCGAAAGTTAATAACACAAACATTCACATTGAGCATCCACATCACTCTTCTCGACACAAGGATTCTAAGTCACAGAATCCTAATATTTTGACTGATAGTGGAGGGGATGAAGGTGGTGTCGATAGCCATGGATTGCCATTGGAGAGGTTGGTGATTGGTGCCGAAGAGTCTAGCACTTCAGCTCCAGTGAACAACGATGGGACAGCTAGGGTTCCTAGCTCTTGTTCTGGCTCATTGCCATCAGACAGAATTAATTCAGTTGATGAAATGCCAGATGTAACTTTGATGACAACAGAGTTCAGTGAAGTGGTAAATGAAATACAACAAGTTAAAGACAAAGGTGACCATAATATAAAGTGTTGTTCAGACAGTTCGTGTTGCAAACTTCCAATACATAGGACATCTAGTAGTGCACTGACAGCTTCATGCGCTGCAGAGAATCACAAGACTGAAGCCCAGCATGAAGCTGTCAGCAGAAATGACAGTCCAGATGTGTGTAAGGATTCAGTGGTTTGGAATGCCAACTGCAGTGAAACTAGTGCACATCTGAATACTGCAAGTATGGACTCCGAGCATAAATTTCTTGGCCATAATTGTTCTGCTTTGTCTGATAGTGATTTAAAAAGTAACCTGGTAAAACATGTATGTCATAATTATCTGCATGGGAAGAATCAGAAACATTCAAAACAAGACAGATGTTACAGTGATGTTGATAATGTTGAGACAGGCGAGGTATTTGTTGGAAAGCAGAAACCTGAGATTTTTCTGAAGAGAAAGAAATTGAGTTTACCATCTAGGCAGTTAACAGGGTATGATTGTGAAGAAGGTGTAGAAACTGTTGATGTGCCAACACTAAACAAAAAGGAGACCAGTGTCTAGAATGGGATATTTCACATGCCACATATGAACAAAAGACACTGTGACCTACTGCTTTAATCATATATTATACCAAGGTAAGCTACTACTTGTAGAACCTATAAAGAAAAAATGATACTCTGATAAAGCATCAAAGACATACATAATAACCCTTGAAAGCACAAAGTTTATCTAAGTACTATAAAATTAATTTTATACCTCAAAGAAAATGCATTTCCGTTATGAAGGTAAGTTGATGATGTTTAGGAAAATAATTGCTATTTGTTCTTAAAATTATATAAAACTCATAAATATGCTCTGTAAGCAAAATGCTCAGTTATTGAATGTTTAAGCAGGTGGTACCTTTGTGCTTTAAAGGGATATAAGGTACTTTAAGAAATGCTGTTTTTGGTTCTCTCGAAGATAGAACTTCCAAGAGTGTCAGTGCCTGCAGTATATTAAGTTTTTTTCCCCTAAGGAAATGTTTTTATTTTCTTTTATCGTGCCATATTGTCTTATGAAATATGCAAATTCAAATAAAACTGCAGTGCACGGAGCAGACTGAGCAACAGATTAAATAATAGTGTCAACAACAGCTAACTTGGAAGTAATTACACATCAGGTGCCAAAATCAGGTGCTTGCAAGATGGTGTCTAATTTGTCAGAGTTAAAAAGAAAAGTTGATCAGCCACAAAAAGAATTAGGACAGAACATGGGAAATTCAAATTAAATAGCACGTGTTTTGTGGGAATAAATTACTAAAATTGTAGGAAAATTAATGGGGCTGAAAAGTAAATTACGTAAATGACAGGAAGATGTGTATTCCAGGATTATAAATATGGGGTTTTACTCTGTTTTTTTAATGCAGTCACCAAGTTACCTGTTTTAGGTATTTCTGACCTTACGTTCACTGCCAGTTTATGTTCGTATGTTCCTTAAAATGCCATGAACTGCTCACCTCTGTGGTAATATATCTGATTTTGTAGGCGTATATATTATTTTCCATGATATTGCTTAGATCTGATTGGGCTAATATGCCTGTAAAGGATAGAGTAAAGTCACAAACTACGATGCATCACATCTGTCAAGGATGGAGGTCAGTTTCAGTGTTGGTACTGATATTTGAGGGATATTGCAGTTTAGGTCATAATACCGATATGATATTGGAAGGGGGTGCAATTTAGACAAATGTTTAATATTCCTCGCTAGTATGACAGTATGATGACAGTGTACTTCACAAGGATAGTGAATTTCCTTGCAAAAATAGTTTCTCTGTATGTGCTCCAGATGATAACATTTTATAGCTATTTTGAAAGTTGCCAGACATTGAAACATCTGATAAGTTGCTGTCTGCATGTAAGGAGATACTCAGAAGTTATTAGAATATATTTATAAAATAAGATTTATTTAAGTGATAAAATGTTGCATTGTCCTCTTCAAAGTACTTCGTTGGGAGTTAATACACCAAACCAAGGGCTTCAATCATTAGTGGAAGCTTGTCTTTTGCAGAACAATTAAGTACCTGCTGCAAATTTTTCTGAATCTCCAAGACATTAAATGTAATTTCTTTGAGCTTGTTTCTTTGAAAAGAGTATGTAGCAGAGATGAAGGTCTAAGGAGTAAAGGTGTGAAAGATTGCAGTCATCATGTTCTTGTTCAACAGATGACTGTGAGCAGGTGCGTTGTCATGATTAACCACCCAATCTCCATTTCTCAGGGTGGTTTTGGTGGACTTTTCTCTGTAGAAGCTATAGCATGTCTCTGTTTGTTGGTAGTTTGACCTGAGAGATTGAATTTATGATGCTTAACCCTGTCACATTTAAAAAAAACACTCCATATGTTCTTGCCATTCGATGAGACTTGTCTTGCCTTGTTTGGACATGGTATCTGCAGAAAGTTTCATTGTGATTACTGATTTTTTTTTTCTGATTTGTACCTATCTTCTTCAGAGGCTCTTTGTAATATGCCACATGTTTAAGAAGCAGTTTTACCAATCTTGAAGCAAAACTTTTATGCATATTCTTTGTCATCTTAAGTCAATTATTTAAGTATACTGAAAAATATGTAATACACACGTTCATTGAACAGCTTCAGATGTATGACAGTAAAACATGTGTGGCAAACTACTTGTCAAAGTATATTTGCTATCTCCATTTAGCTGGAGAAGTCTTCATCATTACAGAGCATTCTCATAAATTTTTGGTTTTGTCTCTTCAGTTGCTGACTACATATGAATACAATTTAATCTGGTGAATAGTGGTAAAGGTTGATAATTATGTCATCTCTTTATTATGACTTTATTTGCTGGTTTTGCATTTGGAAAGAAGAAGGGTCATGAAAATTTTATAGTAATATTGTATATCTATTAACCTCTTGTATTTCCATCTTGCATTCAGTCCAGTGAGTCTGATATTATATATAGTCTGTTAATATAAGGACTGTAACAAATATAATTTAATACTCTGTGAACATAATAATGTTACATTTTGCTGATTATTAACAGTATTACACAGTAATAAACTAACTTCATAATAGAACTCAAACATTCCATGTTGCTAATATCATTTGATTCCATTTCACATTTTCATTGTTTCCCCAAACTGTAATATATATTATCCTCTCATCATTTCCTTAATCAGTGGCTCCAAAACACTTATTTAATATAAACTCTTAACATTCAAAACACCATTTCTCATGTCCTTGAAATACCCTTGGGTTATGCCATATAATTCATCCATTTCCAGTGCTTTGCCAATATATGCATAACATACAACTTTGCGATATTGTGAAAGTACTTTTTGATTCAGTATTAAATAGTCATTTTTTCCTCTTCACTCCCCACTCTTACTTCACGTGTTAATTTCATGACTCCGCAGAACAAACTTCCTCTCCTACTCTGGGTTAACCTTCCCTGCTTCCTTCTCCACTATAAATGTGAGGTATGTAGTGTAGAACAATGAACTCAGTCTTATCCACTCAGTCGTTCACAGTGAAACATTTTCAGTAACATAGAGACTGAATTTAAAAATGTGGAAGATATGTTTTATTGTAGCCAAGGTTCTAATGATGTTTACTGCAGCTGACTGTGCCGGTTTTTCACTCCCTTCCAAAAGGTATGTTAAAATATAATAATTACAGACTATTAGCCTATCAAAGTAGTTAGTAGTACTAGTACCTATTTAAGTCTTCTTTTATCATCAAGTTAATGGAACTAATATTGCTTTTTATATCTATGTACTTCTACCAGAAAACTGTACCTCAAAGCTTTTGTTTGTTTTAGTGTTATTGTGGTGTAATTAATGTTTGGTTCTTAGTAGCATGTTTTATGTGAAGTAATTTAACGTTACGAAGCAGTGTCTTTCTTTGCAAGTGATTCAAGCTGTGAACAAATCACACTCTTTCCGTTGTTTTTTTACATTTCCTTGAGTCAGTAATTATTAACAATCAGTTAAGATATTTTCAATGAAACTTACTATTTTAAAGTTTTGTTTTGTGTTTTACTTACGAGACTTGAATGAGTTTTATGTACGAGGTGCGATCGGAAAGTTTCAAGACTGTCTCAATAGAGGGAGAACCGGATGTAGTACGAGCTTCTGCCGCTAGGGGGTGCGGCCTACATTCATAGTGAATCAGTGTGCCAGCCGGCATCATCGAATTAGCATTTGTTTCTTAGTTACGGGTGTTTTGGTAGTGCATTACACCGACCCTCCTGCGATTTCGGAATGGCGTGTGCATCAAATTTTGCCAAAGACTCGCCAAAACGGCTACGGAAACCTATGCTAAAGCAAGCATTTGGGGAGTCCGCAATGGGTCGTGCACAAACTTTTGTGTGGCATTCACGTTTTAAAAATGGCCGAACCTCTGTTGATGATGACGAGCGTTCTGGACGACCATCTTCGAGCACAACGCCCGAAAATGTTACGAAGATCGACGTCGTACCATCAATGACTTGTGCGACATTGTTGGGATAGGCTATGGGACCTGTCAGCTGATTCTAAAGGAAGAACTCCACATGCGACGCATCCTGTCTGAGGACCAGAAGCAGAATCGACTTCTCGTTTGTCAGGAGCTCAAATATCTTGCAAGAACCGACCCCAACTTCCTTTCTAAGCTCCGTGTGACTTCTTCCTCTTCCCAAAGATGAAAATTCAGCTAAAGGGAAGGAGATTTGAGACGATAGAAGAGATTCAGGCAGAATCGCAGATGGTGCTTGACAGGCTGACAAAGAAAGATTTCCAGGGATGCTTCCAGGCTTGGCAGCGGCCCTGGGATCGTTGTGTTCACTCCCAGGGGAACTACTTCGAGGGTGATGGATGAATTTAATACCTGAGATAAGTGTACGGGTTTTTATAGGCGCAGTCTTGAAACTTTCCGATCGCACCTCGTATGTTGTGTGATAATGTGTTTCACAATCTTCAACTTCCTGTACAAGTTCCATTTCCTCCATTAACTTGAGTCACATCCTTTTGTTCTGGTCTGATACCCTTACCAGGTATTGTATTCTCAGAATGTACTTTCCTATTAATCATAACTTGCAGCATTGAAGCTACACAAGTGAGTATGTTTCAGCTGTTGAGTTTCATGCTCATGAGCATGAAACTTTTATCAGTTTTTATGTTCTGCTCTTGTAAATCAGAAGAAAATATAATGCCAAAAACTTCATCCAACTTTTTAAGCTGTAGGAACGTGGCACCCATGCAGTATACCAAGTTAGGGTTAGCCTCAGGGTTCGGCGAGCAGGGCGCCAAACTGGCATGTATTTCTCAGAAAGTTATTACACTTTATTTTGATGTAAATACGTCTATAAGGAAAGGTCATTCGGCAAAAAAGGGAAACGAAAAAGTGTAACCTGGTTACCTAGGAAACGTCGTGTTTACTCGTCATTATTGTTACCTAGGAAACGTCGTGTTTACTCGTCATTATTGTTACCTAGAAAACGTCATCTGTTTACTCGGCATTGTTGTTACCTATAAAACATTTCATTACATTACTTTACCTTACATTACATTACCTTACCTTACCTTACCTTACCTTACATTACATTACTTTATATTACGTTCAGCTACCACAGACCCACCTTAAGCGTAACTAATTCAAGTTAAATAAGCAAAGTCTTAATCAAACTTTACTCAATTGTAAAGCATGTATAAAGGAAATATTTAGAATAAAGCCAATATATAAACTTCCTTTCGGTGTAGACGTATTTACGTCAAATTCTCCGGAACCGTGGTTCCACTGTCAGTTTTTTTAACTAAGTGTAGCAAAATATAAATCTGAATTTGAATTTTGTGGTCTTCTTTGCTGGGTCCCTTTGAAACATTTGACATATATTGTACTTCTCGTTACTCAGGAGAGAAGCCGTGAGTTTGGCAGTGCAGACCCATGCAGAAATCTGATGACAGTACGTCTATGGCTAGAAATTTGTCAGTTGAAACATATTTGTTAAAACAGTTCATTATGCACAGTCTAATTTTTTTATAATTTTTACGAGGTCCGTATGTTCCCCAACAGTAATCTCACAGTTACATTTTGTTTGATTTTAATATTGTGTTAATTTTATCAGATTGCAAGATGTACAAATTGTGATTATTGGCGCTGGTGCCTCTGGAATTGCTGCTGCCTCGCGGCTGTTGGAAAACAAAATTGATGACTTTGTTATTCTGGAAGCAACGTATTATTACGGTGGTCGGATTAAAACTGTCAGATTTGGTATGTTAACCATGTGGTAATGTGTGAGTGTTTTAAAATTAATACAGCAGCAAAATAACTCATCTAACAGGAAGGAAGTGATAGGAGGCTGGAGAAAATAGTATATGCAGAGTGCCATAATTTGTATTCTTCAACAAGTATTGTTAGAATTATCAAATGTAGGAGGATTAAATGGGTGGAACATATAGCACACATTGATAAAATTAGAAATGAATATAGTATTATGGTTGGAAAACCTGAAGGGAAGAGACCATTTGGAAGATTTAAATGTGGATGGGAAGATACTATTAAAAGTGGTTTTAAGGAGTAGGATTGAAATACACAGTATTTTAAGAAATTCAATGACTTTTATGGAAAACGTGTGCATTACCATATTTACAACAGACACACTGAATCCCACATTAGCCAGATGAATCTATTCTGTACCCTCATACCCTCTTTATTATAGGATCTATTTTAATATTATTATATAATCTATGCTTACATAAGTGGTCTTACCTTCAGGCATTCTAAGTTTTGCATGTTTCATCTCTCCTATGTATGATGTATGTCCCACCCATCCCGTCCTTGTAGATCTGATTTTTTAGACCTTCCGTTACTTCTCCTCTTTTAGGTCTAAATATTCTCCTAGCACTTTGTTCTTGAAACCCTTCATTCAGATTCATTTTAAGTTTCGGTGGTACTGAGCAAGTTGACATAGTGACTTTTAATCAGGAGGTATCTGAGAATCTCCCAGCTGTCTGGAATTATATTTTTCTTCCTATTTTTTATTCTCTGTATAAATGTCTGTATTTATCTACAAATATTTATAGGCCACAGCATGTTTAAAATCTTTTCCTGCCCACTGTTTCTTATCACCTTTACTTCACATTGAAGAACATGAAAGTATGTATTTATAAACTGTGTATTTATCTGCAACTGAATGGGCTCACTGCATCGGCTGTGTTCCATACTTTCAACTCTGTGCAGGTGAAGATTTCATTGATCTTGGAAGTCATTTTGTCCATGGTGTGAAAAGCAATATAGTATTCAATATGGCCGGTCAGTTGCAGCTTCTGACCAATTATGAAGAAAGTAAACCTGACATAATTTTTATCGACCCCTCTGGAAATCTGGTAAACAGAAATGTGGCTTCAAAAGTGTATCATCTGTTGAACGATATTAGAGATTCAATGGCTAGAGACATACATAACTATTCAGGATCTCTTGGAGAATATTTCAATCAACAGTGAGTATCCATCTTAATTTTATGTATATTATAGTTATGCATTCAACATTGATATATCCTGTATTTCTAATTTGCTGTCAGAAGAAAAGTTAACTGGAATGTTGTTCAAAATAAACAATTTGATTTCTATTAAATGTCTTTTGTATGTGTTCCTGTCTGAGGTGTCTGTGAAAGTTACTCTTTTAAAGAATGTGAAGGGGATGGGAGGATAACATTAAGATAAGTTTGACTTTAGGAGGACAGGCAGTGAAGATAGAGGTCAGTGGAACTGGCAAAGACAAATCATGTCTAGTGATCGATTTTGGTACTGGTGGTACATACCTCTAGAGTGTATTCCATTATCAGTTATTTTTTACTACTCACAGATACAGAAGAAAGATGGATGAACATTCCCTGAGTAATTTCTCTTTGGCCAGACCCCTCTTACAGTGGTACCACAGGTTTCGGAATGAAGACAGTCCAAATTCCTGGTTTGAAACTTCAAGCTGTGGTGAAACAGAATATTTAGAGTGTGAGAAAAGTCAGCTGTGGTCTTGGAAGTTTGGAGGATATGCCACTGTCTTTGATCTTTTGATGGTGAGATTCTCATTAATTCATTCTTGAGATTATATTGTGGTACTCATGAAGAGGCCATGGTGGTCTAGCGGTCAGAACGCTGGCCTTGTAATCCTGGGGTCTCGGGTTCGATTCCCGGCGGTGCCCGAATTTATAACTTGTGTTGGGCAAGGCCGTGGTCTAGGCAACACGGAGTTTTCCTCTGGGGGCTTCCCCGGTTTCTCCTTGGCATCCCAACAATTACTCCATTCTCCATACACACAGAAGAAGGCAATGGCAAACCACTTCTGGATCATCTGCCAAGAACGTATATGAACAGGTCCCAGTCTGAGAATAGGATGGAAGGATCCTGTTCATATGGACCTGTCGTCAGACAGAACACTAATAATAATAAAACTCATGAAGAAAAAAAAACTTCCAAGGATTTTTCTTCATCTGTGACCATTTTTTATATTCTATTTTCTGTTGAACATACCTGCTTCATGACATTTGTAGCATATATTCATGTTTTGAATATTGACTAAAATTTTACTGATTTTATTGCAGGAATCAAATAAAAGAATGAATCATTGACTGTAAATTAAACAGTCAATTTTTACTATCCTTGTAGCATGGCATGACTTCTTGGAAAACTGTCTTGATAAGCTGTATTTTTGCTTGCCCAAATCTTAAAATATTCAACATTTTATTAGAACATGATACAGCTGCATCATCTGTGGCTCATAAAGTGTGTTCCCATAAATGGGACCTACCCTAGGGAAGTGAGCACCAAACCAACTTTGGAATTTTGTGGCAAATTATTTATACTTTCATTTTTTATCTAAGCAAGCTGTTTGTGTGTGTATGTTTAATTTTTAACTGTGTCTATTCCTCATATGTGACACACTGTACCTTATGTCATATTTTTAATTAAAATGTCATGTAATTTCCCATCATGTTTGGGGTCTCAAAACCATGATGGCTTCACATTCAGAAGGATATTTGCTATATTAACTCGGGTCTCCCTTAGTCCCTCAAGCAAAGTCTGGGATTGTTATCATGAGTGCTAAATTCATATTTCTTTTCCAGTCATCTCATAGCATTTATGTTATTGATGCCTAATTACCCCAGCATATATTTTTCCTAAGGCTGGGCCTGTTGATAAACTAAAAATTGATATATTGCAGTAATCTTGTCCTATTTAACCAGCCAACTAATATGGAGGTAACATTGGCTGAAGATTCAGTACCACTTATACAGAACTTTCCAATGAACAAAATTGTGAGTTGTTTGCACCCACCTCCCATTCTAACACTTTTTGCAAATAATCTTAATGCGGATGTTTTCTTTAGTTCTCCTATGATAAGAGTGTGGATACAGGTTTATAATTTCTTATATATTTTTGTTTCACTTTGAAAAAGTTTCTCATTTTCAGACTGGTTAAATTCTGAAACATTATTTGTCATTTTCAGCAAAGTATCCCAGATCCTAAAGAAGAGCTGCCTGTGAAATATAAAATACATTATCACAATGAAGTTGCAAAAATCAAGTGGGACAATTTACCCGAAGAATATATGAACAAAGTTATTGTGGAATGTTCAGATGGAATATCTTACCTGGCAGATTTTGTTCTTGTCACAGTAAGCCTTGGTGTGATGAAAGAAAAGGCTCAGACCATGTTTCAACCAGTGCTGCCATCCACTAAACTTAATGCAATTAAAGTAAGTACATGAAGTAAATATATCTTGATCTTCTCTTGGAAATTAATTAACTGCAATATGTTGTAACAGACAATTTTAAAAATACATATGTTCCAAACAAATATATGATATCTTTTGAAAGTTTAATTCCAAACCAATGAAATGTCATTAACCTGTTGGCATACCGTTTGAGGTTAGAGTGGAATGTTGTCTTATTGAACAGTATATGGTAATAGTAGTACACCATTTTGTTTCCTGTCAGTGCACCACCAAGTAGCGCACATACAAGTGCTACATAATTATAAAAAGAACTTGGAAGTGTATTATAGAAGATATATTAAATTGTGGGATCCATAGTGACCGCATAGCCTGAGGCATGAGCTTTGTGCTGCTTGGTCGCTGGGACCGTGGGTTCGAATCCCACTCTAGCCATGGTTGTTTGTTCATGTTCATGTTTGCGTTTTTCTGTGTTGTGCTGTTCTGCGTACAGGTAGAGGCCTTGCGACGGGCCAGTCCCTCGTCCAAGGAGTCCTACCGAATGTTCATAGATCAAGCCAACAGAAAGTTGGGACCCATAAAAAGGTACCGGAAAATGTATAAACATTCTTAAACCGGAAATAGAAGAAGATATTAAATTGTGTAAGGAAGTTTAAAATAACTAACTGTATGAAGTAGTATGTATTGAAGTAATGGGACTAAAGCATCAGAAAAATGAAGTAGCATATATTAGTAGGAACAGGGTGATATGCACAGTTTGGGCAGCCATACATTGTGTTAGTGATTCTATACATTATGCTGCATTTCTACTTGTTTTTGACTATGGAATGTACCCTATGTTTGTGCCTCATCCCAATTTTTTTTAAATTAACTTGCTTGTGTTTAATGGTATCCTTTCATTTTCAGGGTTTGGGATTTGGAGTTGTTGACAAAATATTTTTGAAGTTCCCACATCGGTGGTGGCCTGACAATTACACTAACTTTGGTTTTTTGTGGCCCCATGATGATGCTTGCAATCTAAATTCGGTGAGTGACAATACTACAATGGAGAAAATCATAGAAAATTGTTTAATATACATAGCAGAACTTGTTAAATGATAAACTGACTGAACAAGTGCATGTCTTTAATGACCTAAGATAATCATATACATCAAAACAATTTTAGAAATTCTAATGAGCATTGTAGTTGATACAGCATATGTAGAAAGGCAAGAACAAAGATTTTTTTAAAGTTTTATAAAATATTGAATTTCTTGTGCCAAAACATTGCCAACTTTTAAAAAATATGCTTCTTGAAAGGAAGAATAAAAATAATAACTTTAAATTAAATTTAGAATTTTTAACTTAAATGAAGTATCGTAGAATATGTGATGTTTCAGGTTAAGCAAGAAGACTGCTGGGATAGGGCCTTGAATAAATTTTCAGAAGTGGACAACCTGCCACTTATTCTTTGTGGTTGGCTCTCTGGCCCTGCTGCTCGTTACATGGAACAGTTGTCTGATGAAGAAGTGAAGCATAAGGTTGTTCAGCTTCTTGACAGATTTATTGGTAAAACCTTCAATGTAACTGTGCCCGCTCCTGATCTGTTTCTGAGGTACAAAGTTGCATTTTATATTCATAATTATAGTCTAAAGCACTCAAGTATCATAGAAACACAAATTATGTCTGGTTAATAATTATCAGAACTAATGACAAGCCTCTTTATGATTTACTAATATTAAAACAGATCATAAAGAAATACGATGTGAAGTTGTTGATTGATTTTGACTGACTTAAGACAGGTTCTAGTGGTGGACTTTTATGAATGGGGTGTGGATCCTTCGGGTCCGTAAAACACGGAATTAATTGATCAGCCGAGTGATTATAATCTTCTTAAGGACTCTTCTTCATGGATTCAAATATTAAATTTTACACAAAATTTCTGGTGTAGTTGAATTTGGAGAAGAATTTAATATTGAAATGGCATTGTGGTCTAGCAAGGATCATGCATAATTACATGATGATTTATGATAAAAGATTCTTGGGCTACAAGCCGCTTCAGGTTTCTGAATGGTGAACAAACTATATCTTCTGCAGAAGAATCTTTCATCAACTTCAGTCGCTGTGAAAGCTTCACGTCATACATGATGATTTATGTTTTCATTAGGTCTGCCTGGTCATCAGATCCTCACTTCCGTGGGTCACATAGCTTTTACAGCACGGAGACGGAGAAAATCGGAGTCTCTGCAGCACAGCTGGCTGAGCCTGTTACAAATAAGAATAGAAAACCTGTAAGTACCTAACTATGACATCCGTATATAATGTCCAGCATATTATGGTTTTGTCTTATTTAGTGTTATTTTTTTTGGTTTTAGAGTTCCTCACTTTATGACTTTCTTATCTTTAGTGTTCAAATTATGCCCTAGAGAATAATAAAACAGGGATTTCATGGTGTTACCATCATCACAGAGTTAATAAAACTTAAAGGCTGAATATGTTTTTGTTCTTTATACCAACTATCTCCATGGATTAAAGTCATTCTTAAGAAGCTAATAGTTTCTCAGCTTGTCAAAAAATTACGTTTTACGAGACCTGATGGTTCATAACTGTGTTCACAAGATCCTGACTGTGGTAAACTCTGTTGCTCTATTGCATAACATTTTGTAACATGCTGGTTTGTTTTGCTGAGGATCTGTTAGCTTGCTGCTCAAACCCCTAACAGGATGATGACCCCTTGTTTTCTGTTGTCTGTGACTGCTTATTCAGTAAGTTCTTGTGTAAATTAACCACATTTATTTATGAGTTGATAAGATAGTAGAATTTGAGGTTAGGTAATTAACTGACTAGTTTTTGAACCTGAAAATTAATCATTGTCTTTATTATTTAAATCATCTTTATTTTTTAAGATCCTTTTTTTAAGTTAATAATTTGAGTAGTTAGTTAATTTCTTATGTGTTTGACCTAAATTCAGCGAGTATGCATTTTTAATCATGACTATGGAATTTTGTAATGTAACTTTCGTTTTACATGGTTTTCTTCAGTCTGTTATAGAAAAAACTGGGTTACTATGTTTCCTTATATTCTGAACAGCAACATTCATATTAGTTTTTATATTTTATTTAATAGTGCAGGTGGAAAGCATAATTAAATAACCTATAAATTATGTAATATACACAATGGAAATATAGTTGATTTAAACTTGTTAATTAATAATTTATTTCAGTTTTTCTGCCATTCTCCATGAGATTTTTCCACCAAAATACTGCATTTGTACCTTGGCTTCCTTATGTGTGCTATGTTTTAAATTCTTGATTTAATGGCCAATCAGTAAAGTGCAAAATAAAATTCTCTGATCCATTAGGTGCTGCTGTTTGCAGGTGAGGCAACTCATACCTCTCATTATTCAACTGTCCATGGAGCCATTGAGTCAGGTTGGCGGGAAGCTGAGAGGATTATTGAATTGTCAAAGTAAGTACTAATGCAAGAAGTCTGTTCTGCTGTAATCACAAATTTTTGTGATAATATGAATTTCAAATATACAGAACTCAACATATTGAAACTTTTGATTTGTGTTTATGTATTTGGAGTTGTAAATTAAACAAGGCTATTCCTTTGATTACTGTTAACAATTCGAAATTGTGTGTTTCTTGTACAGGTTATGGAAGCAGTAATTTGGAGTTATGGATGCAGTTTGGAACTTTAATTTTAAATGTACTTTCTTCAAATTAAATACTGTAAATGTGAGGAATCTGTGAAATATACATGAATATTCTGAGCACTTTATTTTACATACTAGGAGATATCTTCTTCTTCTTATAAACTCAGTGCTAAACCATTAGAACTCTTAAGAGTAATCAACAAGAAAATTCTTGTCACTGGTTTTAAAACTTTGTCTAAAGTGATAGTTTTGTAGAAGAGGATTAATATTAGAATTATCATGTCAGAAATATTTAATGAAGGTATGAAGTGGATTAAGTTTGCTCATTTGCAAGGACGTCTGAGAATAGGGGCATGAACACGTAAGTTCTGTGCCAGGAAACTACTGTTTTGCTGAAAAGTTATGTCTCTGAATGTAGACTCTTTAACATTGAGTTACATTTTAATTATTTAATTTAACAACTGGTCTACGGATAACTTAATAAAAGTCGACAGAGACATCCATCAGGTAAGTCTTCGACGGTGGTCATCAACTCTAGTGGAAGAGGAACCTTACATTTTGGATTGTTTTAAATAATGGTCTTGACTGATAGCTTAGATTATTGCTGTGTCATAAACAGTCTTGCTGTACAGGATACTCGTAATGTGTTCAGAGTAAAAGATCTGTTACGTACTACAAGGTTATTCATAGACTAACATAAAGAGTTTATCTGTATACACCAGAAGACCTCATTAAAATAAATATACCTATCCTGAATACAAACTTTGAAGGTGGAACAATTCGATAAGACCAAGAAATGAGGCTCATGACAGTCATGAATTTCAGCGTGTTTCTGAATGGGCCAAATGAAGAGTGATCGTAACCTAACTGAAATTCGACAAATTAATATTTGGATCATCCTTATAAATATTTGGCAGTGGCATTTATTTCATGTAAGATGCAGTGTCACTTGTACACTGAAGACTGAGGCAGTATTTTTTTTGAGACTTTTACAAACAATGTAAGGTATTATAAGCCCTTTACTCAGATCTTACCTGTTATAGTACCTTAAATTGGGCTGGGACCACTTCCTTCCATAGTCTTTTCAATATATTATCCTGTCATTCAGTGTATCAGGGCAGAATAATTATGAAAGGAAGCCAAATGAGTGCAGTAATGGGATAAAGGAAGTTGTATGGCTTCAGCTCTAAATATGTGAGATGATCGTAGCCATTCTGAGAGACGCTGCCCTACAATGGACACTGGTAAGTACACAAAGGTAAACCCATTGCTTGTCCTTTGTAGAATCACACATAGGGAGAAGCTATAATGGTGTCCTGATTTCTTTATTTCAAAACTCTTATCTTGTAGCCAAAATCATCTAATTATCTTATGCTGTTTACAATTTTGCAGTGGGCTTAAATCCAAATTATCTGTGCCATGGAAATTATTACATTTGTAACATCAATTTCGGAATACCTAAAAGTATGTGCTTTCTAACCTTAAATCAGAACAAGATGGAAGACTAACATGTTTATTTTTACATGTCTCTTTAAGGAAGTAAATAATTTTTTTAAATCTATAATTCAGGTCACAGAGTAAATCAGTTTATAATTTTCGAGCTCCTTTTTAACTAAACCACAAGGCGGAGACAAAATAAATGCGTATAGGCAACAAAATATATTTTCATGTTCAATAACATAGCAACAGAAAAACTCTTTTTTGCAGTAGGTGGAAGGGAAATTTCTTGTAGAGGAACCAAAAATATCCAATATAAAGCAAAAATGCTTGTGATAGACCTGTTCTTTATATTATGGAATTAGTATATATCGTATTTGTTAGGTATGTCCAGTGCATTTATTTGCTGTTTTTATTGGCGTCATTTCAAACTAACATGCAGCAATAGTAAAACTATACTACGAGGGTCGCTCATTAAGTAATGCCCCACATTTTTTTCCTCAGAACATATTTATTCAAGATGGCTCAAATTTAGTGACAATATAAATCAATGTTTCCTTTACACATACTATTTTTCCACATAGTCCCCATGAACTTGTACGGTTTTACGCCAGCGTGGAACAAGTGCATGCATGCCTTGCCGGTACCAGCTCTTGTCCTGTGCACGTAGCCATGTCCTCACTGCTTGAATAACGCTCTCGTCATCTTCAAACCTTGTTCCGCGGATAGCATCTTTAAGTGGCCCAAAGAGATGGAGTCGGAGGGTGGATGGGGCAGCACCGTTCAACCAAATTTGGTGATTTCTTCCCGGGTTCTCGGACTTGTGTAAGGGCGTGCATTGTCATGCAGGAGCAAAATTTCTGCTGGATGCTTGTGAGGCCGAACTCGTCGGAAACGCTTCTTGAGGGTTTCCAGGGTCATAATGTACGCGTCTGAATTGATGGTCGCACCTCTTGGCATCACATCCACAAGAATGACCCCATCACTGTCCCAAAAGACAGTCATCATGACTTTTCCGGCGGAGGGAGTTGTCTTGAATTTCTTCTTTCTCTGTGATTGAGGATGATGCCACTCCATCGACTGCCTTTTTGTCTCCGGCTCAAAGTGGTGTATCCAGGTTTCGTCACCTGTAATGATCCGGGACAGAAAGATCTCTCCCTCAGCATCAAAACGCTCCAACAATTCAGAAGAAATCGTTTTCCTTTGAATCCTGTGGTCTGCTGTGAGACTTCGTGGAACCCATCTTGCGCACACCTTCGAATATGCAAGAGCCCGGATAATTGCAATTACACTTCCATTACTGACTGAAAGCTGTTGGGCCAATTGTCGAGTTGTGATGCGCCGATCCTCACGAATAATGGCATCCGCGCGGTTCAACATGTCTGGAGTGGTGGCTGTGGCAGGACGCCCAGAGCGCGGCAGATCACGGAGCTCGGTTTCTTCACTTCCTGAAGCTTTAACTCTCTTAGCCCAGCGACCAACGGTGCTCCTATCGACTGCACAGCTTCCATACACAGCACACAAACGTTTATGAATGTTCACCACAGTTTCTTTTTCAGCAAAAAAGAATTCAATTACAGCTCGTTGCTTGTAACGAGAGTCGTTCACAGACGCCATTTTAACAGTTCACTACAGCTCCGCTATCGGTTTGAATCATTTGAAACTCCGTACACGAACGCGGGAAACATCAAATCTCAAGCATGTAAAAGTGCACTTTTCTATCTTCATTATTGGCTGAGAAAAAAAATGTGGGGCATTACTTAATGAGCGACCCTCGTACATCTGCAATTTAATTTTTAGTGACAGTATCTGCTGCTTCTATTCTATGCTTATTATATTAATTTATCGGTGGAAAAGATGTATAATGTGAAGAGCACATATACCGTATGTGGTGCTAGTAAGAAGATTTACTTGGAAGTAATAGCAGAGAAAACTACATAACCATATCTTGTTGCTTGAATGTAGGACAATGTGGCAGGTTGAAACACGACTACTGGAGAATGATAGTAACAAATCAAATTTGATTTAATGAAGAATTAAGAGTATGTCAAATTCGGAGAATGCTTGCTACTGATTCTTTTCAAGAGATATTGTTCCGGTGTCTCTTTCAAGTAGTCCATTGGACCGCCAAGGTTGCAGATGTTAGTATTGTTACAGTGCTGCAAGGCGTGGTGAAAACTGGTGCTTACCGCTACGAGGACGGGACGCGATATGTGGGCGATTGGAACCAGCGGGGTCAGAAGCATGGAATGGGGCATCTCTCTCTGCCCGACGGCACGCGATACGATGGTTCCTTCCAGAACGGGCTCTGCTCTGGTCTCGGCGTCATGTGCTTTTGCGATGGGGCCAAGTATGAGCACCTTCAGCTGCCTTTCTGACTGACTACGGCCAATTATATAACCTTTACCTATCCTGGCTGACTGGGACTATTCTTGAACACTTTCAATTGCCTACCTACTGAATGACTTACTGACAAAGGCTACGTATTAGACACCTTTAGCTGTCAATTTACATACTTGACTATGTGGCATTCTGTGGCCAAATATGGATACCTTCGGCTACCTACCTACTTAACTCGCTAACACATTCAATGCATTCAACACTGCTCATAACAGAGTTATCCACTGGGCACAATATTTAGCTATTTCATTACATAGAATACGTTTTCATTTATCACAACCAACTCCGTACTCCAGGAAGTAGGGCAGGCACGGATTAAGGTGTTTTGAAGCCAGAGACCAAGTGGAAGGTCGGCGTCTCTTCATACTGACAGAATTCGACATTTTAGCTACCCAGGTCAACGAATATGAACGTAGACTTTTATACTGAAAAAATACTATTATCATGTTATAGACAAAAAATATTAATCACACCACTGGACAGTCTAACTGCTCCCACTAGTTCTGCCAAAAATTGAACGATGGCCGCTACTCTCTGCAGAACATTCTGCCAGTCCTTGACTTAATTCTCGTGTTGCTCGTCCATATGACTGTTTCTTGTGTGCGTTTATTAGCCACCGACATCGAGAGCTACTTTCATAGCTTTTACTTTTCTCTTCAGTCCTTTTCAGTCACAAAAGACAGGTTCTGTGAAAGATGGCATTGAGTGTACCCTTTGTCATAGGTACGAGGGCGAGTTTATGCAGGGATGGTTCCACGGACATGGTGTCTTCTGGAGATCCGATGGCATGAAGTATGAGGGAGAATTTCGTGGTGGTCGTATCTGGGGTCTTGGTAAGTGCGTCTTTTTTCGAACTTCGATAAGAAGTATCTATGTAGATTATGTCAGACGCTTGCAGGATCAGTCAAACAGAACTTTGACAGAAGTGCATTTCAACAAGTTTTTATCCCAAAAATGATCTGAACGTAAGACGAAATGTGTACAGGCTAACTCCATTTCTTAGTTCACAGTAGACCTATTCATGTTCAATTACTGTAAATATGAACTTCTTTTTAACAGAGTCAAGCAATAGCAGGGATATACATGGTATTCATGGAGTCCATGCCACAACTTTAGAGACTTTTTCTGTGCACAAAAGGAAAGAAAAAGTTTGTGTAAACATGGATCATTGGATATGGCCACTCAAAAATTCCAGAAGTGTTACGAAATTAACTCGCATCTGTCTTCTACTCCTTTTTGTTGTTACGCTGCATTATTAATTCTACACTGTGTATTTATGTACATACTGGGTATTTCATAATTATACACATAACTTTACATGTTCACGATATCACTACACATTATCTCATATGAAAAATTCTGACGTGGCAGTGCGTCAGTTAATTATTACTGTTATTGCTGTACTCTAGAAACAAAATGGCGCCACAGACAGGAAAAAGCAGAATTCGTCGAAGTATTTATCGATAGTACGAGTATGAACAGTTTTTAGAGCCACGCTGCGAGTGCAAAGTCGATAGTAGAAAAGAGATGACAGGAATTGTTCATATGGACAGTGGACATGTTGGAGTAATGACTGTTTCGACCGTTTGTGATAGACTTCCAGAAATAATTGTTATTCGAATTATTTTTGGCCAAATCGCATGTTGTGCCGGTGTTTAAGACGGTCAACTTAAAGCGAAAGATACGGCAACAACGTAATCAACTTCGTCCGCTACTCGATCGCTTTCCTGTTTGAATACAACAGTAATTATGCTTCATACTTATTCTTAATACCCTTCTGTGTTATGTGTAGGTCTAGTGACCTTCAGCGACAACAGTCATGGTTTTCCCAGGAACGAAGGATTCTTCCAGGACTGCCGTCTTGTGCGTAAGAAGCGCTGTCCAGAAGTGGTTCAGCGCGCACAGAAAGTTGCGCTCATGGCTCGTGCGCAGTGCAACTAACCAGTTGTGGCATACATCATTTATTGTTATTTGCTACGATTTCGGTCTTCATATTACCGATATATTGTTAATTGCTGGAAAATGTTCAATTATTCTTAAAATGCATCAAGAATTTTAACATTTTAAACTCCGTTTGAAAGCTGATGATTGCATATCGATGAACCGCAATAAGATAAAATGAATCTGACATTGAAGAATAATTAAGGAAAGAAGTTGAGAGAAGCAGTTTCAAGAATTTCAGTTATTACTGGTTTTGTTTCAGAAAAATATACAATGACCCCAATAAGTTATGTTAACCTGATTCTAACTGTAAGAAGCATTTTTAATAAATTGTCATAAAATGTTATGAAATTGTCATCATATTTAACCCTCTGCTGCCTGGTCGTCGGAAAGGCGGTCTTGAAAGATGAAGAACACTACTTCGAAAGAAGCAATGAAATTGCTGCTCAATTGCAGCGCGCGTAGGAGAGATACAAAATGCATTAACAACTTAGACGGAAAACCTAAAGGGAACATTCCACTTTGAAGAGGTACACGGGAAGATATCCTAAACCAGACTTGTAAGATGTTACATCGATCTTAAAGAAGTGGTTCAGGATAGGGTCGAACGGCTGACTTTTGTGTACACGGTAACGGACCTTCGGATTCTATACAGGGCCTCCAATTTCTTGACCAGGTGAGCAACAGCCATTTTTTCAAGTTGCGCCCTCGTAATATTTATTTATTTATTTATTTAGTGTTCTGTCTGACGACAGGTCCATATGAACAGGATCCTTCCATCCTTTTCTCGGACTGGGACCTGTTCATATACGTTCTTGGCAGATGATCCAGAAGTGGTTTGCCATTGCCTTCTTCTGTGTGTGAATGGAGTAATTGTTGGGATGCCACGGAGGAAACTCCGTGTTGCCTAGACCACGGCCTTGCCCAACACAAGTT
Source organism: Zootermopsis nevadensis (assembly GCF_977971745.1). Taxonomy (NCBI): domain Eukaryota; kingdom Metazoa; phylum Arthropoda; class Insecta; order Blattodea; family Termopsidae; genus Zootermopsis; species Zootermopsis nevadensis. The sequence goes on along the minus strand of NW_028259148.1, from coordinate 8,061,692 downwards.
ATAAATTCGGGCACCGCCGGGAATCGAACCCGAGACCCCAGGATTACAAGGCCAGCCCTCGTAATGCAGCTGGTTAATTAAGCTAGTTAATTAATTTCATTTATAAGTTTCAAATACTCAAACTCTTTCAGTCCAGGTTTTTAGTGTTCTCTTAAGACAGACAATGTTACAAAAATGCGGGTTTTTGCTTTTCTGGCATTGAGCAGTTTGCTGTGTCACATCTCTTAGCTCCAACTATTTATGGTCCTGAAGGTCGCAGTTTAAAAATCCAGACCTTGACATTTGCGAGCAAAATATAATTTTAAGGCTGGTATTTCTATTTTTTTAATAAAACTGGCCGAGATGTGATGTTTCGTTACGAGATATATTCAAAATATTTATCTAGCATTTTATGGGAAGTGCCTTCAAATTTCAGTTCCTATGAATGAAAAAGGTACCTTATATAACTTTGCATTGAAACGTGATACAGAACATTGCACACGACTCATTTTATTGTTACAATACGACAATAAAAAACTGCAGTTTTCGTGTAAAGATCTAAGAAAATATTTAGGAGGTGCGACAAATAGGGCAAGCTGGTTTAATTCCGATCATTCTGTATTTTTGTCCTCGGATTGTATAAACAACAATTATTTTTAAACAAATTCTTTATATTTGAAATAAGTTTATTGCACACAGGATTGTAGAATCAAATTAAAAATAAATTCAAAATAAGTAGGTCTGTACATGTGAATATATTTTTAACAAAATTGTCCCTCAAGACGTAGAGTTGATATCAAATATACTTTATACTTATAAAGTTTTTAAAATGCCATAGTTTCTAGTGTTTGAAGTCGGTTGACTACTTCCGCAAGCATTGCAGGTTCGGTAGGAACTGCCATGTTGATCACAATCAATGAAATTTATCGATACGCTCTCGCCCTAAATTCTTTGGTCATCCCAGTAACACAAGTAGTACCACTGGCATTGAAGACTACTTAAGACGTCGAAACGAATCTGCAGTAGGGATAAGATGAAAGTGTTGTGGTAAGTACGGATGGACAGTTACAAGTAACAAACCTCTGATCGACTGTTAGTTTCTCAAGGACTCTCTAGCATGAAGTGTGAAATATGTTTCTTTCGAACGTTCTGATACATTTAGATTGAGGTTTTTGTTAAATATGAGTTTATGTGGAACGGTATGGGCTTAACATAAATTCCACTAGCAAATTATACAGTAGTGGCTGCCCCACAACAAATTTAATCTAAATCGATTAATAGGTTTCGGAGTCGAAATAAATGGGCAGTGTACCAGTTTTGAACGGAGACACAGTTATTTCTATATATAGTGGGCCAGTGCAGTCTGCTTAGTTTGCTTGTACAAAAACGCCAGGTATTTGACTGACCTCCTTATGACGCCAGGCTTGTTCATAATAATGGATGTTCAGTGAGGGCCACACCTTTCTTCAAATTAACCAATACTATAAAACTTTCCCTGGTGTGACAACAAATCAGCAGTCAAGTTACTTCTTTTAGGCTGTCACCTTACCTAATACAATGACATGACAGTTGCTAGAGGTATATAATCTTTGGCTGACATTATTGTAATAAGTTAATGATTTCTCTTCAGGATTAGGCAGTGTTCTGAAAAAAATAGCGAATAATGTACTTTTACCTTACCGTATGCCTATTCTCTGTAGAAGGAGTTCTATTAAATTGTGCAAGGCTTCATATTTTATGAACTAATTCCTAGTGGGAATCAGTCACGTGACATGCCAACTTTTGCCAAAATAACCATTGTTTCTCGGTTGCTTCGGTGGTCTAGAAGTTGACATACTAACCTAGTATTAATAAGTCCTGGGTTCTGCCCCGACCATCGCTAACAATTTTATAAAGATAAATAAACATTCGTGACACAAAGCGACAGCTAGTCACACATTCTTTTTTGCCATTTGTTGAAGTGTTGACACATCGGAGCCTTTGTCATCCCCATGGCTTCTAGAACTGTAGATGGACCGAGAAGTACGGACTAAAACTTAGCAGGTTAAGTTCATAATGTAGTCATAATAGCGTAATGGTTTGTCAATATTGGTATTCTGGGCAATAAAGCTGTGTGGATTTGTAGGCCAATACCAACGTTTCGTAGGAGCATACTGCCTCAATCTTTAGGGCTGGACAGTCCTGAAGATGGAGGCGGTATTCAGCTACAAGTCCATACAGGGTTGCTACCCAGAATACCAACGTCGACATTTTCAGTACGACAACCACATCCACATAACGTAATAATTTGTTGTAGTTACTTTCTTTGTGTTTCTCGCCCATTCTTGGTCTGATAGTATTTGGTAAAGAGAACAAATTATGAACTTAATTTCACACAAAGCAAGGAACAATTGAGTTTTATGTATTTTAATCAATGTCTTTGTAGACGCGAAATGTTGAGATTTAGTCTATGAGACAATTGCTGCTCGTTCTGAAATAATCAGCAAAAATGGATGGTTAAATTGCGTAGGTGTAATTAATTTGAACTGGACGTCCATACATTCTAACTAGAACTTCATGTTACCTAAATAAAATTATGTCTGGTCAGGTTTCTCAGCTGATATTTGCTTCGTGAGGTTAAGCGTCTAAAGAGAATGGATGAGGAACCATGAGGAAAGGAGGCCGATGCATCATGTCACGTGACTATCCATACCTTGGTTATAGTCGTGGAAGAGGGGGGCAGATCTTAAAGTACTAAAGAAGAAGACTGCATAATGTAACGCAGAATCTTATCCAGCCGGTGGGAACAGTGAAAGAGGTCACGCGGCTAGTCAGTCCACTGCCACCTACATCTTCAATTGCACTCGCTGGCCGTTTGTGTTTTGTTTCGGGGAAAAAACAAAACAAAAGAGATCGTCAATCGCGTGCTATGAGCGGCAACTGATTAGGAAGGTGGGCGTACCTGTGCCTGTGTTTGGGAGTGACATTTACATTTCTGCCGAGTTTTATGATGAATGTGTTGTGAAACGTTTTAGGATACAAATATGTGTGCCTATAAAAGGTGAGTCACGTTGTTTCTTACACTGGAAACATAATTTTAGTCTCCAGTTCCTGCCATAGAAGTATTACATAACCTAGGTTTCTATTTGTGTTCTCACGGGATTCTATTAGTCATAAAAATTATAATTTTGCTATTTTGTGTGTAAATGAAAATTTATTTATTTCTTCCAAGTTTAAAACATAAATTTTAAATATTGTCAAAAAATTGCTAAGAATTGTACGCCTCTTTGAGTTTAAGAGATTTGGTTGAGACCCTGCCATTCGAATTTTTTTCTATAAATGCATTTTTACAGTAAGCCATTTATTAAAAATTCAACAACAAAATTACTTTGTTCATTTGAGTGCGTCGTGTTTACAAACCCTAAGCTGTTGTTAACAATTTAGCATGGTACACGTTAAGTTTAGTAATGACGACACTAGGTTTAAACAGCACGCAAACTAGCCGGTAGTTTATGGCAGCAATACTGTGGTAAGTGATGCTGTAAAAAAAACGAAAAAATAAAACTGAGTAAAATAGAATGTAATAAACTTCTAAAACAGAATGAAAATCTTTTCCGCTTTAGCGGCCATGTAACATGCAGCCATGAATACTTGGTATGTTGTATAATCGGTTGATGTTCAGTGAAGTCGACAATGTGAGCATTCGATACGTTTCTTGACATAATGCATCGTCAATGGGTACGTTTAGTCAGAGTCAACATCGGCAGTTGCACGACAGGTCTTGTGCTAAAAGGTTCGTTTTGCTTTTGTTATCTTTATTTTTTGTTTGTATACGCTTTCTTTAGAGGTTCTAAATTTTAACTTGTGTTTCTTTCAGTACGTGTTTTGTGTAAAGTGTAGAACAGTGATATTGTAATTGAGTATTATATTATTCTCCTTTATCATATAAACTAAATCTTACATTATTGAAAGTAAAGCATAATATTTATTTTCGGAAGTAATTAGGAGAGGATCACGGTTTAAGGTCCGCCTAAGGCGTCAAATACTTTCGTGAAGCCCTAAATGGCGATGTTGGGTCATTTGACATAGTATCACCACAATAAAAAATTAGTTTCACTAGCAACAAAAGGAAAATATTACAGAAAGATGCTGAAAAAATGCCCATTGCAACATGCTTTTAATGAAGATGTGGAAAGTATGCTAGATGCAGAAAAGGTATTTAATTGTTGTACGCTTGCAGTTATTTCCTTGTTCCGGCCTTGTTAAGTTTTTATAAAGTTGTAGGTCTGTACCAGAAGCAGGAACTGAGTCGTGATAGAGACAGGCTTCTGACGTTTCGGCAATGTTCGATTTCCAGTAGGGAGGCCGGCAATAAATTTTAATCGCAACATCCAAATTATCTCTGAAGCCAACCCAGGTTCATTTCCAAGGGTTACCCGGAGTAAAGACGGCTGGAACGAGAAGTTAAATATTAGTTTATGGGATTCTGTCCGTACATCCCATTCGCCTTCTTAATACAGTATTATTTACTGACATTGAATTAGCGGCGGACTGTGAGAGACAAGCAAGAATAACACATTTTCATTGTTTCAATCTTAATAAAATGACAGAAATTTGTACGTTTGATTCTCAGGTGGTATGCAACTGTAACATTCTAGGCTTGCGGTCAGGAATACCCAATTCAAACCCCAAGCCAGGACCTTTTGTGAAACAGAGTATATAGCTTTTCTTTTCAAATCCTTATCTACTTGAGAAATAGTTGGGTAGTTTTTAAAACCTCAAGCTAGTGCTCCAAATGATTTGCATTCTGTGTCTATGGACGCAGCCTTCGGAATCAGACACAGAAACAGCTACGCGGGAAGTTTACATCATCCACAAGGATAGTTGTTGATACAGCAAAGTTATTCCGACACTGAACATTTTCTCTCTCTTTTGAATCCAGCACATTTCTGTTTTAACGACTCGTGTAACGAGTGTCATAATTTATATCCAGGCCTGTTCTTTGGGTGATCAAATCAAGGAGGATAATATGGTCGGGACATGTTGCACGAATGTGACATGACAAATGCTCACAAAATTTTATTCATTAGCCTGAAGAGAAGACGGCACTAGGAAGACAAAGGCGCAGATAAGAGGAAAAAAAATTAAATTGATATTGCAGTATTAGAGCCTGAGGTTGTGGATTGGCTATTTTCTCTCTCTCTCTCTATCTATCTATCTATCTATCTTCTCTGTCGATACTTCGTTGTTCTTGATAGACATTTATTCCAAATATGTCTATTGCAGATACAAATTCCTAGTTACAAAGTTAAAGCTCACTACAGATGTCGTAGAGAATACAGTCAGACTTTCTTCATTGTATTTTGCTAAATATTTATCACACCGAAAAAACTTCATCAAATAAATGTTATAGATCTTAAAGAGATGTAGCCTGTTATATATATATATATATATATATATATATATATATATAATGTAAAATTCTTTCATGTGATAAAGAAAGTTAATAAAGGTTTGTCGTAGCTTCATGTAAAATAAAACAAATGTTATATTAGCCCAATTCGAACCAGACTCAACAATTTTTGTAGACCAGGAATATTAATTTCTATACAAATTAGTTCAATATAATCGGTGATGCAAGTTACGGACAGACAAAGATATTTCACACAAGGAACACGCAAGAAAACATCTCTGCCTGTTTGTTCTTTGATATTAATTTATTTTACCACAGTTCATGAAGTTCTTAAATTACGTAGCGCTGAGCAAAATACTCGTATAAATCAGAATACGTATGGGAGAAAGTGTTGGCATATTTTAACGTCGTCCGTCGTCTTTTTAGTCGGAAATCTAACCGGAAACCTTTCAAATATGAGAGACGTTATTCAGTCAGTATGCCTGCTTGTATAATAACACAGTGTTGGGACATTATCAGACTAAATTCCCGTTTCTTCGTGTCATCAGACGATGAAAGTCTTCACGGCTGTCATGGGCGTAGTCTCTTACGCCACCACGTGAAGAAGGTTAGAGGTGAAACGTGCCGACTGGTTGCCTACTTTCTATAATTGTTAACTAATTAAAATATCATTCAAATTAAGAATTCCTACTCAACATATTTCAGCATAATACACAGGTAGCATTCAGGACTGTTCCTAATCGCAGTTTCTGAGTGTCAAGTTTACAACAAGAAATGAAATATTGAGAAAATAAGAAAGTTGCTTGTCATTTTTAACATTTTCGTAACAATGACAACAAAGCTTATTATGCTTAACCCATTGGCATACTTTGACGACTCTGAGACGTCCTCCCTTTCTGTAGGCGTTAGCTACAGTTGAAAGACTTAGTAGTTTACTAAAAGGACAACGGACATAATATGTTTATGTACGTGTTTGGTATATTTAAAGTATATTTCAAAATTTTACAGTCATTTGATAAGCATAATTTATGTATACATAATTATACAACGTAAACAATAACAATAATATTTACTCAGCTTTGTCGCCATGTTATCTTATTCTTCTGATATACAAGAAATATGATTTCTTAAAATTTTCAACTATAAAATTTGTTAGTTACATGTGGCAACTGATTTTACAGTATAGATTCTGTAAATAGGAATCAAAGTCATGTTTGAACCTCACAAAAACAGGCGAAGTCTAATTTAAATGGTCAGTTTTGGCGGAATGTGTGTTGAACAGTGGTACTAGACCATATTTCCTAAAATAATTTTCCTGGAACATCGACTGAATAACAGCAAGACAGTGTTGCTTCTTGTAATAATCTGTTAAGTTATCACGTAAAACATCGATATGATAGTATAACTTATTCGTGAATGTAAATTTTATTTAATAATGTTGGCATTAAGACAAGGTAGGTTTTTCATGAGACATATGGTGACAGGCTTCGATTTGCACAGTACCGTCTTCGTAATTATGTCTAGGCTTAGCATTGTTCTAACAGAAGTTGCAAAATTACATTTTAACTGGTCAGCTGATAAGATGAAGAAGTTTCCTTCGTCTGGCGTGAAGGACATTTGAGCTGCTATTATGCAACATTAGTCGAGATGACTCTGTTTTCTAGCGTTGCTGCAAGATGGGAAAGTGAATCCGCTAGGACATGGTCACATAGATGGAAATCTTAAAGTACTTACTTCCTGTTTTATATTATTATACTATATTAAACCCCATTGTTTGTTATTTATTTCTGGTATTTTTGGATCATGCGTAATTGGTACCGAGGAAGCTACTGTCCTGTTATTTTGTGGTGGTCGTGTTGCGACTGTGCATAAAACTCCATTAAGTTTAATGTCACAGCCACTGTGTGTGGTTCTGCTGATGGCTGCTTGCAAGAGTGTAGACTATTCAGTACAGTGATACTAGCGATCAAAAACATTCGTTCGTAATAATAAAACAAACTTGGCCACATTTTAGAATCATGTAAAATTACTAGAAACCAGTTAATGTGTAGTTTCTAAACGTGGTATTACATCCGTACGATCTCATAACAGTCGTGTTCTAGCAGATATGTAGCTTCGTGTCATTGGCTTATTTTCCCCGAACGACTGAGTAACTCACTGTTCTTAGCCGCTATTACCCTACGTCCATTGCCCTCAGAGGGCAACACAAATTAATTGAACAGTAGCTTGAATAGTGTCTGACTTGTCTTCGGGATGAAAAGTCTGAATATTTATAGTGGACGATGAATTTCTGCTACAGAAAACTCGATTTTGTCTGCTGTCATAATGTACATCTACTAGAGCAGTGATATTCAACCTGAGGTACGCGTACCCCCGGGGGTACGCGAAGACATCTTTGTGGGTACGTGAAATTTAAATATATATATTATTTTATGATAAATACCAAATAATCAGTAATGTAATTTATTTAATTTATTTTAGATGTAGATTATATACTGTGTATAATTTGAATTATACACTAACAACTTTGGGGGTACAAAGTTGAAGAGAAATTACATCTGGGGGTACGCGAACAAAAAAGGTTGAATACCACTGTAGTAGAGTATGATTTTTGTTATCTACGTACGAGAGAAATCGAGTGTGGATAAAGTCACGATTTAATAACTATGAGAGATTTCAGTTTCTCACGGCAGCGAGCATGAAGATAGCCGTGGAAGTAAACCAATGTTTCCGAGGTACTTACTGCCTCTTTCATCAGGACGGTGTTATTCATCGCAATGATAATTGCTGTTTTAGGCACCTGAAACATCGGTCTATATCTAAGACTACGTGAGCAATATTCCAGAAGGCTGTAATCCTACTACGTATGAAGATAGAGGAATTAGTTATTAGATACCTCCTGTTCTGAGTAAATTATAGGCAAAGTTGTAGATCGCAAACAAAGAGACGTGGACTCAATCAGAAGGTTAGAGGCGAGATAGTAAAATTACTACCTGTCATTGCGTCAGTAAATGTCACTGTAATTGACAGTTGATTTGGATATCACAGGCAAATTGATACTGTGTATGTCATTGTGTGTGCTTGAACAGGGACTCGTTTTGGGGACTATGAATATGGTTTTCTTAGAGCGTCATGAATGTTAAATTACAGCTTTTCAATAATGACAAATTTAACTTTTAGGAGGTAGCAGGATACGTTTCCTTCACTGACCACTCAGATAAAAGCAGACGAAAAGCTAGTCAGCAGTCATTTAGACCAGTGGTATTCAACTTTTTTGTTCGCGTACCCCCAGATGTAATTTCTCTTCAACTTTGTACCCCCAAAGTTTTTGGTGTATAATTTAAGTTATATAAAGTATGTAATCTACCTCTAAAATAAATTAAATAAATTACATTACAGATTATTCAGTGTTTATCATAAAATAATATATATATTTTTTAAATTTCACTTACCCCCTAAGATGTCTTCGCGTACCCCCGGGGGTACGCGTACCCCAGGATGAATACCACTGATTTAGACTGAATACTCGTTGTAGTTCTGTTAGTATTGTCTATAGGCTGTTTTAACGTTCTCTCAGTACTTGGCTATAATAAGGAAATGGTAATTGATCGGGAACAAGGAATGCAAAACAAAGAAGAAAAGAGAGTGAGGAGAGAAGACAGAGTAAAGAAATTCATCATTAAATGTGGGATGGAGGAGAAAGAAAACAGGAAAGCGGGAAGGAGACGTATGGACTTTTGAAAGGAATTCAGAAGAGAATAAAAGACGGGGGAAACAAGATAAGGAAAATGCAAGATAGAAGACAGAAGGAGAAAAGAGGAATAACGGAGGATGAAAAAAGGAGAAATAAGAAGATCCGGAAGGAAGGAAGGAAGATAAAGCTGTCCCAACGTCATTTAGGTCTCTTACTGCGCGACTCCAAGTTACCAGTACAGCGTTTCTATCTTTGCTACGCTGCTAATTCTGAGCTGTCTTCACTCGACTGGACTTCTTTGTTCTTGTTGCAATGTTACATGATTTTGATGTGATCTTGAAGCTTACAGTTTGGAGACTGCTACTATAATCTTCTTCTCATCTCAGATGGCGCTAATAAGCGCTCTAATTTCTATGGTAAAGCGTCATTAAACAACTTAAGAATCAGCCAATGTAATGTTCAAATGTTATGAAGATGATCTGGATATGAGGTGTTTGTGGTGTCAATTTATTTTACATCAACTTCATTTTAGGTCTGTTTGTATTTTACCTGCTAATGCTTTCAATTATTTTAGTTACTCATGTTGTAGACAGGAAGTCTGAAAACCCGTCTTATTTCCTGCTCGATGCGAAGGCCCGCGGTGCGTTGGAAGTGCCATATCCATGCTGTTGAGGCATAATGCGGTGTTAAAGGATCAAGAGCGAAAATCTTTCCCACACTTGATGGCGCAACCTTTCACCTTAATCTTCTCGCAATTTAGAACATGACTGCTGTCCACGCAAGGAAATTCGTTTAAGATGTTGACGTAAGAGAAACATCATCAGGCAGAACGAATAACCTTTACATTTTGGAATAGAGTCTCCATTTTGTGTCGATAGCTAACATTCTGTAGGATTTGAGATTTTCACGGCGGCGAGTCAGAACATGACGGGTAAAAGTTTACCGATGTTTCAGAGATCCTTGCTGCCTCCATCATCAGGGCGCAACAACCCAGAAGACAACCATCTTCAACTAACGTCCTTCCTTAGAAGCTAACGTACCCCTGAGGTTGACAAAGATTGCCCTTCTTTCATGGAATTCGAACATTAATTGTCGTTACCAAGAATCTGCAACTAGACTATGTACTGATTCAACTGAATCTAATCTAAATGCCTCTATCCTGTTTCCGTCAGATTAATTGTAATAATATTTACCTATTCCTGTATGCAAGTGATTTCTTCCATTCAGGATTTTCAACTAAAGTTTTCGTGCATTCCATGTCTTTTCTAAAATATGGTGACTTGTGAAAACATTTAAGCTCCTCATTATGTATTTTTCGCATTCTCCTATTATTTCCTCTCTCGTGAGCACTATATTCCCAACCGCCCACAATCAGTATTCTTCCCTCAGAATGATAAATGTATTCAAGATTACGCAACCATGATCTCAAAATTAAAAAATTAGTGCCGACAATATTGTATTTCTAAGTCGGGTTCTCACTGAGCATTTTTGCCGCGACGCGACAATTTCTAACGAACTCCCATATGCGCTTCGCTGTTACTCACGTCAGACTGCGCAAATGTGAACCGGCTCGTTCGTCAGCTGCTATCTCCGTCTGTAATGAAGCCTTTGAGGACGAATATTTAGTACGTGTAAAATTTTTCTATTACTATTAATCATTCAACAGCTCCACAGAATCTGTGTACTTATTTCTGAAACAATGTTTGTTCAGTGCACATGAAGTGGGTTTTGTTTGACAACTCCTTGAAGCAGAAATTCGGCTTCACAGTTCCGCATTTCACCGCGTGCTGCGGTGTGTTGGGTGAGATAGCGGTTACCAGGACGACTAAGGAACAATGCGTCATACATCCGGTTACATGACTTTACTTTGACGATGTTGTGAGGGTTATAACCTTCCAAGCCTGGCAAACAGAAATTTGGCGACATAAATTATTCAAATGCTTTTAAACACCTGATATTTCCGTCGGAAATGGGAAGACGTGACCTGGATAATATTTTAAAATGGACCGCGGCTGATTCGTCATCAGTCCTAACCGATTCGCGAATCTGACCGAACACGTTGGCAATGTTGCAAGTGTTTGGCTTGTGTTAAAAGGTACCCCGTTTGAATTTTACCAGTTACTGGTTTAACTAGTTCTGATTTTCGGGCAGGCCTGTGTGCCAGATTATAACATTGCAACAAGTCAGGAACTTTTTCATTTTTCCCAGTCATCATGCCTCTGTACATTCTTATCCTTTCATCCTATTTTCCTTTAAACTATTTATTAGATATAGTGTCGTTAAATAATCCAGAATTAAACCGAGAAAATGTTTTTACTGCAGTTACTGCTGCTATTACACACGTGCTTACTACCCGCTTGGCAATTTTTTCTCGTTGCTGGTTGGTTCTCACTTTTTTGGGGGGCCGAAGCCATGTTATGTTTTATGCTTCAGACGCCTTATAACAGTTGTCAAAATATTTAAATAGACAGGACAATATAAACGTTCATGTTTTGAATTTAATGTTCCCTGACAAAGATGGATTAAAAACTAATTATTAATCTAGTAATGAATAAAAATGATATTTCCATCGGTGAACTCCTTGGCGAGTGAAATATATTCACGAGCGGCTCCTAACGGTCGCGGCTGAAGTCTTGGTCATGCCATATTGAAAACATTTACCTCAGATCGTGCAGTTTAGTCCATAGTGTGAGTTACGTGAACCTTCTGTTTGTTTTTCAAGATTTCGTTCTATTGTGAAATAGCATATTTTTACTCAATTCACCCAAGTTGTTAGCCCATATCTATAAATTTAAGTTATTTAAGTAAATTTTTAACAATTAATAACTTTGGTATACTGTAATTTAAATAAAGCTACAAATTATCTATTTTGAGGCCCCTTATAATGTGAGGCACCACGAGGTAGCTAACAATTAAATCCGGCATTGATGTTTCGTGTTCCAGAACAATGTAAGGAACTTCTCTAGAAATCTTAATCGAAGGCACCTGCCAAGATCGATACACAGAATCTAAAAATGATCGATATTTTATTAAGCTACGAAACTCAATATTTCGTAGTTCCAGCTCGTCCGCTAGTTATGAAATCTAACGAGGCAGAGTGGTTAATTTGAGAGAAAGTAAACCAAAATTTAAAGAACCTGTCTACAGTTCAATTACAGTCAAAACATGCAAACATATCACGCAAGTTCTGTTATGCAACTAAAGGCTGATAAAAATGTGTACCATTTAAGAAGCGTAATCCCTTTATATGAAATCCATGTATTTTTTAAATCATATGTACTTCAAAATAAAGTCCTGTGAATATAGGTAACAAATGATTCTTGTGTTTTACAGCCATAAATATGCGTTTTAATTCATACCCAAAAGTGGTAACAAGTTTTAATTATATTGTAATACATCAAAGGGAAATATATTGTGAATTAGGTCTACCCATAAATAAAGCATTGTAATCACCTTGCTCGTAATATTGATGGGTGTACATGTTTAGTCATGGCCTAGCTCCGCTCTCATCTTTAAGGTGCATGGGAGAGATAACTTGGGACAAGAATTTAATTGGGAAGAGAGACAACTTGCAAGACCTAGGCGTAGATGGAAGATGATATATTAAAATGCATCTGAAGTAACTGTGACGTAGACTCATAAATAATATTAACAAATCAAAAGAAACCAGATGAGCGCAAACCATGGACAATTGTTAAAGAGTGGAAATGTTGGCTAGATTCATCTTTGACAGGATCGGTAGCCTGCTTTTGTGGACATGGTAATGAACAGTTCGGAGTGACTGTTGACTTCTCAAAGACTCTGATTCACAAAGGTCTCAATTAGTTTATTGGATAGTTAGTTCAGTAGACAGGTAAATAGTTAGCTATAAGTCAATGAGTCGGTTAGTGTAATAGGTCGGGCATTAAAGAAATTTTCAGGACGTTTGTTTGTTAAATGTATACTTAATTTTGTGATTTGTTGTTCTTGAGATACGGAACACAACTGTTCTTGTAGGTAAAAATGTATGAATCTTTTCATCAATGCAGTTTTGTCCGTCCCCCTATTACCTCTTCGCTCTTGTGTTACAAATTTGATTCTTAACAGTCCGCGTTCAAATTTTCTCTCATTACGTCTTTAGGTTGTACCGTTTTAAGGCAGGAGCCCGAGTTCCACAGCCGTACGAAAAACGTGTATAATTATAGTTTTGTATATTTCACGTTTTTAGACACGAGATGTGAAACTAAAAGATTATGAACCAAATGTTAGCAAGTGTCACGAAATTTATATGTCAAGAGGTCGTAAATTTGATTTTTTGCTATCGTAACCATTTTGGAAACATTTTGTTACTTCATATTGTATTCTGGTGACAAGACATCAAAAGTACAAATAATTTTGTCTGCGTTTGTTTATTAACTACTGAAGTTACTGTTAACTTTTGCCATTAGAATAATAATGGTGGCATTGATTCCGCAATGCTCGGAGTTGTGTTTGACTGACCTAGTTCCTCGCCTACACAGGACTGACTACGTTCTGCACTGTAACTCTTTGTTAACAGAATAGCGAATACTTGATGATACCCGTGTGAAGCTTCTGTTGAACGTTGTCTTGACACTTTCTATGCTAACGAGTATAATGGCACAGCACTTGGCCTAATTCTTATAGTAATATAATTATCGCATAACTAACTAAAGCTCACGTTTAGCACTGTAACGAAATAAATTATATTATATCTTACATAATGTATTGTAATCATCTGGTACTGAACTGTTGTACGTACTAATGTCAAATAAACTTCTCAGATAACGTAAATAATGACAGAATATTTTAACCTCTTGAATTACATATGGCAATTAATGTACGGTGCTGAAAGAAATATACAGCGAAATATTCTACTATCAATTCATTTTAGTTCTAAAATCTAAAGAATTTGACGTTCAAATTTTATGGTTTTTTGTATCCATGGTGCCAAATCTTGTAAATTCCAAATCACTGTGTTTACGAAAACGTATAGTTGCCTAGCATCGTTACAGGTTTGTATGGGTGAGTCATGTAGCTCGCATTTGAGATTATGAAAATAGGTACAAAATTATGGTTGGAGTACAAGTTGAAAAGAAACAGATTTGCGTTAAATTTTTACGAGTGTCTACAGAATAGTAGTGTTATATTATCATCTAAAAATTATGTAACACATTCTCTTCTTGCATTTTATGTATGAGAGCTTCATAAATCTCAGTCTCTAAATATGATAAATGTAATTAGAACTTATAACAAATGATAGCGAAAGTCTTCATACAATTCTGATCGCATAGCAGTTGTTGCGAAACAGGATCTCGGTGAAATTCCGAGAAAAGTGTCATCCATCACGCTACGGCTTATGCAGACAGTGACAAAGCACAACACTTTCTCACACTTTCATTAATAATAGCGGAATTGCAGCCTCTTTGAAGTTAACGGTGAATTAACCAAGCATGTTGGAATGATAACGTTCCGAAAAGGACGACACATACATATATTTAAACACAACGTGACAGCAGGGTGGAGATTATTGCATAATGAGGAGCTTTATAAATGTACTCTTCACAAAAATTGTATATATTTGTGTGACAACTTCAAGGAAAATGGCGAATGCAGCACACATGCAAGAAGTTTAAGGTAAATACATAAATCTCCTCAGAAAATCTGAACGGAGCAAGTCTTTGGAGACCAATGAGGGCTCTTAAGGATGTAGGGTGTTTGGGTATAGACTTAATTTATCGAGATGAGATTTTAGGTTCTCACGGCGGTGATTAAAGAGATGGCTGCCTTTTGGGTTATAGCTCCGTGTAGTCTGGTATTTCACCAACGTTTCAGATCTGCCTGTTGAATTAATAATCAAGGATTATCACAAGGACTTATAAAATGTCGGTAAACTTCTACCAGACTACACGGTGCAACAAGCCAAAGGACAGTAATCTTAGATTTGTCTGGCTGAGAGTAATGTTCTCTGTTGGGCTGTTGTGAACACGACGTTTATTAAGAGCGTAGGTTATAAGTAGTTTCGAAAAGCTAAGGTTTGATGTTTGTGAAACATTAAGTGTGGAAATGTGAAAGAAAGGAGTCGTGGCCTGATTAAATGTGATGTCGAAGCACTTATCTGGAGCCTGGAGACACGAGAAGCCTCCGTCAAGACAGCGCGTCTCCAAATAACAGATTTGACCTCGTGACTCCGCTCACCAATACGAAGCAAGATACTAACCACTCAAACGCCAAGTTCATTTTAAGTACTGTTGAAAGCAGATACTTTACTTTTACGTAATTTTGTCTTTTCTTTAAAAGCATTTCTCTGGATAGAAAGTAAAGAAAGCTGTAACAACTGCTGAGTATATTTAGATTCGAATATAGGTTAGAAGACCATGAAAAATGATTAACTAAAAAAATACTTAAGAAAGGAGATATCGTGGCCTATTTCTACGTACTTTATTAGCTTATACATTCAGGGACAGACGAAGTTGACGAATAATCTTATGATCGCAGGATCGAGTTTTAAACCCGGTACCCCCGAATACAAATCGGATTAATTACATCTCCCAAAGTTTCATATAGTGCATAAGTGGATATGGAGCAGCAGTGGAAAACCAAAGGACTCGGAGAAAAACTTGTCCAACTACCATTTTGTTTACACAAAACCTCACATGCACTAACCGGGGCGCGGGACGGCGAATAACCGTGAGACCTACTGCGCAGCCGCAGCTCTTACGCCTAGGCTGATCTACGACGTTAAAGTGTCCTATTAAGAAGTGTTATGGGAGACAGGCTGTTGGCACTGAAGATCAAAGCGATATAATACGTGAGTGTGGGACTTTGGTGGAATGGTTACTGGTAAACGAAAACTGAAATACCATGAGAAAGACGTGCCCCAGTACCACTTTTTCCATCACAGATATCATGTGAACTGTTCTTACGTACATTCTTCACGGCCGTTCGCGGTGGATGTGAGTTAACATTGAGTCCATGCTGTACAATGACAACCCTTGTGTCGAATTCAAGTACTGGATGAGCTGAACATGCAGAACGAATAGTAGAAATGGGAAAGGCGTACTACATTTTGCTTAGAAAACCTCGAAGGACGAGGCTACTTGGAAGAGAAAGGTTTATTTTGTTGGTGGATACCGAACGTCGTGATTAAGTGGTTAGCAATTCTGCTTTATTGTCTTGAGGTTCCGGTTTAAGTCTCGGAGCCGAGACGGCTGTCCTGGCTGAGATTCTTCGTGGGTTTTCAGGTATCTAGACCGATTCTTTCTACATTGTTTTCGTCTCGTTACTCACTGATCATACAACGTATAATTTGACGCTGTCACCGTCATTATCTACTGTCAGTGTCCGTTTGTCTGTAGATGAGTGGTCCTCAACCAGTGGCCCACCGATATTTTAGCAAGTCGTGTACATTTTTTAAATAGATTACTGCTTAAGCAATAAAAAATAAAAATTACCACATTGAGTATTTAATTTTAAGCTAGAAAGGCTAAGAGTAACAAATAAACAAATTTAATAAAGAAAATTTAGTAATACGCGAATCTGTTCATGATAGTCAATAAGTAAGTAGTATTTTTGACAGGTTTTCTTAAGTCTGATAAATTGTCGCCATTTGTAATCCGGTAGCCCTCTAGTTGATAGTAAAATGTGAATGTGGGCCCAGGTTCTGGAAGGTTCTGTACCTGACAGACGGTGAATTCTGCAGTCAGAACTGTGGAAAAACAAAAGATAGAGTGAATTCTGCGGTGCGCCTACCTCTCCTATAATTATAAAGAATTACGTGATGATGATGTCACGCTGCACTGCGGTTAGTGACTGCAACGAACTGGTCCATCCCGTTGTAATGAAATTCCGGTCAAGCAATTGTCCTGGTTCAAGCGAAAGGGTCACACACCCGGACTCCGTTTCCTGGATTATGTGGGTGTTTATTTACGAAGAGGTAAACGGCTGACTCACCTACTATTAGTTAACATTGTAGCTGGTGATCGCTGCTGAAATCACAGCTCAGCTATCAGTGGCTGACGAAACGTAATTATGTTCTGTGACGAATTCCTGTACATATCTCTACCAGAAATTTCTGATGACAGTTTGTTTAGCTTCTTCCTTTAATGAATGATCCCTTACACAATAAATAGTTTCTAATTTTTATACATGTCAAATAGTAAATTTTTGAACGTTTCCACGTTTATATTTTCGATAACTTGCGTCAGAAATTTTGAATATCAGCTGCATTGTGAATAACCTTTCTAGAAGTCAGTTTGGTTTAAAAAAATCCAAATAAATCATTTAGTATTTAGACCAGTCATAAGAGGGCAACCCTCATTGTTTCATGACCGTGATCTAAAGATCTTTTGTGGTGGATATTTAGTCCCAGGAAGTTGAAGTTGACACCGAAACCCGTGCTGTGGCGTGAGAAATTATAAACTCCATCTGTTGGTTATACAAAAGCATACCCAAAAGTTAAACCGTGGTATTTTTCGTGTGCTATTACAGCGTGTTTCGCAGACCGCTTATAATAGATTTTTCCACGTTCGTCAAACACTAATTGTTCGCATTTATTTTTATACAAACCCGCATTGTAGGACAATTTACTGTACTTATTATTATTGTTTTATTTATCTGCATATCTAGTTTGGTTTTCCAGAAAATATCTCCTCTTCTAGACACGTGTTTATTCAGCCTAACATACGTAAACTTGACTGTAATATAAGGTAAACTATATGAACTCCGAAGTATATTGCTATATGCACACTCCATCCACTCTTATGCATTCCAACGTAGGTCTAGATGTTTCGCTAAGCTCCTGTTTTTTCATGCCTGCAGTTATGAGGTTTATCCTCAACGAACACATTTTCCTTGTCTTTTCCAGATCTATTGTTTGTCTGTACTTCGTGGTGCTGTTGGGCGTTGCTGTCATGTGTTACACTCAACACCTGCATCCCCCAGTGGAAATCGACCCCCTTCCCACAATGCCACGCGTCAAAATGCCCCACATGCAGCCGGAGGAGATGACAACTTTCATATCACAGGCAGAGACCACCATGTCCGAACGCTTCGACAACTTTGAACCCGCCATCTATAACAAGGGTAAGCAGTGTTTGGTTTTGCATTATCTAAAGAAAAGAATATAAGATGTGTAAGATAGGGAGAAAGACGAAGGAAGGAAACTAAGAAGCAAAAAATTAAAGAAGAATATAATGAAGAACGGAAGACGATAGGAAAATAGGAAGTAAACGAAAAAGATACCAACAAAGGAAGATACAAAACAATCAATACAGAAAGTATGTAACAAAGATAGATAGAAATAAATTATAATACACCGGTCCCATTTTTCCCTACAGTACGAATAATTGTCTACGAATTTAATTAGACTAGTAACCATAACGTCTGAAAATGCTTATTTAAGATGTGAGCCATCTTCATGGCTCGGAGTGGTCTTTCACCTCCATCTCAACGATCTTTGGAGAAGCATTATATTCGAGGTATGACTTTAGATACTTTATCCACAAATAAGCTCAGCTGGAAATGTATCTTCCGTTAACCGTGATTTATCTGTCACTGGATCGAAACTTTCAGTTTGAAATGCACATCTGATTAACATGGACCGCTATGGAGCTATCTGCTTTGTTCCACTTCGCTGTCGTGACGTCACTACAGAACGCTCTGGGTTGTGCCACTTCATTAGTGACGTCACTACAAAGCGATCTGGCTTGTTCTACTTCGTTGTCGTGACATCTCTGTTTCCAGGAGTGGTGCAGGATCCGGGCACCCCCGCTTGGTTCATGGCGGCGTCACACTTCACGTCTCCCTCCGCCAGGAACCTGAGTCATGTGGCTCTTATATCCGAGGAAACAACAAAATACATCGTAAAAGCGTAAGTTGCAGTTGCCTTTAATGTAAAGCCAGCAGAGTCTGCAGCTAATAAATATTATGAAACTTAATTATACATTTCTGTTTACTGTTTTAAATTAAGTTGTAGCACATGTGAAGTTGGGGCCCGAAAATAGAGAAGTATGAGACGGGCGGAGAATGTAGCACGCGGGGAATACATGATAGAGCACGGATCATTTTGGACAGAAACCTGAAGGGAGAGACCTTTCAAAATATCTCGAAAGAGATAACAGAAAACTCACAGAATGGTTATTTAGTTAAGAAAAATACGTTAATGAAACTTTGCGTAATAAAGGACGGGGAATTTCTTAAATAGGTACGATGCTACGAACTTCTCAGGTAGGAATTTACTCTTTTGAGTTATTTTGTCTTGAAAGACAGAAATAAGTACTTGAGGGATGATTTGTCAGAGAATTGCGAAGTCCGCGAAAAATTATGTCCGGCTATAGTTATTATGTTTGGAAGCTTTCATTACCATGTTTACAAGAGCGACTACTGGTTCCTGTAGCGAACCAGATAAATCTTATTTAAGATACATTTTCTTCTCTGTATGCCTAAGATTCTTCTCTGCTGGCTTCTGACTACACTTTATCATTAATTTCTCATGTGTTTTATGCGTACTATGTGCCCTGTCTATGTAATACTCAGTAATTTGATCATCTTAATAAAATTTGATGAAGAGGAAAAATAACGAAGTTCTTTGTTATGTAAAATCGAAAGGATTCGGGAGAAGCGGTCGATGTCTCTTTTAAGATATCACTGCATTCGCTTTGGAAGTCTGAAAAGAAACTCAACAGTTACCAGGATGCATTGTATCAGTCCGAAAATCAAATTAGGTGTCTCCACTTCAAAGTCCCAAATACACGCAGCTAATTAAGTACGAAAATGTCCGCCAGGTTCAAACTTTCCCGTGATCAGGTGAGCTACGGTCTGCCGATGATGGACGTGAGGGACACGTCGCTGGGAGACCACTGCCCTCTGGAGGTGGATTTTCCCTGCCAACCGCGCAAATACCGCGCGTTTTCTGGTTACTGTAACAACGTGCAGAGTCCGCACTGGGGCAAGGCCAATACGCGTTACCTGAGGTTCTTACCCGCCGATTATAGCGACGGTGTGAGCTTGCCGCGAGGTAGCGGCGGCTCAGATCCGCTGCCCAGTCCGCGCGAGGTCTCGCTCGCTGTGCATAGGGACGAGGACCTGCCACACCCACACCTCATGGCCATAACAGCTGTCTGGGGCGAATTCATCTCTCACGACGTGGCGCACACCCCGCAGATGACAGGTACTACGTTCAACTTGTTGTGTCTCATTCATTTCACCATCTTTTCTTCCATATTCTGTCTTCTTCGTTTTATAAACTCCGTGACTCTTTATTTGCAGGCGCTTCCGCAACCTTGAGGAGCGCCTATCCCAGAAGAACGAGATATTTATTCTAGTACAGAGGTTTTCTACGTCCATATTAACACAAAGAATAGCAGGAATTGACTGGAAGCCTTCAAACAAACATGCTCTTCCCCACTTTAACGCACCCTGCGCCTCTGTGCCGCGGAAGTGTCCCGCATTACCTATTATTATATGTGTTTGATTCTTTTTTATTCTTCATTTACTGAACGAGAGTAGATCTAACTAGTGAACTTACTCTTAAGACCTGGACAATATTATTTTCCAACATTTCTCGTCAGACACCCAAGGCTGGGACAACATCGTCTCGGCTTATATCTTAGGTTATCACTGTACCATGCTATGACATGCAATTCAAAGTATGTAATGGGTGTTTCAGGATTTAAAGGCAAGCGTCTCAAATGCTGCAGTGTTAACTTCAGTGACTTCCACCCAGAGTGTTTCCCGATTCGTCTCCCGGATGATGATCCCGTGCACGGGAAGAGCGGGGAGAGATGTCAGGAATACGCGCGGTCTGGAACAGCCCCTCGGATAGGCTGTACTCTAGGTGAGAACAAGCTGCAGTGTGTGTCAGGGTAGAAGTCAAAAGAGCGAACTGATTTTCTGCAAGCGTTGCGCAAAGACGATGCGCTCCACTTCGCGATGTAGTCACATGTGTCTTGCTTCATGTTCTGAAGGATCGAGGTTTGTAATGTCCGTCCGGAAGCAGGCTGTACTGACTGAGATTTTCATGGATTTTCTCAGTCTCTCCAAGCGAGTCCTGTTTTACCGTTTCCTCATCCTACCCTATTATATGCACCTGTCGCCAGTAATTTGGTGCTGAGATAGAGGTGGTACATGAACAAATAATACCACTGGACAACTACTATTAATCCAGAAAAGTCTGTTAAACAAAAGTAAAATTGTAAGTCATCACTGAATACGTGGAGCTACACCTCCACTTCCACAAATGTTTTTAGTGTATTGCTTAAGTAAGTGCAGACAATTCTGCTTTCAAAGCACTCGTCTTATGAGCAGCAAACATTTTAAAACTTCCTGTTATACCCGGACACAATGCTGGAAATGAATTTCCAAACATCCTTTTGCAACTTTCGTCACATCATTTCGTTTCTGAAATTTTTATACACACCCCATAACGCCGTGCTGTACCGGCAACTTCTCCGACACGGCCGTTGTGCGTGTTGTCTAAACAAGGCCTTCCTTTATGATTTTCTGTAGCAAAGAGGAGGTTTTATGTTAGACTTTCAGCGGGCACTACATTACTGTTCTAATTAAACGTTACTTTTTACAGGACCCAGAGAGCAACTAAACCAAGTGACATCATTTCTCGACGCGTCAGTGGTGTACGGTAGTTCTAGAGACGAATCAAATTTGCTAAGAACGTTCAGTGGAGGTGAAATGAAGACGCAGACTGGGCATGGCGGAAAACAACTGCTTCCTGCCGATGACAGCAGTGTTGACTGCCGATCCAGTGGCACCAAGAGGTGAGACGCAGGCCATTGCCAAGCTGCCCTCATGGCGTGCATTCTCGTATTTTATATGGCCATTTCCTGCTTCATCAGTATCATTGTCATTCATTTACATTACATACACGTGAATTAAATGATCAAAGAATTTTATAACGTATTATCACTCTAGACCAGTCAGTAGGCTGTCGTCACTAGGTTACGGTCAAGACAACGGAATTTCATTTTAGATAATGCAGGGATTTTTTCTTTGTCACCTTTTCCAGACCGGCTGTGGGACCCAACCAGGCTTCTATAAAATGGGTACCAATAGCTCGTTGTCTGATAATAAATCGGCCAAAGAAGGAAGGTGGCTACTGACCTCCGTCTTGTACCGAAGTTAAAAAATAAATGGATCTATAACTCAACTTCAAATACATTTTATAATTAAGCACAGGGATACTGCGTCATTACCTGGTGCTAAATTAAATTCAGGAATACGTTATTTTTGCTTTCATTTTTAGAGAGTGTGATCTTATGACCAACATTTGCATTCCAACTTCATGTCATACCCCCACTGCATAAAATAATTTTTCGAACATCCTTTCGGTACTATCGTAACATCACTATGAATGTTCACAATTGATTTTTAATGAACCTCCTCTCATAAGATTTGTATGTTTGATACCAAAGTTTTATGAATTTGCGCTACTTATCTCAGAACGCCGCGCTATAGCGGCAACTTCTCTGACATTGGCGTTATGCGTGTTGTCTGAACACTGCTGTGTTCTTATGAAGACAGATCTTCAAATTGGCATTACTGAATATTTTAATGGTCACTTGGAAGCAATGTCTGGAACCGATACTAAAATCTGATTTAGTTTTCTTCAGATAGTTTTAATTCAACCCATACAAGTTACTCTGTTGATTTTGCTTGTGTCCTATTTTAGTGGAGTGGAGGGGAAAACTTCAATGCATTCTTAATTACGACACTTATCCCCAGTACCCATTAGACGGGCAGTACCTGTCGATTTACCACAGAACCTCGGCTCTTGAAAATTCATGTGTGTGCTCATTGCCAGGTGCTTCAAGGCGGGAGACGTACGTGTGAACGAGCATGTCGGGTTGGCCACACTTCATACTCTGTGGCTGCGGGAACACAATCGGCTGGCCGAAGCACTGCAGCGCCTCAACCCCCACTGGGGAGACGAGACGCTATTCCAGGAAGCACGGCGCATTGTGGCAGCAGAGTTGCAGCATGTCACGTACACGGAGTTCCTGCCGCTCGTACTGGGACAGGTAAGTTTCGGGGGAGTGATTCTCGAGTTGAATGTTTATGGACAGAGAATTTATAAAATGGTTAAATTTGTGAAGAATGTCAGTTTGGAATGACGATTTAACCAACGGATTCTTTACGATGGGTGTAAAATTCAAAGAAAACAAAATTAGTGTTGCTGGTGATTAGCCATCGGCTGTAACATGAATGTTAACTTCAAGAAGACTTTGATATATGAATTGCAGAACACAATGGACCAGTATGGGCTGCAGCCTCAAGCCTCCGGCCACTTCACCGGATACGACATCAACGTGAACCCTGGTATCGCCAATAGCGTGGCAGCAGCTGCGCTGTGGTTCGTCGCCTCTCTCATACCGAAGAGCCTCACCGTATTCGATAATGTGAGCCCTAACCTAGTAATTTCTCTGTAGAATTTTTACCTGCGGGAAAGTGGCCCTGGATTTTAACGGCGACACTGGACATTTCGAACCACTACAGTAGGGACATTTTTTTAGGAAAACAGCAGTGTGTGTGTGTGTGTGTGTGTGTGTGTGTGTGTGTGTGTGTGTGTGTGTATGTATGTATGTATGTGTGTATCACTATGCCCCACCCCCAGGTCGAGTTATGTAGTGGTTATAAAGATGTTGCCTCCTTCCATTCTTTAATATTCAAGTAAACACGCAGGTCTGAAATCGATAATCGACTATCGACCTCAGGCGTAAATAGTCAAGCATGGGAATCAAATTGATAATCGACTATCGACCTTAGGCGTAACTCTAGTTAATCCTGGGAATTAAATAGATAATCGACTATTGACCTCAGGCGTAACTAGTCAAGCATGGGTATGAAATTGATAATCGACTATCGACCTTAGGCGTAACTATAGTTAATCCTGGGAATGAAATCGATAATCGACTATAGTCCTCAGGCGTAACTGCAGTTAGCATCGGAATATAATGTCGTTATAGGTAGGTCGCAGTACGACCGACAAGTCCATGATGTCCTCATTCTACGCTCCGTTTCAACTCTATGAGCCAGGCGGTCTGGACAAAGTGCTACAGAAATTGTTGCACGCACCAGCCCAGAGGGAAGACGAATTTATAAATGAAGTCATGACAAACCACATGTTTCAGGACTCTAAAGAAGGTACGAACATTTAATATTCACTACATTTCGGGTGATTGGTTACCATTATAGCGACTTGTTTTTAATTTCTGACGTGAATTGAATTTTTAATAGAACCCCGGGCGTTTTGAATACTAGGCCAATATGCTAACATCTAGACCCATAAATGGAGGTTGTTCAAGCTCTACTTGGCTGCTTACCTTGCAGCACAGGGAACCATATGTAACTAACGTCTAGGTTTGGTCGAAAATTACCCGATAAAGTTCTTCGTGAGGAACTTCTATAATTTCCCTTCATAAGTTTTACTTTAATTCTTCTTCTGTGTGGGTATTTGTTCTCTGGACCTTATTCTCCGAATTACCCCATAAATAAAAGTCGCGTGTAGTAAAATCAGGTGAACATGTTGGTCATAAACTACGACTTATTTGGTCACCAAACACCCCTTACGTTGTATTTGTGTCTGCATGACAATTATAGTGGTGTGTTTCCAGGCAGTGGACTTGATATCGCGGCCCAAGTGATACAGCACGGCAGGGACCACGGGTTGCCCGGATATACACGTTGGAGGCAGTTCTGCGGTCTACCTTCTGTTACCAGCTTCCAGGACCTTAACGGCGTCATGTCGCTTCAAGTCGTGTCTTCACTTCGTAAAATATATAGGTGTGACGAAGGAATTTGGCAGTTTCATTAGTAATAGTGTGTTGTCAGGGAATATAAGCTGTAGAAAGAAGTACCATTTGCCTTCTCCCCTCCCCGTAAGGCCACAAGTACCGTGAAAACAAGAATGAACGCCTTCAAGTGCAAGTGAAATCACAGCACAGACGCTGAGAGCAATGTCTGCCCACGACAATCTGTGTTGTCCAATGGTGGCAGAGGTCCGTGACAAGGTTTGATTCATTGTATGATTATTTTGTGCCCTAACAAATATTTTATATAAACGATGTTTCGGGAGTTGCTTATATTCGAATGCTCACGTGACTTATACTGATACTTATTTTAGATTTTAAAGTATACTCTGCAGGGTACAAAACAGCTCTAAATTTGTTTTTCACGTCACATCCTATGGATGTGTTATAAAATTGTTCACATGGCCACTGATAGATAGCGGCACTGAAGATGACGTCATCAATAGCGGGCAAGCATGCGTAAGTTTTGCCCATATAAAGCGATTTATCAAATCTTCTGATACGAAAGTCGACTGATTTACGCTGCGCGGCAGAAGTGCTCATTTCGAACGTCTGTTATTATAGGAATGTGAGTGACATTGACCTTTTTACTGGGGCTCTCGGAGAGACGCCGACGGAAGGCTCGGTCGTCGGGCCCACATTTGGCTGTCTTCTGGGACGACAATTCCATTACCTGCGACGTGGCGACCGTTACTGGTACGAGAACGACATTCCCCCTTCGTCGTTTTCCAAAGGTAAACAGTGGCCCTTGGTTTAAACCCTCCGTGTATGTTTTGGATAATATTCGCCCTTAAGCACCACATTAAAAGTTATATCACGAATTTTGGTAGTAGAATCAATGGCATCCATTGTTTACTCCGGGTTTGCCCCATAGCCGATCTTCACGTCGATGGCCAATCTACGTTCAGTAACCACGTCTGGGAGAATGTAAACGATATTGCGACAAAATATGTTTTTTGAAAGAGAAAGCTTATCGACTAAGAGATCGATATTCATATTAGCAAATTTGAAGTTTGGATCCAAAATATAGAATGTATGTTCTGACCTGAATAAGTTACCTATATTCTTACATTCCTAATTTTCAGAACAGTTAAATGAAATTCGTAAGACCAGTCTAGCAAGGATTATCTGTGACAACGCTGATGGCATCCGCGAAGTGCAACCATTAGTGTTCCTCGACAAGGATCCATTCTTGTGAGTACGTCTACCCGACGTTGTTTCTATCATAACTTGTTTAATTATAACATTACAGACGATTTAGTATTAGAACTTTCTTTGGCCCATAGGAAGACTGAACTCAAATTTTATTATATCTGGAATTGAGTATTAGAATAATTCGCAATAGACTATTCAACGTTAAATCAAGTAATATAATAATTTTACAACATTATAACTGTACAAATAAGCCGTTTAAGTAACAGTTTTAATTTTGGTTATTTCTCTTAATTCATTTATTTTTCTGACCTCTATATGTACAGGTGTCCCAAAAAAGATGTATATACACATTAAATGTATAAATAGAAACATTTTAATAAAGTAAACCATTACATACGTCATAATTGGCAGTTAATTAACGAATGTAGTATTCAAAATGTCTACCGTTAGCTTCGTGGCACAGATGACAGCACTGAGCAACCGAATGATAAAGTTAATATTCCATGTGTGAACATCTTTTTCACGTGCCTAATTGATAGGATGTGTGTTAATGCTGAATATTACGTCAAGTCACTGTTCAAGAGTTTGTTTAATTGAATTTAATAAATCCACCAAAACAAGTCAGTAAATCCATTTTCCGCGCCCACTGACTGGTACGCTGGTTTGACTGTTCGCAGAAACGCCATGACAGCGTGTTCAGGTAGAGTGATCAGGCGCTTTGATATGACGCCCTGGAGTACTAGCAACCCGCATTTCATAGTATCAGGAAGTTTGCTCGCAGACTCCGTGGCTCGGGCAAAACGAGATGTTCACAGAATACTACAACAGGAAATGGAACTCTGGGAGCAACGTACGTTTGTCTTATGAACCTTTTCGATAAAGGTAATGCTAGACGGATTTTATTTGAGCAGCTGGCCGAGCAATACCCTGCTGACACCAAAGCTCATCATTGAACACTACCCTGGGCCAGTTTAAATCACCCCAGATCTTAGTATATTATCTCCCGAAGATGCATCTTAATGTTATCCTCCGATCTTCTTGGTTTTCCAAGTAAATATTTTCCAGGAGATTTTCCTAGTGAAATTCTGTAGCCTACGTATTCCTTGCCTTTTTCGTCCTTGTCATATGTCCAGTTGATCATAGCGCTCTGGTTTCATTATCCTCGCAGCGATGTATAAATCTAAAGTTTTTGTCATGTATCCAAAATTGGTAATTTGAGCCTCAAGCGTTTTGAATATTCTTCACAGCACTTTTTATAAATACGTCCAATGTTTATTATTCGCTTAACCAAGCACATCACATATTTTAACATTTATTCATTCATTCTGCATTTTGCCGATAGAGTGTATTTGTGGGTTTCACAACATTATCAGAATAACCAGAGATTATTTTCTATAATAACATTAACCAATTTAATTTTGTAATAGAGATATGTTGGGTTTACTTCGAGGTAAGGACTTAATTTTAAATACTAGCAATGCCCGTTTAAATCTAATACCAATGCTTGTTGCAATAGCCGGAAACGTTTTAGAGACATACGATAGCGGAGTATTTGTGTGTAACGCAGGTCGAACCGCCGATCCACTTTCTCCTGTCGGAACAGCGTTCAGTTTTAACCGTCCGAAGAGACAAGCAGCTGAAATCGCCAACACTTCGCTCATACTTCAATTCGCTTCCGCTAGATTCGTGAACAGCTTCTTGCAGGGGTAAGTATAGTTAATAGTCTCTTTAAATCTAGTTTTGTGCCCCCCTTCGTTGTACTTGAGACTCGCAGTTCCTTATTAGAACATTTACCCCATTTTCCACTACCGTCAGCTGAGTCAGGACCCCGGGATTGTGTGGCACAGACGTCAATTGCTACGTGAACGTTTTATTCTCTGATGGTGTGTTCAGACAGCTCCAGGACCAGGAGTCAGGACGCAGCGTCGTGGCTCCCCGGGACTTGCGCGAACTGATGGCAGTCTTGCCAAACGTGGATCTCACAGACACTCTGGAGATCCCCCGGGTGTTCCGCTGTGACGAGCAGACTCTACCCTGCGACCATACCAGTCGCTACCGAAGCACCACTGGCTGGTGCAACAATCTGCGTCACCCAGAGTGGGGCAAGTCCCTAAGAGCGTTCGTAAGACTCCTACCACCAGCTTACAATGACGGTAAAGTTTTACGCAACTGTTATAGAATTCAAAGTAGAAGACGAAAAAGTGAAAAATGCGGTCTACACCTAAAATTATCAAATGGGATTTGAGCGCGCTTTGACGTCGTGCTGACGCGTGTGTTGATGGCCATGGAGGTAATTTCGAGCATTTGTTGTAATATGCGCAATAAAAAATCCTCCCTGAGTCAAACATTTCACATTTATATTATGTTGTAGCATTGCAACTTTTCACATTTGAATCTATCCTATTATTTGTGCCAGATTATTTATAAACACTTTCTATTAAAAAACTTTAATTTCGTCGTAAGTCATGTTTATTTTAAATTTTTACCCAGGCTAAAGGTCTCATTCAGCAAATACGCCTTGCTTCTACATAAGATTTCCAAAAAGCAAAAGTGCAGAATAATTTGTTTAAATAAGTGTCTTTCTACATTTATGCACCATTAGTCTGCATAATTATTTATTGCAGATAAAATTTATTCACGTAACTAACCAGCAGTAGAAAGACATAAATTCTGTTTATGACGTAACTAATAAACATCACAGAAATTTTACCCTAATGACTGACGAATTGCATTTTCTATTATTATGTAAATATACATTGATATAGCATAAATTAATCCCTTACGTAAGTAATAATTATAACAGGACTAAAATTGCCTCACAATCTGCCATAATTTTATATTTCATACAAATAAAGCAATAATTGTGGCATGAATTACGTCGCAGGTGTTGGTAGCCCGAGAGCCTTGTCTGTGAACGGAAATCCTCTGCCCAGCCCGCGCCTGATCTCTGTGAATGTTCACCCAGATACCAGTCGCCCCCACGTGCGCTACTCCCTCATGTTTATGCAGTACGCACAGCTCCTGGACCATGACCTCACACACACTCCGGTTAACAAAGGTTTGTCATCCAGCAAGATAACAATGCAGTGCCAAGTTTGTATTTCGCAAATTCCATAACAAATAGGCACGTCATATTTGGGCTAACAATCTCCGTAACTTATGTGCGATTTTTTATAACTCATTTGGAAAACATGGTACCTAAGACTTTTGTAATTTTAAAACAGCCATAGAACCCAAAAACTAAGACAGGAAAGATATAAACAAGACTGCAAAGATGCCGTTGGTTAAGTACACAGAAGTTCCAGAAATGTTCTTTATTCCACAATCTGTGGTTGCGAAATCAAATACAGGTAGCCCTCGATTTACGCCGGGGATGTGTTCCTCGACGAACCGGCGTAATCGGAATCGGCGTAAATTGAAACTCTTTTATAATGTAAATCAATGGAAAGTCAATGACATGCGATCCCAGCACCCAAACATTGACGAGTAATATAATGGCATTACATCTAAAGCTCTAAAACAACGTAAATAAAATAAAAGGAATTTAAAAAATAAATTTTATACACTTACAATCGGCAATTCGTTGGTCCCTGCGATTCTCTCATGTGATTGATGTGTACATTCATCTCTGCTGTTATGCGATAGTTGCATTCATGTAAGACGCTGACCTATAGAAAATCGCGTAGTAAAAATAACCCCGGTACCTCCGCAGAGATTAAATTAGTCCTTTGAAAGTTTAAAGCGCCAGGAATGAAATTCCATAAGAGCAAACTCGCATATGCAAAAGTTTGCATTTCACAAATAGCTTTTATCGATTAATCGATCTCATTGGAGTTAACGCGTTAATGAAATATACGAAATTGTAGATATGAATGTATTTATAATTTTTATTCAAAATCAGCGATGTAAGAATTACGAAGCAATAGGAAGCAGTACGAGAAATATTGTAAAACGTTATAAATAATAGTATTTTTTCCCACCTTTTGACTTGCTGGTTTCAAAATCGGCGTTATTCTGATTCGGCGCAAATCGAGGGCTACTTGTAGTCTATATTGTCATTAATAGATGGCAGCTTATCTCATCTCTTCCAAATATACTTGATTTTATCACGCTAATATAACTGGTAACTGAAAAGACCACGAAGTAAATAAATAGAATGTTACATGTTAAAAACTTCTTAATTTATACAACTTGTTGAGAAAAGGTTTGCTCAGAGTATTTACCATGTGAAACAATAAATACGTAAAGAATTTTAGCTGCGAAACAGAAAGTATACACTTGAAGACAAACCAATGTTACTTTTGACGTTTGTGTATCATTACCAGAGAGCTGAGTTTTGTCTCGCACTCAGGGTTTGTCGGCGAGTCTATCCTGGATTGCCAGCCATGTGACGCGATGACCACGGTGCATCCCGAGTGTTTCCCGATTCCCGTACCACAAGACGATCCGTACTTCCCCAAGGTAAACATCACCACAGGCAAGCCAATGTGCATTCCTGTGACGCGATCCATGCCAGGACAGCTGACTCTAGGTAAGTTGCTGCACGGCGTGACATTGGCAGTAAAGGTAAGCTTAATTAATGATTGGATTGTTTGGTAATCATTATTGGGAAAGGATTAGCTGTGAAGAGCTTTGTGACCGTAGGTTACAGGGAGCAGCTGAACCAGGTTACGGCGTACATTGACAGCTCTTTCGTGTATGGATCCGATGTTTGTGAAACGAATGTCTTGCGCTCCTTCACTGGAGGAAAGCTTAACGTCACCAAGAACGCCGTGAAGGGGAAGCCGTTGTTACCACAGATTACTACTCACCCGGAATGTAAGTCCAGCTCCAAGGTGTGCTTCCGGGCAGGTGAGTACTGAGACAAAACAATAAAACCATGTTTATAAAACAGTCTGCCCAACATTAAGAATTTATAGGTTATTATTCCGGTCGCAGAATATCTGCGAGCCTGGGCCACGTCCGAATGTAGCCCGATCTATTTGCAATCTACCATTTATCGTATTATTTTGGGTTGGATTCTGTTTAACCGTACGCTTGTTTCTCGCTGTCGAGCTGATGGCGTTCTTTGTCTGCAGGCGACGCTCGGGCCAGTGAACAACCTGGTTTGGCGGCGGTTCACACGTTGTTTCTGCGAGAACACAACAGGCTTGCCGAAGGTTTGTCAGCGCTAAATCCGCACTGGGCAGACGAGAAGTTGTACCAGACAGCTCGCCGTATCCTGTCAGCGGTCTCTCAGCACTTGACTTACCGTGAATTCCTGCCTCGTCTCTTCGGTTGGGATGGGGTCCATCGGCACGGCCTCACTCTGCAGATCGAGGGCTACTTCCAGGGTAAGGGCATCAAACCGGATAATGATGTGTACACCAGATCACTTTGGGTTTTATTCAGTGTTGATCTGGAAGAGAGAATTTAAAAAGTATGGTCTTATTATTTTATGAAAATTATTGTGCATTTTCTCTAACTTTATTTCATCTCTCTTTGACCCAAATAATCTTCCGTAGCCCGATGTCCTCAATCCT
Source organism: Zootermopsis nevadensis (assembly GCF_977971745.1). Lineage (NCBI taxonomy): Eukaryota > Metazoa > Arthropoda > Insecta > Blattodea > Termopsidae > Zootermopsis > Zootermopsis nevadensis. The sequence continues at coordinate 8,030,132 of NW_028259148.1, read as the reverse complement.
TATTATTTCTTTAGAATCACTGGCCATGCAAAGAAACAGGAAAACCTGTAGTTATGAAAACATTTCATTTTGTGTCAGACAGCAACGACAAAAAATTATCAACTGGGCAGTAGCAAGCATTCCCGGAATTTAATATGCTGTTAATTCATCATTAATTTAATTCAGATTTGTTTTTGTCACTCACAGTAAATTACATTTCGTCACGTTTTCGAAGGATTTACTAGCGATCAGTTAAGGTTATTGCTTTTTGAAATTGTGGTGACAACACAAACATTCTTGTCGTATATTGAATTTCCTTACCTCCTTCAAAACCGAGTGCCACAATCACCTTTCTATAAGGTGGTAGTTGATTCGTTTCTGGAATAGAGATGTAAGTTATGTAGCAGTACACTGCATTTATAGGTTATGATCCGGGCTGTGACGCTACCATCGTGAACGAGTTTGCGGTAGCTGCGTTTCGTTTCGGCCACAGTCTGCTGCGTCCCACGCTTCTTCGTATGGACGAGGATTACGGAGAACGCAAGCCAGGGGTACGGCTCAGAGACACATTCTTTAACCCCGACGTCCTTTACCAGGCTGGAATGGTGGACGACCTCATTCGAGGTCTCGCTGCGACTCCGATGGAGACCCTGGACCAGTTCATCACCAGCGAAGTGACAAATCACTTGTTTGAGGACAGGCGGCTACCATACTCAGGCATGGACCTTGCAGCAATAAATATGCAAAGAGGTTAGTGAGAGGAAAACTTCACTTGTATGTTATATTTACCTGCAAATCACAAAAATGGAATTTTCATAACAGAATGCCAGTGATCCGCATCATGAGTCAGGTGAATCCAATACAGACTGAAATCCATTTTGATATTTTCCTCCTTTAATGGTTGTTCTTGTGTTGTAATGGTTATAGAGCAGTAGTGTCAGTCTAATATGGGTGAGGCACTGAAACAGCATCATTAAATATACATATGCTTACAGCTCGAGACCATGGCATCCCTGGCTACAATGAATACAGGGCCTGGTGCAATCTGACACGGGCAAGAGATTTTGATGACCTGAAGCGGGAGATTCCATTTCCCCTAGTAGAGCGTCTGCGTCGGCTCTATGCTCACGTGGATGACATAGACTTGTTCCCCGGAGGATTAGCGGAAACACCTCTCATGGGTGGTGTCATTGGGCCTACGTTTGCTTGCATCATTGGGCATCAGTTCAGACTTCTTCGACGATGTGACCGATTCTGGTCAGTACCTTGAGAGATGTCGATTACACTAAGATGGTTCTGGGTTATGATACCATGTAATCTTGTAGATGGTTATAAACATTTTGGAGGGACTAACCGCTATCCTGAGCCACGTGAATCCAGTCCATACTGCCCCACCCTACTTCTATAAGATAAATAATCCGTGGCGTAACAGCCCTCTGAGAGCCAAGGCCGACTAGCTGGCGTTCACATGCCTAAGCAGGAGTGAAGGATCATCCAACCAGATATAGGGTGACGTGTGGTCAGCACGACGAACCCCCAGCCATTGCTAGTTTTCACAACCGGATTACGCTACTCATTGTAGCTCCCCAATTTCCTCACGATGCTGGGTTGGCACCGATAACATACACCAGTCGAAAATCTCATGAGAAATTTCTTTCCCTGAGACTTGAGCCAGCGCGCATTCCGTGTCGCCAGTCCGAAGGATGCTGCCTCAGACCGCGCGGCTACAGCACGGGACACTTCTATAAGATATATGTTAATATTATATGTCCATGTCCCACGAGTGGTCTCTTTCCTTCATGCTTTTGAACCAAAACTTTCTATTGAAATATTCTAATTCTTATGTAAATCTATGTTTTTAAATATTTATATTTTATTATTTGAGTCATCTCTATAATTGTTAGATCTTGTAGTCTATTATTTCCTCTTGTGTTTTGCAATGTGTATTCACATTCTGACATTACTCTGTTTGCCTCTGTAAATCTCGTTTATCAACATCGTCCAGTTATTTTGTTGTTGCAGTGTGCACACTCCAAGAATAGCTGAATGTAGCCAAATATTAACTATGTTGATTAATCAAAGAGTATGAGATGAGAAATACATACAAAATTTTAGTCAGAAAATTTGAAGGGAAGAGGTCAATTGAAATGTCTGGGTGTAGTTAGGGATAATGTTAAAGTGAACCTTAAATAAATAAGGTGTGAGGGTGTGTACTGAATTCATGCAGCTCAGTTTTGGTACCAGTTGTGGGCTCTTCTGTACATAATAATGAATCATCAGATTCCATAAAAGATGAATTTCTGGACCACTGGAACAGTTGTCTGGTTGTCACGAAAGACTTTGATCCATTGAATGAATATGTTGAAATTTGCAGTGTTGTATCTTTACAGGTATGAAAATGATGACCCACTAGTGCGATTTACAGAAGCGCAACTGGCAGAAATTCGTAAAGTGACATTATCCCGACTTGTGTGTGACAACTGTGACCATGTCAGCAAAGTACAACGCTCACTTCTGGACCTCTCAGACCCCTTCTTGTAAGTGCGAAAGCTTACAGTGGCTTGAGACCAAACGTTTAAATGTTATAACTTCTAACGAGCTTGACGTGCTTTGTGTATCAGGAACCCAAGGGTACCGTGCAACAACATCCCTTCCCTGGACTTGGAGCTGTGGAAAGAACGTCTGTCCTGCACAGTGGGACGCACGACAATTGACGTGGGGTCAGCCGAGCGGATATCACCTTGTGTAATGTGCACGTGCACAACTGAAGGGGTGAGTGTGAATTAAGGAAATACCTTCAAATATGCCACTACTGCTTCCTCTGCAATCATCTTCAATTAACTGCTAGCTCATCAAACATCTTGTTATAGCTGTAACACACCTGACTTGTAATCCAGGGGTACTTGGTTCAAACATCAGTCAAGCTACCAACTGTCTTGACTTTTGTCAATTAGGTGCATTGTTGGTTAGTTAAGTACATATATTGATTAAAGTGCCTCCACATTGCTTTCTCTTTCAGCCAATTTGCCAGTCGCTGAAGATCGGAAACTGTTTCAATCTGGCGAGGTTGTTCAGCCATGCAGAAGTGCTTGGCGACCATGTTTGCAAGGTGCAGTGTGCATTTGTCTTCCGTGCCCTACCCAGAGTGGTGGATCCTGTGGACAACCAGCTGGGCTTCAGCTAATGATCTACGTCGCAGATCTCATTTTATCTGAATGTTTGTGTTTGTCACATTAAGTAAATTCTGACCTTCCTTTCACAATTTTACATCTCTTTCATCTTATTTTGGATGAGGGGGTAATAGTGACTGAAATAAAACCAACTAAGCTCTAATTTTATAGCAGAAGGAGAGCTAATGGTTATAATTCTACAGGAGAACACAGCAACATAATTTAAGCACACATTAGTAAATTGACAATATTAAGAACTGATTAAAAATACAAATATAATGTTTGTCAAAGAATCTTACCAGTCTTTTCAAGAGAATCTGTCCCTTTGTACATGAAATTTATTTGTACTGTTTTCCTTAATACAAAGTTGTAATTTTATAAATATTTTTTAAACCTTCAAATTCTGTCACTTGTGGAGTGAAACAAAAATATACAGTAGTTATAATTTACTATTAAAATACTCAGTTTAGGGAACAAAATATAATTATAACTAATGTCACAACATTCAGAAGTTGCAAATTATGTTGTGCAATAAATCGTACAGTGGTGGTTATGCACAATTTCTTTTTAAGCATAGACAACAGGCTAAGTTGTGATGCTATTATCATTGCTTGCATCACTACAGACATTCTCATATGCAGCTTTAAGCTGATAAACATCCCTGATATGTATATTTGTCATAATAAATTTGTCCAAGTTTCTAGTGCAATGAAAATGTATTAGTTACTATACATATTTGAACTGATCTAATCTTTTTCAACATGAATAAGGACAGCAAACCTGAGGGCAAATAGAGTGCATATTAGCACAGTAATCAAACAAGAAAGCCTCATCTTCCTAATGGAAGTGTACTGGCTGATGCAGCCTTAATCATATTAAAGCTCATCTGAATTCAAGTTGACTTAAAATAAGCCAACTTGATAATTATATTTGATTAGTGTCAATGTGGTGTATGATTACCAGTTAAGCTTCATGTGTTCTCATTTCCACCCAGAACAGAATTTCACCATTAATTTACCTATGAAATGTCTTCTTCCCTAAGTATGAATATGTGTACAGTACATTAAGAACAACAATCATATTGATGATTCCTTTGTTGGATGTGTGACACACCAGGTAGGTTTATTTAATACTGATATTTTAGACTTTTGTTTGGGATATACCTAGTTTGAACCTTGGCCAGGTTACTGGCTTTTTCTAACAGCAGGTGAATGAAATTTGGTGAGTTAGTTCCAAAGTAAATTTATAACCCACATTTTTGTTGCGTGCCTTCTACACTGAATCAAGTTACATAGGGAAGGCTTAGTGTAATGTGCTGTCTTGAAATTTATCCCATATCTTTTGGTGACTTCTTCTCAGTGATAAAACAACTAAACCTTGATGACCACCAACACCATTTACCCTATCCCTCAATGTCTGGTAGAAGTTTACCGACGTTACAGAGGTCCTTGCTGCCTCCTTCGTCGGTAAACTTCTAACATATTACACGGCTGACCGCACAAGACAGCCGTCTACGTTGAGGAAGTTGGATAATTAACGTTGTTACTGACTGAGCTCTTGACACTGGATGATGGTGTGAAGTAATACCGATTCCTACCGCCAGATCGTTTTGTAATAGTTTGCGTATGACCAATGGTAGATTTATAGTATGGACCTTTTACATCAGTGAATGCTTTCCACACAGAAAACAATAGATTTCCAGGGCTCTGTTACTGAAATAGGGTGGGTGTGAGGGTAAGATAATATGCGTTCACAAAATTTTTATTCCAGGAAGTAGTGTAACTTCAACGAAGTTCTTCGAAACACTGAAAGATGTCGCCACTTGCCAAGACTTTGCTCATCGGAACCAATCACAATGGAACAGCCTGTGATTTGGTATTAATGTCCACTGTGTTTCTAATGGACTTATCAGTATTCATTTGTGATTATCACCGTTTTTACAGATCGATAATAATTAGTAAGGCGTAAAACGAAGTTACTTGTGTAGTACATAATGTCCGAAGTAATTTGCGTTTAGAAGTAGGACGTACGTGATTTTCAGTGTAATTTGGTTATTTTAGTGCATAGTTTCCTGGTGCTGGAGGACGAAGATGAATAACAGGCAAGTACCAAAAAAGAGTTTCAGTTTGTTAATCGTGTAGAAATCTTTTTTTTTTTTTTTGTACAGAATTGCAAGTATTGCAATGGTTAAATAATAGTTATTCACCAGTTTGCTGTGAATCATACAACAACTGATCGACTGTAAATGTACCCTTGTGTTGCATTTGATAGTTAAGAATAGGAGCTACTGGTACTTACTTCATGGATCCGAGTCCTACCTGAGAAGCCAACAGTCTCTCAGCCATTCAAGAAATTCCCAATATTTTATGGAACCCAAAGGTTCATTACTATGTTCACAAGAGCCTGCCACTGGTCTCTATCCTGAGCCAGATGGATACAGTCCAGACCACTCCATCCTATTTTACTAAGATCCATCATAATAACTTGTTACAAAATGTTACACAGGGCCTCAGACCAGGGTGGATTGTTTAATGACCTAAGCAAATGAAATGAGATTTGGAGACTTGGATGTAGGTTGAAGCTGCTGATAGTATTTATAATTAATTATTTTCAGCTGGTTTCGTCTTGTTTATTTAATGAGAAGTCTGTTTATAATTGAGTGAGATTTCAGGTTCTCATGAAGGCGATGATGGAGGCAGCACCTCATAAATGTTGGTAAACTTCTACCAGATTACATGGTGCAAGAACCCAGATGACAGCCATCTTTATGCATTTACAAAAGATTGAATGCAGTATTTATTCTGATATACCATGTTTATTTTACATAATTGTGCTGTATTTATTTGTAGAAAAGCTCGGAACCCAGAATTGGAAGCTATGAGGAAAACAGCAAAGGAAAAGGCAGTAGAAAGTTTACCAAATTTGGAACACCGTATTGCTGAACTGCAGACAAAAACATCAAGGCTTCATTCAGCCTTTCTCTTTGATGATTCACATGGATTGATGACACTTCAGATGTTGTGCCGTTGTCTGAGTTCTACCAGGAACTCGTTGAATTTTGCTGGATGGGAGGAATTTGGCATTCATCTTGGATTAAATCCTTTAGTGATAGAGGTAATGAATTTGTGTGTATGTTTTTATGTTTGTCTTGAATCTTTTTTCTGTTGTTTTCATTATTAGCTTTTTTACGTTTATAAATGTGGGTATATTTTTCAGTGTATAAAGCATAGTTTCACTTCGCAAGATCCGACTTACTACATCTTACTGGCATTTGTGCAACATGAAGATGCCACATTAAATAAGGTTGTTGATGCATTGAAGGAAATGGGAAGACTCGATGTTATTAACAGGACAATTAATCTTATGTCAGGTATTGTAAATTTGTATATACTAATTCCTGCATGTAAGTAATTGATGTGTATTACATATACATAATGGTGGCCATATATTTCCACCTCTGTAGTATACATGCATGTACTGTTTTGTTTACAGCATAATTAGTTTGAAAATGTTCTTGGTTATTTTTAATGAAGTTTATAAATGAGAATGTATATTCACAAAAGTTATGATCTCTGGTCTCTTAATTAGACAACTAAATAAATTTATAGGTTGGACATTAACCAATAATCTAATAGTTTTCATTTGTAAAGTGAATATTTCTTTGCTGTTAGATGAACATAAAAAAATTCCATAATTTATTATGCTGTAAAAATATGCAAAATAAACTGATTTGAGTATGTCAGTGTTCATGATAAAGAACATTTAACTGTATAACATGCTCCACTTAACTTGGTTAACAGTTCATCAATATGATTTGTTCAGATTATTATAAATTAAACTTAAATATAAATAATCTAACCTGTTGACTGACTGGATTTTCTGGAGAAATATAAATGTATGTGCAAATAAAAGAAAACTACTAGTGCTACAAGGACCTGTCAATAAATTAAAAGTATTGTGTGATTTAAAAAGGCATAAGCAGCTGGATACCATTAAGAATTGATTAAATGACGAAGACAAATCTTTGAATACAGCCTAGTAATGAAGGTGACTGTTACGTGTTACATGTCAGTCTTTGGTATTGAGGTTGAACTAGAGACATACTTTATAGTTTAATAAGGTCTCTTATATCAGAGTTAGTTGGTATAAAGAGGTGGGATAGAGATTCAGCTAAGAAAAATATAAATTGTTGACTTGAATTGCCTGAAATAATTTATTGCTGTGTTTTTCAGATGTTGGTTATGTTTGAATTGTTTATTTATGACAGCCAAATTTTTTATTTACTTTTATTGAAGGTTTGGCAGATGATGTCATGGGAAGTCATACAAACAATGAAGAAAGTGGTTATTTTTCTATATCTGATGGTAAGCATTACATTTGAATATTGTAAAAATTTGGCAAGTTATGTATTTTTTCATTAGAAGGGGTTATAATGGATTTTAGAGAAATAGATTTTGAAAATGTGAACTTGCTGAACTTGGCTGAGTATAGATGTAAAGTCAGGATTTTGTGAATCCAGTGAGGACTTTTTGGTCCATAAAATAAATGTCTTGTCCAGCTGAGTATTATGAATTACTCAATGAGGGCTCTGCACCATGAGTTTAATATTTATTCCTTAAATATTATTTTTGAAAATATTGTTGCATCATACAGTTCACAAGTTGAAAAATACAGCAATTAAAGTATCTTGGAAGAGAGAGTTATTGATGCTTTATTTGTTAAAACACATCAGCTGTTTCTTAATTAGATTTGTAATGTAGCAGACTCAAATTTCACTACTTGTTTAGGACCTATACTTGGTGTTGTTCTTAGCTGCAGCATATCACCCTATATAAATTCTATATCTTGATAAACTCAGCATTCTTCTGTTGTCCGCAGGTCATTCAGACAGTTTGAGCGATACAGAAGTTAGCAACAGGAGCAGCATCATCCGACCTCTTAGCATTCCATCTGCTCCCTTCATATTTCGAGAGATTGTTTCCCAGCGTTTTATATCTCAGCCACATACAGCAATTCAGACTGGAAATTTTGAAGAGGAAAACTACCAAACTGCAGTTGCCATTAGATCCAGACCAACGGTTTGTTTAATACACACATGATTTTAACATTAATGATGATTAATGGATAGTGTGCAATCCTCGCCAAGTTTATGCTTTTAATTTTAGTTTTGATTACAGTAGCGGTGTTTAGGCACAAAATCTTGTCTATAACACACTGTCAAGACATCTCTCGCCCTAGCATGTTTATCATCCCAATTAAATTTTAGTGTCATATTGCCACAGTTCCCTGGCATTCTTTTAAGATTCTGCCTGACATTTCCACAAAAGTTATATCTGTTGTGTGTCATTACTCTTTTTTGACAGGTGCAGTATGCCTGTAAAGTCCTGTTAACATTTGCTTCTGATGGCTTGGACACAGCACAGCAAATTGCGAGAGAATTTCGTAAGAAGAGGGAAAACTTGCTTCACATTGGAGTAGTAATTTTGAATGAGCATTCAGATCTTGTGAATAATAACCCTGAACAGTTCATTTCAGCTTGCTTTCATCAGGTAAAATCTGGGTCTCAAATATTTTTTAAAGTAATAGCTTTTAACATAACTGAATGTTATGACAGAAAACAGTTTCTTTTTCACTTTATTTCTCTCTCTTATTTGCATGCTTACAGACATCATTCTTGATGCTGATCAGACTTTCTTTATGGTTTGGGTTTTCTTGACAAAGGGCCCTTGAGTTCCGTGGATTTCAGTGTAATCGGCTAAAAGTAACTTTCTCTTATAATTGTAAATCAAAGTGAAATCAGCACCATTGGATTTTTTATCCCTTTTTTAAAGACTTATTTTCTTTGCTGTTCAATCTAGTATTGTCGAGTTCACAGCACCAAAGCATATTTTCTTAAGACCCACTTTAATATTGTTGTTTTGTGCCACTGCATGGTCTATCAGCTAGGTTATGGGCCATTCATGGGGTAGAATAACAACAAAATGCAGCACAAAATGAACAAAGTAGAAGGTCATTGGACAGTAACAAATCTTTTACAGAACTTAACATAGGTACAGAATATAAAATAAGTAAACTAACAACTATTAACATCATCATCAGTGGCAGGTGCCACTGATGATGACCTCTTGAGGTTGAAACGCGTATGGCAATAGTGTCTTTTTATAGTGTTAATAGTTGTTTGTTTACTTATTTTATATTCTAATACACTACACAGTAATGAGCCGGGATAGCTCAGTCAGTATAGTGACTAGCTACGGGCTGGACGACCGGGGTTCGATCCCCGACGGGGGCAGAGGATTTTTCCTCTAGCCTCTGCGTCCAGACCGGCTCTGGGGCCCACCCAGCCTCCTCTACAATGGGTACCGGGGTCCTTTCCCGGGGGTAAAGCCGGCCGGGGCGTGATGCTGACCACTCACCCCCATCTAGTGCCGAGGTCAAGGAAGAGAGGAGCTATACCTCCACTCACCCCAAATGCCTACATAGCGTATAGTGGGACAAACTTTACTTTTTAATACACTACACAGTATGCAAAGTTTTGAGAGTAGGTACAGAATGCAATAATGAAAATGAAAACCAAAGGTGTGTCCAGACCAGCATATATTTAAACTCTCAGTAGACCAGCATGTCATCCATTACAGTATGACCAAAATCCCACATGGGCAACTTATACCAGACTTGCCCACCGCAAGAAGTGCTGGCACTTGCGCAAAGGACTGATTTTGGTCGTATGAGATGGACCCGTCCGAAGCACGCGCTAGAGAGATGTCAGCTTCAGTTCGTTTGTAGCTCTAGCTGTGTTTAGATCGGTGCGTCACTGCAAATGGAGCTATGTGACCCCCCACTACTATTGAACTCCCCTCTCTTGGCTTACACATTGCACATTTAGGTGCCACGACCTCTATCTGGGGAGGAAGAAACCCAGGCTGAGAATATTTTGGCATAACACTCCAGGGAAGGAGATAGTTGGGGAAAGGTTAAGGGGTAGCATCTGTGCACACAGGGCTCTTCCAGATAGTAGCCCGTAACCACTGATTACAGTCTGGTGGACCTCAGGCACGATTCCATCTCCAACATGGTCCTCCATGTGGCTGATTTCCAGTATACTGCAGAATTATGTATGCATTACTTGCTTATCTAATCCAAGTTTCATGCGCAGTCCATGACAATTGTAGGAGAAGGGTATGAATCACATTGTTCCTTGTTATGTAATTTTCTGTATTCTGCTCTTTGTATCTGTAACACTTGAATATTTTTCCTGGCTCTTGGTTTTTTAGTTCATACATCAGTTTTATTGTCAACGATATTGCAAATATAAACCATAACTTGAATGTACCTACATTGTTCCCTGTGTTTGATGTTGAATTGTATTGTTTAGGTGGACTATGTCGTTCCAATCATCACAGAGAACTACCTTAAAGCCATTGCTACCAGAGATAATAGGATAGATAGTTCAATGCTGTGCATGGACCCCAAATACGTCAAATACATCTACACCTTGATGAGCACATATTATTTGAGAAATGGATGCATCAATGATAAGATAAGGTGTGTTGTGCCAGACAGTTCGGTGCATTTAACACAAAACCATCCTGTCATGATTAGACCACTATTTCAGGTTTGGGTACGTGCAAGTGAGGTGGAACAGTTGAGTTGTCGATTGCTTCAATATAGATTTTGAGAATAGCATGAGGCAGTGAGCATTGAAGTACTGGTGTGTAAAGTAATATGCTTATAAGTTGTTCTTGTTTTGCTTAGTATGATTTGTACAGTGTGCTTTTGGTAAAAATGTACATAGGGATTTTATTTTGTTTTATATTTTCACTCCACACCTGAAGTGTTGGAAATAAGTTGCTTCAAAAGCATAATTAGAATTATAGTGGAAATTAAAAATTTCAGCTTGAGTAGTATCATAATATTATTTTGTCACCCTCAGAAGGGACCTTTGCAAAACTCCTTAAAATTGAGAAACGGAGTTTCTCATGCTGTTTAATAGCTAAGATCCTGACTGAAGTGTCGGAAAACCTTTAAACTCCCATTATCTTTCTTGAAGGTGCCAGTTTTTCTTGTTGATGACAGTCTTTTTAATTAAAATATGCCTATAATGGTGTATAATGTTTACGATTTTATTCCTAACTGCCATAGAAGAAGGGGTAATAAAAGTTTCAGAATCTTAGCTTTATGATTACAAGTAAACCCAAATATAAACCTCCTGAAGAAAACTTTATGGTCTCTTGGGGCAACAGCTCCCACTCTGGATAACACTGCTCTAGGTAATCCTCTTTGTTCATTAACTGCAATGCCTTTAGGAACACATGTAGTCTAAAGCCTCAAAGGCAAACATGAAAATAGAATAGTATTTTTAATAACACATTCTTTGCTGTGTAGGTAATTGTGTTAGAAGGAAAGAAGTTGAGAATAGGGTCATTCCATGTCAAATCATCTAATGGATGTTACATTACTGTTGCAAAATTTAATTATACTTGTCAGTCTTTATGTGTGACTCATTACAAAGTAGTACACAAATACTGAACTTCTCTGATATCACCATTTCCCAGGTAATCAGTTTTCAAGAAGTTAGGCAAAATAAAAACATTATGTATGCTGTTTTGTGAAGTTAATACTGCCATAACTCTGGAAACTTTGATTAGATTCACATCATTTCACACTGAAATTGTACATCTATTAAAATACTTTTAGCACATGTGTACTTGATTGTGGTTGCTAGCCAATATGAGTATATTTTAGTTTAAATTTACCAAAAAATTTCATAATTTTCTTAATGTATAACTTAGGCTTTTGTGTTAGTGCCAGGTCAGATATTTGGTGTTAACTGATGTTTCAACAAACATTGCAGTTGCCATTTTCAGGTTGGGTATGAGGTGGGGTAATTTCAGAAGGCCTGTAGAGTGGGCAGTGGGTGTGAGATAAATTCAGTGTTGCTGATTAGTGGAGGAGCTAGCTGCTGTTCAGTGGTAGAGATGCATGTGGTTGAAGAAAGGTAGTGACTAGGAGGTTCTGGTGACCACGTCGGAAAGGAGTGGTAGCTGCTGTGGTTTTCAACTCAAAGCCAAATTTATACGTTGAACTCCTGCCGCTAAAACTTAACTTACCTACTCCATAGAGCTGAGTTCTTCCTGAGAAGCCAACAGTCACTTGGCCACTCAAGAAATTCCCAACGTTATATGGAACCCAAATGTCATTACCATGTTCACAAGAACCTGCCTCTGGTCCCTATCCTGAGACAGTTGAATCCAGTCCATATCACCCCATCCTATTTCTCTTTCCCTCTGGTTTGCCCACTAAAACCGTTTCCGTAGGTTTCGATAGTGGGAGGAAAACCAGAAGGGATGAGACAAATTACAAGACCAAAGTATAGATGGAAGGATGATAATGAAATGGAGGTAGGTATTTAGACAGGTGAAGGGTAGGTGCCGGTAAATACGATAATGAACTTTCGGGTTCTATAAATGGCGGGGAATTTCGTGACTAACCAAGTACTTCTCATCGACGCTATATAGTTTGAGTTACTGAAAGTATCGTCAAATAAACTAAATAAAATTCATGAAGCCATGTGTGCACAGTCAAATCTGAATGTTTTGCACTTCTTTAAATAATAATAATGAAGGAACTATGGTACAAATTAAACTCGACAGAAGTAATGACAAACTGAGACTACATGATCAAAATGCGTCAAACATGAATGGCAATGTATGGCTTTCGCCATACACTCTGTGCGCCAAAATGAAAATTATATGCAATCTATACATCAATGTGCATTAAAGGTTTCAAGAGTTCTACAAAGATTGATTTGTTCTGTTGAAAATGATAATTTTCATAACTCATTCGACTATCGATTATTTACAATAACGATAAATCGTATAAATTTCTCGCCCTCTAGTGGCTAAATGTTGGCATTAGGAGCTCATGACTCAACATTTGGTACTGAATGGAGATTTGCATTAGAATGTTGTGAAGTACAGACCATTTTTTATTTTATAGGTGCTCATTATGTTCAGTGTTCGTTGAATTTCTGCGTAGTATGCTGTTTAAATTTTATTCTGTTACATTATTTTGTTTAATTAAGTGACGTTTGACGTTGAAATCATTGTGCAGAAAATTTGTCACCAAATGCTTTGCTGATTAATTTTCTAAGACATAAACCTGAATTCAAAAATGTGTGGTTAAGACAGTCATTAAATGATGGTATAACGACACTTTGTATTCGTAGTAATAGGAAGAACTGCATACCACATGAAACGGTAGATTAATTTCTGACATATTGCTGGCAAGACGATGCCTTGTATGCAGCTTACCCCATGGAACTGCCACTGAAGAGACAGAGGACTGTATTAAGGACGAAGATGTCCAATGCTGGTTCTGCCATTATGAAGTCAATTGACAGTCCTTCACTACTTGGGCATAGTAGACTGGTACAAGATCCTTATTCAGAGAATAAATCTATGGGTAATTTGCCCCCAGATGTGACACTGACATCAGAATTCACATCTTTGAAACTTGGTACAAGATATGAAGAGCATAATGGAGGCAGTTTTTTGTTGCTGGATGGTAAAGAAAATCTGAAGGTATTTTATTATTGAGTGGCCTTTGATGATCATTGTTTCTCATTTGTAATATTCATTGTTTAATACAGATATTAAAAAAGTCTTTATAATTAAAAGTAGGCTGAAGTAAGATTAATGAAAGTAGGATACATGGAAACACCAGCTTCCAAACCTGAAGAATTGGTACATGTGTCATGAAATGAGGGTTATTTAATAGAGTCTGAAATCTCTGGTTACTGTAAACATAACCAGTTTGTGACACACTCTAGAAAGTAGTTCTACAGCTTTCTTCTTGGTGCTGCAAATACTCTGTGGTTTGTCATACATTTTAAAATTTTGTCTGTAAGAACATTTTGCTTTGTATGATTTTACAGCAGTTGTTGAAAGATGTTTCCTGCAATATTCTAACACATTTTCCAGTGATTCAACACTGACACCAGCGGGAGCTTTTTAATTGCTATAATAACATAAGCTTCTACTTGGTGTTGAGGGACTTCCTTGTCACCAGTCACCACACTCTGGTACATTTTCAAGTTGTGGTTGGAGGAGAAGGCCTCCAGATATGCAGGGTAACTGCAAAAATATTGACTGAGGAGTTAAAAACAGCAAACAAGGAGTGGTCCTTTAGCTTGGGGATTGGACAACTTCTCACCTTAAAAAACCAGCGTATTATGAAATTTTGTAAAACACAGATTGAAGGATGTTTGAGAACTAGATACTGAGGAGAATGTATGTACCTAAATAGGATGATGTTACAGGAGGCTGGAGAATATTGTATAATGTGGAGCATTATAATTTGTGCTCTTCGCCATATATTATTAGAGTGGTCAAATCAAGGCTTTAGTAAGAATATATCCTTCAAAGTAAACAATGGCAAGCTGTGCCATAATGTAGGTATGACCACCTCTTATCCTTTAATTTATTTTATATGACCTCTTAAGGTGTTGTAATACTTTTAAGTGACATGATTTCTATGTGTATCTTTTAATTTTCACAGGTGTCATCAGCTGAACAGTTTCTGGGTCGATTGAATTGTGATAACTCAACACGTGTAAAAGTTGTGTCAGTGTTTGGTAATACAGGTGATGGGAAGTCTCATACACTGAACCAAACGTTTTTTGAAGGGGGCGAAGTGTTTTCCACATCATCTGAGCAAGATTCATGCACTCTCGGTGTGTGGGTCGCATATGATCCTCATATGAAAGTCATTTGTTTGGATACAGAGGGTCTTCTGGGATCCACAAGCCATGAGAATCAGCGAACAAGACTACTGCTTAAGGTGATCTAATATTAATACAGCATTAGTAAATATTTATAATATTTTATCTTAATAAGCTATTATAGAACACTTGCTGTTTAATATATATGTCTTGTTAACTGCCAAACTAATTGGAATGAGGCATTTTCACGTTTTTAGTTTCATTAAGTCTAGTAAAATCTGTTCCCCAATACATTGTCCACATTATTACATTTTAAAGAGTGTATATATTTCCCAGCACAAAGATGCGGGTTAATTGTTTTGTTTAACCCTTCGACTGCAGAATATTTCTTAGGTCAGTGACTTTTATATTGGAAGAAACATACAAAACTTTCAAATATTTGTGAAAAAGATGACAGTGTAGATACAGTTTGTCACTAGCCTTTTAGGTTTTATCAGAAAAATTAAAAAATAATCACATTGTTTACAGATTGGGATAACCAGAGTGAAGTGATGCACAAAAGTCTATACTAGGATATCAGGGTGTAGTAGCAGTCACAGGGTTATAAATTGAATATTAGCGTACACTGTTTTTAGCTGGCCTTTGCTGCCATCCCCCCCCCCCCCCCCCCCCGCCACCCCCCAAGAAAGAAGGGTATGAGATGTAAATTTGTCAGTTAAACTGTTGAAGTTTGTAAAGTAGAAATTATTAGTAAAGAATAATTTTGTTTTTGGGGTGTTTTTAAGTACATATTGTAGAATGTCTGAGGGTCATTGCTTCATATCACCTTTATGTTGTAGGTTCTTGCATTGTCAGATATTGTGATTTATCGCACACGATCAGAACGTTTGCATCGAGACATGTTCACATTCCTGGGGTCAGCTTCACGTGCTTACACGCAGCACTTCCAGGCAGCTTTACAAGTTGTTGGTCAGCGCAATGAGTTCGGTGGGCCTTTATCAGCTCTTGGTCCTGCAGTTATTATATTTCATGAAACCAGGCACACACGTACCTTGCAGGCTTGTGAGTGAATTATTTCAGTATTTTATTTTACATTACTTCATTTGTATGCTTTTTTACTTTGAATTATAGATGTACCATAAATGTTCAGGTAGTAGTTAAGGCTGGTACTGCTTTTATTAAACTGTGATTAAAATTGAAACATACAAATTAAAAAATGTTGTTCTAATACCAAAGTTGAATGACACTGTCCTTTCACACAGTGGCATGCAACTGTTATAGACCTACTGTGAATATACTGTTATATGGTAATTCATTCTGTGATAAAAAATTGTGGACAAACTGATAAATGTCTCATGACAAAATATGTGTTAAATGTCTGCAGTGTTAGAAAGATATAATAAGACAAGCATGCTGCAGTCCAGAGGCTACAAGCAGCCCTTTTGTGGTTTTATGTGGCCTAACTCATTTCTTGAATTATACATGATGTAATGACATATAGAATTGTACTGTGCTACTTGTATATTTAAGTTTGAAACATGGAGTCTTCAGAAAAGTTCATAAACATCTTCTTTTGATGCATTTGAAACATTTTTAATACATTTTAATTTTTGGACACATGTCAAATAGCTATTTCTGTATGGCTGCTTTTTTATTTCAATTATGTGCATATTAAAGTGAAAATGAATTTCAGTGGAATTCACATTTATGTGCACTTGCAGGATGTAGATAAATGAAAACTTTTTCTTCACCTTGAGCTTGGAATTAATGAAAGTATGTAAGACTTGAGGTTCTCACAGCGGTGAGTATGAAGATTTCTGTCTTCTGGGTTATTGCGCTGTGTAGTCTGGTCGATGTTAACCAACGTTTCAGAGGTCATACTGCCTCCGCCATCGCCCTGATGACGGAGGCAGTATGACCTCTGAAACGTTGGTTAACATCGACCAGACTACACAGCGCAATAACCCAGAAGACAGAAATCTAATGAAAGTAGATGGTTATGATGGCCCCTAGGACAGTCTCCCCTTTTTAAGCAGATTTTAGTAGACAGTATGGTTGAAATGCCTGCAGTAAGACCTGCGTATTTGTTTTTACTCTCAGCTATTTCTGTATCTATCAAATCATTGTTACCCACAGTCATTGTCATGATAATTACTTCAAATCTAAAACTTCTTGACAATGGTGAAGAGTCAATAGAATAAAAATTTACTTGGATATTATCCATCGTCTAGTAATAAAACGTAAAAAACGTAAAAACGACGTTTCGGAGATGAGACTCTATCTCCGTCTTCAGGTTCCTACTCAGTTGGGCCCACTAGATAGAGCTAATCCCTATCTCCGGACAAATTAAAAAAGTGAAAGTCCCAGAATAAAAAGGCATAACTACACCATCCATCCGTGGGACGTAAAAAAGTAAATAGTAGAAATAAAGTTCGTTAAACACGATAAAGCCAAAAGACACAAACTCACAAAAAGTGGGAATAAATACACAAGAATATTAACTTGAAACTGGATGCCCACTTTGGATTTCTTGAGAGATGACAGGAATCCAAATAGGAGATAAATCCAAACTAGGCTGGCTGATAGGATTGGCGAGTAGTGCCATGTGTGCCGCCTCCTTGTATTTTCTGTAGATGGTATTGGATTCAGTTAATAATACTTTGGCCCCATCCCAACAGACATGATGATCTTCTTCGTACGCATGTTGGGCCAATCTGGATTTCTCCAGCAGGCCCTGTCTGAAATTATATTTGTGTTCTTTCAATCGTACTTCCAGAGGTCTGTTGGTTTCGCCGATATACCATCTACCGCAATCACATGGTATTCCATACACACACTGCCTAGTCTGTCTCTCGGCTGTTTTTGGTCTCATGGAGCTCAATAAACCACGGAGAGTGTGTCCGGTTTTAAAGATAGTCCTGATGTTGTAACGGTTCCCAATTCTTCTAAATTTTTCAGAGACACCTTTGACATATGGGATAACCGCCGTACCCAAAGGCGTTCTGTCAGGAGAAGGCCGGATGTTTTTTTCTTTTGACTTGATAACAGATTCAATTAAATGTCGGGGATACCCATTCAGAGATAGATCATGTTTGATGTTCTGAACTTCTCTGTTGAAATTGTTTTTTTCTGGACATATGATGTTAGCTCTATTCACCAGACTGTAAACCACTCCCCTTTTAACGTGGAGTGGGTGATTAGATTCGAAATTTAAATATCGGCCAGTATGTGTGGGTTTCCTATAAACATCCGTAAGTAAATTACCACCATTCTTCGTGACTAAAACATCCAGGAACGGAATAGTACCATTATTTTCCATCTCCATGGTGAATTGTATTGACGATCTGAGACCGTTAAGATGGTGAAAGAATTCCTGCAATCTCGCTGGACCATGCGGCCAAACCACAAAAGTATCGTCCACATATCTCAACCAAGTGGCTGGTTTGTGATCAGTTGTGTCTAAAGCCAGAGTTTCAAAATACTCCATATAAATATTGCTCACGACAGGCGACAACGAATTCCCCATCGCCATTCCCTCCTTTTGTTGATAGAATTTATCTTCATATTGAAAGTACGTAGTGGTCAAGCATATCTCTAACAGTTCCACCAAGTCATCAACCTGTAATGATGTCCGGTCCAATAATGTAGAATCCGTACGAAGTTTTTCCTTGATGACAAACAGGGCCTCTTCCACTGGTACGTTGGTAAATAGGCTGACTACATCGAAACTAACCAGTATATCTCCACTTACGTCCCACGGATGGATGGTGTAGTTATGCCTTTTTATTCTGGGACTTTCACTTTTTAATTTGTCCGGAGATAGGGATTAGCTGTATCTAGTGGGCCCAACTGAGTAGGAACCTGAAGACGGAGATAGAGTCTCATCTCCGAAACGTCGTTTTTACGTTTTTTACGTTTTATTACTAGACGATGGATAATATCCAAGTAAATTTTTATTCTAATGATAATTACTATTATGATCTTCAGCCTTTCATTCTCTTCTCTTCATTAAAAAAGGTTAAAATTGTGGAAGTAATTTCCTTTTCTTCACCTTTAATGTGTTCTTTCATTTTTGTCAGCTATATTTTCTGGTCTCAGTATCAAATGCTACTATTTGAGGTTAGAAAGGTGTTCCCATCATGCCATGTGATGTCAGTATATGACCAGTTAGAGCAGAAGTATAAAAACAAATAATGGAGGAGTGTGCTATTTTTGTGGTTTAGTATCGGTAATTTCTTGTAAGCTGAAGTATGTGTAATTCCTGGAAAGGAATAGCTAGAGCAGGATTGAGTCTTCTTCATCTCTAAATGTTCCATTATATGATTTCTAGCCTTAACTGACAGTGCTGAGGACTTACTGCGTAACCGATTTGCTCAGAATAAACTGGAGATAGAGGCATTCAGTTCTCTGCGGTATGTGGGAATCCAAACATTGTCACCACCTACAGACTTCTCAGATTTCCGAGCAGCTGTGCAGAGTGAGCTGGAGAACACGACAGTTCGTTCACCCCGACAGCCACAAGTTGTATTTCATACACTCAAGGTATTATCACCGAATTATCCTTCAGGTCAAGTAACATGAGGATGAGACATGTAGCATGCTTTACCCCCACCATTTCTATATCAAGGCCACCTCACACTTCATTCCTTTGAGTGTGATGTAGAGATTGAATTGACAGTTATTTTCACGATGATTTTCACTCTGATACCGAAACTGCTACCATCTCTTGGGTTTCATGCAAACTTATTAAGTCTAAGTAGGACTTGAGATTAACGCGGTGGTGAGTGAGAAAATGGCCGTCTTCTGGGTTGTAGCACCGTGTGGCCTGGTAGAAGTTTACCAGTGTTTCAGAGGTCCTTGCTGCCTCCATCATAGAACTACAACCCAGAATACTGCCGTCTTATTGAAGTCTGTTTATGAATTATGACACTTTATAATTTCACTGGTTATGCAAAACACAGTAGTATTGTACACTAGGGTTATACTCTACAAAGATTGTCTGATTTGGTGGCTAGACTTCAGATGTTGAGAACTGTGACTTAGTCTTGCGAGATGAGTGCTGAGACTGCAGTTTTGAGTCACAATTTGGCGTCTAGGAAACCCTTGTGCCCGCTCCTTGCACTTTTAGATATTCTGTTCCATTTGATGCCATGATTTCAGTAATAATTCAGAAATTCTACCATTGGATAATGGTTTAGTGACCTTCTAGAACTTTCTTTGGGTTACATGCCTGCCCCCTTGCCAGGCTTTAATTATGAACCTATTTTGAAATTTGTGTTCGAACAGTTGTATATGACTTTTGCATTTTTACACTAATGGGTTGCTGCTTTGTCACAGTCCTGCCATAACCAGTAATGCAAATGTTTAGGGATGCCATGGTCATAACTGTGTATCATGCTTTGGTGATTGAGTGTTGTGCAGTAGTGGTTTGTTATATTTATAATCTGCCATCCCCAGGGTTTTAACTGTGGATCTTCTGACTAAGGGTGATGGTCTTGGATCTGTTATAATTATGATTTTGTTTAATTAACACAATAAGGTAGAATGTGCCAAAAGTTAGTTCTGAATATTTGAAAATTGTGACTGTTTCAATGTGTGCAACAAATTTATTTTGTGGGACATGCCAGATTTAATACCTCTAAATGCACACTGCGAAGAATGCAGGAAGATTTTCTGTGTATTCCAGTATGGAATATACTTTATGAGCTTGTTTTATGTAATTTACTTGTAAATTAATTTCAGTAGATGAAATTATCCTTTGTGGTCTTTTGTTGAGTTACTTTATCTTCCTGTTCATATTTCAGGTTCTAAATGACAAGTTCAATGGGGAATTGGAGAACAGCTCAGTTGTTCTGTTTCCTGACCAGTACTTCACATGTCCAATAAAATGTTCGTCATGTGAGAGGCGCTGTGAAAGTAGTATGGGTCATTTAAAGGACGGACTGCACCATTCTTGTGCTCAGAGATGCCGGTAAAACTAGTGAAGCGTAATACTGATCAGTTATTTTCAGATCGTTAGTTCATTCACCTGTATGTGGACTAATTAAATCAATAACTTGTAGCCGTATTCTTTTTCAATGCATTCAGATCCTTTGGCAGAAATTTTTGGTGTAACTTTTTCACTTTTAAATGTTTGCAGTCGTGTGACACCGGGTGTAGCATTTGTTATTGTGGATTATGTCTGACTTTATGAATGGCTAACGCAGTAGAGTATAAATAGGGAACAGTTTAGTTAACATGTAAAAGAACTGTATGTATAATTTATATTTTGAAATAAGCCACTGATTTCTTAAATATTTTATTGCTAGTGCACCTGACTTGTATTCATAAATAAACTGATTAAAATATTACACAAGAAACAACTATCCTGACAGAATTTTCATGTTTTCCATTTGGGTTTCATAAAAAGCAGATGATTTCTTGTACTTCTTCTCAATAAGGTTTCTGTTCTGTAAAGTTTGTTAAGATCAAAATCACTTATGAGGTGAAAGGAGTGTGCCCAAATACTAAAGATTGTTGTATGCAATTGTTTTCTTCTATTTTGTCCATCACCTACATCATATAATAATAAAATGACAATGTTTTGGAAGCTTAATCCTGCTTCTGTCTTCAGGCAAAAAGGGAAAGAGGACAGGAATCCTGGTTGATCTAACCTCAGACCTTTAGACTGAAGCAGAATTCAGCTTCTGAAACATTTTGATTTTATTATTTTATAATTTAGATATTGACAAAGTCCAAAAAAATAATCTTACAGATTATAACACACCATCATCAGGAACCTTCACACTTCTAAGTTTGTTTTGCAGTGTGCTGTAGGATTTGCTTTCATTTACACTGTAACAGTTCAATATCTTTGCGCAGTATTGGATATATTAATGTTACTGAGGTTACATCACATGGCAGAGATGCAGAATCTGAAATGAGGTTTATGGGAACTGTTTGTTACAGATACCAACACCAGTTTGACAACTGTATGTACATTTGCAAGATTTGCCATAGCAATGGGAAAGAGGTGGTGGTCACTCCAAAGCTTACAGCTTCTACTGACACATCATTGTTTGGATTTGCAAAATTTGCCTGGTCAGGGTATGTTTTTGTATCAAATGTATAATTTATAAGTTAAGTGATATTTTGATAAAAGGTATGAAAGTCAACCCCAACTATAACAAAAAAATCACAGCATGTATAATAGGGTTTACTGTGAACCATATTATGATTCTTTTATAATTATACTGTTTCAAACTCTGACCCTTCCAAACTCATAGTTTTGTCACATACTTTCTTTTCTATTTGCTAGATATGTCATTGAGTGTCCTTACTGTGGAGAAATATATCGGAGTCGTCAATACTGGTATGGCAACAAAAATCCAGAGGATATAGCAGTACGAACAGAGATTCAACATGTCTGGCCTGATGTAAGTTATTTTTGTTGGAAAAATTAAGTGTTGTTCTAATTGAGTTAATAAGAATGCCAGTTAACAGTTCTGTTGATACTTTCAGCTCTTGAATAGGTGTCAGTAATCAAGGTAAGTTTAAGTTTTGTTCCAAAACACTTCATTCTATAAACATAAACCTTACAAAATCATATATCCGCATTTCATTTGCCGTGGCAGCTGTTTCATAAATGCATTTTGTTTGCTGTAAAGAACTCATAATAATCATGTAGACCTTTGTGGAATTTTAAATTGTTTTCAGCAGAACAGCTCAACAGCTTTGGGAAGTCAGAATGCCGCCCAAAAAGTCCTGGATGGTGTGACATACATATCGGAGGCTGTTGCCAGTGTTGGGTCACCGCCTACGCGCATGTTATCATCTTGGGTTGCTGATCAGATAGCGCCTAAGTATTGGAGACCAAACCATGAAATAAAGGTATGTATGTCTTGCTATATTAATCAACAGTCTGCAGCCCTTAGCCAGTTATTTCAAATATACAAAACTTATAACAAATGTGATTTTACATGAATATTTTATTTCAAAAAATTCCATAGCAAAACAATGCTAAAAGAAAATTATACCTTCAACACTTGATACAGCCAGGACCTCAACATGTGTAGATGTCAGTTTAGTGAACTGAAAAGTGAATATACTGTGATGGCAGTCTTTACTAAGGACAAAGCAAAATCCTTCTAATCCTTCCAATAAAAAAACCAGTTGAAAATTTCCGAAGAGTAGAATTGGGGACACTGGTGATGATTATGAATCATGGACCACTTGTGGCCTTCACAACCTTTCTGTGTTTGGAAATTAGCCAATTTTGAGAAGGGGAAATGTTTACTGCTAGTGAGAACAACGTTGATATTTTAATGAAACAAAAATTTTGTTGATATATCTTTGTGATGTTAAAATTGTATTGTCAGAAGGTACATTATTCCATTCTTCACACCGTATGAAAACAACATGAAAATGACTGTGGAATTGATAAATGAAGTGTTATCAGCTGCCAATAACTTAAATTCAAAATTTTTTGAAAGCTAACAAACACTGTCCTTACAGTAAACTTAGTTGTGTCGAGAAATACAGCTATTAATTGTTTTAAAGTAAATACCAGCTATATACTTTTTATATTTAATAAATACTGTTTCATCTACTGTCCACAACATTCGTAATTTTTTTCTTTGGCCCTCAAGAAGGGTATGAATATCCAGTGTGGCCCACAATAAGGAAAGGTTGCCAACCTCTGCCTTAAGAGACACATTTTCAAGGTTTAGTTATGTTTCTTGTAACAGTAGGTCACTCTGTCAGTTAATTTTTCATTAACAACATTTATAAAACTATTACATTTATGTTGAATACGTACTTTGTTCTTGTGGTTTAGCATTGTCATAGTTGCAACAAGTGGTTTGCAACAACTGTAAGTAAGCATCATTGTCGAGCTTGTGGAGAGGGATTTTGTGAAGACTGTTCAAACTATGTTATGCCAGTTCCTGACAGGGGATGGATGAGTCCAGTTCGAGTGTGTGTTAACTGCTACCAGAAAGGTAAGATCTATTATAATTACACAGTTCATTGTCTTCCATGAGCAGTTGATGGTGTTCATCTGGTCCAGAAATTCCCTTTATTTTTAGCAAAAGAATCATATTTCAGTTTAGTTTTGTGATATTTGAATATAAATAAGGTACTGAAGATAAACCATTTTTCACAACATTTGAAACAGAAGAAAATACTGTTTTTATAAACAACTTCATTATTATCTCAAGTTATCTTGGGCTAACTTCAGATGTTTCCGTGTTTTATGACTTATGTGTTAGTGATATTAGGTGAACAGCATAATGAGCTTTACGTGTAAACAGATATTATCTTCTTATGCGTTACAGCAGAGGTTGGTAGGTGCCATACACAGGTGCAGAACACATTTATATTTTTTATACTCTGTATTTCTCTCTAAATAAGTCAACACCCTCTCAGATTTTTCTGTGGTTATGATGTTCATCCATAAGTAATGGGTGATATTAATGTAGAAATAGGAATATTTGGAATTCATATTTATCTAGAAACTAGACATAATCTGAAATGTTGCTTTCAGGAAACAAAAACATTTAATAATCTTAAATGCAATGGTTTTTGAATTTGCAGCATCTTCAAGCCGTGGCTCTGGGATTTTAGATGAGATTGATGACACTGAAGTCCGAGCAAGAAAATATGGTGAGGCTGTTGTTAGCACATTGAGTACAGTTGCTTCTGTGTTGGAATATCCCAGAGGTAGTAATCATTATTCTGTTGGTTCTTAAAGTTTACTTACATGATGTAATCTTAACATTAAAATTGTTAATGTCTAATGTAATTGAATTATGTGCATGTACTGCTTATATAACTAAAATTCTCCACACTTAAAAATAAGGGAAATTAATGTAACTGCCAAATCATGACATCAATTTAAATAATTCAACAAGCTGTGAAATGTATGTGTGAAGGTGATCTGACATTTCACCTATGGGTTTCAAAAGAAATCTTCAGTTACTGTATTACTCTGAGAGATTGCAATTTCCATAAAAAGAATGTGCTCATTTTTTTCTTGTTTATTTTATTCTCTCAGAATTTCGCTTTTCCACATTGCCTGGATTTTATTGAAGGGGGTTTCAAATCTCTTTCCAGGCATTAAAAAACCATAATTCATAGTGTGTTCAAAAAGATATGCTGCCCATTGACAAAATGTTTTCTTATGTTTTTTTTGAAGTATAGTTATGCTTTATAGCCTTCAACAAAG
Source organism: Zootermopsis nevadensis (assembly GCF_977971745.1). Taxonomy (NCBI): domain Eukaryota; kingdom Metazoa; phylum Arthropoda; class Insecta; order Blattodea; family Termopsidae; genus Zootermopsis; species Zootermopsis nevadensis. The sequence continues at coordinate 8,005,057 of NW_028259148.1, read as the reverse complement.
AGTATTTATTTTTGAATGTTACATAAGAATTCTGTAAAATAATTTATCTTACAAATTTATGTGAGAAACATGATACTTTTTCTGATGTTGGTTTCTGTAGTGGTTTCCCATATTATTTAATACACTAGAGCAGAGCGCTCCTTTCGGAGCTCCTCAGGGAGTTGGTCAAGTTTTTAAAACGCAACCAACCAACCACCCCCCCTTTGGAGGTTGGTTGCATTTTAAGTAAGAAACTAAACCAACCCTAAAGGGGGTTAAAACACTTAACCAACGCCCCCTCGGGGGAGGTTGGTCAAGTGTTTAAAAATCTTGTGTAAGACACTAAACTAACCCCCCCCCCCCATTCATTTGTTTACTCGGCATTGTTGTGTTGGTAAAACAATGCCGAGTAAACAAATATAACGTGACATTGTTTGATGACGTAATTTTTTGTTGACAACGACAAATCACAAATTTTTATAGTAAATTATATCTGCATAGAAGGTTTAGACTATGGCAGCAGACCCCTGCAAATTGGGCGAAACAGAATTATGGTAACATGTACATGTTGACGAGCAGTGCAAATAAATATCCTGTGCAGGATTTGAACTTGGGTGACCTCTTTGCATGTGTAACACGTTTACAGCTGAGGTAGACCCTATTCAATTCACATAATTGAAATAGTATGTTAAGAATTTATGTATGAACTTTGTTCACTTAAATTTCTGAGATACAATCATAATTTTAAATTGAAATAAATATTGCATTGTCATTACAGGATTAATCAAGGATAAAGCACGTCCATCATACTGGGTCCCAGATCATGAGGTCACACACTGCTGCTGTTGTCAGGTTCAGTTTGGTCCTCGGATCACTCTGCATCACTGCCGTGACTGTGGGCGAGGTGTCTGCAAGGATTGCTCCATGAATAGACGTGCCGTACCTCATCGGGGATGGGACAACCCTGTTCGGATCTGTAACAAGTGTATGAAACAAGACTGACTGTTATAAAGAGATGTGAATTTAGTGGGTAAGTAAAGTAATTCAGCTTAAATATTAGGTTTTAAATTATCTATGTCAAGGACTATTGTTCTGTGGCACGTGTTCCTGATTTATGACTGACTTCTGGCATTGTAGAAAGCTGAGGTACCAGAAAGTGATTTCACATTGTTCAGGAAGAGATGTCCTGTTATTTTTGTCATATTGTCTTTAATTTGTTAATTTTTATGAATTTTGCTTTTAATATTCAAGATATCTGTGTTAGCACATTCAGAGCTGGTTGTAAATTCATCTGACTACCATTGCAGTGATTCTTTGAAGGTTTGTGGAATTGGTTAATTCATTATACAATTTTGTGGTGGTCATTAATGTTTTTATTTTTTGGAAAATAAAAAATAATTAACACAACACATTTACACATTTTCTTATAATATAAATTAAATAAGTTGTTTTTAGCTGGATTGGATACTCTGTTCATGAAAACAACAGTCAGAAAGTTGTGCACCTCTCTGTATCTTGGTAGAACTTTTCACTATGTTTATCACTAAGGGCACACAAGTTGTTACAAAAAAAATCCAGATGTGAATGTAAAAAGTGAATTTTAAAGGACATTCAGCATTCCAACTGTTTATTACTTCAGAATGGTTCTTTTGCCATTTGTTTATAGGTGAGAGTAGAGCTACTTTGTTAAAGACATCAGACATCGCCCAACATTAAATTGGTATATTTACCATTCATTTTACCCAAGAGACTAAATTTTGCAACCTTATTTATAAACACCTTGAAATATCAATAGTACAATGACATTTTTATTTTGTATGTTACCAAAATTTTTCTCTCTTGTTGCCATGTTGTGAGTTTTCTAGTGTCTGCAACATTAAGTTCAAGAACAAATCCTGAGCACTTCACTACAATGGAAATTTCCTACCAGAGACATTTAAAAGAGGGAAAATTAAGTCAGGAGTTTTTCACGTCATGTCTGACTTTCTTACAGTAGTTGGCCCAGGACAGGGTCCGGTGGAGGGCTTTGGTTAATTCGGTGATGAACCTTCGGGTTCGGTAAGCCATCTAGTTAGTTAGTTAGTTAGTTCCAAATTTACATGTCTGTATTTTCTTTGTTTTCTGAAGTGGTTATTTTGTGTGATTTCATTGTAACTTCAACTTGGAATATGCTGACTTAGTTTAAAATACTGTTACAGATATGGTCAGAAGACATCTGAAATTTTTCTTCAGCACAAAGCAGATGGCAGATTCTCACATGAGTGTGGAGTCTTCATTATAAGTTTGGAGTATTTATGTCAGATGAAGGATCAAGTTCATTCAAGAACAATGAAAATGTACCTCTATCAAGACAGAACTATGACATAATATTTAAAGAGGGTGAGGGGGATAGTTGGTTTGGGAGAATATGTCGGAGTTGTGCAGTATGGAAACAGAAAGACTTGCTGTTTATGAAAACTGTGATATTTCTTTTAATATTATGCACATTTGTTTATAGATTTAAAACAACATTGCTGGGGGTTTTTATTTTATTTTTTTGTGATTTACATTACATTTATCTTTGTACAGGTTGCACCCTCATTTCATAGAGAAGTGAGTATTTTTAATTTTTCTCCTCCAAAAATTTACAGCCCTTTTTAAAGCCCTTAGAAGTGAGAGGATTTAAATCCTTAGCTCATTTGCCATTAGTATTTCTTCAGCTTTTGTTTCTGGAAATGCTTATGCATGTTACCAGATTTATTTGCTGTCATTTTCAATTTCTTGATCTGCGTAGGGAAGAGATCACTTTAAGGGCATGGTTATAGATGGATGTATAATATTAAAATTCACCTTCAGTAAATTGTGTGTGAGAGAGTAGACTGGATTCATCTGAGCTATTGTAGGGTCCAGTAGTGGACCTTCATAAAAATGCTTATGAACCTTGGGTTTTATAAAATGCAGGAATTTTTTGACTAGCCGAGTGAATGTTAACCTGTCAGAAAGGAATTAGTTTATTAATTTTGGTTTTTCTCTTGGAAATGTTTCAGCAGAATTGAAATTTAGCAATTCAGAAGCAACTGAACACCCGAGTTTAACTGTTGGCATTTTTGCATCATTCATTGGTTTAAAATCTTTGACTCATAGACCACTTAGTTATTTAATGTTCTTCCCAAACCATATATTTTGTCATTTAACACTATGTAATGTACTCAGCCAATCAAATGTCATTAAACAAACTAATCAGAAGCAGTCTAAAAAGTTGAATAGCTTCCAGATATTTAGTAGAAATTTGTCCTATCAGGTCAGGCCTTAAGTTTGACTCACTCAGTATTAGAAAATTTGAAATTTTAAACAGTATAGAAATAATATGTTAATTTTGTTTGATAGATGTGCATTATGTGTCCATGCGCATATATAACTGTTTGTATCTTTGTAAGGAAGCATCAGCATTATGCCCTTCTGTCATGACATACATCCCACTATTTTATGTTGTTAGACCAAATATCACTGATTATGTGGATATGTTAATGTATCTTCTGGCATGATGCTCTCGAAATGTTTGTGCCTTTTTAAAAATATGTTAAGAAACTTGATATGCAGATGGATGAATTGAAACTATAGTAATTTTGAATCTTCATTACTTTTTCATGGTTATGCCACCTTTGAACACGTATATGAATTTCATGTAATAGAAACCTAGTCTTTTGAGCTCTAAGTCAGATCGTGGAAGACCTAGTTCAGCATGTGTTATAGTCTGTCTGTTTAATGTCAGAGAAATCACTGTTTGCTGCTTATGGTTTGAGTCTTCTGTTGTGGCTGGTGGAACAAAATGGCATGGTGGTGTACTGGACTTCATTATAATGTTAAATGGTACGTGTGTATTGTCACAGGTGTTGGTAGATGGCGGCCAGCAAAGTGGTGTTTTGCTGGGGATTCCCTTCAAAATTAGCTGAGGAATTTCTATTCCAAAGCTTTCGTGGGTATGGTGCAAGGGTGGCAGTATATTGAGGGGTGCAGTATTAGAGTTAACTGCATTTAACAGTATTTAAAATTTGGGTATTCCAACAAAATACTGTTTTTGTTTGCAGTATTTGATTTGTAGACATTTTCTTGATGATATGATGATACATCGCTCAGATTTGTCAGGTGCTGTTTGTGTATGTTGGCAACCATGTTGCTGCTAGATCTTCTGGTGCAGGCAGTGCATAACTGGCAAGGTGTTTTGTGTAAATATGATAGTTATGCATAAGATAAAAGGGAACACTTCGGAATAAAATATTTTGCATATTTCTGTCATCTCTTTAACATGTATGCTATATACAATATATCCTCCAGATTGGATTGAGACAGGAGCGAACACACACTGAATGAAAATATCTTCATGTTCTTTATGTATCTGCTTTTTATAATAGTAATAAACTTACATTGCTATTAAATACTAATAATTATTTATACATTTTAGCATTGAATGACTGCAAACAAAATCAGTATTAGGATTTAAAAGTCTGATTCAAGAATAGTATTGAGAATATTATGAAAGTCCTTTAACCTGCAAGTGAAAACTTACATTTCTGTACCTTGCAACAAACATGTGCCCAAATTAATCCTTATATTAAATAGATTATGTAAAATTGAGATCAGTGTGTATGTGAAACAATAATGGGTCTGTATTTCTTCTTTCATAGGTGAGGAAATTATCAGGAGTGGGTGAACTATTACGATATCCCATCCAAGATACGTGAATTTGGTACTGATATTGAAAAATTCATAGTTCTCAATATGTCAGTAATTTCATTCTAATATTTTTAACATTTCATCTCATTTTTATACTTGTTCCTGCTCATCCCTTGAGCAGGTAAATGGAAAATACAAAGACTTTTGGAATCTAAAAGTATACGTCTTCTGTCATGAATGCAACACCATATACAGGTTTTAAGTTGGATGCTAAATTCTTTAAAATTTAAAACTGAAAATATAATCACAATCAGTGCTGTAAGTGAGAGAAAGAAGCATAAGGACTTGGAGAAGGGGTATGTTTTAAGTTTGCTGAATGTGAGACAAGATGGTGTTCAGTTCACTTCAAGTACTCTGCCATGCAGAGAAGGTAATTCTGTCTTCAGAAATGGAAAATACAGAATACATAAATGTGACTACGTAGTTTCAGTAATACTGGTACTTATAGCATAGTTTACTTTAGATTAACTGTACCTTACTATGCACAAGAAGTGTTCAGTTCGTGGACTGTTATAATGTTTTATTAAAATTTTTCATTTCAGGATATTTCTGTAACACATGATTTTTTTATAAGAAAAGTAAGTATGTGCTATCTTATGTATATAAACAGTAATTATTACAAACTTATTTTATTGCATCTTATTTATATATCACAGCGATAGTTGATCTGCGCATGCGCAGGAAGGTCCGTTTCCCGGCCCAGTAGTTTTCTCGTGACGCATGTATGTATACCTAGAAGTCGAAAGTACGAAAAGCAAATAGGCTCACAGCTTTAATATGGTCTTCGATAATAAATTTTTATCGGAATCCGATCTGTAATTTTCATAAATAAAACATGTGAACGGACAAAAACAAAACCTCTTCATAATGTATTGGGCACAAAGAACGCGAAAACATCAACATGTATCACCTTAGAATGGGGTTGTTGCGCCCGTATCATCCAGTATGTATTAGCCAGAGATTATCGAACAGGAAGTTTGTACCAATAAGTGTTAAATTTCTTCTTCGAGAACGTAAGTTGATTTTTTCAAGAATGCAGAGTTGTATGTAATTTTGTATTTGTCTTTTTCACATCATGGAAACCTCTATCTGATACATATTAGTATATTTAATAACGTTTATTTTATGATTTATTAAGGAAACGCACCAGAAAACTGTTTTCTGAAAGATTGTTCTTGTCGAGGGAGGGTCTGATATTGAAATTTAAATGTTCAGTGAAGGGTCAAAATTTCCGCATTACTTCGGCAGTGCTCCACAATTGAACAGTCTTGAAATTTATTTGTTAATGTTAAAAAAAAAAATTGGAACTGAATGATGAGCAATGTATTCACTGCAACCTAAAATTACACTTTCTCCGTTCATATTCGTGTAGTGTGGAGGAAGAATTTCGTACGTTTATTTACAAACCAATAATTTCGCCATGTTCTCTTTGAACGATATTTCATTTTCATATGTTGGTTCCTCTGGTTACCTGTAATACCTGGTTAATATCTTGCTAAAAGTAAATATACAATGTTACTTCTAAGAGATATTAAAACACATGTTTAGCTTAAAACAATATATTTAATTAAATAATGACACATTCTGTAATGACCTTTAATACATATTTATGTGATTTGACTTATGAAGTAATTCATTTCGTCGCTTCGTTTCGGAACGGTTCACCATTTCATGGTATCTGTAAACAGTGTTGCAGCGTGGATACTTATGCTCATATGTTTGGGTGTTGTTACGTATAGCAGAAGGGATGTTGGTGCTTATGTTCCTCAGCATTAGCCGATAAGATATATCAAGGTAAATTAATTTGTTTATTGGAGAAGATGTTTAGATTCATTTTCCTTTGTTGAATCCTCACATTTTGTGAGCTGTTATTGCTTGTTACATTTACAGTGCCATATCGCTTGGTCATGCATGTTTTGGCCTTATTCGTCCAGAGCGTAATGGCTGAAATATGACCCATATATCATATATCCAATTTAAACGTTGTAACAGTAATAATATTAATATAAACAAAGTGATTTTAGCTGCCTGCCCATTATTAAAGACGCATGAACACAATTTATGTTGTGCTTTAAGCTGGAAGGTATGCTCATGTCCACGTCTTAAATTTACACAGCTGTGTTCATTGATGCCTAAATTAGGCTAGCACTTGTTAATTAGGCACAGCAGTTTGATAATAATTTTTTGGACATGTATGTTCTTTAATTAAGGAAGTTAGGGAGATCTGTACGTTGTGGATTGACTGTAGATTTCAGTATTCGAAGAAAAGTTGATCCTAGATTTGTTGCAGTATTTTTGAATCAGCCTTAAAAGTAATGAGTGGAATAAGACATGGCGATTTGAATGATGATGATAATTCACATCTTTTGTCGATTTTCTAACATAATAATGGACTTTGATAGCCTTATGTAGTGTAGTTTGGGAAGAAATGCGGAAAGGTGTGTGTAAGTTGGGGTGAGGGGAATTATTGTGTACATACAATTTTTAAACATTTTTCGTTCACTGTTCACGTTACTTACGTATTCAGAAAAATGGTCAAATAGGATTTGTTACCATTCAAGTATTTCAGACGGGCTGTTGGCATTGATGTCAGTTTGTTCTGCTTTTTATTTCACTCGTTAAAGGGGCGCGTTGCTATGGATACCCGGTCAGTGAAACTGGTTTTCGCGTGTTTCCATGACAACAGCATCCCCTTTGGCATGGCGACTCCACGCGCACACATTATTCATTTTTCTCCGTTTGATAAACCTTTTGAAATTAGTACGAGAGACAGAATTTTTTTAAAAAATTCTGACAGTTTTTTAATGGCATAGGTGTGAAATTAAGGATGCTGAACAAGTTGTTCCAATCAGTTGTGAAATGTCCATGATCCCCTAGTCTTTCATGTAAATTTGAGAAAATGTTTTTGCTTTCGAACTGACTATGATAGTTTACGTAGGCGGATTTAAAAATAATTATTGGCCAAATAAAGAGGGACAATATATTGAGTTCAGACTTTTTTTTTATCTTTTTCATGAACTGTTGAATCGACACTAGAAAACGTGTATCGATATGGAAGGCCAAGGATCTTCGAGACGGTCGTGTCTAAATGAAATCTCTGGCGCATGGCGATAATGCAAAGGAATCTTAATCAGTAAGTAAAGTACGATGTTCAGAGATTACGCGGATCACAATGCCTTGTAGCTTAATTATTGTTAATTCGTTTGTTTAGCGTTTAAAAAAAATAAGCACTGTTCTACTGTTTTTTAGAGGTTATAAGTACCCGAAGCCATTTAATGGCGATTTAGTACTTTTCTACTATAACAATTTCTGATTCCCAGTCGTCGCCAAACAATTTGTAGCCAACAAATGACGTCATCAAACAATTACGTCATTTGTTTACTCGGCATTATTGTGTTGGTATACCAAGCAATCATTAGTATCATTTTACTATGAGACATCAAGAAAACATTGTCTGGCTCCATTAGTCGAGCAAGGATCTGGGAATTACCTTCGTCGGAACCACTGCCAGGCCAGGTCAAAAAATGACGTCATCAAACAATGCTACGTTATATTTGTTTACTCGGCATTGTTGTGTTCCACAACAATGCCGAGTTTAGTGTCTTACTCAAGATTTTAAAACGCAACCAAACCCCCCCGAAGGGGGGTTGGTTGCTTTTTAAACACTTGACCAACCCCCCCCCCCCCCACCGTGGTCAAGTGTTTTAACCCTCCATTCGGGGGGTTTAGTTTAGTTTCTTACACAAGATTTTAAAACGCAACCAACCCCCCCGAAGGGGTTGGTTGCTTTTAAAAAACTTGACCAACCCCTCCGAGGAGCTCCGAAAGGAGCGTTCTGCCCTTGGCTACTATAAAAATTTCTGATTCCCCGTTGTCGTCAAAAAAAATGACGTCATCAACAATGTAACATTATACTCGGCATTGTTGTGGAACACAACAATTCCGAATACAACACATCCGCCCTCAGTTAGCTTTTTGGTTGGTTGGTTGGTAACTACTAAGCCAGTCGCATTATCACGTAACCAACACCAACAAGGTAATCTAATACTAACAATAATACTCATTCAAGATTTGACTGACAGTTGGCCTCCGAACAGCGACGTAAAGAACGTGAAGAAAAGTGAAAGAAGACGTTATCAACTATTTGAAGTATAAACTCCAACAAGGTAAACTGATACTAATATTTCGATATATTAAGATTACGAAAACTATTATGAAATCTGACTTTATGGTCGATTTTAAGACGAAGATTTGCAAGGGTGGGTCTGGACGTAGAAAGTTGACTGACCAAGAACAGTTGGCTTCTGAACAGCGACGTAAAGAACTAAGACATCAGAACTATTTAACAAATAAAGAAAAGCGGAGGAAGACTTACAATGATAAAGGAGACCATCTTAACAACACACGTAGAAAAACAGACGAAGATTTGCAAGGGTGGGATTAGACGTAGAAAGTTGACTGACCAAGAACAGTTGGCCTCTGAACAGCGACGTAAAGAACTAAAACATCAGAACTATTTAACAAATAAAGAAAAGCGAAGGAAGACTTACATTGATAAACGTATAAAAACTTATTCAATAAGAACAGAAGAGAACATCTAATGAAGTGACAATATATCACAATTGACTATACCCTTGTCGAATAACCGAGGCGTTGTATCTTAATGCGGTGGTTTTGTCATTTCGATCCCACCCCCAAAAATAAATCGACTGATTTATCACGACAGGGGAGCAGCTGTACACTACTCTGATCACTTTGTATATGTAGATCAAGTTGAAGACTTATCTACCGTTAATACACTAAAATAAGCCGGGGTAGAGTTGCAGCCCTCCCCCCCCAAATACTGAATTGGGTTTTATGTAGACTATAAACCGTTGCAACTGGCAGTTTACAGGTCACTCACTGCCTTTCTACTACCAGCCACGGGCTTTGAAATTCAAAGTTTGGTTAAGGGAGAGCTGGCAGGTTTGGTAACTTTATTTCAACACACCGTCACGGCTAAATAGATTTTATAGTGAATATCGCGAATATGAGCTATAATCTGCTTCGTAAAATTAACTTTTTTTCACGCAGAAATTTTATACAAAGGGCAGGCAGATGGTAGCCAGCGTCCATTGAAACGAAGTGACAAGTCGATAAAGACGTTTTGTGTGAGATTACGTCTCTTGTGATATCGAAATTGTATTATCGATAAGTATCGAACTAATCTGCCATCCGACGTCACTCGACAATTTTAAGGAGTTTTCTTCCCATCTCTTTCGTTTGAAACCCGTTTCTTACATGACACGTCTCACGTTTTATCTTCAGAACTACTTATTAAGTTTTATTTGAATGAATATGTCTGGTTTGTTTCAAAATGCAGAGAATTGTGTTCTTTAGGAGCTTCAGTTTTTGGCATGTTGAGAAAATTATAACAATAATTGTACCTTTTAATGGTCAGTGTGGGATCGTCGATTGCCTACAAGGGCAGGATTTTTCTCTTCGTAGTCGCGTTAATGCGGACTCCGAGGCCCACCTAGTGGGTAACAGGGCTCTCTCCCCGTTGGTAACGCGACAGGAACATGAAGCCAACCACTTACCTACCACTTAACCAATGCCTAGGTCTGCATGTATTCATAGCGTGGTGGTTAGTTCAGCAAAAGGACAACTGTACCATTTTAACTGACCTACATTTTAGCATAAGCGAAGAACACCTTATGGGCTCGCCCTTGTCTGTCTGTTTATCGCGCCTTTCATAACATTGTTACAGCAGTGGCCTTGCATCACTTTACAGCGATGACGCCGGATCGCATTGTTGAAACAATGAATTTGGATACCATTGTTATTCCATAGATTTCTCTGCTGACGTCATCGCGTATAATGTTTCGTGAAGAACATCATTGTGATTCTGATGTCCTCCAAAGAGTACATCTTTATAATGTTGTTAGCTCTTCGACAAAAGCATTGTCGTCGACCGTAGTGGGCGTCAATGCATTATGTTGTTGTATTTACCTTTTAAAAGTAAGTTTTATGTTTTATCTCCGTTACAATTGCTTTAGATAAGGAATGGTGGTAACCATCATTATTCCGGTCTTTAGCGCTTATAACAGAGTTATCATTCCATGTTATCGTCTTGGGTTTCTGTATGATTGGATTTCAGCTAACTGTAGCATCTCTGGACGGACATGTACAGGCCGGCTGCTATTTTGTATTTAGTATTTAGTGTTTTTATTCCTTAAAATTAAAACATTTTATATTCACATGCAGCTTACCTCATTTGACACTAATGCAAGACCCAGACTCAGATTAAGCACAAACATTTTTTATTGGAAACTGTCTTCGGTCTCGTGATTGTACACTAATGTGACATTACACAGAATTAAGTCCTTGTGACGTATACGGTCTGGGAAGTCATGTGCTGGAGTACTAGCAGACCGAAGAATGTCGTGCTTTTTCTAATTTAATATAAACATCACTGGAAGTTGTAAATAGTAACAATAAAAATAAATGAACACGGATGTCACTGATAACGGTGCAGCTGAAAGCATCAAAGACGTGTGAGAAATATCTTGGTCCAGGGACCCTTGGAAATGTGCCAGTGGCGTCAGATTTTTTTTTGGGGGGGGGGGGGAAATGACTTTTGCGTGCGTGGTCTGGCTTGTTCAGTGACGTCATCATGGGGATTCACCCATGTGGTTGTCTGGTTGGAGACTCCCCGCACGGTTTCAAGGTCACGCGAATTCGAACATGGAACATAATTTCACCGATAAATAAAAGAAATGCCTGCTTCGTTTGTCCTTCTCGCTCCGTCGGTGTGACAGATAATACAGTGATAATACTGACGATTTCTTTTTGATCGTTAACAAAAATTCCTTGTCTAAGTATGCTTTAATAATAACTACATATTTTCTTTTGAATGGCACATATTTCGGATTTCATTTACAGTTTCTGTTTGTATCGCGTATTTGCGTCTTACCCACTAGTCTGCCAGCGAATATGGATGTTCAAGCGATGTAATCTTCACTTTCGTGTTGCCACGGAACCTAGTCACGCGTCTGGGAAAAGTAATTAATTTGTGTTTTTTTCAAATTAAATATACTCATGTCGTCACGAGATATCTGGAATGCATAACTGTTATCAATGGAATGGAGACAAACCACTTGTGGACAGATACGAGGAAAATACGTATTACTGAAATTGCGAGAAAGTAAGATTTAGGCCCACGTGTTGTTATTTTCGTTGAGCCATTTTTCTTTAAATTAAAACCTTCACTGCCAAGCAAGAAATAACTCTGTAGAAGGTTGCTTAGGTTTCTCGAATTTTTCCCAAAAGATTTTAGTTTTGTGTGAAAAAGTTAATGGATTTCAGTTAGACTGCAGGAAATGTCTGATGTTTTTTAGTGAGTCGATTGATTACATAATGTCCAGGGTATCAAGGTTCTCTTGATGAGTAGGGGAAGTATTAAAGATAGTTTTTAATAGTTCGTGCACTTCCTGTTATTTTACCATCTGTATATATGTGGGTAGTACCGGACGTAATACCCCTTATTTTTATCACGAATTTTATTAATCTTATTTACATAACACAAAGATTTACATACTCTCAGACTACAGACTCTTTATTTTTTTTATTTTTGCATAGTACCATTTCTGATTAACTTATTTTACTAATTGATTAACCACATTAACAATTTAAGCTTGGTAAATTAGTTGTTAGCCTCATGCAATCATCTTTGAAGTAATTTCTAACACCATGCCCTCTGTATTACTGAAATATTTTTATTTCAGGAGTTTGGAGTGTCAGTTTCTTTGTATTAGAATTAATGAATGTTTATATCCGAGATTTGAATCCTAATGGTATGCAAAAATCACGTTTAAAAAACAGTTTACTGAAAAAAAAATTCTTCGTGTGTGATGTCATACCTTTGGCTTGATTTTGGGTTGTTGGGGATAGCTGTCACCATGTCCGCTGATGTTGAGTCGCGTTTTAATGTTTCTTGTTTATACCTGCGTGTGACGTAGCAGGCCTAAGCTTGAGTTGAAAAGTGTAGCGCTGTTGTCTGCTCACCATTTGAACTCCAAACGTGGAAGCGCGCAGTCGCGAGTTTTTTTCGGTCAGAGTATATTACAGTAGATTAGCGGCTGAAAGAATCTTCAGTTTCACTGGCAAAACAAAGAAACTGGCAAATTTACGTGACATACTTGCGAACTGTACTCTATACGATCTGTATAAACCGAGTTGTTTCCACAGATAATAATATTTATCCGTTTGTAGTTTTTTTTTTTGGGGGGGGGGGCTTTTGTCCACATGGCAGGGGTGACCGAATCACTTCACGTGATGAGTTTTTATGTGGCAGAAAAAGGATAGTTGTGAAATTGTGATCAAATGGAAAACCACAATTTTATATAAATTCAGAATCATTGGCGATGGATTCTAGTTATTTCTTAACTCCATGTAGCTGAGTATTTCTTAAGAAAGTTATGGTCTCTCATCTGACCAAGAAATTACCCGCTTTTGAAACCTAAGATTCATTATTATGTTCGTAAGGGTATGCCAGTGTTTATAAAGGCACCGTAGAATCTTAGAACCAGTCATAATTAGAAGGCGCGCTGTTAGTAACAACACCCACGCGCTTATGTTGTTTAAACTATTTGTGGTAATGAATGAAGCCTTCCCCCTTTGTCTGGCCTTGCTTTGAATGGAGATTTGCAAGTTCTTCAAATTCAGATGCTACGTCACGTGCAAATATACACATTTGCGCAATTGAGCTGATGTCCTTTGACTTATCAACAGACAGTGAATATTAAACATACTTATTGAAATTTTCGGAAAATTGAGTGTGAGCACCTTGTGAACTTGTCATTCGGTTCAAACTGACGGCTTCAAATTTTTGCACTTGGCGATGGTAAGCCTCAAGTAGATGGCTAACCAACCACGCCTGGCTGGCTGTAGCTGGCTAACAGTGCATTTTCTCATACCGGTTCTGCTGTGTTCCAGTGTATGATATACCGTTGAACCACGAAAGTAATGTAGAAGACTTTTTAATTCTTCGTTTTTCGAAGTGTTAGCTACTCTTAACACGGTTAAAGTGAGTGCCCCCCCACGTTGAACAGTTAAAGATGTTTTAGGGAATATTTGCTGCCATTAGAATGCAAAATACCACCACAAAACTATCAATAAATTGGCCTCGTATGACACGAAGTAGCCCGGTTGTTAGATTGTGCAGAGTGACGACGTTTAACATGTGATATGATCATTAAACAGGTTAGAAAGTGCACGCACAGCGCAAAATTTGACCTTTAAACAAGAGCTACCATCCTGACCTAACATAACATAATAATGTTCTTTCACGAAAAACTCCGCAACAGGCAAGCATCTTCTCTATAATTACGTAATGTTCTTCGTCATTTGATCCCGTAACCTAACTTCCAAATTATCAAGTTTCCGGCGACATTTTATCTGTATCTAAAACCTTTGCCTGTCGGAGCTCAGTTTTCGAATTACATTTTCTGACTAATTTTTACCGCGACCGTCATAGATGGACCAAATAACTCCGCCTAGAAAGTACACACCCGCTCCCATATCGAAAGTTCTCTTCTTTTGATATTTTGTTTGCTAAGTGACTAATTGGTATTCTAGTAAGCAAACATTTTGTCTAACCGTGTCTTGTCTTGACTAACCACTGTTGCGTCTAGTCTAAGAACGTTTAAATGAAGATGTACAGGGAATGAATATTTCTTTTTCGTGCCAACATCTGAATTGAGTAACGTACGCATTCTATTGCATTTATTTACGTGTCACGTACCATTTGTTTTTGGCTGGCCGCGGGCGTTCATCACTTATGTAGGTGTACACATCGGGTTTAATGGAAATGCTGTAAGTGATATTGGGAAATAAAGTACATCAGACAGACGTGATCTTTCCACCTGATGCACCTAGAGCAAAGGATACATGGCACCGATTAAGGGAGCGATAGTGTTTGCTGCCATGATGAACTCGTGTACTTCAACACTGGTAATGTTAAAAGCCTCTGTCATTATTAGAATCGTTAGTGTGCTACTTACATGCAGTAGTAATTATAACAGCCTTAACAAATATACGAGACGATAATCAGACATGACCTCGGACTTATACAAACGTGCTTTTACCAGATTACAAACGATTTTATCTTGAAGGCAAATATACTTTCATGCACCAATCAACGGAAGTAACAGTTCTAGCTTTGCTTTGGCGGAGTCCCTCCCTCCAAAGCTTTTTAAAACTGTTTTTGTAGAAGGTCACTTTCATGATGAATCTAAGATCTCAGAAAGAACGAATAAAGAGTTTTAATGCAATCGAATCTGTGATACATTTCCGGAGTTTTCCGTGTCTTTGTGATTTCTCGGTTAGTGCACTGTCTGGACAGATTTCCCATGCAGAAAAAGAAAATTCCACACGTGAACAAACATAAATAAGGATTTTCCCTTTATCTGTCAGCGTAATATGTTGTATACAAGTTGTTTCCGGCAACTTTCCTACCTTATATTCGCGTTTCGTCCGGTTTTGATATTCTGCAGAGACTTGCGTTTGTTCGTCCCACGTACCGCTTCGAGGAAGTACAATATTCAGACCTTAGAACAATAGCGGTGCATATCCAGAAACGTGTTCGCCCCGGTAGTTTAGTGATTAGGAACTCGCTCCTCCTACATCCTGAAATTGGCTGCTGCCTGAGTCCATGAACGAACGTTAGCGCCTATGAAACTAATATCTTTCGAATCCCATGTCATATAAATAATTCTTTGATTCCTTGCATCTTAAAAGTGTAACCTAATGCAAAACTGCGTGGGAAGGGATGTTTAGTTAATTCACACCGTGTTGCTATGGCCATTGGCGTCCATGGTAATTCGAAATGAAGGAACACTGCGTTGTGCTGTAAGCATTTATGTAATATCCCAAGGTCGCTCAAGAGATATTTAGTTTTCGGTCTGAGCTGAATGTTATTATCGGTCTGTCCGAAGGAGAGGTCAAATAACACTCGAGGCATATTTTTGGCCAGCTGATGTACTATCAGCTGTGCTTAATTAAGAACTACGCTGTGAAGAGGTATGGGGAATGGAGTTGTACCTCCAGGAATTCTTAACTTTGGCAGTAGATTGAAGTTGAAGAAGATTAAAATTTTAGAATCTGCGTGGCTTAAGAACGACCTCTTCAGGAGGATGTTTGTACATAAGAGAGAGAAATTAATAGAAGGCTTCACGAACTTTCTTATCTTTTACTCGTCACCATTTATTATTAAGACGGATGAGATGGGCGGGGTATGTAGCACATAATATTGAGATGACAAGTATAAATAGATTACAGAAAATGTCTGAAAACATGAAGTGAAAATGCAACTTTAGAGACCTCGTCGTAGATGCGTGTATAATATTAAAAATTTCTTTAAAGAAGTTGGGCATGAAGGTGTGATTTGGATTCATCTAGCTGAGGACGAAGACAAGGGCAGATTCTTGTGGACAAGGTAATAATGAATGAGCCCTCGGGTTTTACAAAATGCTGGTCATTTCTTGGTTGACAGAAATACCGTCAGGTCTTCAAGACAGGCTTTGCTGTATGCAGTTGGTAAAATGGACAAGCTACTTATGACAAAAACTACTGTATGCTGAATCCTGGGTGGTACGTTGCGAGTTGTGTGTCTTCAGCGTACAATAATCGTGGGAAGACAATAATAGTTTTCATTAACACTTACCGGTTTATCATGTTTTTTTGTTTCGAATTGTTATAATATTTAAACATCTTGAAGTGTTGTGTTCCTTAGACTTGTTTATTATGGGAAGATGGACTAATTTATACTCCCAGGCTAAGTATTGTCCCTCGTTACACCGCTCCGTCGGCCTGTATTGACACTTGTTCATTGGTTTAATCATTTGGAATTAAGTAGATTAATAACGCGATTGGTGTCATAAAGAATTATCTGTTGATGAGACCAGAACTCTTATCATTGGATGATCACTGATCACGTAGGCGAAGTTTAACGGTGGAATGGCAAGAAATGTGAAAATTTGCACAAATGCAATTCCATCCGCAACAGCTAGCAAACACTGCGACGAGACATCTCGGCTGTAGCGTTCGATGACCGTACTGTTTTTTGCTCAGGAGAAAAGCATTATTAAAATAACGGCATGTGATAAAAATCGATATGCATCGATATCGGTGTATCAGTGAGCATTGTCTTCTGTGTTGCTGGTCATTCTCTGCAGTTCCCTAAGATCTGTTTTGACTTTTATGGAACCCTAAGCTTCATTGATGTGTTCGAAGGTACGCGCTGTTGGACCCTGTTCTGAGCAGATGCGTCTAATGTATGTCCTTACCAACGTCCGTTTAAGATTCGTTTTTGTATTATCCTCCCGGCTGCACTTAAATCTTCCAATTTGTCTCACTTCATGTACTCTTTGACGTAAATACGTCTATATGGAAGGGTCATTCCGCAAAAAGTGTTACGAAAAAGGGAAACGAAAAAGTGTAAGATCCGTATCAACAAATCGACAACAATGTGTAAATATGGACCGACAACAATGATAAGATTGCGTGCATTGTTATGTTACCTAGGAAACGTCATCTGTTTACTCGGAATTGTTGAGTTACATTACTGCCGTCAACAATCCTCTTTCGTAACAAGATGGATGACATTGAAGGTAACATTACATTACAGAGACGTAAATATAATTTGAATACAGAGACGTATTTACGTCAAATTCTCCGGAACCGTGGTTCCACTGTAACTTTTTTTAATTTATTACACGCGTGCTGTGTGTCCCGCCCATCTCTCCCTTGAAGGTGAGATAAACCTCGATTTTGCCCCCCTAATATCTGGTGATTACAAATCATGAAGCTGTCATTATGCAGTTTTTTTTCCCATCCTCCAATCATTGTCTTCAGCACTTTTAGTCGGATATCTGCTTGTGACAACTTTGTGTCCTGACAATCAGCACATTAAAAAGCCAGTAGCTCAGAATACTGTAAAGTTGGCTGCGTAGAACACGGAGGACCGCGTTACGCTCGTTACATAAATCCGCAGACGATTAAATGAAACTTTCTTTGCTTTCTACGCAGTGAACTTTAAGCTTTGATAGTTCATATCCAGCAACAATGTTTACAAATCACAAAATTCAAACACATTCTACCAGCAAAGTGGAGCATCCTCATATTTCTGTAACGTGTTGCAAACATTGAACACGCAGATTCTGAATTTATAGGAGATTGGGAGTGACATCATGGCCTTCAGTTCACTCGACCCGTTAGATTCTTTTTTGTTTTGTATTATCACGCCCTAAACAATTATTTGACTTTGAAGTACCGAAATTATTTTGTGGAAACTAGTATTTATATTATTTTTCAACGTATCTTTCACGTCTGCTAAAATCCATATTTGACGATCTTTTAAAAGGCACTACGTTGAACTGTATGCAGTTGAAACGTTAGTTGCCATCAATAAATGGTGACTGGTATGCTTCGGCCTCCCGGAAACTTTCTAGTGCTGTTCATAGTTAATCTATACATATCTTATTCAACGCTACTGGCCCTTCGCAGTTGATGCAGTGTCGTTAAATAATTTGACACAAACAGCAAGCAAGCCGAACTTCATATAAGACCTTTATATAGAGTTCATAAGGTTTCTCTTCGTGGGGTTTCCATGCGTGTCACAGGGTCAGTCTGATCAGGTTCGTAGTTGACCGAGTATTTTGTCAGTTTCGTAACGATAATTTTCTTACCATGAATGTGTGTGGCGTGTACTCACGTTTGTTTTTATTTGCCTATAATGACCTAGGGATGTTTTTTGTTCGTTTTGAAACCTCCTTGATCTGTAGCTGGTTCGGGAGTGAAACTTGAGAATGCATTCGAACCTCACGTTTCTTGTAGTTAACTATTTCGCAGGGAACTCTTTTGCTACGTTCCTGTGCTAGGGATGCGACATCTATTATGTGAATTGATTTCTTTGGCATTAAAAAGTGCGGCCGCTTTTATCTGCGTGGTTTTTTTTGTAGTTGCCATGGAAACATGGGCAGTTAAGTTGCTATTGGCAACGCTACTGCACCACAACACTCACTCGTAGTATGCACATGATCCTTGCTTTCGTGGTAGATGGTTCTATGAGCGTTTTCAACGTTCGTGTTTCTTTTAAGTCCTCGCGGCGGTGAAGATGTCAGTGGAGGTCTTATGGGACGAGGCGTCGTGTAGTTTTGAAGGTTTGTACTCGTTTCGGAAGAACATACTGCATCTATCTTCAGGACCGAAGATGGAGGCAGTTTGATGCCCGGAACTCTGATATTTACGCGGGATTACAACCCTCGAGATCTCCATCGACTTAAAAAAATATTTTAGTTACCAGAAGGCAGCGATCTAGACTTTTGGTTATTTCAGCCTCTTTGTTTATCTATTTCCTCCTTGCTTATTCATGTGTTTTATTTTTCTTGCCTCTCATTTTTCGTTTCGATTCAAAACTGTTTTGTCTGAGCGACTCGTAACATGTTATAACCGTGACGTACAGAATTAAAAGTGGGGGACACTGACCGTATATGGTGTAACAGCCCCTGTCTATCAGTGTTTAGGGCTTCTTTGCTCTGAGCCCGTAAAAATGTAATGGGGGAAGAAATGTCCATCACCACGTTTTATCTTCCGAATCACATAGCGCAGTCGTTATCAGACATTTTTACTGCCGCAGAACGCTGTTTATAATAAAAATATTTCCACGAAACACTAGAAACAAACATTTATGCGCAATTTTTTTTTTAAAATTTACAATTAAATTTACTATTTTTTTCAATTCTAAAGGGTTTTGACGACGGTAGTTTACATCTAAAATTATTCTTTATCAGGATTTTTTCCATCGTCTGTTCTTTAAAATCACGACGTTTCGGAGGCTGGTTCTGTCTCCGTCTTCAGGTGAGAGGTACCTATTCTGTTGACGAAGAATAATTTTAGGTGTTACTATTTTTTGTTGATAATCCGTGTTTTGTGAGTGGGAAGATGAACGGGTTTTATAACCCCTTAAAACCTTTAAGTTTTCGTGAATGTTCCTTTATGTCTGAAAGCGCATTATCGCGTATCTGACTGTTAAGTTTATCAAAAGAATCATTCAGTGTCTGGAGCATGTGAAGTTCTTTCAACGCTTGTCCTCCATACTTTAGTAGAGCAGTGAATTGTTGCTTATAAGTTTGTGTATTGTCATAGATACGTTGTAGTATGAGTTAGTCCGCCATTAGATCTCAAGAACATAGTTTGCGAACAGTGGTTTATTACGTGAATAGTTTGATTATGTAATACTGTGCGTGCACGGACAGTTTATGAATCAGCAGGAGTTCACAAATATTAGAAGAACCTTAGCTAAACGCTTTTGCTGGCCGTGGTAATGAGGCATTGATCGTTACAATAAGAAGAGTAGTTCTTTCCGCACCAACTGATTCAGCTAACGGCTCTGACATATGGTCTAAATTTAAGAGTAGATCTTCATAGACCTGTCTGAAGAAGGACGCATTTTAGATGGAATTCAGGTAATTTAAAAATGTATTTTGAGGTCATGCTAATTTTCACATATTAGCTACAAGGATAGTTTTAGAGCACATGGCAGTGATCATCATTAACGTAAATTTGACCCTGTGTGTAGGCATCACGTTGTTAGTGCGAATGTGGGAAGAGGAGGTAAAACTCCACGCGAGTCACCCATTGGACGGACGGATGGGTGAGCCGTGAAAGATTATGGATGCGGTGGCGAAGTCAACAAAATCTCTTTACTGTTAGGAATCGAATTCTGGCCTTCCAGCCCATAGTCGCTTATTGTATACTACTGAGTTATCTCTGTTAATCTGCGAAGAATTTAAAGAGATTTGGGAATGAACATTTTATTATTTCAGAAAGCAAACTTTATAAACACTAAAGATGAAAATGCTTCGTCTAGAAATAATTATTAAAAATATCCTCATTCTTAATAGAATCCAATCGTTCGTTATCGTGTTCACAAGTGGTCTTAAGATAAAGTTTAATATTTTCTCCCATTCATGTTTAGGTCTCTCAAGTGGTCTTTTTCCTTCATATTTTCAGTCGCATGTCACCACGGCATGACGGTTTCTTGGGTTACTGTTGGAGGGTACCTCAGTTGAATCAGTTGACTGGACAGCCAACGAGCTGGACATACTTGTTGGATTTCTTATGAATTGGCACATCGGGAGTCGGACTTCAATGGATCCTTTGTAACAGGAGATTAGAGAAAATTATGTGAGGATCTTCTTAATTTATATTTTCAATATACATTACTGAGATGATTTCGTTTAGGAAAATGCGATGGGCAAGCAGGAGAGATGAGAAATGCATAAACAGTTTCTGTTCGGAAAACGTGTAAGGAACAGGGATCTTAAAGGAGTAGGGAGTGAGGAAGATGTAGGCTGTTATATCGGGATGGTGCAGTTGAAGCTTTTGTAACACGCAGTGATCTTTCGACGGGCAGGTAGAATGAATGAGCGTCCTTTCAACAACGGATTAAGTAAAATAAATTTGCAACATTGATACGCTTTTCGTGCTGTTCTACGAGAACCTTTTCCTATTATTGGTCATTATCTGAGAAGAAACATTTGCATCACGGTAGACGTGCGCGCAGTCCGAGGTCTTTGAGGCGGAACAGCGCATTGTCATAAATAATTATTTCAAGGAATAATTCTAATCCCCTCTTTCCCCCTGTCTCTCTACCCTCCCTCCCTCCCTCCTCACTTGCCTATCGTGTTGTTACGTAAGAGATGACGTGATGTTTTCTCATCCCGCTTTACGTTTCACTGTTTCCAAACTGCATCTCGTACTGCGTACGTCACAGACGTATTGACGATGGCGACCCGGTTGCTATGGTTACAAGAGAGAGAGGCCAGCTCAGCTGCATGTGTAGATTTTTAGGTTTCTGGTACCTTGTTGGCTCAGTGATGGTTGCTAAGCAACAAGCTGGACACGCGAGAGATTTAAGCAGCATTGGTGACACCACACGTCACTATTTTTAGGTGAGGAAATAGTATGTATAGCAGAAAATGGCGGTCATGATTTGTTCGGTTTAGTAACACGGAGATACATTATATGGATTACAGGGTGCACGTTAGAAGTTCAAACCGAACCTTGCTGTCGACTGGAGAGACCCTGGGTTCAAATCTCGGGCCGCAGACGGATGTTTCATGATGATGTTCTTTTGGGTTCTGTCGCCATGTGGACAGGTCGGTAGATGCCAAAAGTTTCGGAGAAGCATACTGTTTCCATCCACAGGGCCTGAAGATGGAGACAGTACGTTCTTCAAAACGCTGACATCTACTGAACGTTCCGAACTGTGAAAACCTCATATCATATGTCACAGGTGTTTAATGGTTGTCTCAATGTCTCCTGGCATATGTCAGGATTGTACCTTAAAGTAGGCCATGACCGCTTCCTTCCACATTATTTACAAATTGTTATTCATTGTATAATTCTGTGCTCTGAAATCCTATGAAATTGATTGTGTCATTAAGTAAACAAAAAAAAACAACTAAAATTGAATGTTCAGCTTTGTTTTTCATCACCAAGAGCACATGCCCCACACATGCTTATCACAGAAGGCTGGAATTGAAGTGGCGGAGATTAGGGTCAGCATTTGTTTGACCTATTACATGTACCTAGGAAATAAAGTTACCATCTACAGTGCTGTGAAAGTTGTGATATTCTATTTAGAATAGAAAAAAAATTAATCACTGTGTAGGCATGGATATTTACTTTATGATATTGGACCTAAAAGATATGCAACTGTTCTATTTTAAAAAAGACATCATATAAATATGGATCATGTAGTCTGTAGAGCAGGCGAGTAGGATGTGATGGATCTGATTGGTGGATCCTTCACATCTCACTTGCCACCTGCTGTCTGCTCTATATATGTTTCCTAGAACTCCCATTATACATTCTTCCTGAAGATGGCAACTGTAATATTTGCCACAATGTTGGAAAACTTTCAACATTCATTGCGATTCATCCCTGAAGTTGTGCATTGAACTCTAGCTGTGAAAACTTCAGATAAGAACTTTTAGTACAACCTCATTTCACTGAATTTCATCAAAACCTGTTGAATAATTCTGGAGATTAAACATGTGGACACATTACCCTCTGTGACTTATTATTTACACTTAACCTTTTTGCCTCATCTCTGAAACCCATGTGATTCAGGCTTCCTAAGTGATCTTTTCTCTTTGTATTCTATGAGTAAAATGTTTGAATTTCTCATCTCTCCATGGCAAAGAGTACAAATTATGAAGCTACTCATTATTTAGTTTTCTCCAGACTCCTGTTTCTTCATCTTGTAGATTTAAGTATTTTATCAGCAAGCTTTTCTTAAACATTTGATCTGTTTTATTCTCCAAGGGCTAGAGAAGAAGTTTTCCATGGGAAAATAATAGTTTTGTGTATTTTTGTAGGTACAAACATTTCTGAACTCTGACTTATTTTTCTTGGTGAATTATTATAGGTGAATGATGGCACCGGAGCGGCCGGGACCGGAGGACAAGCCTGGAGTGGCACTAGTCCAGAGTGGTGGTGCAGTCACCATACCAGTGATACCTGTTTTCTCGCTGCCCAACACTCTGATGCAGTTGAAGGTACTATCTGTGTTGCATCATTGTATGAGCGTTAGTTATCTTGCATACTCGTACACATAATGCTAATCTGGCTGCATGAGTAGTTATGAAATTTGTGGTTTTGAGGAGATGAGTGGAGGCATGTAGTACACGTGGAAGAGATGAGTTCATACATTTTAATTTTGAACACCTATACATTGATGGGAGGATAATATAACCTGGATGTCTAAAATTAGGATTTGAGTATGTGAACTAGATTTATTTGGTTCAGGTTCGGGTCAGTGGTGAGCACTTGTGAGCCAGCTAGTGAACCTTCAGGTTCTATAAAAGGCACGGAATGTTATAGCTAGTTACACGACTCTCTGCTTCTCAAGAAGGATTTTGCTGTATATAGTTGAGCAGAAGGCAAGAAATTCACAGACTACACAGGAAACAATGCATCTGAACATTTTGCCGAGAAATGTCATCATGCCGGATACATATGCAGTACAACCCCATAATTGCACACCCCTGTATTCTGCCACCCTGGCAGTTTATCCTTGAAAGCCTTGGAAAAGGAATTCCATGTGTAATTTCAGAGGGAATCCCCTTTAAATATCACTCTCAGTAGCCACCAACGTCTCTGACAAGATAAATGTATGTTAAGCATTATGATGTCCCTGCTTGAATGTCGATATTGGTGTATTTGTATAAGTAAGATACCTGATGACATCTTTTGAGAATACTTTTTCTTTGAATTTAAAGATTTAAAGACTTTCAGCATGTATTGTGGGCTGTACATTGCATTTATTAATCAGTGTGTAATACAAAATAAATGCTTTTTGAATCTCTACTACTCTCTCAACAGTCAGTTTCTGATAAACAGTTGAGTCACGAGAGAAGAAAGAAAACATTTTAATCTTATATTCATACATTTTAGTGGAATGTATACATTAGATTGCAATTTACTTATTTCTTTTGTTAATAAGAAGATAAGTAGGTAAGACTTAATGGGTAAGTCATATGTGTAAAAGATACACTTATGTATCTACATTATCTGCAATCTGTTGCTACTCTTGTGGATGATACTGATGGCAGCGCTCGTGCAGTTTATGTATGACATGATATAGTGCTTCATATCTTCTTGTCCCCATAGCAGCTTTGATTTTTAATGTTTTGTTTCATTTGTTTGTTAGGAAGGGGATGGTGCAAGCAATGTACCAACAGTAATGGAAGGAGAGAACCCAGAGAGGCTGCGTGTAGAGGATGATGACCTTACATCTTTAACGTGGCTACAGGACAAGAATCTGCTCAAAGGTGAGGCATTGCCTGGCTGAGTGTCCTAATTACATACAAAGCAAGTACTTCTGTTGATTGATGAGTGTAGTGTTTTATTACACAACACATGTGCAATCAGAGATGTCAGAGTACAGGCAGCTTTGTTATAATGTGTTTTTATTATGATATTTGGATATAACATAATAAAACTGCAATGTGAATAAAGTCATGCAACCTATTCCTGACACATGCTCTGTTTCTCAGAAAGTAAATTACATTGCAATCAAACCATGTCATATTAAGCGTTGGAAGTGTCCACCACATACACTCTTTTCCTCGAGTTTGATACAACCCAGTGAAATTTCCTTTTGTGTCACTTAATTGTTTCACCAGATATATTGTCAGTGTTTGGTGCAGGAGAATCAGGAATTATATCCCTAAACTCATTCTGGCAAGTTAAGTAAGAACGAGATACTGTGTAGTGCTTTACATGAAAACTTTTTGCACTTGTGAAGAAGACATCCTTGTACTTCGTCTGTTGAAAGACAACTGGCACATGTGTGTACACTCACATTCACGGTACAGTGGAAATGTTAGGATAGAAGTGTGTAAATGCATGCGTGTGTGTGTGTGTCTCTCTCTCTGTATGATTTTTTTTCACTGACTTTGTTTAACCTCCAAGCAGCTGCTTTTGTGATACATTCTGTAAATGTGTCCATACCAGTGGGTTAACGCTCAACTATTGTCTATTTCTGTTGTAGAGCTGTTTAACTTTGTTACTCCCGTTTGCCAAAGTCAGATTGAACATGTCGCCAGGTATGAATCTTCGAGCAGCTGTAGGTGAACACCAGTTATCACCAACAAGTGATTTTGTGGATGACAGTGCTAGTGAGCTAGCTGATTCAACGTGTTCCAGTGGGCATTCACCCAGCCCGGCCCCTCCTAGTGTTGCCACTTCCTCACCAAACAAGCAGAAACATCCACAACATATGCCATATGATCCATTGGTGAGCTGAATTCTTCATTTTCTACATGCAATTTTAAGGCTTTTGTTTCTTATTTAGAAAGTGAGTTTAAATTACTTGGACATGTACAAGTTGCAGTTACAAGCTTTCACTTTGTTGGCATTAATGTTGTAGACTTTAAGAAAAGGTAGCGTAATCTGGTCATGAAAACTAGCGATGGCTGGGGGTTCGTCGTGCTGACCGCATGTCATCCTATATCTGGTTGGATGATTGTTCACCTCTGCTTAAGCATGTGAACGTGAGGCCAGCAGCCAGCTAGTTGGCTTTGGCTCTCAGAGGGCTGTTACGCCACAGATTATTATTATTATTAGACTTTAAGAAGTGTGCTTTGTTATTTTCCTAGGTGCATGTCAACTCAAAGCCACCATACTCTTTCTCGTGCCTCATTTTCATGGCTATAGAGGACTCCCCTCAAAGAGCACTGCCAGTGAAGGAAATCTATGCATGGATACTAGAGCACTTTCCTTACTTCAAGAATGCTCCAACAGGGTGGAAGAACAGTGTACGCCATAATCTGTCCCTGAATAAATGCTTTAGGAAAGTAGAGAAGGCACCTGTAAGTTACATTTTGTTTTGATAGTTTGGGAAACTAAGGTGTTGAATGAATTAAACAAAGTAGGGAAATTGAAGGAAATTTAGTTTTATTTCAAGGAAGTAAAATTTTAATGACAGTATAAATAAAGGAGACAACAATTTATTATTAATTATAATAATTTCTTGGTCATTTGTATGTTTTCTTTAATTATTGTCTTAAAATGTACTATGCTAAAGCAGAAAATTAATAATTTTCATTCCCACTTAACTGTAGTGTTATTAACATGGGCAAAGTAGAATGTTATTTTTGGGTTTTTGCAAGTAAATTCTCATTTCTTCAGTCATGGTTTGGTTTAATTTCTTTATGTGACACAGGTTTCTGTTTGTAGAATTTAGGAAAAGGCTCACTGTGGATGGTGGACCCACTGTACCGCCCTAATTTAATGCAAGCACTTCAGAAGGCTCCTTTTCATCCTTATACCACCCTTGATAGAGTCTCCATGGTAACAAACAGGGTTCAGGTTAACAGGTAATTATCCATCTCAAGTATAGATTCTTGCAAAGTGCCAGTTGAAATTCAACAGACAATCTGAGTGACATCATCATACAGCTTAATATCTATGTATAGTTTGCACTTATACATTTCACCTTGTCATTATTGTTACCACAATTTGAACATAAAAATAACTGCACCGTTATGAATGGGAGACTGCAATATATAAAGTGTGTTTAACAACTGGTTTGCCATAAAACACCAGGTGGGTGTAAGGGTGATTTGGGAGGTAATTTAGAGTAAAAAAGTGTCAGTAGCAACATTGGCCCTATTTACAACTGTAGCAGAGCTGCAGACATTTAAAGATTTGCAAGCAACAAATATTTGTTTTGGTTGAACATGTTTGTACTTCTGATTCTTGCTTTCTACTTATATCAGTTTTCTATTGATTCTGACCCTACATGAGTACCAAATGTGGCATTGTGTTAAGATAAAATTAACCAATGGTTCATGCCTGCTGAATATGATAATGTTTATTTTATTTATGGATTCTGTGATTGTAATAGTGGAACTGCATTTGAAAAATATCAAAAAGGTTTTTTCTGAACCATTGAGTCCTGAACAGGTAAGTGTATATGATCTGCAGTACCAAAATACACATGCAAGAGGAACTCCTGCATTGAATTATGGATGCTACTACTTACAAGAACACCCCAGGATGATTCAGTGGGACATAAACTCCAGTTTAAAGTAGCAAGGCTGTGTTCTGAAAACCATGGCAAGCGTATGAAACAGTCATAAGATGATCTCATAAAATGTAGCAATAAATTTATCTGATTAATACTCCCATTTATTTTTCCCTGCATGCACGTTCAAGTCACCATAACTCCACTATGGCTGGAAATAGGACCAGTGTTGTATCAACATTGTATACTTGAAATTACCTTCTGAAAAACACTGGATAAATATTCTTCCAGTGATTTGCCATTGATGCAATCAGGTAATTTTCTGGATGAATGTAGTTTTTAGGTACTAAAATAGGGAAGGAAAACAGTGTCTTAGATTTGGGTATGTAATATTTTAAAATTCCTGAAATGTATACGGAAGTATGTTTTATTACATACCATTGAATGATGTACATAATAGCTGGAACAACATTTTGTTAATCTTTGTTTTAAAATAATGATTCTGTCATGTGTCAGTGTAGAGTTTTTACAGTGTCTACAAAGTTGCATTATGCACACTTTACATGAAAACAAATATAGTTTTATTTGATAATAGATGTGCATACATTTTTCAAGTGTGAAAATTGCAGATGAGTTACAGTGAATGTACATTAATCTGAGAGATTATGATTGCCCTTCATGTTATGCTTACAGATAGCACATGTTTCAGATACAATATGTGAAGTTTGTTTGATGAAGAAAATGTGTACCCTCTGCCATTTTTGACTGAAGCAGTGAGCTAGGCACATAAGCATTTATGTTGTCTGATTATTTACCAAATAATTTCAGTCTTGAAATACATATCCCTGTCTGTAAAACATTCTGAATTTTGGAGAAAGGAATTGTAGAACACCATGTATTTTTCAGTCCGTTGGGTGCAGTTGGTCATAGTGAGTTCGTGGTGATTAAATCCAGTAGTCGCCTTCCAAATCCTGACTTGTTCCCATATCTTAGTCGCCGCCTTGCTGCGTCAGGAGTGGAAGGGTTGAGAAGCAGGGATGTGGCAGCTGACAGTGATACCACCACAACAGATGATGCAGATTCGTTGGATGATGTAGATGCAGCTGCTGCGATGCTAGCTCTGAAACATGGTCCTCGCATGCTCACTCCAAAAAAGGGTATGTATAGGTTGTTGCAAAGAAGACTGTTCTTTGAGTAAATAATATCAACAGACAAAGTAACATAAACAAAAATTATGTTCAGGTGAAGATTTTAAAAATATTTATGAGCTGGTATGTGAACCCAGTCTGATATGTACTGTTCTCTTTTCGGAAACAAAATGCAGTAAATGCTTTCGTTCCACACTGATGCACTCTTGCAGTTGCATAGTGAAATAATCCAATATGTCTGTAATGTGTTATGGCAGTTCACATTTCGAATACGCTACTCTTTAGAAAACCCTGTAGAACCAGAAGATCATGGTGGCCAGTTTGAATCTCTGAACTGTGATATTGTTTGATGTGGAAACATTTTACACAACCCTGCAGTATGTGATGTGCCAACCAGTCATCCATCTTGACTGCTGCTTGTATTTTTCCCAATCAAACTCTGTTATGTGCTGTATGTACCCGTGGCCTTGAAAACCTCACCACTCATATCCGTATATATTAATAAACAAAATATCAGTGTTCTCTGCCAGGTCTTGTATTTCATGTCATCGTTATTGTCATTACGTCAATATGTAAAAAAAAAACCCTGAAAGTGAATGAAAAAGTGAAAATATTTTACAAATGAAACACTTACATAAACACTAGCTTATCATAATATATCTTTACCTTTCCAGTTATTAACTGTCTAACAAATTAAGATTATCTCTGCACTTATAATCAGTTTTGCAAGTGAACTTTAAGCTAAGGTTAATCATATGGCTAATAGCCCCTTTTAATAAGGGACTGTTAAGTTCATTTATTACAGGTTAAAAATGCGTAATTTTCTTTGCAGTTGATTGGGATGAACGACCCCAAGGAAATGATGGGGTTGGACAAGCATGTCTGCTTGACATAAGAAACCCACGCAAGAAGACTAGGGCTTCCAAAAACACTCAGGTATATGGCATTTCTGAAATCAAAATCATGAAAATGTAATTCTGATATATTAATGTCAGTGGAGGTGCTGTGCAAAGCTTATGATCTTCAACAAAATACAATGAAAGCAGTCAAGGAAGCTGGTCTCTGAGCTTAGATTTTCATCTGGAACTTTCAAAATAGAAACCAGTCTATAGGATCCAAAATATCAGTTTCATCTCATCAGTTCTTGACTATAAGCCTGACATAACACTGTACTTTACACATAACTTGGGATTAGTATGTTTGCTCTGAAATCTAGGACTCCTTCAGTAATGTCAAGCAGTCAAAAATTTATCCACTAATGCATCTCATATCATCTCATGGGCTGTGTTTGTAAGTTCAGTTCTGAAGTGATTGCCAATGAAGTAAAGAAAAATTGTTTTCAAATCTGGAATGAACTGTGTTAAACCATTAGCATATTTTAATGGCTGCAGAGCATTTCTTGATTAATATACTATGAAAAGTTGCTGGGTGAAAGTCAAAATTGTTTCATGCTCAGTCAACAGTGTAATGAATCTATACAGGTGTTTGCAGTTAATTGAAGGAATTGGTTTGAAACTTTAAATTATTTTTCTTTAGGTATTTGGAACATTTAAAATCATATAGTTGTGATGTATTCCAACTCTTGTTTTTGTGTTAGAAAATATGTTATGTGTTAGAATAATGTCCATGATGTCATAGGACACTGGGAGAAAGGAAAAAATGATACCAGTGATAACAACTTCTCCTAGTGAGGATCACACGTACAGTGCTGGTCCTACAATTGCAGCTGCACAAGGAATTGCCCATCCAGCATTACCATCGTCATCTCCAGAGGAGGCGTTTGAAGAAGGCTCAGAGTCAGATGACAGGTAATAAATAGCCTTGCACATTTTGGGAGCATAAAGGTGGCGACTGACTTGTAACAATTACTCGTAATGTAACATTCGCGGCGATCACGTTACATTACACCACAACTGGTGAGGCACATCGAATGCTCGTTTTGAACGCTCGGCTCGACTGTGCTCGTGTGTGCTCCATTCATTTCATTCAATATGTTGGACATGGAGGTTGTGTTATCTGCGTTCCATTTAATACGCTACTGTTATCTAAAGAACTCGTGAATGCTCGTTACGACGCCGCTTGACTGACTGACTGACTTGTAATGTAACACTCAAAGGGATTCACGAAAAAACCGACAACACGATGGAGCGCTTGCGAGCTTGAGCGGCTCGCATCGAGCGGCTCTGTTCGCTGTATTCACTTGTGTAATGCTCGATTTGTAACACGTTATATTACAGGCAAATGTTACAAGTCAGTCGCCACCTTTAGTCAACACATGAATGTGTGTTTGCACGTGCATGTGTGTGCATGCACACATGAGCGTGTGGATAAGCCTTCACTGATGTCAGGTGCTTACCGGCTGGTGTCAGTACAGCAGAAAAAGTGTTTGAAAAGCCTATTTGTAAAGATAGTAGATATTTGGGTCCTGTAACTTTTACTTTGTAGCTATAATTTAATTTGTCACTGTTGGTGTTGGTCTTCTGTGTTGTAACTCTGTGTGGGTAGATATTAATGTTCCAGATAAACATACTGTCTCCATCTTCAGGGTTGTAATTTCATTTGTTTGGAACATTGCAGCTTCCAGGCTATGTATCACTATAAGAGTATGGAGGATATGGAGGATACACATGCCAAGCAGATTTCTTCTCTGCCTCCATCTGATTCTGAAGAGCAGCGGAAGATTGCAGAAGGAGCAGATGCTCTGCTTAATCTAGCTGGGATTTCTACTCGTAAACGTACACAATGTGTAGCCCTACATCCACCAGGTAAGGTAAAAGAAATCTGTGTAATTATTATCAGTTGCTTGCAGGAAACATTGCTGTTTTCGTTGATGGATGTCCTTGTGCTGAACTGTAGTAATGTTGCTGCTTGACAAAAGGACCAAATATTTTAAATTTGGAACATTCAGTGTTGTGTATGAACATTTGTTTTAAAAAAACAAATGTTCATACACAACACCGAATGTTCCAAATTTAAAAACAGTATGAGTCATGCCATGGTTTTTTGTTTTCCCAAAACATGGCACATGAAATGTGGATTGGTGGGGGTTCGTTGGAAATGGCTGCCATAAGATGCTGCTGTTTTGGTTATAAGACATAAAAGCTATTAGGATTTGAGGTTCTTGTGGTGAGTATGAAGATGGCTTATGGTGAATATGAAGATCGCTATCTCCTGGGTTGATGTGCCAAAAAATCTGGTAGATTCTAACAGATCACATGGTGCAACAACTTAGAAAACAACCATCTTAATAGTATAGTGAATTCTTCTCAGGCTACCAGCTGTGTCAGGTGGTCTTTGTCCTTGTCCTTAGGGTACTTCAGTACCCTGAGGATGAGGAAGATGATGTTTCTTGAAACATTGGTGTTTTCATATTACACCACCTGATATGGCTGGTAGCCCAAGAAGAATTCATTATACTTTGTCATGGTGAAAGCTTCAAATCATGTATCTTAATAGTACTGTTGAACATCTGGACCCATCCTCTACACAAATTTTTATTTCTTTTGCTCGTGTATCAGACTGTACTTGACATTTCACTTATATGATACTTTTATGATAGTAGCTCCTATACCAAGGAAGACTTGACAGAGTATGTTTTGTTTTTGTATCAGTTCATGACATTTTTTGAAGTTTGTTGCTAGGTGTATGATTGAGTGAATTTATTAAGTAAGTCTTCTGTAAATTTCAGATGTTGAGACATGACTCCCTGGTCTCAATACCGTCACCTCCTATATTACATCAATTTGTTTACCATGCTTGACAAATTGTGTTTCTCTATAGAACATTTCACTTGCTATGCTAGCATACTTCACTTCACTTACATTCATATTAACTTTGTGATTTATTTTATACTTTTAATAAAAACAGTGATGTAACTCTATTTGCATTATAAATTACCTTAATGATAAATTT
Source organism: Zootermopsis nevadensis (assembly GCF_977971745.1). NCBI lineage: Eukaryota > Metazoa > Arthropoda > Insecta > Blattodea > Termopsidae > Zootermopsis > Zootermopsis nevadensis. The sequence goes on along the minus strand of NW_028259148.1, from coordinate 7,972,726 downwards.
GAAAATTACTTATTCATTTTATACATTTATCATATGTCATTTTTCCTTACTATTAGCTGCTCTGTACTTATGCCTACATTTATTCAAATGTATGAGCTGGGTAGCTTGTCAATTCTTACCTTGAGCCAAGTTTTGCAGTATGATGTTGAGAGGTAAATGGTGTAAATTTGTCCATCTTAAGCAGGCAATAAAAGAAAAAAGTAAATTGGCAATTAAAGACATGAGCATTAAATCAGTTTCATTAATGGATTATTCATGACAGACTGAATGTAATTACAGTGTTAGTATAAATTCATATACGAGATGTTTTGTAAGCAAAATTCAGTGGCCATTTCTCACCCATGTTTCTCCTGATTCACTACTAGATGGCTCTAGCAGACAAATCAGGATTGAGTAGAAATTGTGCAGAGGCAGTGGGCTGGTCACTCACTACTCACAAATGCACACTTCAAAGACTAGGAAAACCTCTGAAAAGGAGGTGGCGTGGTTTGTAGAGCCAAGGAAGAAGAAGAAATTAATATGGCCTTTTGTTATTTAGTCCCTGGGAAACGAATGACTACAAGAGGGCGGAGGAAAACACCGTATCGGCCCCGCCTCTTGCGTTCGATCCGCCCTAACATCAAGAAGAAACCAGAAGTAATTCATCAGCAGAATCAGAAACCACAAACTTTGATAAACAATAACAGTAGCAGCAACAATAACAATATTGTTATGACACCAGGAAACAATGTGAAGCTGCTAAGAACATCGCCCCGATCTTCACTCTTTGGTAACACCAATGAATATGAATTTAACCACAATACAGCTGTAGAGAAGACTAAGAGGTAGGGCCAAACTGCAATAGTGTAGTAATTTTTATCAAACTTTAGTGTGGATTTTCTTTCCCCTGCCTATAGTTATTATTGTATTGTTCAGTGATAATTACACATAATTTATTTTCATGAAAATGTGAAATGTGGATGGTGTGGTTTGAACTTATCCTTGAATTATTCAAATCTGCCAATAATTCCTGCTAAAATGTGCTGTTTGTGGTTAAGAATTAACCTGTTGTTTTTGATTAATGAGAAAAATTGGTGTCCATATGAGGCAATATTGAATTAGTCTTATGGCCATTTTCATGTAATCTAGCCTTTGTGTTTTAAATTTTGATGGAGACCATGAGAATGATAATCTCTGAACTTTTAAGCAGTTGCCATGTGGATCCCACAGCTTTGGCAAAGAAATGCAAATAAATATTGGCAACACCAGAAAATTCTACCATAGCAAATTTATATTGGCTTGCGAGAGTCCATTTAAATCCCAGCACGTGTTACGCTTTTAGGTGTAATGGGGTTTTACCTGGCAATCATTGAGTTCTTCGCTCATAAACAGGATTGGTAAATAATGCCATATTAATTTTGTGTTTCTAAGAGACTTATCTAGGTACATACGAACTCTAATTTGTGATTCTTCATGTATTCTGCTTTTCCTTTTTTGCATAAATCTTGTTATTATATGGAAATGGACATATACCCATGTGTTACAGTTGTTATTTTATCCAATTGGATTGCCAATACAGTGAAACTCCTTTTTTAGATAAATGAAGAGACAGCCTGAAGCTTTTACAGTAACTATAAGTTACAAAATCTTTTTGGGCAATGAACCACTTCAGTCTGGAGCAGAGTGCAGTGTTTTTGGTGACCATGTAGTTCCATTATTCCCACTGGGAAGTGTGAATTGATGCAGCTGGTCACCTGATAAGATTTATCACCTATCAAAATCCAGTATTACCATTATTCTCTATTTGAATATAATTTGTATTTCTGCCATCATTTGAAAGGACAAAACATGATGGTATCCTGCAACCAAGTGTTGTAGTGTAGCAATTATTATTCCATCTTTTGATAGATCTATGGTCATAATATTGGCCCAAAAATGTGCTGCACTGACAGGTTTTGTGCTTTTCTTCAGTTCTGCAAGGTAAATGCAATGATAGTATGTTATTTCAGGCCACAGTTTCTTCTTCCTAAATCATATTTTGTAATCGTCTTGTCATTTCTAAGTTGATGCTGTATAGCCTAAGCAGATGCCATATCTTCATTAAATTAACTATGAACCAGAAAAAGTTATGATGGTTCTGTCAGTGCAGTTCTTATGGGAATGGAAAATGTTGGTCACAAACAGCTTAAGAAACTGGCAATCTTTTGTCAAGCTGTGATGTTTTTGATAGTATCCAAGGATAAGTTCAGAAATATGATGTGATAGTGAGATTCTGTTGTACATCCAAGATTATGTACAGGTGTTGGCTGTACCTTGTAGGTGCAGATCAACTTATTTATCTGCTGTCATGTGGATCCCTTTGAAATGTACTATATCACCAGTTCCCGTATGCAAAGATTGGGTTTCGAAAAACGTCTTCATTCCCCCAGATATTGGTATTGCAAGATGGTAAGTAAGATGTGCCTGACAGGAAAGGTGGAAATGTTTCTAATTTAAGTTTTGATCCTGAAACATGTGTTATGCCCATCGTTATTTAGCTGTAAATACGCAAATTAACATATCTTGGAGTTATTTTGAATATTTACAGATTTTAAATGTGTCTTTAGAGCAACTAAAGCAATAAGGTTGTATTGTTGGAGTTCAACAGTTGATAGTTGAACGTTGAAAGAAAGTGAATGTGAAATCTTAAATATGTGAACCCAGAGAAGTTTTGTTGACAGATGGGAGCATCGGGGTCACATATAGAATTTTACAAATGACTTAAATGTTGAGAGTATACAATTTTTACTCATTAAGTCGGTGCAGTTTTTACTGTTGAGCCATCAGGTGTCCAGTGTGCTACAAACCACTTGCCTTCTTCAGGTTAGTTGCCCATTTTATACTCTTTGTGAACTTACTGACTTGCATTGCCTTTCAGAGAATTAAAAGTTAGATTTATTATGCACTTCTGATGTGTGTAATGGGGCAAAGCATTGGTTTGGTTCCTTAAGATTATCTAAACTGTCAAGTTTATCATAGTCTCTTCTGATCTATGTAAATTATGTAGTAGTATCTTAGCCTTCTCCAGCCCAAGAATTTTATGCATATGTAATTCTGTTCAGTGTGAAGACATGGCCAGTCTCGATCACAATTCTGAGCAATTAGGTTTCATCATTATCACGCTGACTGTAACTTGATAGCATGCCATGGAAAAGAAGTTAGTAAGAATACTGTAATCACAGATATTTCTTCTACCTGAAAAACACCAAAGTAAAATTATTTGCTGATCCCCTGCCCCCATAAACATTAGATTTTCTTGTTGATAAGTGACACAAGATCAGTTTGCAAAAGACTGCTTTTCCTTGTCAAAACATTTGGTCTCAAAAATGGCTAATGGAATCCCGAATCAAAACTAAAAGTGGCATGTTTGAAAAGGATATGTGTTAGAAATAGAGCACCTCATGTTCAGTACAAAGGGAAATATGACAGAAAGTAAAGTGTAAAACCTCTTGATGAAAGACTCCCGGGTTACAGGCCGTGCCAGGTGGCTGAATGGTGAATAAATCATATCTTCTGCCAATGTTTCGGGAACAAAATCTGCTCTTATCCTCAGGGCTGCTTGGTAACCAGTCTGATCCCTTGTTAGGTTGACATGGCATGTCGTAGGATGCAATGGTGGGATTTGTAACACTATGGAATTAGCTGCTATTCACCATTTTCATCATCAAATTAGTATTCCTCTTAATAACTGGACTAAAAATATGAAATATTTGGTTATAAACCCCTGTGAAAGCTATAAATATCAATGATGTTGTTGAGTACTTACAGGTCTTTAAAATGCTACTACTAGAAGTGCAATTGATACATGAATTTATCATTAATGGTTTACTTTTCAAAATACGTGAAGTTACGATTCAGGCTTATGTGCCAATTTATGGTGAAGTATTCAAAAGGATCATCCCATTGAAAATATAAGCCTCTTTGGAAAATGTTGATACTTATGTGGAATTCATCCTTCCTCTTGTGTGTTCAAAGAATGAAGAAAAATCTTTTAAATCATATAAATAGGGAAATGTATTGTTAAAATACATTATATTTGTAGAATGGGTATTGTTTTTGTGTGATACAATTCTAAGTTTTAGGAGTATTGAAGTGCATAGATAATGAAATTTGAAAAAACCGTAAAATGTGTCCAAGTAACAAATGATTACCCATTTATTAACATTATACATTCAGTTAATGTTGCATGATGAAGAGATTAACGTGATTTCATACTACTTTGCATATATTTGGCACTTTCCCAAAGATTTTTTATTTTATTTTACACTGAGCTGTCTGCTGTGCAATTTCATTATGGTGGAGTTGTATCGTTGACACCTCTGAACTACTTAAATATATCTCTGCTATTTTATGTAATATTTTTTATTTTCAGAGTTTAATGCTGTATTTTGATTCTTGTACTAAAAATATACAAATTATGATGTATTAGCCATTTAAAATTTATCTTTGACAAACTGAAGGATACCATGGAATTTTTCTAAATTATTTAAATTGAGGGTTTATACTTCTCTTGCTTTATGCTTGCACTAGTAAGACTATTCTAGAAGTGAAAATCTAAACTTAGTTGGATCAAATTGTAATGCTGAAAAGTGGGATTCAAAATATATGCAAGGGAATTAATATGTTCTTAAAACATTACGACGTCAGAGGGGTTGATGTTCATCTATTTGCTGTTTAAGTTCATTGTGGCAAAGTTGTGTCCTTGACACTTCTGAACTGCTTCCATAAATCTCTGCTATTGTATGTCATTGTTCATTTTAGGATTTTATTGTATTATTCTGATTCTCATATTAAAAATGTGCAAATGGTGGCTTATTTGCCATTTAAAATTGAGCTTTGGATAAATAGAAAGATTTTAGGTCCGTCAGTTTAATGCGTTCTGTTTGCAGTTAACATAAATGTGTAAATGGGACTTTGAGTGTGGTGACAGTAGAGGGCCACAATACCATGTTGAGTGATGATCATAAGTGACTCTGTTAGTGTGCAGAACAATCTGTCACAGAACTTTTCTGCTGTCTTTAAGAATGAGTTCCCTGTTCTTGCCAGATGAAATTAAATTCTTCGTCTAGTGACTGTAGGTTGCACGAGTGAGATGCTTTTCTTATACTCTTCTATACATATTGTAGATAATAATGAAGCCTGTAAAATAGTGATATATACATGAAAGAATATGTACAGTATATATTTCACACATGTATATTTTTTCATTACCTCTCCAGTGATAAGCAAGCTCTTCCTAATACACTCAGCAACAATAGTGTTTGTGTGGGTGAGTGAGTGTATGTGTGTGTGTACGTGTGTGAGAGAAAGAATAGGTGAGAAGTGTTTTTGTTCGCAAACATGAACACCCAGTAATTACATGTGAGAGTCAGCACAAGGAACAGAATGAGCAGCAGGAGTGTCACACTGTTTTGTAAGCAAACAAATTATGGTATAATTTGATAATTTCTTTATGATACAGAAATAGCTGTTTACTTATGTGAATCTGGAAATTGTGTAATATGGTGTTTACTAACTCATGGAACAGAATCATTGAAAAACAGATAGTTATTCATCTAGTCAGGATTAATTTCTGTATTCATAAGGACCTGCCGGTGGACACTGTCCTGAGCTAAATGAATCTATTTTACTTTTCCCCATACCCACTTTATTTAATATTATACCATCTATGCCTACATCTCCCAAGTGGTTTTCTTCCTTTAGGCTTTCTGGCTAAAATATTGAATGCATTTCCCATCTCTTCTTTCTGTGTTATGTGCTCTCCTATCTGACATTTCTTGATTTGATCACCCTAGTAATAGTTGCTGATGAGTACAAATTATGAAGCTTCTCCTCACCACAAGAATGATAGAATCTGTATTACTTCATTAAAGTCATTGCATTCATGATGATGGCTAATATATATATTTGAGAAATGTTTTATATAAGCAGTGTAATTACAGATCCATAAATACACTTGCCCACTTACCATTGGTAAATAACAAAGCCCAGTGGCAAATAAATTTATAGGCTGTTGAAAAATTCATGGGCTAGATGATTCTGTTAAGTGGCTGTAAATAGTATTTCTGGAGTTTGGATGTCAGAACATTTTGGCATATAGTTTGGCTTGGCAGCAAATGAAAGGATGATACAAGCGTGTATACAGTTCTATAAATTGTGATGTTACAATTGAAGACCTCTTTCAATGTGCAAAATTGTGTTGTATACTGCCCTTTGTTTCCACACTCAGAAACTATATTAAGGTATCAGTTTATAAGGTATGATCTTTATATTAGTTACTGAAGGTGTCTGTGAAAGGTCAGTAAGACGGACTGGGGCATATCACATATCACAAAGCAGCCATCTTTGTGACAACTATTGTAGAAATACAGCTAATAGTTTCAGAAATAATTTTTAGTTTTGGGGCCATCTGCAAACTGCAGAAAGATAATTTAATTTCTCTTTAGTAAGAGGGCGTGTGTATTAATATTAACTGAAATCTGCTTCATGTATAAAATACAAATTTTGCATTTTGCTGTCATCTATAAAGAAGTCTTAAACCACGTGGTTAGTACAAATATGTCATAATGATTGAATATTGCTTATCCTATAAACAAATGAATAAAGTATTGTTTTTGTAACTACTTACTATTTTTGCAGAACATTGTATAACCTGAGGTGAGTTCTGATTCTTGAATATACTGTGACACTGGCTGCAGAACTGTTCATGCTAATTTTTGTGCTAACTCCTCGTCAGAAAGTAAAATTCAGCAATCAAATGAAGATAATTGTATGTACAAGTTTATTGTATTGGAGAGAGTAATTTAAAATGGATGTAATTGCTTTGTGCCATAGATACTTTCTTCTTATGGTCATTCTTTGTCTAATGGAAAAGCATCACGGTGACATTATTTTAAATATGTGATACAATTTTTGGGTAAGTTCCCCACTTGTCATTATCGCCTTTAGTTACTTCAATCCCAAGTACCTGTGCTGCAGAAATTCTTGTTCCAGAATCCATGATTAAATTTGGTCTCTGTCTGTCCTTGAGTTCAGTGTTCACTTATGTGCTTTTGGGGAAATTTCCAGAAATTTATATGTAGAAAATGTGAATCAGAATTCATTTACACTGTTTACTGCCTTTGATTTCATGTCATTGTGCAGATAAATTCTTGTTAGGATGACACCAAGGGTAGCATTGTAGTATGCATATCTCTCTTTTCAATAAAAATGTGACTGTGCTGCATGGTAATACAAAATGTCTGCCAGTAGATGGCTCTGCCGACAATAGTGTAATACCTTACTCTTCTGTTAGGTAACTCTTCCAAGTATAAATATGATGTATGAAGTTATGAGAGCAGATAGTGCACATTAATTATGATTTCAATAGAAGAAAGGTGACAAAAACAGTGAATATCTGTGATAATACTGAGAACAAAACTGTGAGTCTGAAATATGGCAGGTAGTAAATATTAATGAAACTCAGAACACCAATGAACTACTCAGCAGTGGGAATAAGTTATTGAATAGGCTGGAGAAAATATGTTCAGTGAAAATAAGATTTTATTGTGGTATGTTATCATTTGAAGCTGAAAAGCTGTTCATAATTACTCTTCATATTCCCAATATATTGTTCCTGGGTCTTTGAAATTGGGTGGAGGGAAGGAAGAAGAATAGAAGATAAAATGAAGTAGAGGTTAGGAAAGGGAAGCATGGGAGTCCTCTGCTAGTGGCATTGGCAAGTGAACTGAATAGGGGCAGATCTGCCAGTTTTATATTATATTTAGAGCCTTAGGCCAGCTTTCCTCTGATTTATCCATTTACCAGAATTATACTTCTTTCTTCTCTGTGTAACTTGCTTTTTCATTAACCTTGAAATGTGCCTAACATATATCAAGTGAAAAATCAAACAGGCTGTCCATTACTCTTCAGTTGTTATCCCATTTTATTTGCAACATTCATAGTAAACAAGATTTGATGAATGAAATGTGTGTGGATACAAAAGGAATTATGATCTGAAATATTTTCATATGTTTGAAAACATGGATTAATACATTTCGTTTTGAGAGAAAAGAGAGAAAATGCACTCCAAGCTTCCTGGGTGCCAAGCATTGGGAAATGAGATATGATCCAGGAATTTTAAAATAAATTAAATTACATACTCTTGCTTTCTCCTGCAATAGTATCATGATCTAAGATGAAATGCAGTATGGCAGTTTATGACATAATATAAATTTAAGGTGTGAGGTAACAAAACGCAGTATCTGACCCTGAACAGTGACCACCAGATGAATAGTACCTTTTACATTCTGCATTATACCTAGACTCCACATTAACAGATAACCACAAGATGCCAAGTGCTTAATGTATAAATTTATTTCAGGCTAAGAGAAAAGAATATCAAGTTTCCATGATCATGAATAGAGTATGCCATGGCACAAGAGTTGTGTGATGCTAGAAATGTGAGCATAATTCTAAAGGAAACAGCAATAGCAGATTGTGTTACCTTAATGTCATTGTAACTTCAATACTCTAATGTAGTTTTTCACTGGTTGTAACAAGTCCATGGTTACAGTTGTGTAGATGTAAAAAAATTATATAACAATAACACATTTATTTGAGAAAGGATAAATACTGAACTCTGTGCCAAATTGTTGATAACTTGTTAGTTTAACAAAAAAGTCATAATATGCACTTTGTTAAATCCTGTACCTAGATTTTTATGTGACTTTATCATAAAGCTGTTAAGGTATTTTTACATACAACCAAAGAATATATCTGCCTACCTCCTTGATAATAATGTGTATGATCTAATTTCACAAGTCTGGGTTGGAAAATAATACCTTATTGTTTGAATTGTTGATATATCTCTTACAATGAAGGATTTACATTTTATGTTTCTTGCTAAGGACTGCCATTTACTAGTATAGATAACTAAGCATTTTATTTTCAGTAATCACAAAGGTGTATGAATTGTTCCTTGAAGGAGCAGCTCTGCAGATGGTTTGTTTTAGAATATCAAAAGGAAAAACAAGAAGAAGAAAATGTTTAAATTTGTACTATTGTGGTTCTGATTTTCAGTTTAGTGTTTAACAGATTTTTGCCTTATATAGAATGTCAGCTAACTAATGAGTGTACTTGCATTCACCTTGTGGCCAAGAATCAAAGTTGTTACTGAGAGACTGTGGCAGTTCAGAGCCTGTTAAAATTGGTATGTTACTAGTGTTTTGTTTTTCTTTAAATGCTGAATTGTAACAACATATTTTAATGAATATATTGTTTTGCCATGTGAAATAAGCCATGCGTTTTGTTGTGTGTTACATGTAAGAAGTTTATAACATGCTATGGTTTGTTGTTAAAATGATGGTGATTGAACATTCCATGCAATATTAATTACTTCCAATGCCTTATATTTTGTTGATATCTTAAATTGAAGTATTAGGATATTTAATAACTTCATTGTATTGGATATAAGCAAAGGTTAAGTTACCTCTTTGCTTAAACATTGCTCCGTATCTGACTGGACATGAATCAAATGTGATTGTTCAGCCTGTATCGAATCACTTTACTGACCGAACTGTCCTGGTTGTTTTGGGTACACCAGCGGTCTTAGACAGTAAAGTTTTTACAAACACACAGACTTCAGAAGCATGGTTGCAATAGGTGAATGTTCAAATTTGGAATTGTATTTCACTATTAAGTTCTATTTTTTCTTTGTAGGTTATAAGGACAGTTTTCTTTTAATAATTACATTCATTAAGATATGTTCTTGTTGCAGAACTGGAATTAAATAAATATTATATTTACCTGACTATAAGATGAGATTATTTTACTCTTTGTTTCCATATAAGAATAGATGATCATCTTACATTAACAAATGAAGAAAAATGCATAAGAAAACATTTATTATGTTTTGTGGGAAATAGACATGTCAGTTGGTACTCAGATTCTTTCATTCTCAGATGTTTGAATTAATGGCATTGAGAAAATACATTATTTATTTGTCCAAAGGGTTATGATGGAAGAAAGACAAGGAATGGAAGGGTGCAGGATTCACCAGAAAGGTACATTGTGTACATAAAATGAATAATTTAAGGAGATGAAAAACAAGTTGTTGCAGTTATGTTGGGGAATTGATGTAAAAATGTTCCGTGGACTACTTTACCCTCTTTATGGGTTTTTTCCCCCAATACTAACAGAGTTAACCTATGGCCCTGGACTTACATGACATCTGTTATATCTGAGGTTATCTTATCAGGTAGATATAATATTTTTGTTCTTTCCATACAACAGATAAGTAAGCACTACCTAAAAAAATAAAACCAGGTAAAGTGGAAACTATGTTATCTTCATATTTAAATTCTGAGCCATTTTAGTGAAATGTAAGTGACAAAACTACCAAGTCGCCCATGAGATTACTGACATTTTTAATCGAGACCTTATTTCCTTTTTTATTGTGGTTATAGTGTTTTACTACATAGCAAATTTTATAAATTTTTTGTGAAAATTGTCACACAAAGAGATATTCTTTACTACAGAAATTATTATATATAGTCACCATTAACATTTATGACATATTGCATCTTATATTTATATATATTCTTGTCTTGCTTCATGACCACAGATAGTTTATTGAAAGTTACTGATATTCAGAACTTAAGTATGTACACATATGACTGTATTCAAAGTGAAGTGTGTATATAGACTCCAAACCATTTATTTTAATTAGCTTGGGCAGGTTTTTGGCTGTATCATTTATGTTCTCAATGTACATAATATTTAAATTTGGCTGTGAGTTTTAAGTCTTCTTACATGAAACCAGAACTTTTTAATCACCATATTTTTGGAAGGTTGTGACTTTCTTAAATTATGAAGTGAGAATTTTACTTTGTATATCCTATTTTATCTTTAGATAATTGTTAAGTTTTCTTCCACAGATTCAGATTTTGTTAAAAGTGTGGGATGACTTCATAGAGCTGGCTTTAAGAATATGAAAAAGTGATTTTTTTTAGTTCTTTATGTTAAGTGAATTATTTAAAAATAAATATGTGAAAGTATAAAAAATTAAATCATCACGGATATAATTTGCTGGTCTCTAACCCCATCAAAATGTTGCATATCACTTTTGGGTGAACTACAGCAGGGAATGGTAATGTAGGATTTGAAAATTTTATGGTGGTGTGAAAGAAGAAGAAATTATTAGGACACATAAATGTGATTACAGTGGATAATTTAAGAAAGATGAACAAATGAAACAGAAAAGCAGGACATGCAAGAGCAACCAGAAATGTAAAATAAAACCTATGAAACAAAAGAAGAAATGATAATTTAAATATTTGTTTGTTTTATATCCTTTATTTTTCTATCCAGTATTTCTTCTTGGTCTCTTTCATGTATCTGCTTGATTACATATTTTGTTTTGATTAAATTTATTAACTCTTGCAGATTAAATTTCATTCATTCCTTCAGCAAGTTTGGCTCCTGTTTTATGAGTGAGAAATTGACTATTCTGTTAAAAAAAATTGGTTTATTTTGTAGAATTTGTGTGCCCCATTTAGTGGTCTTTTGTATATGCATAACATTTTGAAACTGTTTTATTTAGTTAGTTTCTGTGTCGTTTTTTTAATTTTGGATGTACTGCATTATCACTATATTTCCAGATTTGTATTTCTCAAGTACTTATTATCTGTTTCATCACTTGTAACAGTCTTACTTCATTATTTACCATAACAGCCATTATTGTCTATTTTATGAGACTACCATAGCACCTGCAATGTTACTGCAGGAAAATTCAACAAGTACAGTCAAACCTCGGTTCATGAATGCCTCGGATCACGAACAATTCAGTTTACGAACAAATTTTCCGAACACAAAGCGTCTCGGATGACGTACTGTGTCTCAAGTTACAAACATGCAATCCGTCAACATCGTGGAGCAATAAGCTGGGAGTATCGGCGTCTGCAGTATTCGTAGAAGAATGATCCAGCATGGGGCCAAAGAAAGACACTGATAGCAGCAAAGTGAAAAGAAAAAATACCAATATCATGATAGATGTTAAGAAAGAAATCATAGCCAAACATGAAAATGGTGTTCGTGTCTCTGATCTTGCTACTTCTTTAATCCGTGAAATTTGTGCAAAATGGGGTGAGGTGCAAAGTTTCGTGGAACGATATCACCCCGATAAAGCAGTAGCAAGCCACAGCATAAACATTTTCAATGATAATGCCATGTGTCACTTTAGTAACATTTTAAAACGTAGACAAAAACAAATCACACTGGACAACTTTTTAGTGAGACAGAGGCCCAGTGAGTCTGATGCAGAGTCGAGTGGTGCCAAGAGACAGAAAAAAGAAAGAGAATCCCCTTCCAAACAATAACATTTCACTTCCTCACCACCTTCCACTTACGCCGTCAACTCTCCTCCATACAGGTACGGTAAAACTAAATTAAGTTTTCGTCTATATTTGATCTGCTTAGTGTTGTGTTTATTTTTGTTGTGATAGATTTAATGGTGTCCATTGATTTTGTGTTAAGAACTTGTGCACAAAGTACTGTTGTAAAATTTTAAATAAGCAATCATCTGGGGTCCAGGAACGGATTAATCCATTTTACATTAATTCCTATGGGGAAAATAGTTTCGGTTTACGAACGACCTTCAGGAACGAATTAAGTTCGTGAACCGAGGTTTGACTGTACTTACAAATGCTTCACACCATTCTCCTTTATTGCTTGGTTACTGAGCTACAGAAACCTTCTATGCCATGATTGAGACCCAGGACAGACTTTTGTGGTTGTTTCCTTTCTTCTTATAATCTTCCCACAGAAACAACTGTGATCTTGGCACTGTTTGTCTGTTGTGTTTAATTTATGAGCTGCAGAAACCATTTTCATTGGGACTCAAACTCAGTTAATTTTTTTAGGTTGTGGTTATTGTTCATGTAATTTTTTTATTTTATTTTATTTATTTATTTACAAGTTTCAGAAATCCAATAGTGGAAATGCTGAAACAAATAACTTTGGTCTAGGCACAATTCTTCTATAATTCATAGTTTCTGAGCTACAGAAATGCATGTTCACTGGGACTCAAACCCAAGAAAGACATTTGGGGTTGGTTGTGGCCTTTGTTCCTGTAATCTCAAGATTTAAGATTTAAATTGCAGTGAAAACATGAATTATGGCTATATGGATTTTGACAGATTGTAATCTTGTAGGTGCCTTTTGTCATTCAGAGGAATACATCTCCAAAAATGTTAGAAATACCTACAGAAGTACATGATGCTACAATCCAGACGACCACATTCCACATTTAATTTTCTTTCCTTGGCTGTTGTGTTTTGTCCTTTTAGGTGTTCTTCACACTCTAGTGTGCATGAAGAACATGCATCCATATCTATCTTCCATTTTTCCTGTGTACACCCAGGATAATTGTCGCACAACAATGTGGGTCAGGGTCCTATTACTAAAACATCATTGCACAACAGTGGGAGCCAAGATTCTTGCACATTGCATCTTTTTGCGCAACAGTATAGTCGGCACAGTAGCTTTTGGCCGGTGGAATTTTCAAGGGGAAGGCTAGGAGCGAGTCTCTTGTGCGATAGTATAATGCTGACTGCACCGTGGAGCTTATCGGACTGAATGCCCAAACAATAGAAATACACTGACTTTGCCACCTCAGGTACACTGAGTAGGCCTGTCCACCAGCTCCGCTAGCTTCTCCACCGGCCAAAAACTACTGAACTATAGAAATTTGGATTGCATTTGTGCAGAAATAATCTGAGGTCATTGGGACCCATTGTTGTTTAACAGCGATCTCAGTTCACATTAGTGCAACAGTGATGTACAGGATGTGGCATGACTGACAATGATAGGTGCTTATTGCCTCTGAAACGTTAAAAAATTGTTACAGACTACATGGTGTGAAATCCCAGTAGACATCTTCATTGTTTATCCTTAAGTTTGAAAATTTTGGGATACCAATATTGAAGTATTTTTTGTTAAATCAGTTTCTTGTAAGAGCCAGTTTGGGTAAACAGTCTGTACAGAATAACGCTCTATGAATGCATCCCATTAAAAACCCTCTAAAGTCTGTATTTTGAGAGACAGGTAACTGGCAGTGAATCTATTGTAAAAAAATTATGTTGCTTTTGATGCCTCTTTTATTTTGATATGTGTCAATTCAAATTTTAACATTTTGCTTTTTATCTGTGTAAAAATACTATTTTTTACTGTAAAAATAATTTATTTGCATTGTAGGACTTGTAAAAGGCATGAAAGACTGAATTTTTATGAGTGTTGCTCCTTGTCTTCCATTTGTTATAAGTTTATTTTTCACTGGTTGATCTATCCATTAATTTTAGGGTTAAGGGAAAAGTTTTAGTATTTTAGCACTCTGTATGAAGTTCTGGTACACAAAAATTGTCATATGAGCTCTTATAATTGGGCTGAAATATGAATGCTTCTGTATTGAACAGTATTTTATTTCTTAAATAAAGTAATTAGTTATTTTCATATGAACTTAAATGTGGAAATAAAATATTATTTAATCTTGAAGGTACTCATATTTATGTTTGCTGACTTGTTATAGAGGTAGAAAAATGATTATAGCAGAGAATTGTAGTATTGAAACTTGTCTCTTCCCCAAATATTTCAGACTCTGGAACACCCAAAACCTAAGACATTCATTTACATTTAGAGAATTACTGACTGAGATGATGGAATGGTTCTTCAACAGTCAGTGTTACTCATTGTTTTATTGTCTTACAGACTCTAGTAATTTTCTACAAAGGCTGTAATAGATCAGTCAGTAATTTCTTTTCATTTTTAGAGTTATTATGGGATTATATGGATGAAATATATTTTCTTCCTTGAGCTGTAACTTCTCACTTCTGTTTGATAGTGTAGGTAAAGGACTCCATGAACTTTGAACCCTGCCAAACGTCCGTTAGCTCGGAGCATCTGCTCATATGTGCATGTGTTCAATTATTTCCCTATGTAAAGGAATTTGTGCTGACAGCCAGTCCAACTTGTCCTGAAGTGCATTGGTGAGTCATTAAAAGAAAATGACCAAACGGCCTTGAAGTACTGAAAGAATGAAACATTCAGTTGGATTTAAAGTTTGTCTTGGAATTAGAGATGTCTATGTTATTGATGGTTGGTTTGCAGTCAACTCAGCTGCTATGGTTGTATGCTGTTATCTGCTCACCGAAGAATCAACATGTATTTAAAGAACTGATATTTAAAGTAATCTGAATATGATAGTGGCATTACCTGAAGATCAGATGTAATGGTAATGCCATCATGACTGAGTCTTCTGCATATAGGTTTTGTGCTAATGAAAGTGGCTAAATTATAATAAATATTTTTGAAAAATTTATTCATATTTCATGTTGCATTGCATATTTGCATTTTATTGGAAAGTGTATGTTAGAGAGTATTTCGTCCTCATTGTTTCTATAAGCAGTGATATTTTTAATGACTTATACCACGTAAAATTTTGGACTTCAAAAAGTGTATAAACATGTCTTGTCCTTGGAAGGAAAAAAATAGTGCCCAAGATGATGATGGAGTTATATATGAATATATGAAGTTATTGTATGCAGTAATGACATAAAAGCTCCATCCTTAAAAAGTTTGTGATTCTTAATTTAGTTTATACTAAGCTGGAAACAGCCTTCATAAACAAGTCACACTGACATGTTTCAGTTACCCTATGTTGAAAAACATCATTTACCATATGTGTTGAACAATTTCCTCTGTTAGATTGTGCTGTATTAAGGCATTTTACCATAGCAGGTGAGTTAGGACAGGAAGTGAACAGTGAAGGGTTAAAAGAAACCAAATAGTGTTGATGTCAGTAACTTTTGTTCTGGAAGGTAAAGAAAAAGAGTTGCATTCAGTCTTTTTCTGTATTATTTATAATTTGGAATAGAATTGTAGGGATACTTCACTGACTTCAGAACACATGGCTTAGTCTTCAGTTCTAATTATTTTTAAAGGAAAGCTCTGAAGAAAAGTAAGAAATCCACAAAGACCTCTCTCCATATTTGTGGTTTACTTCTTTGTGGTCAGGCTTTCAATAATACAGTATCATGAATTTTCTTTAAAACTTTCCTGTGGTGCATTTTTGAAAACTAGCAGCTTCTTAGCGTCTAACCCATTTGCAATATGTCGTAGTCTGCACTCTGCTGCTGTACAAGCAACATCTTAAGAAGTTTACTAATTATGTTTTCTGTGTAATCATGCTTCCCTAAAGCAACATAAGTGATGTTAGAAATGTGATTGGAAGTGTGAAAGCTGTGAAGATGAGAATAATACATGATTTATTAAAAGGGTGCATATATTTATCAACAAACTATGATCTTGTTAATGATCATCTCAGGAACGTATCCCTCGCGAATACGGAGGTATTCCTGATACTTCATTCACACACTTCCAAATTGTACAGTTGGAAATATTATGTTAAGTATTGTGTTTATGGATAAAACTTGACAGTTAACTGGCAGTTTTGCAAACACAATCATCTATACCCAATAAAAGTTTCTGAAGTCAAGTCCTGCATCTTTAATAACAGCTAGCCAACTAAAGCAATAATATCATACTAAGGAAATGTTTTGATGTCAAAGAATAGTTTTCTTTTTAGGATGTGAAAGAAGTTTATATGGATCTTTAATACAGTTATTCTCTAGTATGAATGTTTGTAACAATTGCAAGAAGATGACTATATCATACATGTTATTTTATTATAACCCACAGTTGGCTACAAGCCTAGGATGATAACTTCCAGTTATTTGTTCATGCTTTACAGTTTGTAAATTCCCACTTGTTTGGAATGGCTTTGTACAGGTGTACATATCAAGCTGATATTTAAGAGTGAGTGGAAAATAAACTTCTGATATGGACATTGTCTTATATTCTCTTTGGAAATAAGTAACGTTATTTTTCCTGTTGCCCAGAGCAGTGTGCAGTGTACAATGTGAAGTTATTTTACTGACCAAGTCAGTTACATGCGAAATAAACCTATGTAGGTCACCATATCATTAAATTGATCAGAAATTTGTTGTGGGTCTTCTTCATCAAATGATTTTGTTGAAGAGTACTTTAAAATTACGTAAAATGCAGGTCCGTTTAGGTGTATGACTTGTATTTGATTTTGTCTGTACAGTGTATAAAGATTGAGACATCGAGGCTGGCAACGAGTTATAGTTTCATTAGAATCCAACAGGTTACACTCTGTTTAAGAACCCACCCACCGACTTTTTAACCAATAGAATTGTAATTCCATTTACGTCTTGGCCAATAGAAAGCTTAATCTTCAACACATTCCTAAAATGATACAGAAGCAAGGCAAATGCGGTATCATGGCTCCGGGAAGGTGATTTAGTTTTCAGTTGCTGCATCGTGATTTCTGTTCTGTATGACTGTAGCGTGGAATTTTGTGTTGTTGACATAGAATGTGCTACTCCAGATTCGTGCCCGTGAAGAATCCGTTTTAAGTGAAGAGGTGAGAAGGTATGTACAGAACTGAAGGTACTTCATGCTTATTTTCTTATTTTGTTGTTTTGAAGAACAGTCAGGCATGTTTACGCGTTGAATGACCAACCACAATAAACCGAACGATACCTATAAACAACTTCGATTTAGAATGCAACTGTGGTGTTCTGGGTGTAAATGTCATATAGCAGCCGTCTTAGAACAAAACAAAAATCAACATATAACGGAATTTTGAATGTGTAGAGGAAAGATTTTCCAAGTGTGTGTGTTGTAAGATGGGAACATAATACAGTTTTAAAAAGTAAACCTACAGTCGCAAAATACAGATTTAAACTTGCGTAGAACATTGACAAGTAGTAGGATTGGACGGTAGAAATTGTCTGTATATGAATTAGACATGTGGGAGGCCGGCGAAATACTTTTATAATGGTCATATTGTTTAATATTGAAATTGAAGACAAATAGCAGTTTTGAATGCGTGTAAACTATGTGGTCAGTTCATAAACTAGTGTTTGTGTCATGCGGGCTTACGATATCTCGTATTTCAAGTCTGCTGGTGATTAGATGCCACAAATTTTAATTCTGGCTGTAAGTATATCCTGCACACCGTTAAAAATTATATTAATTTTAACCCAATTCAGCTCCCTCTCCAGTGTATCTTTCAAATCCTCGCGCACTACATTCGCTGTCAAACTGCGCATGTGTGATAACATTTATTTACTGTAATAATGTTTTGATTAACTCGGTTGGTCGGGAGGCAGTTGCTGGGAGTGCGTGCTTGTGTAGGAGAGAGGAGAGAGGGTTGCTGGATGTGCATGTGGTATCTCAAGATGTTCACTTAATGAACTGGAATTTAATTTAAACCGATTTTGACAGATATGATGTGGCTTGGGATATCGAATTTAATTGCTTCGTTATGGTTTGGTATATGAGAGCATAATTGTCTCGTAGTCGAGCTGGAAAGCGTATGCTGTTAATAATGTTGTAAATGTAAGTTAAAGAGGCCAGAAACACGCATTTGAAGTTTATTATAAATGAAAAGTGTCAATACCCATATTGATGAAACTGTTGTCAATCCGGGCGGAATTAACAAGTTATTGAGGTCCTAAATGTCACAGAGTAGTAGAACAGGTCAAAGAACAGCTTCGAAAATGGACGGGCCCGCTACCTGCAGATGCCATCCACCTTCTTTCGTGTCGGTCACTTTTATACATCTTCTTGGCGTGTTTTGACAAGGGTCAGCTTTGCTCGAGTTGTTAAGTGAGCATTAGTTAACAGAAGTAATGGTTCATTCATCATTCTCTGCGTAAACTTTTATTTCATATCCTCAGTGATATTCTGTCGGGGGTTGAATGTCACTCTCACTGACATCCCCTGCGATTGTGTATTTATGAAACGTTTTGTGAAAAAAAACTGCAAGAAAAGTTAATTTAAGCATTTTCTCGTTTCGAAGGTCTGCTAATCTGAGTGATTATGGGAGGGGTGAAGCTTGTAGGCAGGATTTTGGAGGTATCTATTGTGACAGTAACAGAACTAATTTGCCGCATGAGAGGACACGTTGCTCTGTTGTGAAGCACGGGTTGACAGAGTGCTAGATATTATCTTCTGCTTGATGTAAAGCAGTGGAGAGCAAAACGGCACGTGAAAGAAAGTTTGAGCCGTGTTCCTGTGTTTCTGTAATACTGCATTTTTATCAGTTTGCATAGTCTCGGTGTATACAGTCCCGGAACAGAGAAATTATTGTAATCGCAGATAGCAGTAGACCTAACAACAACGCTTTGTTACTCAGAATCCGAAGTCCACTTCCCATCATCGCTACCAATCGCTCTGAGATGCATTTTGACGAATCATACATTTCATTTGAAGTGGACATTTCCCAAAAACATTTCCCCACTAAAAATTCTGTTTACCACTGTTACTAACAGGGAGTCAGCAATATGTGCGAAAGGGTCGACTAGCTGAGTAGGTTCAGAGCTTCTTTTTTTGGGGGGGGGGGGGATTCTGTATTACTATAAGTTTTAAGCTTTTTCGTCTCATTTCTTACTTCCACATTGGAGTAAAATATGTCACAAAAATAGCTGTACTATTCCATATGTATTTTAGTTCAGTGTGTATTACGTTTTGTCAGAATGAGATAATTTTGGGGAGGGGGTATCAGAAGGGTTGAGAAACACTGATGTATTCAATGTTTTTCAAACATTGCGTTTGCATTACCAAATAATCCGGGCAGGTACGAGGCTTCACGAGTTCCGTAGTATAAAATATTTTACAGTGAAAGGGTTCTCTAGGACAGTGGTATTCAACCTTTTTTGTTCGCGTACCCCCAGATATAATTTCTCTTAAACTTTGTACCCCCAAAGTTATTGGTGTATAATTCAAGTTATACATAGTATATAATCTACATCTAAAATAAATTAAATAAATTACATTACTAATTATTCAGTGTTTATCATAATTTTTTTTTTTAAATTTCACGTACCCCCTAAGATGTCCTCGCGTACCCCCGGGGGTACGCGTACCCCAGGTTGAATACCACTGCTCTAGGACACTCATTTTGGGGTTTCATTCCTTATCGGCATATTATTATCCTGCCATCTACCTCTAGGTCTTCCAAACGGTCACTGTTCTTTTCAGGTTTTCTGGCTAACACTTCGAATACATTTCACATTTCCTATGCGTTTTGCGTGTTATATCCATCAAATCAAGGGCGAAATGGGCAGGTAATGTAGCACGCATTTAGGATACAAGAAATGCGTACTGAATTTTAGACGGAGAACCAGGGCAGTTGTGAATGGTGCCAAGCACATTGCGACGACAAGTATTACAGTGAATGTAGAATTTTTTCTCCGCTCAGTCCCCTCTACTGTTTGTGTCGGAAATGTTATGTTTAACAAAATTATTTAGATTTTTATATGTGGTAATAATTATGATGATTCAAGTACAGGCGTTCTACAAGAATTGTTTTAGCAATTCAGAACTGTTACGCGTCTCAGAAGTCATGAATTTGGGCAAATATGAAATCTGCTACCATTACAACAACTCAAGGGGTGAAAATAGCGAGACCGAATGTGGGAGGTGGGGGCCTACATTCTTCAGAGGTGTCAGCTGAAGGCCAGCAAGTGCTGTTATAATTTCATGAATCCTTTAGCGTTTTATTGCAATTGTTAGAATAGGTTTATGTTTTCTTGAACTGTTTAAGGTCCGGTTTTCTTTATTGGTTCCGTATAAAACTACTGCATCATGAATTAGGAATGCGATTGGTGTATATTTCATAATAGAATTCCTTTGCAACAGTCAGGAATAAATGTAGATTATGTGCTCATAGATTTATCTGAGTAAGTAGGAGGATGATAGGGGAAGACAGTGAATAAGAAAGAGAGAATAAGAGAAAGAACATCTTTCTTCTTTTATTTTTACTTTTCACTTCTATTCTCTTTAACTCTTTTTCTCTCTGACTCCTTATACTAGTTTTTCTTTTCCTCATATCTAGATGGAGACCTGCTATCTTGACTGAGGTTTGTCGTGGTTTTCCTCAGTAGACAGATACCGAGGTACACGTGAAATTCTCTGTACACAAGGGACACCAATATCAGCGGTTAAAAGGGTAGAGTTTTTTTTAGTGATAGTAAGTCGTTGTTTTGAATGTGCATGCATCAACGATGATAAAGTTCACACGATCACCTAATTATTGTTGAACGTCTGAAATTTTACAGTGAATGATGAGGTTACGGCTAACTCATTGAAGCTATTAGTCGCTCAGCTGGTCAGAAAATTCATCCATTTTATGGAGCCGGAAGGTACATTACCATGTTCACAAGAGCCCGCAACTGGACTTATCTTGAGACATTTGAATTTATTCCATGCCATGTTCAAGATGAAGCCCTCATGCGGCATTATGAAATACTCTGTAATACCGTGGTTTATATTACACACTTAATTAAAACAGCGCATAACAGTCTTAGTGGAACACGTCTCATTTTAAATATGCATGAGGTTAATATAGCGGTAACTCTCTTTACTTGTTTTTGTACCCCGGTCGGAACATCTGCCTAGTTATGTCTGCCGGATAATCTGACTGATAATTTCCATGGTTTCCTTATTTACTAACGAATTGGGGCATCTTACATTAGGCCGCTGTGGCGAATCGCCTACCTATTTACAGTTTATAAGCACCTTTCCATTTGTTCCACGCGGTGTAACCTTAATTTGGAACATCGTCTTCAGAAAGTCGAAGGATCAATAGCGTTCTTAAATATCTCATTTAAAAATAGGTTAAGGGTTCTTTTATTGGTTGTCAACTGTTGGGTTGTCGGCACTGCAGGAAACTCCGTGACTCCAGATGTACGTACGTCCCAAAATAAACGAGGTATTCGAGTTGAATCCTTACGCTTGAACGATTCAGGATCTTTGACGTGCCTCAAGGAGTAAGAAGAATGTACCAGCTTGTTTCTTGTAATGCAGGAGGAACTTTGCCTGTTGAGTGGACAACCAATGCCTGCCTGGCGGTTTATATTGGAGCACTGGGGTGCAGGGTACGTGGTTGGAATGTTCTGTTCGGCTGTTCATGCCCCTTACTGCGCGTTTATTCCATTGTTTTAACTGGGTCTTGTTTAAGTTTTCACTTACCTGGGCTGAAAGATGTCGGTTATATGCTTGTCACGTACCGGTACATTGTGTAGCATTTTGTAACTCAGATGTTAAAGATATTACATTATTTTGTGGAACGAGATTCACAAAATAGTATTCTGGTGATGTCATCGAGGAGGGTGACGTGGATAGGACATGATATGCACGGGGAGACGAGAAATGCGTACAAAATTCTAGTCGGAAAATCTGGAGGAAGGGACCTAATTAGAGTTAGTGCAGATGTTTTTATTTTCAGATAGTTGTTAAATGAACACCGCCTGAGGGTATGGATTCAACTGAATAAATATAGTATCGTAAAATAAAAAAACACATTTCAACACCTTTCTTACTCACTCTGCGTTATTTCCACTTTATTTTACGTTGCGTAACTTATGTAGATGAAACAGTATCATTTAAAAACCTATTACTTGACTAGCTGCAGACAAACAGAACATATAGGCCAAGATGTCTTCTAGTTCTGGTTATTGAAGAATTTTATTGTTATACAGTGTGTTCCGTTTAAAACGCGGCCCCAACCACGACAGTACTTGTAAGCTGTCGTGACATTGGTATAACAAGACAAACGAGTTTTAGTTTTTGTTAGCTAGGGACAGCTTATAGAACTTTCTTGTCAGGATACGCATTATTAAATGTTTCACGAATTGTAGCAAACTGTTTCGATGCGAAGTAATGTTCGAGAATTAATGCAGGACTTCTTGTGAATAAACAGTGGTTATTATTGAGTTGAGTTGTAAATGGGACACGCTGTATGATAGTGTTCCTCATTTCGAACTGATTCTAAACTTCCTTTACTCCGACAACGGCGAAGTGCCCGGTCAGAGATGAAGCCCCTAAATGTGGGAATGATAATTTATTGGGTGTTACATTAGTATGGAGCCACAGAGGAATGATTAGCAGGAAAATTATTAGAATTCTGAAGAAACCTGTTGTACTGCCACTTCGTCTACAATAGATGTCACTATTATGTCCAAACATGTTTGTTTACCAAATAAAAATTATCGTCGTATGTGGTATTTGAATCGAAGAAATGCCATAATTACATACATTCAACATCCTAAATAAAATTTGTATACCTGTATGATAACATGTCAAAAATGTGTGTGACAAATTCCCCGTTCAACAAGGAATCGAATTTGACTTACCTAGTGAGTTGACAGTAATAAGCCCGTGTCCAACAGAACTTATTCGTCGAAAAAGCAAATGAATATCTCGTTACAATACTGTAATTTTTTTAGTCGTGAAATCTCTGCAATGTAATGCTAAAGCCATAAAGGGAATAAACGACTTAGGAGATCGAGGTGTAAATGGAAGAATAATATTAAAATTGATCTTAAATTTTTTCGTACTGAAGTATCGTCATTTATGCACACATTTTTGACGTAAATACGTCTATATTTTAGGGTCAGTGTCATTCGGCAAAGTGTAACAATGGTTTATCAACAAATAAACAACGATGGTTACCTAGGAAACGTCATCTGTTTACTCGGCATTGTTATTACCTATAAAACATTACATTACCTTACCTTACCGTGGTCTAGGCAACACGGAGTTTTCCTCCGGGGGCTTCCCCGGTTTCTCCGTGGCATCCCAACAATTACTCCATTCACACACAGAAGAAGGCAATGGCAAACCACTTCTGGATCATCTGCCAAGAACGTATATGAACAGGTCCCAGTCCGAGAAAAGGATGGACGGATCCTGTTCATATGGACCTGTCGTCAGACAGAACACTAAATAAATAAAAAAAACCTTACATTACATTCATCTACCACAGACCCATTTTAAGCGTAACTAATTCAAGTTAAATAAGCAAAGTCTTTATCAAACTTATCTCAATTGTAAAGCATGTATAAAGGAAATATTTAGAATAAAGCCAATATATAAACTTCCTTTCCGTATAGACGTATTTACGTCAAATTCTCCGGAACCGTGGTTCCACTGACAACTTTTTTACACGTTAGGTCTTTAACAGGATACGGACCAGTTGAGGGCTCTTAAGAACATCGTATTTGAAACTTATATTCCATAAAAGGCAGGAAATGTGGACTAGATGAGTAACTTATTTCGAAGGACTTTGCTCCATGAAGATATTTTTTTCGAAATTTTCTCCGAATTTGGATGGCAGATTGACACTGACGACAGAACCTTTCTATACGTTTATAGTAGATATTCTAGGAATGATATTTTCTTTTAAATGTGTACGAATCAGTGCACGAGTTTTTACGATGTTTTTGAGACATGTAATACATTCTTTTACCTGCAGTGTAATAAAGGGTAAGGAACTGTATAATTTTTTGTTCCATTGTCTGCCCGATTTCTGTGCTGTCTCATCCCATAAAATGGATGGAGCCTCCAGTGAGAAGGAGTGCTGATGTCACTAGACGAGTCCCTTTCTTGGTGCCGCGCTGGAAGGTCAAAGCTGCAAGTTGTAAAGCTTTGAATGCCTTCTTTTGTTGAAAGCATCTGGGATCGAGGCCCACAGCTTACTTTTGAGGAGATTATAATCGCTTTTACTTGGATTTATTTAAGTGTATATATTCGACTGAATATTCACTACGTAGAAACACATATTATTAAAAATAAAACTAAATGCAAAGCCAACTTAACTTCCTAATGGTGTTCTTTCGATTATGGATAGAAGATGGCTCTCTTGGTACTCACCGCCGTGAGAACTTCAAATCCTAATTAAGACTAGTTTCAGCAAGACTGGTATATGGCGCATACAGCAAAATTCAACCGTGCAAGTGCTGAGCGGGTTTTTCTTTGGTCATATTATTTCTGGATCGCGGATCTATCGCCATCAGCTGTAAACGTATTTTTGAATAAAATTTTGATTTGTCCGTAGAATGTCTGACTGCAGGGTACACGACCGTGTTTCATTTCCTGACAAGAGTAGATTTCTTTCATCGGCATTTTTGGGAAATGAAAGTTATTCCCGTGTCTTGAAAACATTTTGGGGGCAGACATTCTGGAGTCAAATGCAAGACAGTGTTCAGCTCCTGCTGTACTGGACTGCAACTTTATTAAATAAACCTAACTTTCTGCTATGTTTTGAGACACCAGGTTTGTGATACATCCAAGTTAACTCATTATTACGAATGCAGAGAGTGCTGTTACCGACTTAAAAGAATATTCCAGGATTTTCTGGCGGCGGTTGGTAGGACTGTAGATAATGCCGCTTACCAGTGCCTTATGTTGGTAGTATAAGATTAAATGTTCGATTTAATGTGTCGCGTTTTCACATTTTAAATTTCTTGAAATCGGTATGCTTTTTACATTTGATGGCGTCTAAGAATCGATATCGAACAATTATATTACATGGTTAAAGCGCAATGAACATCATAATGTTCATGACACTAGTCATGGGACAGTAAACAAAGAATATTCTGGAGGTATTAATACAAAGAAATTTTATGTTTGTATATTGACAATTGCTGTTGTGATATACGTAATTTTTTCTGACAACTGAATCAAGGGTGCTTCTTAAGGTACAATTTGGCTGCACGCGACAGAGACGGGAGACGGACACATCGCAGCTTGTCGCCACACACTTTTGAGGTGACGACCGAGACATGCGGCAAAGTGTTTGTTTTCTTTGTTTTGTTGAGACATACGTGCACATATTCTGTGAAAAATGAGTACAAAAATGCTTCTAAAAAGGTTACTCGAAGAAGATGATGTGTTGCTGTGTTATTTGTTGCGAAAGAAACAAAGAAAACCTATGAGTTCAATATTCAAAACCAGACGTGAAGAAGGATCTTTCTGTCGGTGGTCAGTGGTCGGTTTACTGCTAGTAATTCCACCAATTGCTCATCTTGGTCACCAGTAAATTTAATTTCTGCCATTATTTTACTCAACAACACACGTGCTGCCTGAGCCCGTCGCGAGACACTACTGGTCCGAGAGCGGTCTCCTGTGCTTTGTCTCTGTCGCCTGTCTTTGTCTCGCGCTCGTAATTGTACTTCATACGATTCTACAGAGAGCAGACAGGAAGCGACCAGTCTCGGTCTCGCAATTCTGTCTCCTGCCTCGGTCGCTTGTCTCTGTCGCGTGCAGCCAAATTGTACCTTAAGAGTCGAAAAAATACGGTAATACGCACGTGAACGTAATATAGGCTGTTGTATGCATAATATTTGTGTCAATTATGTGTAATTAATGCATTTTTATTTAAGTGATACTTTTGACGATGTTTCCCGAAATATTAATACGGACTTCCTTCTGTTTATGCCAAGTGGCTTCATAGTTATTTGGCCAATAGACAGATTGTTCGTGTACTTGAAACCCTTTTATTTTCGTTCTTTGTGAAGTCTGAAGTTGCTTAAAGATCCTCTCTTTTTAATCGACTAACAGTTTCACGAGCAGTCCTTTATGTAAAGCTAATAGTACGCTCAGTTAGTCAAGAATTCACTGTCGTTTATGGAACCCGGAAGTTTATTACCGACTTCATAATTGCCCGCCGCTGAAGCGATGAATCTACTGTACACCCTCCAGCCCTCTTTCCATAAGATCCAGTTTTGTAGCATTCTCCCATCTACCAGTTGGTCTTTCGAGTACTTTATACTCTCCAGGTTTTGCAACAAAAATTTTTAAGCATTTTTCATTTCCCCCATGTGCGCCTAATTGAAAGATCATCGCCTTGCCTTGCTTTTTATGTTCAGTTTAAGTACCTCTTCTTTGCGGGCGACTTGAAGATACATAATAGTATTTTTTTGAAATGTTGATGTTTATAAACTTATGCAGTCTAACGGGTCTATTGATTCCAGAAAATTATGTTTGGAAAATGACATGCTTTTTAAAATCCTTAGCTCGAAAATCGTTTGGTATTAGCTTAAACTGAAAACTGTGTGATGATCTTATTGGTATTCTGTTGGACTGTACGCTGTCTTTTAACCATCATATAAATTTAGTGCATTTGATTCCATACATTGCGTCTTCTTTTTCGCAACTGTTTCAGGTTATAGACTGAGCTCTCCCGGTTAATACATAATAATATGCATTTGAAAAGTCGTTAAATGGAACAAGAATTAATTAACCAAGTTGTACGGCTGTAATACCATCAAAGAATTAGGACCTAGGTCAGCTCTGAGTGTTGAATGGACGAATGTGAATTTAGTCTTCTGGCCACAAAGCATTTAGATCCGCCACTGTGTGACTTTGAGGCGAATGGGTCATCACTCCCGTGCGTTCAACTGTTCGTAGAGTTTTTAATGGCTGTCCTCGAGAAAGGCTAGGTAGATGACTAATAAAAATAGTAATTTGTTTCCAGTGAATGCCGACAAGGTGATGGTGTTTTGCAGGTAGTGTTTAGGTTAGGTTTTTTTCTTTAAAATTATCACAGCAACTGCATCGTTTTAGTGCGCTGTAAATTTTACCTGGTAAGGCTCAAGAGAACTGGTGCTGTTCGGCCATCACGAGAAATGTAGTTCACTGACACAGCTGAAGAACTTGTGGAGTTTCTTAATGTTGAGTTGACAGTGAGAAGTTTTCTGGAGGCACTGAAGACAATCAAAATCTGGATTATATCCTGAGCCAGATGAATTCAGTCAATATTTTCTTTAACACCTAGAGCGTGTATATCGCCAAGTGATTATTTTCCTTCCCCCCCCCGTATGTGCTAAATGTTCCGACGAACTTCTCGTTCTTACGATGGTGTTAGATTATGTCCTTGTGGAACTGAGGACCCACTGTTCATCCTCCGGGGTCCTCATGATCTGAGAGTGAGTATGGAGCGGCAGTTGAACGATATTGACAGGAGAAAACAGAAGCACGCGGAGAAAACCATATCCCAGTGTCAGTTGGTCTACCGCAAATCCCACGTAGACTGCCCTGGGACGAAACTGGGACATCGCACCTGAGCTATGGCCACCTCATCTTCCTTCGTTTGTTTATTTTAATAACTTTAGCGCTGAGCGCAAATTATGAAACTCCGCGTTGTGTTTTCTTTTCGTCAAGTTACGTCACTTTTGACGTCTGATCAATCTCTTTGGCATTTTGTTCCCGAACGCTTCGTCTTTGTTTTCTGTGAGGTGAGGGACTAACAGTGCGTTTTACATCCCCATAAATACACGTTGGGGGGGGGGGGGGTTATGGTTTTGATATGTATGTCTCAGTCAGGAGACGGGAAGTTAAAATATTCAGAGCTGAATTGTAGCAAACATTTCTCAAATTTCATCTCCTCTTAACTTCTTCGTGAATGTAATTTTGCTTTGTCTTTATTGTTCCGAAATATTTGATTTTGTCAAATTCTTGAAGAATGTATTAGATGTCCTCGATTATGGTAGCTAGAATATAACGCGTAAGCCTTAGCCTTTTTGAGTTTGTTTCTAGATAAAACTCCTTTCCAAACAACATTCAAATTTAAATGTACGGGGAGAATTGGAGGGGGGGGGTGTTAGCCGCCAACGATTTTAATCGTTTGTGTACGTAAACTGACGGTACGCATCGAACATGATTCTGAGCCATTTAAGGCCCAGTTCATAAAACCGAAACCAGGGCCCTATAAATGCTGTTCTCGTTTGCCAGGGTGAGTGAAACGTCTGGCGAGTATTAAAATATTCATATTTATGTGCATATATATTCTTGTACTCTGCGTGTTAGTGGGCTAGTGGACTTTTTAAACGGCTACGTTTGTATTTCTAGAGCCATGCTTAAGAACATTTTAATAGTAACTCGTGCGATCTTCGATGTCCAAATTTTTTTATCTGCTTTTCTCATGGATATTCGTTTCTTCATCCGAGCAACATGTTCGTTGAATATTAATCTCATTGACTACAAGAAGTATCTCTTGATTACATATGAAATATTATTTCTGACCCAAGGAAAACTTGTTTCTGCATTAAAATACTTTTGACGTAGTGTTCCAGAGAATAAAGATTATTGACTCTTTTGTGTTCTCCAGGTCCTCTTGCGTTGCTGCTTCAGCAGGGTTATAATTTATAAGGCGTGACCAAATTGCCTGACAAGCTTCAGTTAGCGACCAATTTTCTATCCAAGTCAAATTTGATCAATTGTTGAATACAGATTAGGAAAAAAACACATAAATATACGAAAAAAGAGACTGCACCTGTTGGAGAAATTTACATGGCCCAGATAACACGGCGGTTGCCTGTATTTAACAACCGGTTTTGTAAGAGAAGAGCATTTGGTGTCGGACTTATATTTAACAAGAATTGCTTCTAATTTTAGTGATGTAGCTCAATTTTTGGATATCCCTTTGTGGGCGGCGTGGTACGAATTTGAGGACGTTTCGGACGTTTTCAAGTTACGTCACACGTTTATGTGTGAGTGACAGTGACAAATCAAAATCGAATTCATTAATAAAAGAAAAAATATTTAATTCGGGAAATGTGAAGTCCAATTTATTTTAGAGCTATTTGTCTTACTGTCTACTCGACTATCGGAAGACGCAGATTTATTTATAGTTTGTTTAACGACGCTTTTTAAATGGCTTAGAGCAGTGGTATTCAACCTGGGGTACGCGAAGACATCTTAGGGGGTACGTGAAATTAAATATATATATATATATATATATATATATATATATTATTTTATGATAAACACTGAATAATCAGTAATGTAATTTATTTTAGATGTAGATTATATACTATGTATAACTTGAATTATACACCAACAACTTTGGGGGTATAAAGTTGAAGAGAAATTATATCTGAGGGTACGCGAACAAAAAAGGTTGAATACCACTGGCTTAGTGTATATAGTGTCGAATGAGAGGATGGTAGTAAATAATGAATTGGAAAGGTTGTGGCCTAATTTAAAGTACTATCTCGGTATTTTCCTGGAGGGACTTATGAAAAGCACGAAAAGAATCTAAAAATACAGGGAGGATAGTAGGTCCCCGGGCTGAGATTTGAACCCGGGGACCTCCCGAATACGAATTAGGCGTGTTAACCACTCGATTACGACGTTTGGCGGAAAAAGATGACGTGAAGTATAATTTTACTTGTTTTATGTAGGTGTAAAACTTGGTCTGTCGACCAAAGGCAAGAGATTGTTAAGAATATTTTAGAACAAGGTGCTGTCGAGAATATCTGGATTTGAGAGGGAGGAAGAACAGGGCGGAGTACGATGCATAATGAGCAGCTTCGTAATTTGTACTCTGCACCAAATTGCGTTAGGGTTATAAAGCCAGGTATGAGAAGTGTAAAAAACACGAAATCATAGCCGATCACGATTTTGGCTGAAATCTAAGAAGTGGCTGCTGTAAAATACAAACTAGCGAACTGGAGAAAGAACTCGCTGGTGATCTCCTTCATTAACGACCCTGGATTTTTATTTACTGGCCATGAAAGTAATGGACGACTGTAATTCATTACCACGCACCTATGTATGTCTCATAAAACGTTGGTTACAAATAACATCGGACCCGTTTCGGAGCAGCAAGGTAATATATAAACACATTTACTGGATACCAATAATGTGGCAAGTCTGTAGGAGCAGAGCCAGATCCAAGAGGATGTTTATCACTCCTCTGGATACTCTGTCCGTCGGAATGTTGCAATAGTCGGCCTACGTGGTTATAGCCGGAGTCGACACTCCGGGGACCTACACTATACGTTTGAGGTTGCTTCTGGGTTATAGTCCTTGTTTTACAAGAAATGTAGGCTTGTGGCATCCTTTCTGAACCCCACTGTATCGGCTTCTGCCCGAATTTGTTATAACTGTGTGACAATTTTCGTTACCAGCATCATCCCACATAGATTACCCCATCCTTATACCTTACAGTTCCCTCACATGAACATGGCTGCAGTGCGAACTTTTAGCAACAGAGCGTCACTAGAGTCAATTAATTTGATTTTACATGCCATCATGAAGGTGTAGGGGGGAGTGGCGGTGTAGTTTAACGCTTTGTCCTTTTTAGAGGACTCGTTATAAACGGAGGTTGCGTTCCTTCGAATCGCCGCGTAAATTGAAAACGCGTAAAATGGGAAACTTATGCCCGTGTATTTTATGAGTGGTACACCATGATTGTTTCAATTTGTAGTTCACGGAGTCAAATTGGTGTGGCCAGTCTGTGAAACTGCGCGTTCAACTCGGTGGACCTGCGCGGCAACTTATACCGTAGCCGCGGATAAGATACTGATCATTCTCGTGGTAGTGAAATGGCGGATATACGAAAACGCGGACAGCGAAAGTGCGTATAACGAGTGTCACCTGTGATACGCATCATCGGTTTTCCTTCCTCTTTTATTACGTTTTCGGTCTCGTATTTTGGAACCGTTATTATGCATTTTGTTCATATTTTGTTAATGTTCGGACTTAAAATTCTATCTCGTTTGTAACAAGAATATTCGTCCTTAGGTAATTCCAGGAAGCGTATAATAATACTGAACAACATTATGTGAACAGAAAATTACAAACATTCAAACCGAGTAATTTCAGTTAGCGGGTTTGATAATTTCAGGAATTTCGCATAAGTTTCTATTCCATGTTCTCGGCACAATAGCAATTTTCCGACAAAGGTAGGAGTTTGTCTTGGGGTAGGATCTGTTGCGTTACAAAGATTACCGTACTTACATATGTTGTGAGGTGTGAACTTCCTGTTTATCGACCGTGACAATCATTTCCAAATGGGGTCCCCACGCAGACAATAGACCACTAACGCCACTGCTTCTTCTGATTCAACGTCCTCACCATCAGAGCAGTATCTTGGGTTTCATTTAAGTGGCCGGCCCGGGTG
The DNA here is from genome assembly GCF_977971745.1 of Zootermopsis nevadensis. NCBI lineage: Eukaryota > Metazoa > Arthropoda > Insecta > Blattodea > Termopsidae > Zootermopsis > Zootermopsis nevadensis. The sequence goes on along the minus strand of NW_028259148.1, from coordinate 7,940,895 downwards.
TTCTGAAAGGCGAATCAATAAAAGCTACTTTCTGTTGCTTACATTCATAAATCAGCTGTCCTGTCAACATAAACTTTGGAACCTTATCAACAAATCTTTCTCGTGCAACTAGATTCTATAAGAAACTACAGTTTTTCTATGTCGCCCGTGACATTTCAAGGGAAACGAGGGAGTGTTTAATCGTGAGCTAGACGTGGCTCTGATGGCCGCTACTCTGTATCACCGTAAGAATTTGTACAACGTATAGGAAATTAGCGTAGTCATGATGATTTCTTCTTGAATTGCCATGTCTTAGGAAAAACAATTTACAAATGTGAAATTCGTATTGTTTCGAATCAGTCTAGAAACATAATCGCTGATCTGTATAGATACAATGTTTCAAAATAAAGTATTCTGGTATGAAGATTGCTGTCTTCTGGGTTGTTGCGCTGTGTAGATGTCCACAGTTTCAGAGGCGATTCATCGCCCTGATGACGGAGGCAATATGACCTCTGAAACATTGGTAAACATCGACCAGACTACACAGCGAAACAACCCAGAAGACAGAAATCTTCATCGCCCTAATGATGGAGGCAGTATGACCTCTGAAACGTTGGTTAACATCGTCCAGACTACACAGCGAAACAACCCAGAAGACAGAATTCTTCATACTCGTCGCCCTGATGACGGAGGCATTATGACCTCTGAAACGTTGGTTAACATCGACCAGACTACACAGCGCAACAACCCAGAAGACAGAAATCTTCATCGCCCTAATGATGGAGGCAGTATGACCTCTGAAACGTTGGTTAACATCGTCCAGACTACACAGCGAAACAACCCAGAAGACAGAATTCTTCATACTCATCGCCCTGATGACGGAGGCAGTATGACCTCTGAAACGTTGGTTAACATCGACCAGACTACACAGCGCAACAACCCAGAAGACAGAAATCTTCATCGCCCTAATGATGGAGGCAGTATGACCTCTGAAACGTTGGTTAACATCGTCCAGACTACACAGCGAAACAACCCAGAAGACAGAAATCTTCATCGCCCTAATGATGGAGGCAGTATGACCTCTGAAACGTTGGTTAACATCGTCCAGACTACACAGCGAAACAACCCAGAAGACAGAATTCTTCATACTCATCGCCCTGATGACGGAGGCAGTATGACCTCTGAAACATTGGTAAACATCGACCAGACTACACAGCGAAACAACCCAGAAGACAGAAATCTTCATCGCCCTAATGATGGAGGCAGTATGACCTCTGAAACGTTGGTTAACATCGTCCAGACTACACAGCGAAACAACCCAGAAGACAGAATTCTTCATACTCATCGCCCTGATGACGGAGGCAGTATGACCTCTGAAACGTTGGTTAACATCGACCAGACTACACAGCGCAACAACCCAGAAGACAGAAATCTTCAGACTCACCGCTTTTAAAAACATCAAATCTTACATATTTTTATCTGGACATACTTTAAGATCAGTTTTGCAGGATGGAAATATATGGCTGTTTTATGGGTTATTGCGCCGTGTCTGGTAGAAATTTGCAGACGTTTCAGAGGTGCTTTCTGCTTTCATCAGGACGATCGCACAGATTTTTGGAATCAGGGTTTCATTTATAGAATAATAAACTAACTGCTCATTTTTACATATGGCATGGCATCTGACAGTAGTATTGTGTATTTCTGCTTCTGTTGATGAGACGACGGGCATCGTTTCTGGTCATTGTGACCAGAAAAAGCGACTGGCCTCTACGAGCAGGTGGAGGTGAAGCTGGTAGCCGCGTGAGTTATAAGTTCACTGCTCAGAGGACGACTTCATTCCGGAAAACCGCATTCCAGTCCCGTTGCAGACAGCGAGTGTTGTAGTCGCTGAGAGAAGATTGAGCCATTCATTTCATGTGCGATTTGTATTTACCTAATTATTATGCATCTGGAAAACATGTAACACAGAAGTAATGTCGAATTGATTTTACGTTCTGTAAAAGTGTGTTTACAAACTCAGGATGAAACACACATCGTTATTCGTAAAGTCTGAATATAAATAAGGCCCACTTGAATGCGTATGTAACTGTAAATGATTATTCTGTGAAAATTATTCGTGTTGATTTCAAAATGACGAAGGCTTTCAGAATTTATCGTGAAGTTAAAACAAAATGGCCACTGCACTGCAGCGTATTTAGCAAGACTTTGTAGGTATAAAATTCTATTCACATCGCCGCTTGTGGTGACTCTTTTGACTGAAAGTGAAGAAATATTGGATCTGATATGAGATTTGAGGTTTTTGTGGCGGTGAGTATGAAGAAGGTTGTATTGTGGTTTGTAGCGCTGTGTAGTCTGGTAGTTTACTGACATTTTATAACTGATTCCTGCCTCCATAATCAGGATGATCGAGACAGCAGGTACCTGTGAAGTGTCGGTAAACTTCTTTGAGACTGCACCCCGCAACAGTCCACGAGGCAGCCATCTTCATTAAATCTGATATTCGAGCTGGTAATAGACCTATGTTTTGTTGTCGCTGACAGATAATGACTTTTTTTAGTACACTTCTCCAGTGTCTGCCGATCTGCGCACTCCGTTAAGGCATGTGCATTTCAGTACCGACATATTTTTCACATTTGTGTTTGAAACTTCACAGAAGTGCCATATGAAAGAAGGAATTTGTAACTTACTAGTACTTTGAGGTAATTTTGACACATGGAACGGCAGTGCCCCTCACAACATCTGTATTGTTTTATTATATTCCACATACCGGTATATATGACCTAGGCATAGAAGGAGGGATAATATTAAAATGGAGCTTAAATAAATAGAATATGGGAGTGTGAACTGGATTCAGCTGTCTCATACGGTCCATTGGTGGGCTGTTATGAAATCTTAATCGATTTTTGGATTAATTAAAAGTAGATAGATTTCTTGATTGGACCATTTCCGCTAGGATTTTACCATTAATCACGCTTGGACCACATTGTGTCATTCATAAACATCCTTTAACCATCCATTCTACCTCAATGATTGGTTTAGTGTTGTAAAGGCAAGGCAGAGTTGCCGTTGTGCATAGGATGGATTGGATGGATGTAAAACTTCACGCATTCTTGAAGTTGGTTATGGAGGTAAGTGGTTATCTCGATGCTGCGGGTACCCACTATGCAGCAAGATGGGTGAGTCAGTATCATTACGAAAATACTGCGTAGCGTTCTGAACCAGTCTGGCTCGTTTGAGGTTATTAGCTGGATTGCTGCTTTATTCTGGGAACCGCTGAGTAGTTAGCAGTAATACTGATGTGCCGAGCGTCACCGTTGGTTCCTTCGTATATGGGATTTCATTTTCATTCCATTTTTCTGTGAAAAGATCACATATACTCTTCTATTCTTTATTATTAAACACAATCATTCTTTTGTTTTGTGCGAGTATAACGTATGCAGTTTAGAAAGTGTCGTTTAATAAACGAGGAAATAACCACAAAACACAGGAAGGGAAATAAGAAAATCTGCAACTATTTTTGTTAAGGAATGGGTTGATATAGACGTAGGTACGCCTGTAAAGAGCATAGTATATTATGAAGTACCTAAACTTTATTGACTTTACTAAGTATGTTTTTGGGCCCGAATTATTAAGTTAACTGAAGAGAGAAATATGATGCTTTAAGACAGACGTAACAAAGTACTTGAGAAGGTGGTAAGTATTTCGTGAGCCTAGTCAAGACGCATCATAGCCAACGTTATTGAAATATAATCCTGAAATTACTTTTTAATAAAACATTCGATAAAGTCTGCAGAGCCTGTTATAGGAGAATTATTCATATCATATTGTAGAAAATATTTACAGTTTATACAAAACTGGCTTAATTTTAGTTAAAATTGAAACGAGATGAAATTACACGAATAAATAGGCGGTTTAGATCTGGCGTCAAATCTTCTCATTTATATTAACGACGCATCATATTCGAGTCTCGGTCATACCACAGCTTGTCCTGTCTCAGGCTGGACACACACCGATTAGTCAGTAGGAGACGAGAGACGTAGACACGTTTAGTCACGATTAGTCGCATTGTCCTTTATGGCGAAATGCACCGATTAGACGAGAAAGAGGCTTGTCTGATGTGCCCTTACAGCTTGTCTAAGGGTACGGCGCTTGCACCGTTGAGGTTAATGGTACCAGACAACGTATTGACATGGACTTCGTTTTTGAGTTGTGAGCGTGACACTTGTCAACATTCAGAACTTGAGGATGATGTTTTTGTTATACCAGTAGTGGAGTAACAGCAGCTTCTCACCCTGCAGGACACTTATTTTGAACTTTTGTTGTTCTGTCTTGGTCATTTCTTATTGTTATTCTTTTACTTTATTGTCCTTTGTAGCTTTCGCTGGTATTTCTCGACATGACTGCTTTTTTCATGGAATATGCTCCAGATAAGTATTCGGTCAGCAGTTACTCGAGTGTCCAACGAATGCAAAGTGAGACGAGGTCGGAATAAGATGCTTGTCGCACAAGAACTGTGCATTTTGTCGTAGATTTATCGTTACGGTGTGTTCGGAAATTACTGCGTAAAATGTTGTTATGTAATTTGGCTTTTCTTAGAATATGTAGAATACAATGTTTGTGTTTCTTATTCGTATCCTGATGTGCTTTTTCCTTCAGTGCTTTGAGAATATTATAATTCTATTTCAGTCTGTCATATCACATGCTTAAATTGTTCGGAAACTTTTTTATGAAGTTCATATATTATACTTTATAGGCTATAGGTGACCATGCGATTGACAATTATAAAGCAAGATTTGAAGTTTTCTGGTCTTCCGTATTATTTCGCCGTGTAGCCCTGAAGATGGAGCACATGTGTTCCTCCGAAACGTCTGCAGCATAACCCACTTCCATACTGTGCCAGCACATAAAAACAAAATCATGAAATTAAAGTCATTCACAAAGTATACTCAGACGAGATTTACAATAAACTCTGAAATCTTATGGGCCACAGGTCCTCCTTCTGCATTGTCCTGCCTCATCTTATATCCTCTTTGTATCCTTTCCTCCCCTCACTCTTTTATCTTTGGCAATACCTACGAAACATCCTCTCACTTGTCTTCATTATTTGTGTGTGTCGGTAAGTACATATCAAAATATAACGAACCTTTCTGCCATGACCGTAACTAGCCAGTATTCGATGGAGCAGAATTATTCTTCAGAAGCCAGTAATCCCTTAACTGATAAAGAAGTGACTCGCCTTTTATGGAGCATGTAGTTTCAGTATCGTTTTCTCAGAGACCCAGTGTTGTACCTTATCGTAAACCACCCAGATTTTTCAAAATTCCTCTTCGAATACGCTGGTTTCGTTTTCGCCCTTGAAATTGGCACAGCCGCCGTGTTGGAAGTAGTGGAAACTATGTTTTTGAAGTGTGGCATTTTTTTACCAACTTTGAAGAAAAGACACGCAGAAGTAGGCCTGGTGGAAAGCCCTCTGGGATGGTACGTGTTAGGTCCGTCAGAATCAGCACAGATTTATTTATTATCGTTGTTTGTCACTGTCGAAGTAAGTGCGTATCTGCTTGATTGAATGTGACGCACGACTTTGTCTTCTGGACGTGACCTGTCTCGATAATCGATACTTAATTCCACTCGCATTGTGGGTGTATCACAATAATTGTGTCATCAGTTTAACGACTTCCTGGTGCACTTGTAAGGCGATGTATGCGCGAGTCAGTACGGTTTCAAGTTGTTAACAGTTTTAGTTGATAATTTAATATAACACGTCTGGAAATAACTTGAAATCTACTTCTTCAAATATGTGTATGTTTCATATTTGACCGATGTGGGTTAAAATACGCGTAAACTTCGCATATCACAATTAATTAAAATTCATTAAGTACTTTTGGAGATTAAACATAGGGAAGAGTGGTGCAAGACGGGATACTGAGGTAACAGTAAGTGCTGTTTTCAATTGGTAGTGCTTGGAACTAATCACCAACTTCCTTTCCTTGTCTGAGAAGCAACTGGCGCCGGTGAAAATACTCAAACGTAAGTAACACTTCGATTTATTTGAATTTTACCCCAGCTGATCTAATCTGGTGGTCATTTTCAATCAGTGCACTCAGTATTATGTTGGGGATTTATAAATATCTGACAAAACAGTGGAAACAACGTAGAATTGGCTGTGTGAGAATCAGTAGTTGTTCCATGTGTTGAACCTAGGGCAGCCATGTTTTTCAAGAGTGTGCTGGGGGCATATTCCCAGCCTTGCTTCACGGTAAACCTGTAAGCGCTCTAATCTGTTAATTCGTTGATAGAATCCTACTATTAATACACACATACATACATATATATATATATATATATATATATATATAAACAAACTTCAGCTTCTCTTTAGCGTTATATTAATTAGGAATTATATCACGAAATTCAATAACATCCGAAAGAAAATTATGTAATATTTTCAACTATTTCAGTTTTCTAATTATTATGAATTGGGGTAAAAGTGTTAACACGGCAGTCCTAATGTTGTATTTGCATTTTAGACAATGGTTCGTAACTATGTCAGGAAAACTCAGCGTCAGTGTTGGAGTGAAGACGCAATGCGTCGCGCCGTCGACGAGGTGATTGAAGGACATATGGGGTACTGAAAGGCGTCTGTCACATTCAGGGTACCTCAAACTACTCTAGAAAGGAAAGTTAAGTGTGCGAAGAAGAATCCAAACAGGGAAATTAAACTTTTCTTAGGGCCAAAGCAGACGGTATTTTCTACTTCTGAAGAAGTTTAAAAGTTATGGAGGGAAGAATATTTTGATCAACAACGAAAGAACTTAGAAATCTGGCATTCCAGTGAGCTGAGAAAAATGGAAAACCTCGTCCTTTTGACAAAGAAAAAGGCGAGGCGGGTATGGATTGGTTTCGGGGATTCATGAAGAGGCACCCAGATTTATCGCTAAGGAAACCGGAGTCAACTTCTGCAAATCGTGCAATGGGGTGCAACAAGGTTGCTGTAACCAAATTTTTTGAACTGCTCGGTGACCTGGTAGTGTCTATGTTGAACAGGACATCAAGGACGAAGGTCTTCCGAAAGTCGACGAAAAAATCAAGATAGTTCAACATCCGCCGATAAGGATTACACAGCATATTTGTATTGCAATGAGTTATACTGTGTGTCGGCTGAAACTTGGGTAGCTTGTGGACACTGTGGAAAGTGGGCACATACATCTTGCGCGGGGGAAGACGAGGTAGATGTGACAAGTGTGCATATTTGTGTCCTTTGTATGGAAAATAAGTAATTGAAGGACAGCCCCATTTTGCCCCATATATGAAGCAAGACGGTGCAATTTACACTTTTTTTACAGTGTCATTTTTTCAAGTGAAGATGTTCTTCTTTTTCCACTACAATATGTCATTGGTTACTTTAATAGTCAATGATAATAAATAAATACTTTTTTAAATGTTCCATTTTATTTATATTTTTGTAGAGCTGTTCAAACCTTTGCGTCCCCATCTTCCACCACTCTCCCCTACTCATGAACTTCGTTCAAAGAATGGTTAAAAGTTTATATAGTTGATTTTCTAATGTTTTAGATAATTTGAAAACAAACGTGTAGAGACAACAGCAGAGTGAACCTTTAAAGTGTTTGGATTTGCGTTTCTGCCCTTCGCGCACAATAATGGCGCTGTTTTACTTTCTGCGTCTGCCGGTACGAACTGACAACTTAATCTCGACCACAGTCCACAGTGTTGTAGAAACTGGTCCAAACCTATCTTCTCGTTTAATCTTACTTGGAAACACTTCTTCCTTTTTATACTTTTGAGACAATTTTATCGCAATAAATATATTGTGTTGCTTAAGTGGTTTGTGCTTTAATTGCCTTTTATTTGTATCACTTTGGTTGTACGTATGTTTTTCTTATTTCCCCTAGTAGCACAGCAGTAAATCTGATTCTTTATACTTTTCTGGTTCTCTGATTGGCTAATTTTACTTTAATTCAAGCCTAATTTTATTGCTTTACTGTTCCCCAAACGCCAAAATAATCTGAGGTGTTTTAGAGCGTCGTTAAATAACGTATTCAAGAATTATTGGCATTTATTCATCAAAAAAGCCGGTATTAGGGATAAGATAATCAGGGCAGGTTGTAAATAGAAGTCGGGCTTAGGTGGGATACGGGTAACTTATTTGTATTCATTCCGGAAGGGGGCTGGGTAGAGTCGGGTGAATTTTAAACATTTTGGCCCGTGCTGACCTCTAGTGCACGATCTTGGACAGATCGAAAACTACGATCGTGGGTTCGAATCTAACTCACTGTATTGTGCTGTCCTGTGTATGTAAGGGACTTTCCGACGGGCCGATCCTCTGTCCAAGGATTTTCTACCAAATATCTAATGAAAGGATTCATAGTTTTCAGAAGTGAAACTTCAGTGGGCACAAGCTAGAGGGCTTAATCCATAAAGGCTTGAAGCTGAAGCAGTAGTTTATAGTCCAAGAATAGTCATGCTCTTATATTAGCGACGAGGTCTTGCACGGATGGTCATGGGATTGTATTATTTATCTTTCATACATGTTTGTCAGTCATCGCCCTGATGATGGAGGCAGCAATGACCTGTTAAACTTTTGCTATCTACCAGACCACGCGGCGCAACAACCCAGAAGTCATCTTCATACTCACCGCCGTGAGGTGCTCAAATCCTACTTTTTAAAATTATTTTATTGCATACGATGATCGGTTTTGTGTGTGGGCGAAGTAGCATCGGTTATGTACGGACTGTGGTTGTAAGGTCAATAAAAATTGAATTTTATTTCACACATTCATAAACAGGCACACACTATCTTTGTGAGCCGATATAGCTCAGTCAATTAGGTAAGTCAGACCACTGTCCTTCATTTGTTTAGTATCAAAGTTAAGATGAGTCGAGCTTTTTATGTGTTACCCCGTATGCCTTTGTGATATACTTAGTTAATTAAGTACACGTTTGGCGTTAACATTTCACCTACCGGGAACTAAATTTTATCAAAAATATTTGTTTTTTTCTCATTCCAATTTTTAATGGAGAGGAGAAAATTAAAATTTTTGCCCAGATATATTTTTGCCAAGCCTTGACGTTGTCGTTTCTGGTAAGACGCATTCTTCAAGACCTAGAAGTAAATGTTTTATAGCCTACATTGTTCGTAGTAGTTATAATTTAGATTCCGTAAAAAAAATGAGTGAATTAAATTTATTGTGGACCCAAGTTTTATATTTTATTTTTTAGTTAAAAGTATGGTTTCCCATTCTTTGTATTTATGTGTAAATTAATATTGATGAAATTCGATATTTTGCCACCAAATTTTAGTCGAACGATCATGTATCGAACATAAATTCTTTGCGTCACTACTATCGAAGACAGGCGCCACATATTGTAGGTGCATGAATGCTTGTTTTGTGTGTAGGAAGCCGTATGAGTCACCGATTTCAAGCATGGAATAAAAATATTTCTACGCCAGAGAATTAAAACGTGCTATCTCCATTTCATTATAAGCTGTCAATACCTGAACGTAGTCTCGTAGAAGTTTACCAGCGTTTCAGAGGTCCTTGCTGCCTTCATGATAACCTCAGATCCTACTTTAAATTTTTTTACATATACTTCATGTGCACACTTAACAAACGATTTCGTGTTATGGTTCTTAAGCACAGAGGCCATTCATTGTGATATTCCCTGAAGAATAGTAACAGCTGACTACTTCATGTTAAAATCCGGAAGTGACATAACTTTATCTGGAAACTTATCGCATTAGGAGAGGTTACTAAAGCAATTCGATGGATTCCACTTGCAGTCGGAGTCTTGCTTTATTCCAAAACAGATGCCCTTGATGGATCAGACCAGTGGTAGTAAAACTATCAATATTTACAAACGATTCACATGACATTTTTCAATCCATAAAATTAAACATGCAAGTATTGCGTCTAAAGCTTAAAGTTGGTGTTAAAAATCGAACGAGCCAGGCCACGATGGCTTCAGACTATGGGGTTTTAATGCTTTGAGTTCCGTTAGAGCTGATCAGTACATGGTAAGTTGTATATATGAGGAGAAATTAACAGTAGAATACAATAGAAAACATAATGAGGGGCCTTGTAATTTATATTCTTCAGAAAATATTATTAAGGCGTTAAAATCGGGATTTATGAGATGGGAAGTACATGTAGCGCGCATGGAGGAGAATCTGAAGGCAAGACACTAATAAGATGGATTTTAGAGAAGTACCATGTTAATATGTGAACCGAATGTCCCTCTTGGTGTAGTCCAGTGGCAAGAGTGAATGCGGTTACGAACCTTCGTGTGTTTTTTTCTCCTCTGAAATGTCTTCAGACAGTTTACAAGACGATCCTGACTACACAGTTTTTTTGACGCAGCAATGCAAATTTTTGTGGTAATGTTGATCCCGTTTTTGGGTAACGACACTTGTAGATGTGGGTGATGTTACCGACTTATGGAGATTCTGTCTTTTGTTTTATCACCTAATAATATTTAGTGGCTATGAAGTTCATCGAAACCCGAAGGTTTCAGACGATGGTACAATGCATTGTATTCATTTGTTCTTTTGGACTTTGCCCATCGTCTAGGTGTTATTAAAACCACAGAGTATCGGAAATTGGTTTAACTTCCGTCAAAATAAGGACAACTGGGATACTAGGAACAACCCGTTCTTCAAGTGCCTGAGCACTGCTGGTCCCAGCTTTTCGTTGGCTCGATCTATAGACATTCGGTAGGACTCCTTGGACGAGGGATCGGCCCGTCGCGAGGCCTCTACCTGTACACAGGACAGCACAACACAGAAAAACGCGGACAAACATCCATGGCTTGAGTGGGATTCGAACCCACGGTCCCAGTGACCAAGCGGCCACTGCGGACCCCAAATAAGGACAAACCCTTGATAACGAAAGTAAAACCAGTTTCCGAAACCTTGTGGTTTTAATGGCACCTATACGATGGAAAATGTCCAAAAGAACACTTTAACAATCTTTCTCAGACATCCTGAATACATTTTCTTCTGTAAGGTGCGAAGCTAAGGTTTTCTGTCCAGTCTAGAGGCAGATTCCTTGTTATGAGCGTTGCTGGACCACAGTACAAAAATATAAATCTTGACGCGTAGGTTATGGTACAGCTAATAGCTAATATTTAACGCAATAGGAACAGTAATTAGACTGCATCAAATCCAAAGAAGAATGAAAAATGTAAAATAATGTATTTGGAAGATATTTGTACCCCATTACACTTTTGCTACAGCCACTGTCAACATTGGCGCCCAAACGTAACTCATGAATCAATAGGAGGTATGCGTAGTCGATTTAAAGTGTTTATAGCATCCTTATCTTCTCGAACGTGATTTGGATGCTGTCCGATTACTCCGACGAATCAACATTCATTTCAAACGATGCATAACAATTGACGAGCGACGCACGCATCGATTACCACAACATGACATCAATTTATGGAACTGAGTAACAGTTTGTTTGTCAAAAGGTCTCTGTTTCATGGAGTTCGTTCGTCACACGACCCTACCCAGAATTGCTAAAATCTGGTGGCCTCCAGTGAGTAGTTCTTACTGAGGCAAAACTCCAGTTGCATGGGAGTTGTCGGTACGTACTTTGTTTGCAGTCTAGTAAAATAGTGAAGTCTGATAAATCGCTTTCCCAGTTTCTTGTTTATGTGGGAGAAGAACATAAACCACAAAAATAAAATAGGTGATGGGAGGTTTGGCCGGTTTTATTATGATGACAGTTTTGAGACGCGTAAGCTGTGTTCTCGATGCCCTCGATAAACTTCATAATAGGAAGTGGTTGTTTTACCAGAAGACATTCTTTGTAATGGAATTTCTGCTACGTCACCTGACATTGCATTGATAAGAAGTTGGATCATGATGGCAGTGCATTACTCTGATATGGCGAATCGAAGATTGACGTACATGTATGTTTGTACGTACATTGATAGTGAATAAGTTGGTTGCTTGGTGATTCAGCCGCAGTGGACACTCTTATCCACGGCTGTCAGACATCAAACAGATAATGACAGATTTACAAACTTACGCAACAAAATCCTTGAAGCATAATCTTATTTGAGAAGCTGATATTTGCTTATCTGGTATGGAAATTCCCGCCTTTTATAAAACTCGAATGTTCATTATCGTGTTCACATCCCAAGCGAGATGAACCATTCTAAATCGGTACACCGTGTTTCTGTGATATATCTTAATGTTATACTCCTATTTACAGTTCGGTCTCCTGACTGATATTTTATATGCATTTACCATCCCTGTCATTAGTTATATGTGCCCCGCACATGACATTCTTGATTTTGTGAGGAACATTATTACGTAAAATGTACAAATAGCTCAGGCGGTCAAACAGTGGTTTCATACCGGAGACACCCAGTTCCAGTCTCCGGTGACTTATAGTAAGATTTGTGGTGGACAAAGTGGCATTGGAGCCGGTTTTTATCCGAGTTCTTCGTTTTATCCTTATAATTATTCCGCCATTGCCCCTCACTCATCACCTCGCGAAGTGTACGGTAGCTCTGACCAAGCAAGACTTTATCTCTCGGTTAGTGGCTTCATCCCAGATTTGCCTGGTCTCGGAGTAAAGACGGTTTAAAATGTGAATAAATGTCGAAATTCGTCCTTTAAGGACCACCGTCTGTGAGATGGTTATGGTACATCAGAATAATTAGATCTGTTGATTGCCCCAACTTGTTCTTCTAAGATTAGAACAATTTGTATGTCATACCAAATGCTAAAGGACGAACCATTTCAGACACGTTCTCGCTAATAAAGATACACCGGGTCGATGCAATGTATGGTGTTTTTATTTTTAAAATGCGAGCACTCGGCCTCTGTAGAATGCGCACCAAGGCGCCACTTCAAGAACAGGCGACTACTCTACAAATCAGCTTCAAGGCAAACTGTTAAAGGTTCACACACACAGAACAGAAACGAGTTTTCACGGTGTACCGCCCGTGTACGAGATGCCAGCAGGAATGTTAGTACTTTGTTGTGTAGGTAGGGTGAGGAGATCTTGTGATTAAGAAGACGTCCCCCCCCCCCCCCCATCACAGTCTTTTATTTGGTGCTGAGTTTGATCATTAGGAGATTCGCGCCGTCCACCGACACTCTGAAACTACGCAGGAGTTGAATTTAACCGAAGCTGTTATTCTTTTGTTTCCACCGGCATCATCAAACCAAGTTACCTAATTTGATTGATTGATTGGTCACTCGTTTATTTAAGGGCAAAATCGCTCAGTCAGGATGGTGGTTTGGCTACGGGCTGGACGACCGGGGTTTGACTTTTCACGGCAGTAAGTTTTTTTCCCTTTGTTTTGCCACCGTGTCCATGCCTAATCCGTTGGGTTCTGTTTGCTTTCCACGTGATGGGTTGGGAGTTCGAGTTCAATGTTCATTTACGTTAAATGCCGAGACTAACGAATGTGTATAAAATAGGTTTAGCTAAAGCACAGGGACTTCACCTTTTCACAATAACAGATTATAGAAGACCGAACGTCGAAAACTCCTGCTTACTATTCAGGAAGTCCCGGGTTCAAATCTCGTCCCCGAGATGGGATATCATGACAGATTTTCGTGTTTTCCTCAGTTCTTCCAATAGCATCTTAAATCAGGCCACGACCGATTCCTTCCAGTTCATTAATCAGGACGTTCGACATTCTATAGTTTGAACTACAGACAACGTCTTTAAATAAATAATATGTGAAAAGGTTATGTAGCGTTGAATGGTATTAGAGCAGGGGTTCTCAGCCTTTTTCGCTGGCTTACCAGTAATTATAATTTAACACATTAAAAGTACCACTAACCAAATGCGATCAGGAAAAACTTATTTTTGTTAATATTATCTTTTGATTTTATTACTTAGTTTGTGTACCACTCACCATTAGCTCATGTACCACCAGTGGTACGCGTACCATAGGTTAAGAAGCGCCGTATTAGAGTATTATTTATTACTCGTAAATTTCGAAGGATGGTCTTGTTTAAAGAATTAGCCTCTGTGATGATAGTTGAACCATGGGACTCGCAGATACGAAGTAAAAGTGGTAACTACTCAACCGTGGCGTTCGATGACGTTTGTTTCAAAGAAGACGTCATAACAACTAGTGGAAAAGGCCTTTTGAGGTTCAGGAAAGGGTGGTCTCTCTCGTATCTCCATCCCCTACCGCATTCCGCCCTTCCTCTGTCAATTCTGTGCTTTTACATCCATTTCCCCTTTGTCTTGTATTTTTTCTTGTCCTTAAACCTCGAACAGTATTGAACAATTGCAGCCTTGCTGTGTTATTTTGACGTTTCCGTCACTTATATTAGGCATACTTCTAGAAGCTGCCTAATGGTACCAACACTTTTAAAATATAACAAATTTCCATCTAGCTTTATTACTTGTGAGTTTTAGGTCTCTGTGAACGCAACCAAACATACATCAATGCAAGTGAATATCAAACTGCGTTTTACCGACTTCCTCGGGGTCCGAGCTTGGTTGCAACTAAAGTTCTTTTACGCGTATTTAGCTCCCTAGTTCATTTAATAACTGTTTGTTAGCTATGTATTGTATATGGCGTCGAATTGGAAGTTGTAGATTTTGGATTTAGAAGGATGAGGAAGGAAGCGGTTCTGGCCTATTTGACTATATTATTCCATAATTTTCCTGAAGGGGTAGAGAGAAGATGGCTCCTAATAACCTTACTGAGGATAGGTGGTCTATGGGTTTAGAATCAAACCTTGGTTTTTCCGATGTAGCAGACCCTGGCGTAGATAGAAGGATAGAACTGAAACGGATCACGGTATCGGGGACAAAGCGGTCGGACCGTGAAGCTGCCCACTCACCTCCGTCTGACCCTGAGGCTACACTTTCATGTAGTGGTGCTTAATTAAGTGCAGAGACATCTTAACCTGTGCTATTTGTCGTTGTGGATCGGTCATCCGGCCGTGCTGTAACTGCCAATGCGTGTTCTGGTTCTCCGCACGCTTTTAAATCTTATCCTGACGGCGGCGGAAGGAGGCGATTGGGGTCCGCTTGTTAAGGCGAGAGAGAAATTGAGGGTTGTGGCGCCTCTCTGACCTTGGACCGCCACCTGAACTTAAAGAAAAAGATAAAACCGCTGTCGCCGCCAGGTGTTTTCCTTCATTCCTTGATCAAGGGTGTCCATCACGAGCTTTTGTTTCTTTTTATTACTAGAGAAAATAACCTTTCAGCTGGAAACACAGTCGTGAAATCAAGGAGGATGAAATTAGTGGGGCATGTGGCACGCATGGGAACGATTAGAAACTCTTGCAAAATATTTAATATACGACTTGGAGGATAATATTAAAATTGGTAGGGTGTGAGGTGGACTGGATTGATCTGGCTCAGGATAAGGGTTAGTGGTAGCCTCATAGTAATGAACTTTTGGGTTTCATAAATGGCGGAGAAACTTTTTGGTTATATGAGCAACTAGTAGCTTCTCAAGGAGGAATCTGCTTTATGGAGATGGTGGAGTTGCGAGAATAGAAGCCAATCCCGAATTAATCTTTCTGTTAAAATGAAGAGATCTTGATTTTCATAACTAGTTCGCTTTTGTGCTTGAATATCGCTAGTATAAAGCAGTAATAACGTAGGCATGACGGTCGGAGTTCAAATCCCGGTGGGATAATTTTAATTCTGATCCTCAGCACCGCGTACACAACGGCTTTGGAATCCACCAAGTCTCTAGTCAGAGGTCAATGGACATCGGAGTTACAGCTACCAGAAATGCAAGTCTGACGACTTTCATCGGTAATGCTTTATGCTTTGTTGTGTGGTTCTCAGGCACACCTTTAACCCATTAAACACGAAAGTCATTTAAATAATGCTTATAAATTTGGTTCCTACCGTCAAGAAGACGCCGAATATCCATTACAATGAGCGGTCCGCTAATGATATGTAGGAAAACGGTAAAAATTGTATTTAGAATCACATTTCTAGATCTATAAATTCCGCCAGTGCAGTATTGTCCATTCTACACGAATTGTCTCTTTTGAGTACAAAATGTAATAGCACTCAGGTTGGCGATGAGAAATTAATACATTTTAATAAGAGAAAGTGACCACGTGGAAGACCTAGGCGTAAGTGGGCTGTGAATAATATATCAAAGAGAATTGTACAGGGTGGGGCAACTTTCATTTATTATTTTTAAAGATACATTAGTCTATCACAGTTTATTTAAATTTATTTAAAATAATGTTAATTGAAAGACCAGTGTTTGCCATTGTTGAGGAACATTGTGACAGTTATCAAAAATAACACCCGTCAGATGTCGTCCGTCAACACTGATCGATTCGTAACACGTTCCATTACGCGCAGAAACGACTGTGTTTGAACATCGAATAATTTATCGCTATGGCAACATTTCTTGGCCACACCGTTCGCCCGATCTGTCTGTCTGTGATTTTTTTATGAGGTTACTTGTAAAGCAAAGTGTATCAGACACGTCCGGCAAACTTATGGAATCTCAAACAGAGAATTTCTGAAGAAATTAATGCCATATCTTCGCCCATGTACTTAATATAAAATGTCATCCGAGTTCATTAGTGCATCAATCTTTATTAACGACATCGGTAGTTACTTTTAAGAAGTAACTTTGTTATTATGTTCCTCAGTAATGGCAAACACTTGTATTTCTACTCACATCACTTTGAATAAATTTTAATAAACTATGGTTGACTAGTGTTATCTTTAAAAATGATGAATTTACGCTGCCCACTGTGTGCAGTGTTACCTACATTAGACACGGGACATAACTTTAATTTATGACTTAAACAGAGGTCGGAGGTGGGGAGCCCTATTGCTTTGAAGCTGAAACTAATACTTAATTTAATTTCTAAATAAATATATAGAATTCAGATTAGTCGCGTTTAACAGACGAGGTGTTTCTTTAGTGGCTGACACACCTTCACGTGCTGCTACGTAATCAGATTCCTAATAACTGCCATCACTAGGTAGCTTCGGGTCCTTTCACAGGAAATTCCGAGGCAATACCAAAGCTGTGTGCTAATATTTCATGGGTGAAATTTATAGAATTATCTTATAATGGGGATATCGTAGTTCTATTTTGTCGGTATATTTATTTCCGTAACCTGTGAACAGGATTCATTTAAATTAGGCATAGTGCGACTGTACGGGAAGTTGTCTGTCGTATTTGATGTTGGTACATGTCAATTTAAATAAATATATTTTTTTAAAAATTAAAGGGTTTTTTTGCACATTACTGACAAGGCAACATAGCAGGCTAACATATCTCATTAATACCTACAGCTTTTATTTGCTAGACTCTGGTTTCTCAATTCGGAAGCTCGGGTTAAGTCCTGGGTAACTTCAGTCGAAATTCGTGGTGGACGAATTAGCCCTTGAACAAGGTTTTATCCGATCCCTTCGGGTTTCTCCATGATAATATCATTTTACTGTTGCTTCATACATATTTATCACCGCATTCTTTATATGCGAGGTTTCTGTTTTAATCCATGCCAAGGATCGTTTACCGGAATGATAATACACGGAGCTTACTTGCAGTTTGGAACTTAAAGCCTGTTTGATCGTGTCGAATAGGTTTGCTCAGTGCATGAATAGTTTGGAGAACCCTGGCTTATGCTGGCAACACTGTATAATGTTCCGTGGTATGAAGACCGAGCATTTCGGCTCCAGATTCCCTCATTAGTGGTCAGACAAGCTCTGGGCTCCTATAGCTATGTGCATCCAATTCTGATGCACTGCTAACACGCCGCCCAGCGGTTTAGCGGTAAAAATCAATCTTGAATGTAGACCGCACGTTCTTCGATTATATTATTATTTTCGGAAATAGAGGGATCAACCCATTATCAAGAATGATTTGGTCAACCCTCTGATGAGAACGCAGATCAAACGCCAATTCGAACTCGGTAATTTTATGAACATTGTTGTAATTCCATTGAGCAACAAAGTCACAGTTGATCAGAAGTTTCTGGACCTTTATGGAACCATAAGGTTCACTATTGTGTTCACAGGGGCTCAATACTGAACCAGATGAGTTTAGTGTACATCGTCAAACACCAGTTTTTAATATATTTCTTTCTGCCCATTTACGCCTAGGTCTTAGTGATTTCTTATCTTCAGATTTCCGATTGAAATTTTGTATGTGTTTCTAATCTATCACTCGTGCAACATGTTCTGCAGAAAACAGTGACAATAATTTATGTTAATGAGCGGACAAAGGTTTACTTTTCTGCTACGACTCATTGCTTGTAGTGAGCATACCTTCAACCAGAAATATTAGATTTTTATTCTGATGTTTGCTAATGTACATAAAATACTGCCCCGGTATCGTTAAAGTTTCTTGCATTCCTGGTTGTAAATTGTTGTGTGACAAAATGCCTACGAGGACGGCGAATAAGCGGTTACCCTTTGCGAGCAGAACCTGTACTTTACTTTGCATTGTCTTGTTCTGTTTCTTCTGTTTATTTTATTAATACACGAACGTATATAACTCTGTTAGTTGTTATCTTTCTTATTTTACTATGTATCATTTGCTCGTGTTATGTTGCGTACAGTGAGATGGCAAGATAGTTAAATTTGGCTGTATGTAGGTCGTGAGATCTATGGGAGATTGCCATCGTAGCCTATTTGAAGGTACGAGCAACGACCTCTGAAACGTCGGTAAACTTCTACCAGACTACACGGCGCAACAACCCAGAAGACAGTCATCTTCTTAACGGATAGTCGGCGCCCCTACGGGGACTCAAACCGGATACCTTCTGAATATAATGGTTTTTGCGCAATTTTTACTATGCAGAAAGCTAATTTTTCTGCTGTTATGTCGTAGTTCCGCGCCTCGCAATTTTAACTACGCCTTACCAGAAATCTACTTTTATTCAGGAGGTACCCGGTTTGAATCTTGGCTGGGTTACCGACTGTCGTGATTGATTTTTCTTGGATTTCCTCAGTTACTTGGCGATTTCCAGGACACAAGGCTGCTTTGGAATATGCCACGAAAGCTTTGTTAATAGTGTCTCCATTGAATAAAAATTTCCTTGGATATTATCCATCGTTTAGCAAAATATAAAACGTAAAACGACGTTTCGGAGATGGGACTCTATCTCCGTCTTCAGGTTCCTACACAGTTGGGCCCACTAGATAGAGCTAATCCCTATCTCCGGACAAAGTAAAAAGTCAAAGTCCCAGAATAAAAAGGCATTACCACACCATCCATCCGTGGGACGTAAAAGAAGAGATAGTAGAAATCAAAATTCATTAAACACGATAAAAAAACACCTCACAAAAGGTGGGAATAAATACACATGAATATCAGCTCGAAAGTCGATGCCCAACTTGGATTTCTTCAGAGATGACAGGTATCCAAATAGGAGATGAATACAAACTAGGCTGGCTGATAAGAAGTTTTAGATCTAGTATCTCCATTCTTTGATATATAATCACTCTCTCATGAGACGCAAAGTAACGACTGTTTTAGTCCCTGTTCAGTGGACTTAATACAGCGTCGTTAAATATCCAAGAAACAAAACAGCCAGAGAACCGAAGAAGATAAAATGCATTACATTTCGGAACTGAGGTTAGTAAAATGTGCAGGAATGATATCTGTATTTGACGCCGAGGTATGTGAGGACTTGTAAATGTACAGTGAAAATTGTAGCCCTGTTATAATGTCTACGTGATCGGAGATGGAATTTTTGTCGTGCTTTTTATGGTGCCGTTCCATTTGAAGTTTTGGAAAGGTGATTAGGTAGTTTGGTTGAAGGGCGGCTGAACCTGATTACTTTTCCAGGCTCCAAAGAATGATAGGAACACTGGTCTGATAAATTTCCACTCTCGAAACCCTTTTTTTTTAATCTTAGCTTCTCGTGGTATGTGCCAAGCTGCCGCTGGAACGCATACTTTTAAAGAACAAGTTGAATTTGTGCCGGCTCATAAATTCTGTAACTCTTCTCATTACGCCTTTATACCTTACGTTTTGTCTTTGCCAATTTACGTCATCTTATTGTTGCGTTATTTTATTATTTTCATTGTAATGCGGAGTCTGGAAGTTTTTGCACCAACTGGAAAAAAAATGGTGAATTTGTGCGTGATGTGTCACGTTACATGATTCAGAAGTTATGTGTTAGTCACTGGAATTACCTCTGTTTTTTAGTTGTAATAAGCCAAAGTGGTTTTATAGGGCTGTATTTTGTGTGTCAAAAATGAAGAGAAAATTTCTTAGACTATTAGCTTGAGTCGTGATAAAGAAGCCGATATTTTGGAAAGTAATAGTGACGTTTTTCAGTGTTACTGAGAAACAGAACGCCAGTTTCTAATGCAAAACTTCAGAGTTTGTGAATCTGTATGTATCTGTTTTTCAGATATGAAAAGAATTTTCCATTACAATTCCGTTAGTACAAAATATGAGTTCAACCGAGCGTTAAACCTTCAAATTTCGGTGCGTTACGGCAAAATACTGGTCGGTAAAGACCATATCTTTGGCCGATCAAGTGCCACATGAATCAGGCAAAAAGTTAAAAAGAATGCTAGTCGTAGGCGTCCTTTTTTAGAATTTTTTTCCCGATATTATATTCAGTTTTGTCTCGATACTTAAGCCTGTTAAGAGAATCTGCTAATTTCGAAAGATCGTGAACTATGGATGGTATTTGAACCCTGGGCTTTTCAAATACAAAGGAACAGTGCCAATTTCTCGACTGCGAATTTCGATAATATTTAAATAAATTGTAATGTTTATGGTCTTGTTCTTAAAAATCTTAGCAGCTGGTATCCTACAAATTTGCAAAGGCGTAGTTTCTTTTATTTAGGCCGAAGACTCAATAGTTTATAGCTTCTGGACCCTCGTCGCCCTTGAGATGGTAGTTATGCTTGTTCTTCTTTTGCCCGGTTCTGGTTAATAGCTCGAGTGTCTTTTTTGTGGCCCGATGGTGTTATAGCACAGGGCAGGTTGATTCTGTGTTGATACCAACAGGCTGGATGCTAGAGGCCACAATTAATTACTGGTGCTGTTCCAGGGAGTGAACACTAATAATGCCAATAATTAACTGTAGTAAAGCACGTAATTTGCACCGGTCTATAACAGACTAATTTTATTTTAATCTTTTACTGTATTTCGAAATCTGTATTATTTGTCATGTGATTTAATATTGGTAGATTCAAATATGTTTTAGATATGAAATAAATAAATATTTCCCTGATTTACTTCTCTGTTTAAATTGCATAGGCATTGCTTCTGCAGGATTATTTGTTGAAAATTTAGTGTCCGTTATTTTTAGCCGAAATAAAATTGCGTGCTTCAAGGTGACATCAAAATCGTACAACGTTGCAACACGAAAAGCTGAGTCCAGACGAGTGAAGATAGCTCAGAACTTGCACCGTAGCAAAGTGAGCAATGCTGTATTGTTGATAAGCGGAGGTGAAATAATTACATGGCCTTGAAGCATACAATATGGTGACTGATATTATATATGCTATTCAAAATACATTTTGAAAACCGGGGTCTTTGTTTTTCGACACTAGAGAAGGTTGGGCCTGAGAGAAATTTGAAGTCAAGATACGACTTTGGATTCGCATATGGACAGGAGGATAATATAACCGTGAATATTAGGTAAAGATGGTGTGAAGAAGTGGACTAAATTTAACTGACTCAGAGTAGGAAACTAATGTGGGCTCTTGTTAAGTACAATAATGCGGTTTCATAAAAGGCGGCGACATTTTTGACCAGCTAAGCAACTAAAAGTTGGAGTTAAACTACTTTTTCTCTGTCGGTTTTATGAAACCGTAAAGAACCCAGTGTTTGAGCTCAGTAGCCTTACAGGATGGTTGGATGGAATATAATTTGAACTAGGCTTGCGGTACATTTAACTTTTGAACCGAGATCTTAGACTAAATAAATCCCATTGAAAGAGATGGAAAGTTTTTAAAGCATTTTCTTCTTCTTCTTCTTCACCTGCTATGGGCGGACACGGTCGTCAGACAGCGAAGCTCGCCATTTCAACATAACTATCGGGGCGGGTTTCAAATGAGGAAACATCTCTGGTACTCGGTGGATAGAAGGCTGGGTGGCCCCAGAGCCGGTCATTCCATAGTTTAATCATTGTACTGACCGAGATCTCTAAGTTGTGGTCTAGGCAACACGGAGTTTTCCTCCGGGGGCTTCCCCGGTTTCTCCGTGGCATCCCAACAATTACTCCATTCACACACAGAAGAAGGCAATGGCAAACCACTTCTGGATCATCTGCCAAGAACGTATATGAACAGGTCCCAGTCCGAGAAAAGGATGGAAGGATCCTGTTCATATGGACCTGTCGTCAGACAGAACACTAAATAAATAAAATGGCAGGCACATCAAGGATTGCTTTTAAAAGAGGCTACTGTTGGGAGCTTAAACTTAAGATATATTTTATTCCTCTATTTTACAACAAACTCTCGCAAATTAATTTTATAGACAAACTTTTCCGCTTTATTTAATTGAATTGACATGCTATTTGAGATGCATCTTGAACTTAAAATTTGTGATAAGTGGGACACCTGAAACTACATGTGTATTGTTCGAAAATCGAGTCTTGACGCCAATTTGACATGCTTCCTCTCGAAACCGTTGCATCGAGCAACTACTATATGGAACCTTGGTGGTATAAGTGGTATAAAGTTGCATAACACTGCTCGACATTGGTAAAGAACGGTAATATATGTGCTTATAAGATTATCGTAATAAATAAGCAGTTTTATTATTTAAATAAGGAATTTTTTATTTCTATTACTCAATGAGGATTTGTATATTAGTAGATTATCATAATTAAGTTTAAAAAAATATTTTAATTTAGTTTATTTCAAGGAAAACCAGGGCGAAATATGGACGATTTCGCTAATTACATTGGCCTGTGTAGAAGGATTGCTTACGAAATTAGTTTACCTTCGCATCTCTAATAGGTAACATTGTGTTAATTAACGTTAAAAGCGAGGTTGAATCGAACAGGGGTCAGGTATTTCAGTACTCTGTCGACCCACTGGAATTTAAACACCATATCTCCGTAGCAGAGATGACGTCAGAAGCTGGCAATAAAAAGCATTCGTAATTCACAGTGCCATGTTCTTAAGGTTTTTTGACCTTATATAGCCTGTCGAAACCACTACCTACCTACATGAATACCTCACCACTTGGTTCGGTATCTGATCGAGGTGTTTTGTGCTCTTAAAGAACCGTTTTTTTTTACTAGAATGACACTTTGCCTGCTTATTCCTCTCAAGGGGTACAGAGACTAACAAGACGTGTGAAGGTGAAGTTTTCGTTATGGTTAAACATGACTTTGCGTAGGGGGAGTCAAGGTAAAACTCCTAACATTCTTTACCTCGGCACTAAATTGACGTGAGTAATCAGCTTCATGCTCTGGCTGCTTTAACCCGGGTAAGAGAGTCGATGAGTAGCAGAGGCAGTCTTAAACGCGGTGCCGCGGAAGTGACTGAGTGGGGAATCCTCCATGACGACGTCATCACCTAGCCAACGTGAAGATCATTGACCCCAGGTGTTCCTGACATCACTGTCGCCGATTGGCAAGGTCAGAGGACAAATTGTGGTAAATGCACCAGAATTGTTGCAGAATGTTTAACTCTTGCGAATTTGTGTTGTATACTATAGAGTTTTGTTGCTGGGTTTCGATTCCACTGATTGCTGATATTTCTAAATGGGTCAGCCCGACTCCTCATGTAAAAATAATATTTCACATCTGCTAAGCCTCGTGGTCTAATTTATTTATGGGTACCGATATGTAGGCGAAGTATTTTATTATTACAGTTGCAAATTGGGAGCTGGTCCTGACCGAATTAATCCTCTGTTTTTCTTGATACTCGTTAGACCAGTGGTCCCCAACCTTTTTTGTGCCCACGGGCACATTTGAGAGTTTATGAGATCGTGGCGGGCACCAACCAATTAACAAAGCCAAATTTTCTTTTCTCTGGACAAATAAGATATGGACACCAAATAATACACAAAACAACACGACGTTTAATGATACAAGAAACCACGCAATAAAAATCAAAAATACGTACTTTTATAAGTACAATTATTATTACTCAAGTGAGAAGTTAGTGTGATGTTTGGCACTGCATTTCTTCGGCCAGTTTTTCAAATTTGGGAGTGTAGGATGATGTTGCTGCTCACAAACGATCGTCAAGATGGGCATTAGTAAGTAGAGATCTGTTCTTTGATTTTATAATGTTCATGGTTGAACGGCCTTCATTATTCAGTATAACCTCTTTCCTTATCAACGCGGGCACCTAAAAAAAGCCTTGGAGGGCGCCAGCGGGCACCGCGTTGGGGACCACTGCGTTAGACCAATATAAGACGACATGCGACATGCCAGCGCGTTTCCGAGATCTAAATCATGCTTATGATTGTCCCCTTAAGCAATGATCAGTTCACTTTCGTTCATTTATTTCTGTGGCAGTCTGATTCAGCAGAACTCATGAGCTGTGAGCTGTGCACTACTTGGGCTTGTCTATCTTGTTTTCGATGCCCGTGTATACGAAAATGTTTTAACGAAAAGTTGAATATGCAATTCTACATGAAGAACACTGATTGAAGATCATCTGAGATCAGAGTGCGGAGGGGAATATTTTGACCCAAGAGAGAGGCAGTAACTGGAGGATGGAGAAAATTACGTTACGAGAAGCTTCATAATTTATCTTCACCAAAAATTCAGTAGTCATATTATGGATATGGTTTATTGATAGGCGCTTATGGACTTTTTGTTGAATCGTCAGGTTCCAGATGAGCGACTGTTAGATTCTCGAGGACTCTGCTCCATGCAATTATCAGTCACCATAACAATCGAACTTCATAACACTTTCCGTGTATTCGGAAAAATTATGATAGGATTTACAAGTAGGAGAGGATGTTAAATGTTGTTAGTTTGTGGTTTTCCATTTTTCCTGGTGCCCTTTTAACATGGGTAAGTTAGTTTTTGTCATGAGTGCAGCGAGCGTCGAGCAGAAAAGTAGCCGTTACTTGGTGTTTTTCAAACCTTATTAGTCGCACGAAATGTCGGCCGTCAAAGTCGTTGGTCTGTTTTATTGTTTAACTGAACCAGCCTCCTCTCACGCAATCAAACATCTGCTTCGGGACAAAAAATAAAATAAAATGAAAGATCCACTCTCTAGAAGGCAGGCAAAGAGCATTGTTATGGGCGCGTTATAAGTCAGAGAAGGGAATGATCATAAACAAGATGGAGGCGATGTTCTGTTCTCTGAAATAAGTTTTGTGTTGTGGATAGAATATTTAATTTTTTACCTAAGTGGTCCTGAATGTTGTGCATACTGTTTTATCGACACGGTTTCTTGACTTTAATAATGTTAATGGTACAACCTCGTTCTAGTCTTTGCCTCTTCTAATTGAGGTTTTCTGATATATTAGATGGGTAATCAGCATCACAAGACGTCAGCCTTTACAGCACAAGTGTGAAACCGCATAAAATCATCCTGGTCGCTAGTGGGGTTTGACGTTGTTATAGCTTAGACCCATGTTTATCAAAGTGTGAACCGCGAACCAATGGTATCCGCCGAAAAATCACAAAAAATATTTTGAATTACTTTAATAAATCTTAATGATGTTGGCAGATAATGTCAGATAATTCTTTAAATTACTGTATTACAAGTTCAGGCTTTATTCCAGTAGGTGTAATTATAATAACTTACATATAAATTAGCAGGAAAATTACATTATTATATTATATTACAAACTTTATGTCATTAAGCTTCCTCAGTAATTATAATATAATTACTGAGGATATCAAAATATTATTTTGATATCCTTAAATCACCTGTGTGTTGTGTTTATGGAAGTTATGGACTAATGCCATTTTGAACACCTACACTAGATTCGCGAATTCACGAAGTGCTAGTGTTGACGTATATAATGGTTTAGTTTATTAAAATGTATTTATTTCATTCACTGAATATATGTATACATCTTTTTGGGATCACATTGCCTGTAATTGAGCAGGACTGTCGCTTAAGCCCGAACTTCATGTGTAAATTGTACAATCACGTTTCTGTAACATTTTGGTAAAACATAAACAAATATTATCTGCGAGAATTTTCCGAAAACCGTTTTTATTTCCTGATATTTTATGACTTTTGCCCCTTTACCTCAGCACCCGTGAATTTGTTCTTAAAAGTAACTAATAGCATACATGTTAGAGGCCTTCTTAAGAAGTTGATGACCGCTCATCTGGTCAAGAAATTCGTAGTTGAATTCAGTCCGCGCCCTCGTCGTTTGTTTCTTTTCCTTTCCTTATAGTAGACATAGGTTTCCAAGTGGTTTTCTGACTAAAATGTATCTGCATTTGTCTTATCACCCATTTGTGCTACGTACCACACCCATTTAATCATCCATTTTATCACTCTGATTAAACCTGTTAAGTGACTTGGTCTGTCATAATTATCCTAGTAATCTATTCTTTTGTCGCCGATAATTTTTAGTCGATTAATCCAGTGACAACCACTTCATTATTTTCAAGGTGCTACTACTGCTTACAGCCTACACCAGAAGTCCTCACGTCCGTTGTGTGATACTTCTGATAGGAAATTAAAAAGTACATCTCTTAGTTGGTTCGAAGCTCCTTTCGTAGCGGCTGACATATGAACGATTAGTACATGTTTGAAAACTTTGTAATAAAATAAACCTATGTCTAAAATATAATGAGTGTAGGCTAAAACTGCATTTGCAAATCTAGACGATTTATGAATGAAATTATTATAGCGATTGACGTAATGATTTGTTTTATTATCGGATTGTTTTAGACGGAATTTATAAGGCTTGATTATTTATCAGATCTTTTTCGTGTTCCCAAACTTTGTCCAAAGACATGTTTCATTACATGTCGATTCGTTCCAGATATTTTGAATAGATCACAAGCTGTAACCTCTCCATCATAAAAGTGTCGCCGTCATGTCACTGTCAGAGGCTCTCTAGCTGAGAGCGCTCTGGTGTCAATTTACTGCAGCGTGTGTGGTTTGTGTTACGTTCCCCCCGTGCCTTATGATATCAGTAGATAACTACAACAATGCACAACTTTGGGTGGCTTCGCACGTGTCACATCATCCTGCCCTGCTTCAATTTAAAAGTGGTCTATAACCTGACTTCCTCCTTGTCCTTAATCCGTTCCACAATCTCGGCGTTCGATGATAGTTCATCCCCCCCCCCCCCTTCATTTTAAAATTATGCCGCCATGATGACTTCCAACGTCTAAGAATGAATAAATTCGAAATGTTATTTGTAAAATAAATCAGGTGACACTACGTTAAACTTACATAATAGGCAGGGAATTTTTGACAAGTTAAGAGAATTCAAGCTTTAGAATAAGATCTGCGTTAAATGGGGAACGCTGCGATATTGAATCTTTAAACACTCCCACCTTCCTTTAAGACGGCCGTGGTAAAGAGCTTTATCAGGGGCTCTGTAATACTGTTTGCTAACTAAGCCTACAAATTTACGTATTCCTTTGAATTAGAGGCATGCATGAATCGAGATTTTAGAACTCCACTCGGCCCGTTCTTTTAATGCTTAAATGCTACGAGGGTCGCTCATTAAGTAATGCCCCACATTTTTTTCCTCAGAACATATTTATTCAAGATGGCTCAAATTTAGTGACAATATAAATCAATGTTTCCTTTACACATACTATTTTTCCACATAGTCCCCATGAACTTGTACGGTTTTACGCCAGCGTGGAACAAGTGCATGCATGCCTTGCCGGTACCAGCTCTTGTCCTGTGCACGTAGCCATGTCCTCACTGCTTGAATAACGCTCTCGTCATCTTCAAACCTTGTTCCGCGGATAGCATCTTTAAGTGGCCCAAAGAGATGGAGTCGGAGGGTGGATGGGGCAGCACCGTTCAACCAAATTTGGTGATTTCTTCCCGGGTTCTCGGACTTGTGTAAGGGCGTGCATTGTCATGCAGGAGCAAAATTTCTGCTGGATGCTTGTGAGGCCGAACTCGTCGGAAACGCTTCTTGAGGGTTTCCAGGGTCATAATGTACGCGTCTGAATTGATGGTCGCACCTCTTGGCATCACATCCACAAGAATGACCCCATCACTGTCCCAAAAGACAGTCATCATGACTTTTCCGGCGGAGGGAGTTGTCTTGAATTTCTTCTTTCTCTGTGATTGAGGATGATGCCACTCCATCGACTGCCTTTTTGTCTCCGGCTCAAAGTGGTGTATCCAGGTTTCGTCACCTGTAATGATCCGGGACAGAAAGATCTCTCCCTCAGCATCAAAACGCTCCAACAATTCAGAAGAAATCGTTTTCCTTTGAATCCTGTGGTCTGCTGTGAGACTTCGTGGAACCCATCTTGCGCACACCTTCGAATATGCAAGAGCCCGGATAATTGCAATTACACTTCCATTACTGACTGAAAGCTGTTGGGCCAATTGTCGAGTTGTGATGCGCCGATCCTCACGAATAATGGCATCCGCGCGGTTCAACATGTCTGGAGTGGTGGCTGTGGCAGGACGCCCAGAGCGCGGCAGATCACGGAGCTCGGTTTCTTCACTTCCTGAAGCTTTAACTCTCTTAGCCCAGCGACCAACGGTGCTCCTATCGACTGCACAGCTTCCATACACAGCACACAAACGTTTATGAATGTTCACCACAGTTTCTTTTTCAGCAAAAAAGAATTCAATTACAGCTCGTTGCTTGTAACGAGAGTCGTTCACAGACGCCATTTTAACAGTTCACTACAGCTCCGCTATCGGTTTGAATCATTTGAAACTCCGTACACGAACGCGGGAAACATCAAATCTCAAGCATGTAAAAGTGCACTTTTCTATCTTCATTATTGGCTGAGAAAAAAATGTGGGGCATTACTTAATGAGCGACCCTCGTAGTAATCCTTGGATGAATTATTTAACGACGCCTCTAGAACATCTGAGGTCATTTTGGGGTTTGAGGAACGAAACAAATTTATCGGATACCAAGTTTGTAAAGTGTTATCTCAAAGTATTTCTGGGAGAGGCATCTAAGAAAATTCCTGAGAAAACTGAATCGATGGGACTTGTTTTCGAAGTCTGGCAGTGTCAGGAGCATAGGATGATCAACTACGAATAACTTTTTCTTTGCGAGAAAAAGAACCGCCCGAAAAACCCCCCGAAATGTTCTATCTAACCTGGCGCCGACTTGGAGGACTTAGTGGTAGGTCGTAGGATAATATTAAAATGGATAATAGAAAACAGAGTGTGTGAGTAGGGAACAGTGGACGGTTAATGAACCTTCACTTTCCACAAAAAACGCGAAGAGTTAATTAGTTTGTGGTCCTATCTGCAATAAATTAACCACACAAACCAATGATGCGTTTGGTGACTTGAAGTATGTCCTGCAGGTATGAATTCAGATTCTGACGCTCGTTAATCTTTGTGTATGGTCAGACATTTGAACCAGTATTTACGTTCTTGTTAAAGACAAATCCTTCTGCGCATCGTAAATGACAGGATACAAACCGCGGCCGCTTTGGACCCGTTTTCCTTTTCAATACGTAGCTACGTAGCAGAAGTAAGCAGTGCACGTGCCCAGAGCACTTCCCGATCTTGGCGGAAACAGACCACCAACATGGGCGAGTAAGCACACGCCTTATCTTTCGTTTGATAGAAGAACCACAATTTTGCCGAAACTGATCTGAGGTTATTGTTCTCATCCCCTGTGCTCTCTTTTAGTTTTGGTTCCGGTAGATTGTACATGTTTTTATAGGGCTGCTTCCCACAGTTGAACATGACGCTTCAGATGTTTAGGAAAATGCGTTGAGTTCAGTTCAGTTTAAATCGAGGACATGTTAAGGTAGGCTGTGTATGAGTGAGCGGGTTTCGTGTTTACTTTAATTTGCATCATTTTTTTCGACCTTCAACAATGTCTATATCATTGCCATCACTAGGTCTACTACCACTCTGATCACCATTACCAGTTGTAAGAACCATCAACAGCAGCAATCATTATCATCACTACTGTCATCATTTGCACTGTCATCTTAATTTTCACTCCTTATTACTTTGACTGTCCAGGCTGATTAGTATTTTGTCCTATACACTTGCTTTGGTATTAGAACAGGTTGTGTATGGTTTTGGAATATATTTTACTATATAATCTCAGCTTATGTGAGATTAAAATAGTTATAATATAACCAGTTATTTTATTGAATGGGCATTTGTTGTGCTGTGCATAAAGTTTTACTGTTAGGATCATATAGTATCGTGTTAAGTTAGCACGTAAAGGATCACAGCTGTGTTGTGAAGTACCCTGTTTTATTCAGTGATGTGCCCTCTTTGAGCCAGACAGAATTAATTGTTGTGTATTTGTGTTTGCAGGAATGCACTGCCAGTTTGTGGAAGATCCATGGCACCACAGCCATCAACCATGTTGGTCTCTGCAGTCTGCATTTGGCTGCTGCTTTCAGCCACACGACTGCATGCAGGTAACCGCATCAGAGGACAGACCCTCATTATCGACATTTCGG
This sequence comes from Zootermopsis nevadensis, assembly GCF_977971745.1. Taxonomy (NCBI): domain Eukaryota; kingdom Metazoa; phylum Arthropoda; class Insecta; order Blattodea; family Termopsidae; genus Zootermopsis; species Zootermopsis nevadensis. Next base: position 7,910,414 of record NW_028259148.1, on the reverse strand, counting down.
AATTTGCTGACCCTACAGATTCTGGTTACCAACAGTGTGGGTTAAAATGCTACTTTGGTCATGTGTGAAAGTTTGAGGTATTTACGAATGGAGCTGATTCTTCTAATTACATCAACATAATTGTCTAGGGGGTACAAAAATTGGTTCATGTCGAGGCGTTCCAAGCAGAACTCATAATGGCTAATTTCCTATTACATATACTTCAATTTCTACAAATGTTCTGTTGTTTATATTATATTTAAGCATATAAATTGATTGTTATTGTTTTTAAAGTTTTTTGTTTGTTTTTTAATTTCTATTTTGCTTTTCATATCCATTGGAGTTGAAATGTGCTTAGCATAACTTCTGTACCTAAATTTATCTGTGAGCGTTGTCGAATGAAAGGCCAACATTTATGTGTGTCTTGCTTACCGAATATGAGACCTAGATTACCACGTACCACCTACTCAGAAGTATTTGAAATAAACTTTTTAAATGATCTGTTACCTGACATTTTGCCGAGGTCAAGAAAGAGGGGAGCTGTACCTCCACTCACCCCAAGTGCCTTTACGGCACATAGCGGGACAAACTTTACTTTACCTAACATTTAACATTTCTCTGGTTGATATATCCGTGGGGAAATCATGAGTGTTGAAATTATCATTATTCACAGCATTACAGAATTAAAAGAATAAAGAATATTATGAGATCCGGTGTTTTGCCTGAAATCACTCATTTATTGTTTACTTTCATAAAAACTGTTTAATTTATTGCAACAGATTTTGTCATAAGAAAGTAAATGAATATTTTAGCAAGTTTAATTTTGTATTTCTAGAGATGGGCTTGTGGTTTGTGCGCAGTCCAGAGCCAATTGTAGCTCCTCCTGGCGATGAAGTTGTGTTTGAGTGTTCACTAAATGTTCCGGCCGAGCAGGTGCGGTGGAGGCATGATGGTCGATTCCTGCACCATAATCATGGCAATGAAACAAGTTCCTCAGGTTTAGGGAACCACAGCACCAAGAGCAGTCATCTGGTGGTAAGAGTTCATGATGAACATCAGGCAGGTGACTACCAGGTATGAATAATAATTTCACTAACTAACCAATTAACGTAAGATTTGAGGTTTTCACAGCGGTGAGTATGAAGATTTCTGTCTTCTGGGTTGTTGCGCTGTGTAGTCTGGTTGATATTAACCAACGTTTCAGAGGTCATACTGCCTCCGTCATCAGGGCGATGAATATTCAGAATATTCACAGCGCAACAACCCAGAAGACAGATATCTTAACCAATTAACCTTTCCTCTGGTAATAGAACCCACAGGTTCCACATTACTTTTACCAATATCAACTGTGGCATGCCGTTCTGAACCAGTTCCATCCACTTCACATCTTCAGAACTTTTTCCTGGAGTTTTTTATTATCATGCCGCCTCCTCTCTAGTCTTCCAGATAGCTGCTTTCTAAGAGATTTTCCCTCCAACATTTTATTACACACGTTTCTTGTTTCCTGTTCCTTGTTTATTGTCGCATCCAAGTTATATATATGTATGCCTAGCACATTTGATCTTTGTTATTTTTTCATTTTAACGAGATTAGATGGAAATGTGAAAATCACACAAATTTCGTTCTTATGTAATGTCCTGTGTTCTCTGCTCATTTAATATCTTCTGTTTTAATTTTAGTACAGTTTCTAACTAAACAGACAAATCGGAAACTTCGGTCAGTTGTAGTTTGTCTTGTTAGTGTATAAAGTTACTGTACGTGGTCACATGACTTATTTTTGAGGTGGCTGTTTTCTGGGTTGTAGTGCCATTTAGTCAGGGCACCCTGAAGATTGAGGCAGCAAGCGCCTCTGAAATGTTGATAAACTTCTACCAGACTACTAATTATACGAGGCTCGTCCACAAAGTAAGTTTCCCTGGGGCCGTTTACAGAAACAAAACACAATTTTATGGAAATATTTATTGCAACAGATACAGCAAGTGTCCAGCTATTTTTCAACATATTCGCCACCGGAATTGAGACATTTGTCATTCCGTGGGACCAACTTTTGAATACCTGCCGCCTGGGATTGGAACCACTGTGTGACAACCATCTCCGCCTCTCTGTCATTCTCAAAACGCTGACGCTGACCGGACAGGAATTTCTTGAGGTGTAGGAAAAGATGGAAATCACTGGGAGCGAGGTCCGGGCTGTAGGGTGAATGATTAAACACCTCCCAGCTGAACTCCTGCAGGAGACTTGCTGTCCGTCGAGCCGTGTGCGGCCTAGCGTTATCACTGACCGCTCTTCACAGTCGGCGGGAGCTGGAATAAGAACCTCCATCTTCAACAGCTGCAACGATGCTACTGTTAGAACGCGGGAAGTACCGTTAGTGCATGCGCCATGCTACGTCATTGCTCTATCACGTACGAACAATCGATTCGCGCAATATAAGGTTTGCTAGCTGTGGGACGAGTGGGAAACTTCCTTTGTGGACGCGCCTCGTATTTTGAGGAAGTGGCCCCTTGATATGTATTATAACTATGAATATTTTGAATATCCAGTCATGGACAGCTGATGAATGATGGTCCTCTAACTTGGAGGTTAGATGGGGTAATAAGCTTTCACTGCTAGCATGTTAAGATACACAGGGCCTCAAACTTACAAGCTCTTGTGGACGTAATAATGGACCTTCAGGTTGCATAAAAGGTGGGAGTTTTCTGATCAGCTAAGGGGCTGTTAGCTTTTCAAGAAAGATTGCTCCATGGAGCTACTGTTTGTTGTTGCTGAGGAGAAAAGTCTTAACTTTGATAGTGCAAACCCACACAGAAGTAAACATTACATTGTGTTGAGTTAAAATCTTAAAGATTTGGCAAGGTCCACATCTTAACCTCACAACATTCATACACACTGCCAAGGTCATGGCCTTTCTCCTGAATAACAGACAATACGTTAAATTTCAAGTGGTGTGTTTATTTGTTGTATAATAATGAATTCTGTCTATGTGGCTTGGATGGACAAAAGAATAAAATTATACTTAATTTTTATGGGGAGACTAAGAAGTAGTCACCTAGAAGATGAAGGAGGAGGTAGGAGGATTATATTAAAATGGATCTTGCAAAGGAGGTGTTTGTTGACCATGCACTTTCATGTGAAAGTGTTTGCATTTGACAAATTGTGGGTTGCTGAGTGCAGAAGTCATAGCCATTTTGTATTAGTGTGATTACATACTCTGAGATGTTAAAGGCTCACCAACTGTCCAATCTAACCTAACCAAACCTAACCATAATTCTGAAGTAATGTTTAAATACTTCCAGTGTGTTGCATGGATTGGGGCATCAGCTCTGGCCTCAGTACCAGCGAGACTAAGCCTGGCTGAACTACGAGCATTCCCCCAGCAGTCTAGCCAGCAGTATGAAGTGGTGGCTGGCAACACTGTGGCATTACATTGTGGAACACCTTATAGCAACCCACCAGCATTAGTACAATATTACAGGAACAATGAAAAGCTACAAGGTAAAAAATTCTTCACTAAAAGTTTTTTCAACTATGTTACTTTTAACCTGTGATTTTTAAATTTAAAAATAGAAAAATATTTGAGAATTAGTTACTTTGGATTCAGCAAATTAATTATGGATATTTAATGACTGAACAATAATCTATCCTGTTAGCCATGTGGTGTGTAGTACACATTGCCTTGGGCCAATTCCATACTGGAATCATGGAAGGAAGTCTGTGACATGTTCAAACTAGGGGCTGTTGCTACTGATGGTAGGATGATCCCATCAGGTAAATTTTCTTTTATGAAAAGATTGTTGTTTGGTTGAATGCTGGGAGTGGAACTCAGATGGATTGAAATCACTTTTGGGAAGGGGGGAGATCATTTTCATTGAAGTTTTCCATGATTGGGGTAGGTGGGCCATGCCCCTTTTGTATTATACCTTGGCATTTGCTTTAAAACTGAGGAAAAACACAGAAAACCTGTCAGAGTAGCCAGGTAGTCATTGCATCGACTCCGCTGTCTTTTTGGCATGGCCTCAGCTGACCTGCTGAGGATCAGTGCACCTTTTGAAAGTCTTTGCTAGCCGAGTAGCATAGTGCAGTGTTTTAAAAAATCTTGATCACATAACCCTTAAAAATTAAATTAAATCCGTGGCGTAACAGCTCCAGAGAGCCAAAGCCGACTAGCTTGACTGCTGGCCTCACGTTCACATGCCTAAGCAGAGGTGAACGATCATCCAACCAGATATAGAGTGACATGTGGTCAGCACAACGAACCCCCAGCCATTGCTAGCTTTCCTGACTGGATTACGCTACTCACTGTAGCTCCCCAATTTCCTCACGATGCTGGGTTGGCACCGGTCCCATACACTGGTCGAAAGCTCATGAGAAAATTTCTTCTTCCCCGAGACTCGAACCAGCGCGCATTCCGTATCGCCGGTCTGAAGCATGATGCCTCAGACCGCGTGGCTACGGTGCGGGACTATCACATAACCCTTTGGCCACTGAAATATTCACCAAATATACCAAATCAGAATGGGATAGTTTTTTGTGCTACTTGATATTAGAGAAATAATCATTGCTTTATTATGCGATGGATTTCTTATTGTACTCTCATGAAGTAGGGTTTGTGTTGTTATTTTTTGTCTTTTTCTTTGTGCAAGATCTAAGCTGGATCTGAAATAGTATTGTGCATCTTTGGTAAACAAATATGCTTTTCTGTGTATCAGATTTTCAAAGATCCGTTGTGTATGTGTGTGTGTGTGTGTGATAACCCATATAAGGTGTAAATATTATTTTAGGAGAAGAAGATTCTTAATTAAGGAAATGATGTACCTCCTGGAAATACCAAGTTCTACAGAGCACAGTTTGGGAATAATTCTAGGGCTGTAATATTTTAGAATGTGAAAGCACACAGTATCTTGTAACTGTTGTGCTAACAGTTTCAGCTAATATGGAATTCCTTGCCTCTATGGGCACACTAATCCTGCAGAATGTCACATCCCAGGATACAGGAAGTTACCATTGTGCAGCCACCAACTATATCACGGGTCAGACAGTATCATCACAATTCAATATCATGTTGCGGGTTGTGCCTCAGGGAGTACAGGAGGCTCCCCACTTCCTCAACACTCCATGCACAAACTACACTATTCAAGCAGGTAACTCATGTGTCCTATGTGTGATCTCATATTAACTTTAAAAGTTAGTGTGACTGGTAGCTGCCATCCATCGCGCTGAAGTTACTGAATACTCTTTTAGTTTCAAAAACTGTTACCAAACATGTATGTGGACTGTGGTCCCTAATAAAATGCATGTTGTACACAGGTTCAAATGTAACGCTGGAATGCAGTGCAGTGGGTGACCCTCCTCCGCAGGTAACTTGGCACAAATCTGGTGGCACAATACCCCCAAATAGGACAGAACTGCTTCCTGGAGGACTCCATCTTAGCCATGTTAGGAAAGGAGATGAAGGGGTGTACATATGTGATATGAGTAATGGAGTGGGGCAGCCAGTCAGACATTCGGCCATGTTGTATGTACAGGGTAAGCACACACCATTTCTTTTTATTCTCGTGTATCTTCTCATAATCTCTTCTCTTTTGTCTTTTGTTTTTCTTCTCGGGACCTGTAGTAAACACCCTCAATCTTATGTTGTTCCGAATAAATTCTCTTTCATTTCTGTTATATGAAATTTTAACATAACAGAAAATGCATGGCCATTAATAATGCTTTATATTTCAAATGATGATAGAACCTCCAGTGATTGTGAAGGAGTCAAGGAATCAGATGGTAAAAGAGGGAGGAGACATGCAGCTGGACTGCCTGGTTAGTGGTTCACCTGCACCTAGAATCAGCTGGCTGCTGAATGGAGAGCCAGTCGCTAATGATAGCCATGTGGGAACTACAGGTGAAGAGCACTAGCTATTAATGTTGTACGATGGAATAGTAGAATCTCGTAAGAGAAACATCTCTGTATGGAGTTAACAGATTTTTAGTTGAGTAAAAATAAAATAATGGTATTTTAACAGAGTTGAAGGTGGCATGAGGAGGAAGGATAAACTGCAAAAGTAAGTACTGTGTATACGTAGAATCTTGAGACATCAGATGTCGTCATGATGGAATTTTTATTGAATCCTTCCATGTAAAATCAACACATAAAAATGCTCTTTTTGACCATATTCCATTGAATTTCAATAAAAGTTGATGAACTTGTAGACCTTATGGATGTGAGTAAAAATGCCAGTTTTTAGCTCTCTACTTTTTTTCCATCAGGCATTTAAAATTTGAAAAGAAAGACTATTTTTAGCACTGCATTTGTTGTAAAAATTGCACTAACTCTCCCTAATTGTACTAGAGTATGCATTCTGAAGAAGGACTCAGTACCGTGGAGTTAGTTTAGTTAGTTACATATGTATTTAATGAAATACAAGCAAAGAAGACTGAAGTGTATAGTGATATCCCTGTCATTAATATTAATTAAATTTTTCATTGCTAGAATTGTAAAATCCTGGGGATCATATTTGAAAAATCTTTGTGCATGGAGGTGCAGTACACCTGTACACTCTTATATAAAGAAGACAGACATTAAGTTGTGTGTCTTGTCTTTCATCCTGATTCATTTGACTTTCAATGAAGAAGAATGTGCTGCATCCAGTAATATTGTGTTATTCTTTTACAGCAGAAGGGAAGCTAAATATCACCCAAGTAGAAAAGCGCCATGCAGGAATCTATCAGTGTTTTGCTACCAATGAGCTGGGCTCGGTGTATGGCTCTGTGATGTTGCAGGTATTACCAAAACAAGTGACAGCTATGCCTACAAGTGATCTCCTGCCAGGAACAGGGGAACTAGAAGGTATGTCATACTGCTGAGTCCAAAACTACATATGAATTGGCAGGCTCCTTCATAAAAATGGACTCAACACTTGTCATCTGATGAGATGTTTATGTACTTTTTGTAGGTAGTTATTTTTACTGGTTTCTGATAGAGTTACTATGTTCTTTATGATGTTTATATTTTTGTCTAATAAATTAACGTTGTCAGAAAAGATCAACAACAGATGCATTCCATTCATTCTTGATTCTCATTGGCTTTCCTAATGATGGCACATTGTAAAGTGAATTGCAGTGACAGTTAAGTTAAAGCATTCCTTCATTTAAAACTGTCATGAATATGAAATCTATCAGATAAATGTCTTTGTTGTGGGGTTCATCAAACTTCTACTAGACTACGTGGTGCAGTAATCACTTGTATTATCATTTATTCACTGTTTTTGCTGGTCAATAATTTCCCTTGTAATGCTAACATTTTAGCTGCTGTCAGTTTGAGTTCCAAGTAATTATTTCCTGAAAATATAGGTATGAATTTGTCATTAAAACAGTAACTTTATTTTCTTTTATTCTTTTTATACTCCATTTCTTTCTTTTCGCAATCCTTCATATTCACCTTCTGCACATTCTTCATCCTCTTCTTTTCTTTATTGACTTATTTTTATTTCACTCTTTCTTGAATGCCATAGTTCAGGATCTGAAAGGTTTATGTAATTTGTGTAGTCTTTGTTATGTTATCTTATCCTTTATAAATTATGACAACATGCTTTCAGAGCCCTTGGATGGTGGAGTGAACTTTGCCACTCCAGTTCCAACATCAGGTTTCAGAGGCCATGGCAGAAAGGATCATACTCGCAAAGGCAAAGGACGCAGAAAGGACCGGAAACATAAAGGCAATGGTAAAATGCACAAATAAATCGCTGTAGCCTTCATGTCTCTCTCTCTCTCATGCCCACACCCACACACCTACCTACATCTACATGTATAAATATACACTATGTTAAATATTTAGTGGTAATTGTTAGCATAAGTAATTTGGTTTCAGTGATACTTTATTTTTTACTGATTCATTTTATTGTAATGACAGCTGTTATGATTCCTCCAAGCCGCCCAAATATTACAAGACTGACAGACTCATCTGTGATGGTTCGTTGGGGAGTTCCCCCAAATAATGGTCTTCCAATCCAGTTCTTTAAAGTTCAGTACCGTGAAATGACAAGGACTGGCAATTCCAGACGAAGAGGTGGTGGAAGTGGTGCCCGCAGTAGAGGACCTTCTCAGGGCAAGGGCTCTCGCTGGATGACAAACAATGAAGATATCCCACCACATATACGCAGCTATGAAGTGGATGGACTGGAGACTGACCACACATATAGGTATATTTCTGCGTGTCTCATGAGATATGTGCACCGTGACATTATTTCAAATGAATGAATATACCATTTAAGCAAGTTATACACAGGTGCTAAATGAACGTGAAAATTACAGTAGGAATGCACCAGACTCACATTTTGGAATTTACCAGTTTAGATCCTGACCAAGAACTGGCTGTCCAGACTGGGTTCCTCAGCCACTTCAATGGCATTTCAGGACTGTATCTTAAAATAAGTTATGCTGTTTCCTCTCTGTTTATCATTCTCAATTATCTCACTGTATCTCATTTAATGTTACATAAAAAGTTGATACACTGACATAAAATAATCAGTCAACTAGGTGGATCAACAAAATTTAACTCTTAGTTACCACAACTCTTGATATTTTAATATAAGTGAAGATTTCTTCAAATCTCATTATGTTCTTCTATGATGGTGGTGCAATCTTCTGTATTTTGTCACAGAATCATTTCTGCTTTTGCATAATACACGACTTTCAAAGGTGGTGTTTATCATAAACAAGAAACTGTGATGTCAGGATGTCTGGGCTGTTGCACCATGTAGTCTGGTAGAAGTTTACCAACAGTTTAAGAGGTGTTTGCTGCCTGCGTCATCATCCTGATGATGGAGGCAGCAAGAACCTCTAAAATGTTGACTAGCTGAGTGATTATTAGATTCTGAAGAATGTCACTTCTGCATGGAGTCAGAAATGACACAGGAAGCACAGTAAAAAAAACATATACAAGCAGAAATACCAAGATAAGGTAACATATTTCTGATATGCTTATCTATGTATTGTACTTTGTCAAGTTGTTTTGAGTTTATGTGTCTTTCTGTGTGTATGGGAGTGGTATAATTTGCTACATTATTTTTGTCAGATTCCGCATTGCAGCTGTCTACTCAAACAATGACAATAAGCTGGGCCCAAACTCGGCCAGGTTCCACCTTCACAAAGGGCCCTTAAACAATAAGAATCCATTGTCACCCCCAGTCCTGATGCATACAGAAGCTGTCAGTGCAACTGCAATCAGGATCTGTTGGCAGGTATGTGCTTTATAGTTTGAGTCAGTCAGCATCTGTCCTTCCTAGTGGATGATAATAAAAGTATTACAATAGTAATGTGATGAAAACAAGGATGATTATGTGACTGGGGCATGTGGGACACATGGTGAAGTTGAGAAATGCTCAAAAAATTTCAGTCAGAAAACCTGAAGGGGAGAAATGTCTTAGGAGTCTTGAGCATAGATGAGAGGATAATGTTAAAATGGGTCTTTTTAAATAAATTCAATTTTAGGATGTAGTCTGAATTTGACTGGTGAAGGGTAGTCCATTGGCAGGCTCATGTGATTGCAATAACAAACCTTTGCTTTTCATAAATGCTATTGAATTTCTTGATCAATTGTGCTACAATCAGTGTGAAAGTATATCAGAAATGACTGACATTTGTATTGTATTTGTTTTCAGTACATGAGATCAGTGGCAGTTCCTGTGGAGGGTTTCTATGTTTACTACAGGGAAACAAGCAGCGCAGGCGATTATATTAAGGCAACAGTCGAGGGCGAGGCACAGCGATCATTTGTCATCACACACCTTCAGCCAGACACATCATATGACATCAAACTGCAAAGTTTTACTGTGGGGGCAGCCTCTGATTTCAGCATCATTCTCACACATAAGACTTTGCGTTAGTATCCGTTGTTTTTCTATAATATTATTTGTTTTGTTTGCTTTTATTGAAACTAACAGCAGGCAAGGCTAAATGATATCTTTGCATGTGTCATTGGATTATCTGTGCTAATGTTTTTCTTTAATTTTTCATCAATTGTTTATATGACTTGGCTTTTGCGAAGATGAGGATGAACTTTCAGGTTCCATAAAACACATTGATTATTAGCTTCTCAAAGAGGATTGTTTTTCTTATAGTTGGTTAGTTGAATGTGCTAACAGTTTATAAAACTGCAAGTTTTCATATATGCAGGTACCTGTAAAGCAAACTTTTGTCTTTCTGTTGCTTTTCTCCGTACAGTGTTTCATTTATTTATTTATTTTTTTAGAAAAGCACTGTAATACAGTAGATACAGTATCTTATTCTTGTCATGTTTTATTAATCTTTCCAGGTGTTCTGACAGAAACTCCTCCTTTGGCACCGGAAGTGGTGAGTCCTAATATGGCTGTGGGAGAATCGTCGAACACGCAGCTGTACTTAGTTCTGGGCGCTGTTCTTGGTGGTCTTCTGTTGCTGGTCATTCTTTTCCTTATCATCTTCATTTGTAACAGGCAAAGGAGTAACAGTCAGTCTTCTCAAGGTGAATTTGCCATCATTAGTTCAAAGAATCTCCTTTGCACAGAAAAATAACTGCACAGAGTATAATTTGTTTTTAATATCTCATGAGTATTTATGGTTGTCTTCCATGATAATGTGAGAATCTGAAGTAATAGTGTTTCAGTTATTGTATTTGTGGTGAAATATCAAATTTTCCACACTTTGTATAAGTATTTGTTTTCTCATCCTCGATCTCCACATTGTTTTTCATCCTGCGTATCTAGAAAGTGAATTTATGAATAGTACTGGTTATGAATATTAATAATAATTGTGTTGGTATATTATAGACCGTTTTCAGTTTTTTATATTAATACTGTATGAGTAATCGGTTATAGATTTTGAAAGTGTAAGTTTGCTTTTAGCATCATTTTAATTATGTGACCGTCATCATTTCTCAGCCTGTATTCCAGGCGAGTCCCAATCATATCTGCATGATCTTTATATGATTTTACAGTTAAGGGGTAGTAATGATGTTTTATGTATCTTTTTATTTTTATTGTGAATGCTTGACAGATGCAAATGAACATCAAGACAAATTCAGTGACCCAGCATTGCAGTTGGAAACTGTGAATGTGTTTGGACTGAATAGTAAGAATCTCTTAAATGGTTGTATGGTGCAAAATGGTTTTCTGCAAAATAATAGGATGAATATCACAAGCAACCCTCTGGCTGAGACTGATGAGGATAAGGTAAGAAGATTTGTAGTTCTGCATATGAATGTATTTATTATGAAATTATTTTTGTGTCTGAGGGTATCTTGTATTTTAGTATTGCTGATATTTTTGGATCAAAATTTTTGGTTTCTCACTAGGTTTTATACTCTGATAAGTAGAATTTTGTGCCTAATATTGACTTGTCCTACTGTAATTTCACATCTGATTGTATGAAACGTGATAGAACCTGATATAGCAGTAAAACAGACTGTAACAAACCAAAAATGTACTCATACTGCAGGGCAGACAGATGTCAGCAAGAAGCATACGATCATAACCAAGGGCATTTATAAGAAATGAAGTATCATTTCTGCTACTTGTGACAAGACAAATTTAGTATTAAGCATTATAATCGAGGGTGATAGAGCACCATACCATTTTGTTTCCACCAGGTATAAAGACAAATTCGTAAAATATTTAGCTGTAAAAAGACTTCAACATTAATAATAAAACCTATTCATGTAAGAAGCCATCTTCAGTGCCTCAGGAGAGAAATGTGTTAATTCTGGTAAACAGCTATAGATTTACCAAATCTTTGCTGCTTAACAAAAGTGATTTCTGTTCACTGTCTTTGAGTAACTAACATACAGTTTACAAAGACACTTCAATTTGAATAAAATCACGAGGGTGGTTCAGAGTAAGAAAGATAAACGTGCACAGATACAGTACATATAATCACAAACAGTTGCATATGTGACATGGGGAATGAGGAAGTGTTAAGTGTTTGTGTATCCATAACTCAGTTTTGAGATACAAAGAAGTAAATGTAATTAATGCACCAGCTGGTACTTGCTGCAGAATTTTTCATAATTTTTGTTTTGTCGCAGAACCAAAATGTAATGGAGATGGCATACTTGTCGAGGCAGAATAACAACTGTTCTGCAGGGAGTGAAGCTAGTGCCAGTGCAAGTGGTGCTAGTACATCAGGTGATGAGGGTACTCAGCCAAGCCCATCTAAAGTCAACGTGAGTGAAGCCACAAGTTGGCGAGTAGTAGCACCGGATAAAGCTGCGGAAGAAAACTATGTCTGATGTACACGGTGCATTACTTGGCACTAATACACTGTTTAAACAGTGATGTGAGTAAAATTTTATTTTTTGTGATATAGAAACTTGGTCCATGTTGGTCACTGTTTGGCAGTTTTTATTGGCCTTGTGAGAACTCACATACTTTCCTTGCCAAGTGAGGTGCCTGCAAATTAATGTATTTATTTTGCTTTGTCTGTGTTATAGCCCACTAGTCATAATATAGCCACAGTTATTTTTTTCTCCATCTGTTCCTAATACCCAAGTTATCCTCACAAGTGGTCCATTATTAAGCCAGTTGAATGCATTTATTGATGTCAGTAAAGGCAGCAATATGCTGACGGGTTTATGTTCTTATCCTGTATTACCTTTACAGTAGATGTAAAGGAACTGGTATATTTTAAAGAAAACGGAAAGATTTTTAGTTGCTAGGTCGCCTTATTTATTATAGTTTGCAGGCACCTGCCACCTTATTTGTACTTATAGTGCACATTGTGGATGTTGGTGCAATTGAAAGTCATAAAAATAATTTACAGTCTTACAGTAACATACAAAATTATACAAGGTTGTAAATTTTCTTTCTGTGTTTAACAAATATAGTTGTTTGTTAATTTTTGAGAGTATATGCACAAGTTATAACATTACATTTAAATTTACCAGTTAAATATAGAAAGTAGTACTTTTAATTGCATCATGTTATAGCGGAAACTTTACTGTCCAAGATAAACATTTGATATTTATATTAATACGAATTCTTCTTTATTTGTGTTTCCAGTCAGAAAACTTAAATTAATTATAGTATTTTCTTCAAAAAATTTCCTCAATTTTAAAATGCCATCAGTTGTAAGACATGCCCTTGATTTAGTAATAGGATTTTAACTACTGTCAAATTTCATTACTGTGAAGCACTGGGGACCAATCATTTTGGACTTTGAATGGAATGGTTTTCTATTATATAACTTCCACTGCCTCCACCGTCTGCTGGGTATTGTATAGCATTCTCAACATATGAACAGTATACAGGAATGGTATTGGGAGTGAGTGAGTGGTGGTTGGTAATTAGGATACTTGCATTAAGTTATGGAAGAATGTGACAAGATATGATATATATAGAGGAATGTGCATTTTATAATGTAAAATTATTCATTTGATCTGCTGACTAATGATAAAAGTCAGAAGAACAGCAGCCTTGATGTTAGGGATTCTGAGGAGAGCTGCGGGTCTTGGGATTAAGACACTGAAGTCTATTAGGGAGGATTGTGGGTTCAGTCGCCAGTCAGACTTGTGCCCATGGATTTTCTGCTCACAGATTGAAACCTTGATGTCTACCAAAAATAAAACTTAGCGGTTATGAAGAATGCCAGTCATCATCATGGTTCAGAGATCACGTTAAGCAGTATGTCCCCTTTACCAACCATCATTCTGTCACTGTCACTGGAAGTAACAGTATCCATCTTATTGATGCTCCGACTTTAGAAATGGATTCTATGCCCTTGCCTAGATGAGCAGAAGCTAAGGTCATTATAGATCATACCTGGTATCATTAGGTAAAAAGAAAGAATATGAAGGATTTGAGAGGTTGCTGGTATTTTTCTCAAGAAGTCAGCCATTTTCCTTTTCATTTATGCTGTTAAAAGTCTGGAGTATAATATGAAATTTATATTTCTGTAATATTTAAATGTTGTTTAACTTTGCTATTATGAGCTGGGATAGCTCAGTCAGTATAGTGACTAGCTACAGGCTGGACGATTGGAGTTTGATCCCCAATGGCGCAAAGGATTTGTCTTCTGGCCTCTTGTGTCCAGACCGGCTCTGGGGTCCACCCAGCCTCCTATCCGGTGGGTACTGGGATCTTTTCCCAGTGTAAATCATGGCCAGGGGATGATGCTGACCACTCACCCCATCTAGTGTCAAGGTCAAGAATGAGTAGGAGCTATACCACCTCTCCCCCCAAGTGACCTACATGGTGTGTACCAGGACTGCTTTACTTAACTTTGCTATGATTCTGTGAAGCACTGTTCCTTGTTTTGTGTCTTCATGATGTTGTGTTGTATGAGGGATAATTGTGAAACTAAATCCACCTTACACCAGTCATTTTTCATGGTCTTATATGTTTGTTTTGTAACCCAGAGCTTGGATAGTTTAGTTTCTCTTGAATTGTTGAAGATTCATTCACAGGAAAGGATCTGAAACGCATATGTGTGTAATCTATATACTGCCCCATTGTTGAATTTTGTAACTAAATGCCGCAGGTTTCAAATCTGCATCACTGTTCCAGTTGAATTATAGGTAAGTAGCTCAGTGCAGGCAGCTTTGTGTGTGTACAGTGTGACAGCAAGTATGTGGAATCTCTTATTTCATTAACAGTGCACTTGATGACTTCCAATGTACAAGTAATTCAAATCATGTTTTGAATTTTCCTAATGAGATTGTTACAAGGCCTTATTTCCAGCTATTCATATATTCAGGCAGGTGGATGGCAACATATTTAAATAGGTTTGTGCAAACAGTTCATTATACTGATATAGTTTTAGTATGAAATGTTTTCATTTGGATGAATTCATTGTTTTAAGACAAGGCCAGAAAATATTTTCAGACCTTACTGTTCCATTGCATACTGGTGTTCTTAAAGATGTCAGTGTGTGGAGTGGACCGCTTAATGTATGCGTAAGGAATCACCATTTCACGAAGTTACAACAGTATTCCTCTTGAATGAGCATCACACAATTCCTTCTGATCAGTGCCCTTTTGAGGAACTACAAGAACTTTTTACAGTAGTGGTGGACTATTTTATATGGGAGTTATTTTAGAAGAGACTTTTTAACTTGATGACTCCAAAGGCTAAGATTTATATAACTTCACATTGAACATAATGTGCCCATCAGTTCTTATGAACTGTGAATGTAGTTATGTCTCCATGTGTTGAAATTCAAAACAAGTAGATATTTGAATGTTTTGTATGGCAGTTCTCTGTCATGTGTGGCTGTTAATGTTACTGTATCAACTACCAGTGTTCTGCAGCATCATATGATATAAGAATGTTTGTGAATGCTGAATTGAGAGACATATGTGAGGCAACATGAGCCGGGATAGCTCAGTCAGTACAGTGACTAACTACGGGCTGGACGACCGGGGTTCGATCCCTGACGGGGGCAGAGGATTTTTCCTCTAGCCTCTGCGTCCAGACCGGCTCTGGGGCCCACCCAGCCTCCTCTACAATGGGTACCGGGGTCCTTTCCCGGGGGTAAAGCCGGCCGGGGCGTGATGCTGACCACTCACCCCCATCTAGTGCCGAGGTCAAGAAAGAGAGGAGCTATACCTCCGCTCACCCCATGGCACGTAGCGGAAGAAACTTTACTTTACTATGTGAGGCAACAGTCAAAGTGTCTATTAAAGGTACTATTTTGATTTTCATCAGGTGGGACACAGGAAGACCACAATACCACTTAGTCGGGATAGGTAATTCCTAACTTACGTTTAAACTTTGAGTCTCTTGAATGCGAGTCGGATTGATTACCACTGATCCAACTCACTGTGCTAGTGGCACATTTTCAGGGATGCAGTGGAATTTTAGGTTCTCATTTCTGCTTAAATCTCTGAGTTTCTGTGTTTTTCTTAGGTTGTATAATGATGCTGAATCAACTACTTAGGTTGTGTAACATTACATGCATAATAACAAAATGATTATGAATGAGAAATTAAAATATTATGGAGATTCAGTGGTTGTAGCCTATTTAAAGCAAAAAATCATGAAATTATAACTGTATAGGAGTTGAGCTGGATGTTTCCCAGTTATAAAGTAGAAATGGCAGCCACTGCACTCATGATAATCATGTAAGCATTCAAGATTGCCTGTTAATATTAATACACATTTATAGAACAATGGGAACTTGTGATTCTAAAATGTAAAGTGCAAAGGGCAGTAAAATAATGAATGTGACTAGAATGTTTGAAGTTTCAGCATCCATTAGCCTTCCTATTGCTAGTATCAACCCACTCATCTTTCAGCATTGTCTATAGATCACATCAAATTCATTTCTGTCACTTTACGTGAAACAACACGCTTTCTCAAGCTTATTCTGTTATCTGAGCAATCAGATAACATATTTTGGCAAAAGGTTAAATGATATGGTACATGAGCTGAGATGTTGAAAACTTTCTTTGGTATGTGGTATCTGTGTTATCAAAATTATTAGGCCTTTGAAATTTAATTATTATGTGGAACTTCTAATTTCAGAAATTCTGGACATGTTTTCTGTAAATAATGAACTATTTGCACTTCCCTAAGTTTTAAGTAGACTTTTAAATAAGATATGATAAATGTGACATCTTGTCATATGAGTGTTTAAAATGTACGGCCAAATGGAGACAGAATGATGATGATGCTGTTGTCTCTCTCTGATCACAGCAGTTATAATTTATTTATGGTCTTAACGTTTTTGACAATTAGGTCTATAATTTTGCTTAAATAACTTTACTGCATCATGAGAATCTTAACAAACATGTAAAGTAAAAATGCAAACAGGATTACTTGAATAATAAATCAAATACTGGAAAAGTAATCACTGACTACCTGCTAACTACATAATGATTAAAAAATTCCTTGAAGTCAATTCTTAATGCATTGGTAAATAACTTCTGTCCTTTAATGTTCTTATATAAAAATTCTTATGCTCTGCCTTTTGCAAAGAATTTTTTCCCCCTTTTGAGGTGAGCACTAGTGGGGCCTTTCTGATTACTTGCTTTGCAAGTCCAGAAACTCTTGCCATGACACAGTGTCGGTATTTTCAGATATTTTCACATTTTTTAATTGAAGCTAATACACTATATTAGATCTGTCTTATTTTGAACTGTACATAATTTGTATAAAATACAAGTAATATGGTTGTGTGAAAGAAAAAATATCTTAGACTGTAATAGTAAAAGTGCCAGAAAACAAAGATTTATATATGTATATTTTGCATAATGATCTGTAGATAAGTTTAGGATTAGGCATGAATGATGTAGTTATAGTTTTTAATAGTAAGCTGAAATGCAGAATGCAAACCTGTGCAATGCAAGGAATGAGTGTCCAGGTGATGCCAGACAGCAAGTGTTAACTGTACCATTGGCAGAAATTTGAGGACCCAATACTTGTTCCATCCTTTCACTTTATTCAATGTTTCTCAAATGTGTTCATGACGGAATGTAATATATTTAAATATTAGAAATTAATTATGGGATTGTTATAACAAATTCAGTATTCTAATATGGATCCAGTTCTGGTTGATTTCACTGTGTATATGCAGGCAGTATTGCCACCATTTCAGAGATAACATCTTCATCTTCAATATAAAGTAATCATCCAGTGGCCCCTATTATGTTGAGTGGTAATCAATTGAAAGTGGTACATAATAATGTTCTTTTTTTGCTCCTCTTTTTTCATATTTCAACTTTCCCCCCATGCAGAATTCCCACATCCTTACATCCTACTCATCCAAGTGGGGTGAAGGAGGAAAGATAGTGTCTGCCTTTAACGTTACGGACTTCCTGCATTCCTTGCAAGTCTCAAGATTACAGTCGTGGACTTTATCAACAGAGGCCAGTGGATGGTGACTTGATCTTGAAGGTGGAGACAGTAAGGCTTATCAGAAATGTTAGCAGTACAGTCTGCATCTGCACAATATCATCACCCAAAAACAGGATCCTAATTAGCATTGACAGTGGTGAAATCTTGTAAATGATATTATGTGTGAAAACAGAAAGTCACATAATTTTAAACCAATATATTTTGTAACTTACAGAGAATTAACTATAGGTTGTGTTTTTTAGATATTTACATTATAAGAATTATGATGATAAATCATATGTTTAGATACTTGGTACGCTGGTATGCTTGAATTTCAGACATACACAGTACTTTGTATGGACAGCAATGTCAACAGACTGTTTATATATAATGCATATATATGCATACACATATGCACATACACGCGCACACACACACCTATATATAAGCTGTGCTCTTCTTTGACCAACCCTTTGTTTATTGTGGTCTTCTGGGTTTATCCTGAAAATTGCTGTTATATGTCTGTCTGAAATGCTGATCGATGCCTACAAGACTACATAGTATCACAGTCTGTATTTTCATCACTGTACCCTTTACCCTTTATGTTTGTTGTTTCCTGTGTGGTGCTTTGGATGTAAAATAATTTTTATGAATCTGTCACAAAACTTAATTTATTGCAATTATCTTTGTCACTTAGTACCGCATTATTTATTGCAGTTTCATAATAGCACTTTTGCCATTCTGTTCAAGATATAATTCAGTATTAGTTATTGTGGAAGGTGTTTGCTGAGGCAGACAGTTGGTAACTATTGCCATATTATGAAATCAAAACATGTGTTAGGAATGGAATGAATGATGGGTCCATCTACTGCTGTTTCTTGTTTGCTAGAGTATTCAAGTTGTGTTCAAGATTCCAGTTTGGATGAAATGTTTTAATACGTGTTTTATCTTTTTATGTTATATGTGCAATTGTCATATTCCACACCTGAAGGCCTGTCTCAGGTTACCTGTCAATATTTATGATATTATTTGTTGAGATGACTGAATATAATAAACAATCAGTCAGTTTGGGTGTGCAACCACTCTTCTGCACTTCACTTCACAATTATGGCTACAAATGCAGCTCAAGCCATTCAGTTCAAACTTCATGTGTTTTCCTTGTGATTACTAAAATTATTAAAACTTATAAACTTCAAATACAAATACAATTTTAGGGTGTGATACTCCTGTATTCTATAGAAAATTGATGAGGAACTTCATAAATTTTATCCTTAATCATATATTATTATGATGAGCAAATCAAAGAGGATGCCATGAGTGGAATGTGCAACATGCATGGGTAAATGAGAAATACATACAAAATTTTAGTTGGCAGAGACCATATGAGAGACCTGGTTGTAAATGGGAGGATAATATTTACTACACCCCTGTCAGTTAGGGATGACTGATTACAGAAGATTGTTTGTATGGCACAGATGGGATACTGGTTGCAAAGAAATAGGGATTAATAAAAATGTTTTTAAGAAAGGGGATAGAAGTGTCAGATGTTTTAATCTTATGACTCCAGGCTATGAAGTGTTCACGAGAATAATAAATAAATAAAAGATTTCAAACTGTATAGGTATCAGGATATTTATTAATGTAACAACAAAGAAGGAAAGCTGGAACAACAGAAATGAAGTTTCTGTGGCAGGTGCTTGGACATAACCTCTACAACCACGTATATGCTGTTTGTAATGATTTGAAAAAATTCTTAATTTAGAAGGAAGAATCCAGAACAAGAATAAATAAGTAACATAAATATATACTGTAATTGGAATTGAATATGATAACCCAGAGAATTTTAAATATAAGCCTACCAATAGCATAAATGTAGGACATTATAACACATGTAACTTCCAACAATTATCTTGGCTAATAGGAAATGTTATCTCATGGAGACAATTTTTCTTATTTATGAATCAGGAACAATGGCTACACTCCTAACATTCTTTATTCAAAAAGTGTTGTATCTTATTGGATTATTAAGAAATATAAGAATCTAATTTTGTTGCCTCTGTTTGTCATGATTTTACAAGTAGTGTTAAGGGCTCATATTTTATATTTATAAGTTGTACTACCAATTCTTTCTTCCACTTCATAATATAGGTATTAATATGTGGGTGTCTTTAGTGCATCACTGTGATATAGTATATATCAACTAGATTTAATTTAGTAATTAATTTCTTGTACTGTTTTCAAATGCAGTTTTATAAACATATGTGCTAATGAATGTTTATAATAAGGTTACAATATTAGGAGAGTAGCAGCAACATGGTGAGTAATGAACGTTAACATCTGTGAATTTATTTCTGCTTATAGTTTAATTCTCTTTCTGATTTCATAATTTAAATTTGGAGAGGTGTAATAAAACAGTTAAGTGTAGTGTAGTTTAGTGTGTGTATGTGTGCGTGTGGACACGTGCGCATGCATACATACATTCAGAAGTATTTCAGAAGAAATGTTTGGTTATGTATGAATGAAAAATTGTGGTTGTATGACATACACATTCTTTTTAAAGTGAAGGGTGTCAGGCACCTGACAAGTGGCTGGTGAACTGAACTAGCATTTGTTCAGAATATTTTCCATCCTTTTAAAAATTTGAATATCTCAGTCATTATGGAAGATAAAGAATTACTGTTCCTGAAGAATAAGTACCATTCTTACAAGTTTTCCATTATTACTCTTTGAGTGACCTGTTAAAACTTTTAGGTTAGGTTGCCACATTAAAATATTTATATAGGTTACTAGTGAAATAGGTACATTAAACTCAGTGGAAAATTATTGCTTTTGTACCGCTACCACCTCTCCTGTATCCATTTTGCACCTTGATCTTCACTTTGTTAAAACATAAATATTTAAATAAAATTTTGTATTGGCAACAAAAAATGTTAAGCTGACACATTTTGTTGAAACATATTATACCAACAAACATTTTTCCACATATGTTTGTATCTTCATGCACAAACTACGTATTGTTAAATGAACTGGAATGTAATTATCAATAAATGGAAACTAGTAGAAGTTGCAGGTACTGTTGTAGGAAAATGTATATGCATAATGTAACATGGGGTGGTTGCCTTGGTTCAGTGGTTATGACAACATGCAAGTTTTGACATGTGGTAGATTGTAAACAGCTGTGAAGGTGCTGGAAATACCAGGTGTGTATTGGGTATTATTAAACAAAGAAAAATTTGTATAATCTTGATTTCACATATATTCATGTGTTTTAAGAAATTTTATTTACTTACATGTCTCCCCTTGAAGTCAGTCATAAGAAATTTACACTCAGGATGTCTTGCTACAACTTTAAAATTCTCCCATTATTTCCAATTCTGTTTCTAATTCAAGAGCTACAGTAATAGTTGTATTTCTGTGCAATAGCAGATAAAACATAAGTAGTGATGTCAAAACACATGAATTGTGACTCTGAAGCCATTGTTTTTATTAGTGAACAGGAAATGAGAATGTTAGTGGATAAGAGAGATTTGGTACTTTTATAGAGCATTAAAACTGAAAATTACTAGGACTGTCATGATTAGTTTAATAATTCATGTAATATATCTTGAATCCACAGACATTTTTCTTATCACTTAACTGGTTAAGGTATGTGACCCTATGTTAATTGTTTATAAACCTTTGAATGCTAAATGTAGCTTAAGTAAGATGTAAAATATTTACTGATATTTTTGTGCCCAGTATATGTCTTATTGTATTAGAAATGTTTTATTGCACATTCTAAGCCTAGTGTCAAAAACTCCATCCATTGGTGTGTGCGTGTTTGTTTGTTTGTGTATATGTGCATTGCCTTGTTGGAAGTAACTTAAAAACAGTTTCTATTCCAACTTTGTCCAGTTCATTTACTGTGACTGATAGTGTCATTTATAATTCAGATAATGAATTACATGACAGTATATCGATTAATTTACTGGGGCAAATAACTGCAACAATTTACTGATTAACTGAAGGAGGTTAATTACACAACAGCCCTGAAAAGCATCTCTTTGCCTTCCTATCTTTCTGTTTCACGATTGACAGAAAGATCTGAAATACATGTGTATTTTTTAAACTGAATGTTAATCAGATTGTATATATTTTGTAACAGTGACTTTTATAATGATTTATTTATAGAATACTAATTTTTTCAAGTCTTTATTGTAATGGTGTTTCCTTTCATTTAGTCCCTTAAGCAGCAATATTGTGGTGAGTGGTTAGCACTTCTGTTCATATTCGGAAGGATGGAGATTCAAATCTCAGCCTGGACCTGGCATATCCAAAATATGTAAATGATTGGGCCAAGAACTATCTTACAATACTTTTTTATTAGATCTTACTGCTAGGCAAATACTGAGCTGATAGCTTGAATATGTTGCTTTCTCCCACAACCTTTATTATTTATCATTTGTAATAATCCTACTATTCAGTGGTATGAGACTAGTGCCATTAAGAAGGGGTCATTTAACTAATAATTCTTCAATATCATAAGAAACAACAAACATTTGTGATCTCACTTCATGTATTTGGGTTGCTTAGGATAGTATAGCAATTTAATTCATTATTATTATTATTATGCTGATGTCTTATTTCTGACACTGAAGAGAACTGAGAGTGGGTAGTCCTACAATGTGCTTTTTTAAAATGGTCAAGTTCATCCTGGGGATTAGAGAAAAATGAATTGGTTATGTTTTTAAGGAAGCTTTCAGTTGCTAAGATTATACAACTTGACATGATGGGACAGTGATCAATGGATTGTATGGGTTTGATAGGAAGTGGTTGTGGCATAATTTCTGGAATTTTCCTGAGGGACTGGAGAAAACTATGAATGCCTCAATATCTGTTCTCTGACAAGGACCCCACCGCAGTCTCTAACCATGTGGTTATTTTATTTTAAATGTAAATTGATTACATAGGTTTTTCACATATGTATGCTTTGGATAAGAAATGAACAATTTGGGTAGTTGCCTTCTACTGTTCATGGTCAGTCCAGCGACCCCGCCGATGGACTGGATATTATGGATTACCTACAGAGACGTTTCCTGTAATGAGGTCTTCAGAAGTCTATTTTAGCAATGTTTATGTAGAGGTGGGAAATTTCAAATAGCCTGTTTAAAGGTCAATGTTTGGGAACTTAACAATTTTATATATTTTTGTTTATATGTAGGTGCTACTTTCACCATTTAGAAAATAATTGCTTAAGTGGTCTGTAATTGCGATTCCTGGATTAGAGTATTACTTCGAAAAGATGGATCGGGGGGGCGTAATGTTCGTATTGCTGGGATCATTATGTCACAGTAATTGAATTTCAAGAGGTCGTGCTTGAGGTATGAACTAAGTTGGATTTCAGGTTTTAAAATTTGGCTTCCAACTAAAGTTACTCTTTACGAAATTATGTGTAAACGGAACGAACTAATCCCATGAAGTAACCAAGTACACTTGTCTGACACTGATATCTTATAATCTGTGCTAGGTAGGTTATCTATGCTCCTGGCAGTAGGTTGTGGTTATGTTGGAGCAGAGGGTCATTGTTCGAGATGACCGAAGCTGATATTTATAATGTTTCTAAAATTAAATATATAAACCTGTTGGACGTAATGGCCTGCACCTATAAAATGTGCACAAAAGTAACGTGTCTTTGGTTATCACAATGAGGAACAAACAATTATGGCCTGTATAGTACTTATGGCATTTATAGGTGACCGTGGCCATGAACGTGCGGTTCAAGCTGATTTCGAACCAATGCAAAGACCAGAAAGAAATTTCATCAAATTTGAAGTATGAACTACATGAATACAATCCAAAATTTATGTAGTTTTATGGACTTACGTTGTTTATCAACCCGCAAGTGATCAGCTGATGCCAAACCAGATGAGTAGTGGTGTTTAACGTAATGTTTTGGTAAAAGTAGAGACGTGATTATGGTGTATCCTGTAATTTTTTATATCAGTGTTCATATTTGTACTTTTGATGTGCATAATATTTTTTACTGGAAATGCCTACTAAGCTGCAAGATACGCTAACTACCTGTTCCTTCTTCCACCTAGATTAAAAGTAGACCTGTTGCATCTTTATTAAACAAAACCAGTTATGACTGTTTCAATATCCAAATGAACTTTTGTTATTTATTTTAATATTGAATAACATTTCGAGAATTTAACAGTATTTTGTGTATTTTTCTGACTACTTTTGGATTATCGCTGCTTTGGCCTGTATGCTGCTAACAAAGGGAAATTATGAGGTTCTGCACGGCATGAAAAGACCAAACCAGAACATACTGGTACTTTCCATATTTCTTGCTATCTGTATTATGGTGTTCATTCACATATTCTTGTTTCCATTGTATGATACAATGCCAAAGAAGAAAGAAATTAAATTTCTGGGAGATTTTGAACAGTCATTATGTACTACAAACTTAAAGCCAGCTAAAGTTCCTCTGTCCTGGAAGCATCATTGTCCAAAGGATGGAATAGTAACTGTTGCACAAGGTGGACGTTTAGGAAATCAAATGTGGGAATATGCCTCAACATGGGCTGTAGCCCGTAGGACTGGTTTAGAGCCTTATATTCCCCGTTGTATATATAAGGTGCTGGATGAAGTATTTGATGATCTAAGTATCCCTCCATTGAGCTATGTATCACATTGCCCTGCTAAGTGGGACAGTGTCATCAAGTCCCCAGAATTCTGGAGCTATACAAATCAGAGCATTCTCTTACCACGCTTTGCAGTTCTACCAGATTTGGTCCTTACTTGGGCTGATGATATCCGGCATGAGTTCCGGTTCAAACGGCGTTTAATTGAAGCAAGCCAGAAGGTTCTGGTAACTGCAAGGCAACTGCTGAATAGAACTACCTTAGTTTATGTTGGTATTCATGTTAGGAGGACTGACTACCGTGACTATTTGTGGCGAACACATAGAATGTTTCTAGCAGATGCACACTTTTTTATTGAGGCTATGAACTATTTTCGGAAGAAATTTAGTAATGTTGCATTTCTGATTGTGAGTGACGATCCTGGTTGGTGTCAACAGAACCTCTTGAAGGGTCACAGTGATGTATTTGTGGTGAGTAAAGGTGGAGTCACTAGTCCAGGTCAAGACCTTGCTGTTATGGCAGCCTGCAATCACTCGATCATTGATTATGGCACTTTTGGAGTATGGGGTGCCATTCTGGCCAGTGGTGAAACTATCCTTTATAATATCACCAGGCATTCTTCAATCCGTGTGTCTGAACTGCTGCCAAATTGGCATGTAATGTATTAAAATATAAATTTGATTGTGATTGCCAGTATCCAACTTTTGGTTGTGATCTGTATCCACACTGTTAAGGCTGAAAATGTGTTCTAATTCATTATTTTTTCTATAATGTATTTAACATTTTAAAATTGAATTATTGGCATATTGTTGCAGTTTCATCTAAACACATCTGACATGCTGAAGAAATTAAATTCTCATGAATCTGAGCTTTGAATGAACCATTTTTGTAGAGTCAATGTTTGAACATACCTTATAGAATGAAAAGGCTCCATTTTAAAAACTTTGTTGAATGTGTTCTCTAATGTGTAATGTGTATATTTTTATCATAAATATTAATATTACAGGGCCAAATTGTTCACATACCCCAATTTTTCTTAAACTGATGTTAAATGGTTTATTCTTACTTGTATCTGTATAAATATTAAATTGTACGTATATTACAGAATAATACTTGTGAACATTATTTACTACAGCAGTGCCTTATGAATTACAGGACTTAATGTCTTGAAAAACACTACCATGACAAAACAGTTCTTAGAAAAAAATTCAGGGACTAGGGGAACCATGACTGCAATTAACACTTATCACAGCCTAAGTGTATGCAGAATTTTAGTTGCAATACCTGAAGAGAAAAGATCACTTGGAATACTTATATGAAGGTGGGAGGATAATAATTGATTTCCTTGATTTTAAGATGGCATCAGATGTAAGACGCATGCTTAATTTAGTAATAGGTTTTCAGGAAAAAGAGAAAATACGATAAATCGATTTTTAAACACAATCAAATTTTAAAATGGGTAAAAAAGGTCTTAAAATTAAGAAAATAAAGTATTAAAATTAATGTTTAAATTAGGTATATGTCAACTGGATTCTGGCCATTATAGTCATGCCCCCTGAAAATGTAAATCTCTTGCAACAAAATTTACCAAGTGTTTTCATATGTATCTAAATTAAAATATTCAGATACATAGAAGAGTTAAATACAAATGGAAAGCCACAGATACTTGAAGTGCATATTTGATGTAGGATTCTACACCCTTGCTGAATTAGGCCAGGGTCAGGAAGGTCTTCATATAGACTGTACCTGGAGTTATTAGATACAAACAAGCAGTAGGCTTAATGCTGTGATAACATTATCAAGTATGTTGTCATTATTTGGACTGTCCAACATAGGCTGATTGTGATATCAATCACTGTTTATTTAATGGTTGCAAAGTTTGGGAGAAACTGATGGTACATGAGGACCATAAAACTTTGTTATAAGGGGTTTTTAATCTCAAGAAGCTAAACAGTCAAAATTGTGAAAAGGTATCATTAAAACCTCAAACAGTTTAGCAATTTGGAAAACTTGGATGTTAATTTGGACATCACTAGAGCTTGAGAGTCTAAATCAGTATAAGAAACTTAGAATTGTTTAGTCTAAGAATTCTTAAAATTATCATCAGATTGAAGCATGCTGAATGGAATTAAGTAATCAGCTTAGTTTCAAAGTGAGATTTCAGGTTCTCATGGCAGTAAGTATGAAGATAGCTATCTTTTGGGATTTGTGCCAGTAAGTCCTCATTGTCATGATGAGGAAGCAAGCACCTCTGGAGCTTTGGTAAACTTCAACTAGACCACATGCAGGGACGGTGAAGGGGGTGGGCAAAGTAGGTGATGGCCAAGGGCCTGATGTGCCTCATACATTTACTGTTACATATTGGAATTGAAAAATTAAGTGGGTCAGTTATAGAATTTTTGAAATGAAATTACAGTGCAAATGTAAGTAACAAAGATTTAGGTGAAAATTAATGTGAAGAGATAGTAGAAGACTTGTGTGAATCAAATCAGGTGAGTCAGTTCTAGAAAGATAGTTTTCAAATCATTGAAATCATCTAGAATGCCTTTCATTATTTTTTTTTTCACAAGGGGCTTTGCTAATCAAGCTTGTACAGGCCCCCGCGATTGGCTCCATCACCACTGTTAAAAAAGTACCACTGTGGACAATGCTCCAAGTACATACTTTTCATGCAGATATGTCCATCCCTTCCTGAATAATTACATGGCCACCGATAGATTGCAGAACAACCCCGTTGGTTGAACGACTGTAAAGGGAGATGACTGAATGGGCTCATAACGCGTTATTTGTTTACTATAATGTGCAAAGAACATTAAAAACAAATATTTTTGACTAGCTGTAAAAATTGTAAGATTTTGTTTCATGGAACAATCAAGGGAAGTCCATTCACATATATGCTAATGAGGACAACTTAGGGTCAAATATAATACAATTTCTTTATGCAAGTCATCCTGATGTATGGGAGTCAGGGCAGCTCAATCAGTATGACTGACTACGGACTGAATGACAGTTCGATCCTCAACAGGATTTTCCCTCTAGCCTCTTAGTCCAGATGCGCTCTGTGGTCCACCCAGCCTCCTGTCCAATGTGCACCAGGGTCCTTTGCCTGGGGTAAAGTATGGCTTGGGTTTAACGCTGACCACACACCCTTATATAGTGCTAAGGTTAAGAATGGGTAAAAACTTTTCCTCATCTCTCCCCAAGCACCTCCATGGTGTATAGCGTGGCAGCTTTACTTTTTTTGTTACATCCTTATGTACTCACACACAGGTGGCCTGACTCATATTGTAACCGAGTTCAAAGATTAATGGAGTGTCAACAAACTCAAAAAAAGTATCAAAATTAGGTTCAGTGTACTGACAGTAGATCCTACAAATGGAATAAGCACCGTGATAATATTAAGAGCAGACTAAATTCAGCCAGTTCCTACATGATTATATTCAGTTAAAAATTGTTTAGGCTAATGCTAGGTTATTTAGAATATCACAAACCTGCTCCGTATGAAATTGTTAAAAACCAACAGTTCACTTTTGAATATGGCCTCGTGTACTTAAGCACCAGCAATGACATCCCACACGAGCTCCATTACAACAGAAATTAATTTTCCCTGGGAGAACTGAATGTCCCTGGCGTTTGAATGGAAATAATTTTTATGTTTATGGGAGAGCAGGAAGGTTAAATGGTAGTATAGTGTTCATGTTTAGCGACAGTATGTCGTCAAAAGAAGCAATTTATACCGTAATTTATTAAAATTGAATCAGCTCAAAATGTTTGTACGATATTTATTTCACGTATACCTGTCCAAACTTATTGCCGAATGAAACTACAGATGAACACTTATTACGTCATACGTAATCCAACGATTACTTTAACCACACTCTTTTCTACCTGCAACTGAACACAACCTTGCTCTCGTACTTTTCATTATTTGTCTCGTTGTCTAGGAGAGTTCAACCATAATAAAATGGCGAGTCGTAGGTCTGTTTTAGTTGCTTCAATAGAACCACTTCCTACACCAGGTGACCCATTAAGAGAGCTTTTTGAAGCGTGCAAAACTGGGGATATTTCTAGAGTTAAAAAGTTGATATCGCCTCAAACTGTGAACGCAAGAGATACTGCAGGAAGGAAATCAACTCCTTTGCATTTTGCAGCTGGTGAGTTTTCCTTTCTCTTACTTTCATTATATTTATCAGGTGTACGGTGGGAATTTTACATGTTAGACAGTTCTTTTGTTTTGTGCTAATTTTCCTACTGTAGCTGAAAGTGTTGTATTGACAAATAAGACACTTTAGTGAAGATTTTGATTAATGATTAATTAAAAATATGACCACTTTTTTGTATCAGTTATGCGGACAGGAATATGATTGGATCAGGAAGATACGTTTCTGGATACAATATTTCTTTACCTGTCCAGTGACATTGCATTTAAATGTGTTTTTAAGAATTACATTTTGTAGTTACATGCCTGCCTACAGTATCTTGAAACTTTTGTAAACCAGTTGTTCTTTAGCATACATTATAATAAAGGGCTATTTGAATCAGTTGCTTTTTACTTCATGTTAATAGTTGGGGAGTGGAATTTAAGTCTTTGGTGAATGTCAGGTTATGGACGTCGAGATGTTGTAGAATTTCTTCTGGCTGCTGGAGCATCAATTCAAGCCCGTGATGATGGGGGACTGCACCCACTTCATAATGCATGCTCATTTGGGCATGCAGATGTTGTGCGGTTATTACTTGAAGCAGGTGCTAATCCTAACACTCGTGACAACTGGAACTATACACCCTTGCATGAAGCAGCCATCAAAGGGAAAGTTGATGTCTGCATAGGTATGTTGTGACATTTTACTTTTGTAAATCAACATTTTAGCAAGGAATGTAAAAAACCTGGGTGCATTGATAGTCAGCCAACTAAACTTTTTAAAAATCTTGTGAATAGTAATAGTCTTCAATCATAGCTCTTATGTTTTATTTGTGCTAGGGTACCTACAGTTCTTAAAATCATTTTTATTTGTGATTATATAAATTAATAACAAGAACATTAAAATTCTTAACTGTTAATAAAATATTACATCATATATCTTACTTAGATACCTCTTATTTCAAACAATAGCCTTGATGTGGCCTTAATCTTTGTTAAGTACCGTAAGTAAATAATGACACGTCTTATGATGCTTTAGCTGTGTGGCAGCATGGAGGACATGTACATATGGGGTCATAGGATTGAGTTCTGGTGAAATTAATTTTTTTCACATTATGTGAAGAATTGTTATATCAGAGTACTCTATTTTGCAAAAATCTGTAACCATGCATCACTGTATGAGCCAATTGTAAGTGGTGCTAGTGTTGATCTTTACAAGTTTCTTTGACTGTCATGTTGGTATTACCAGTTGTAGAAAATTGAAAAGTAGGTGTTATGGTAGTCCCCAGTGGCATAACGTCCATATCAAATTTCACCGAAATCTTTCTAGTGGATCTCAAGTTGAATCATTCAGAGACAGACGGACATATGTGACTGGGCCACCCTTTTATTCACACCATGCAAAGAACGCATAAAAAGTGGTTAGTTATTAATCAGTTCTTTCTTTACAACAATCTGCTTTTATGTTAGCCATAGACCCTGTAGTCCAGTTTTGTTAGCTTATAATTGACACCCCCTTGTCTTCTCAACAGCTGCGGTACATAGCACATTATTGTCATGCACATCATTTTCTAAATTCACAATCATGAACTTCATACTAATGTTGCATTTACATAATTTTTCGTTCTGAGCCAATTTTGTGTCATAAAAAGTGAGGTTATACTTTAAAATTTCAGCTCTCCTACAACATGGAGCAGATGCTAACATTCGTAACACAGAAGGCAAAACAGCCTTAGAACTGGCTGATTCTGCAACAAGGCCTGTGCTGACTGGAGATTATCGAAAAGAGGAACTGCTTGAAGCCGCCAGGTCTGGAGCTGAGGATCGCCTACTTACCTTACTAAATCCTCTGAATGTTAACTGTCATGCAAGTGATGGCCGTCGCTCAACACCTCTGCATCTTGCAGCCGGATACAATCGTAATCGAGTGGTACAATTACTACTGCAGCATGGGGCAGATGTCCATGCAAAGGACAAAGGGTGAGAATTTTGATTAATGTAGAATGTTTTATACTGAGGTCTATTTAAAATTTGTTTGTTGTTGCTGTGGTTACGAACATGTATTTTCAATTGCTTGAACATAAATATTGATTTTCAGAACCCATGGAAATGCCATTCATATGTCAAATAATGGCTGCTTCAAGTTAGTGAGTTTGTTGTTTGATGTCAAAATTGAAGGATTATTAATGATGTGTCCAGTGAGAGTAATGCTGAATTTAATAATTTGTAAAATAAAATGGCATGTTTATCATGGTGGTGATGAAATTCTAGTGTGCAGACAAATACCATCATCATATCACACTGTTAATAGGAGAGGTATAAGGTGTGAGGTTGGACACCTGAAGGATGTGAATTGGTTTATGTTGAGACTGAAGTAGCGTTTAACATGATAGAGCCTTGGTTTTCAAAATTTATGATGACTAGATGTACACATGATCAAAAGACATACTTGACTTCATTCACCGTTAAATAACATTTGATTATGGATGGATTATTGGATTTGAAGAAAGACTTGGATAATGAATTTCTTCAGATTGCATGGAAAAAATTTATATCATAAGATTAGTACACAGCTTGACACCTTCAATATCATATTTGTAAAAATAGAGGTTGCCCGATAGTTATACTAGAGAATTTCATTCTGGTTTGGATTCGGAGAGATTTTTATGTTCTTCTATCATTAGGTATAATATAAATGTTTGAATATTTTGATGCCACTACTTCTATACTAGTATCCAGCAGTTAATTGGTCCCTGGAAGGTAATTTAACATTTGTGTTTGAATACAGTACTTCAGTTTGAATAAAAAGTTGCATAATTTTATTAATTATGAAAAATATTAAAACATACCAGTTTAAGAATTGGCACTGTCGTGTCAAACACAGTGCATGTGCCATCTGATTCAACAAACATTCATATACAGTTTATGAGTTTTATAGTAGTATGTATCCAGAATTTGATCCTAGGCTATATTAAGCTCTATCTAATTTGTATCTTTTTTACAGTGGTTTGGTTCCATTGCACAATGCATGTTCATATGGCCATTTTGAAGTAACAGAAATGCTTATTAAACATGGAGCAAATGTGAATGCTATGGATTTATGGCAGTTCACTCCATTGCATGAAGCAGCATCAAAATCACGTGTTGAAGTTTGCTCTCTGTTGTTGAGTGAAGGAGCAGATCCTGCGCTGCTCAACTGCCATTCAAAGTCTGCTATCGATGTGGCCCCTACCAGGGAACTCCAGGAGAGACTGGCATGTGAGTTGAGTGCAGTCTAACATCGCTTAGATTGTTTATATGCGTTAGCGAAATTAAGAGACAGGAAAAGAAAGAATTTAGGTTGGAAGCTGCAAGGTGAATGTCATTTGAGTTCACTGCCGTGTAAAGGTGTGATATAAGTTACAGAAGAAACAAAAGTTAGCTTGAAGTAAACAGTTTTCTGGATATTATCCATCGCCCAATAAATAAAACCAATCAAATCCATGATGTTTCGGAGATGGGACTCTATCTCTGTCTTCAGGTATACGCAGTTTGGCCCGGTCAATAGAGCTAATCCCTATCTCTGGACCGTAGATTTTATTTATTGGACAATGGATAATATCCAGAAAACTGTTGCCTTCATCAAGGCACCATCGTCACAAAAGTTAGCTTACACCCTTTTCTTCAATGGGAAATTAAGTAAATATAAATGTGATTACTATGTTGTTGGTATTTATGAGTTATCCTAATGATTTAGGCAGCAAGGACTCTGAAATATTGGTAAACTTCTACCAGATTACACGGTGCAACGACCTAGAAAACAGTCATATTTGCGTTATTTTGTAATATTAATCTCTTTGTTCTGTACTCACATTGTGGAACTTGTTTCCTGCTGTGGAAGTGATGTGTAAGTGTATTCTTTTGCAGATGAATTTAAAGGTCACTGTCTGTTGGAAGCTGCACGTCAGGCCGATCCTGCTAAAGTAAAGAAATACTTGGCTCCAGATGTAGTTAACTTTAAACATCCTTATACAGGAGATACTCCATTAGTAAGTACTTTCATCTGTGGCATTGATTTGTGGAGTTATAACATAAGAAAGAATTATAATGAAAGGCCATTAAAATCTGTGTGTGTTGTTGGAATGTGAATAATGTATGAATTAAAATGTGTGTAAAATTCTTTATAGATTGCTGTAGAACTGTCAAAGTTTTGTTATAATTTATTATAGTTAAGAGTCTAGAGTGTGTTAATAATTGTGTAACATTATTTTTTGCAAACTGTGTACATAAATATTGGAAAGTATCAGTATAAAACATGTTCAAGGCTGAGTATACAATATCACTCACAAATTCAGTTTTAAACCTGCCATTACCACGTACCTGCTACTAAATGCAGGTTTTTAACCTATTTTCATGAGGGAAAGTTGGCTCGCAATATCATAATGTCTATCTCTACCTACCTCTGTATTTTGATTTGGTTAAATTAAGTCACAATTCTCAACAAAGATTAATGTATGTTATAATTGAACCTACCTTAGTGTTCTTATCCCATTTCTGGGGATGTTTACTGTTTGTACGTGAGTTGTATAATATACTGTAATACTGTTTACATTGTATAATAACTTTTTCTAGCACTGTGCTGTAAGTTCTCCATATCCAAAGTGGAAGCAGGTTGTGGAAACTCTTGTACGCAAAGGTGCACATCTAAATGAGAAGAACAAGGAATTCCTTACACCACTACATGTAGCTGCTGATAACTCTCATTATGATGTCATGGATGCCTTGCTGCGTCACGGGGCAAAGGTTAATGCCCTTGATGGCTTAGGGCAGACAGGTAGGTATTATAGAACTTTTGTAACAGCATTAGTGAACTAGATTTTAATGGCAATCTTAAAAGCCTTAAAATTGCATTTCTTTAGCTTTCTGTGTTTGAACCTCCGAAACATGGTGATTCAGGACAGTGTAAGTTGTAAGTTTATATGGGTGCAGCAGGTAATAGACAATTTTTTGTTAGGTACTGTATGCAGTACATATGAGATCTGCTTTCAGCTCTTCATCGGTGTGCTCGCGAGGACAACCTTCAGGCTTGCAGGATATTGTTATCCTATAGCGTGGATTCCAGTATTGTCTCTCTACAAGGATACACAGCTGCACAAGTAGCCACAGAAAACGTCCTAAAAATACTTCAAGGTATAGACTGCCGTATTTATCGTATTAATTTATTGAGAGATAAATTCTTTTGAGTAGTGTGGTGATGCTTGTATGAACAGTAAACCCTTGACCAAAAAGCGAACTCCAGTTTGGTAACTCGGGATTCTTATTGATAGTGTTCAGCATACCAGTACAGTGAAACCTCTATCCATCGTTCCCGGAACTATCGTTTTCCCGGATGCATCGTCCGTTTTGTTCGGTCCCGAATACATCCCATATAAAATAATGTTACATTTTCCCGCTTCCATCGTTCCTCGAACTATCGTTTTATCGCATCGATCGTTCAAAAATCTTAGTCCCGGCCCACAATTTTCCCGCAATGATTGTTTCTGAGAATTTAAAATGCTGGGTTTTGAGATAAATTAATACCGAAAGACGCACAATGTTTTTGGAATACACAGTAGCGGTAACCTGTTATGTCGCCCAACCAGCACAGATCCTTTTGGAATGAGGGATCAGTGGTGCAGGGGTGATAGTTGGAGTGAATGGCGGTGCTCATTGTCAGAAATTTTACGATTATAATTAGGGTGCACTCATATTTCGTTCCAGCGATGCCAGATGGCATGTGCACTGTGAATTTCTTCACAAATGCTTTTATTACAAGTACAAAGGAAAGGCTGGCGGCACTTTTCATTCTTCTGGTTCATCTCGTTTCCAGTGGTTCAGTGTCTTCTACGGCTACGTTTCGTTGTGTTCGGCAGTAACAGTACTTCCATTCTTCCTGTTATTGTTCCAGTCTATACTTTTGTTGTTGTTCCCGTAAATATTTTGTTATTCCTCTTACTCCTGTTAATTATTTTGTTATTATTCCTGTACCATGTCTCGCCCAGTAAAGCAAGTCAGAACTCTTCAAGAAAGATTAAAAATCATAGAAGAAGTGGAGAAGAATCCATTTGAAAAAAGAATCGACATTGCTAAACGCCTTGGATTAGCACCATCTACTTTAAATTCAATGATTGCAAAGAAGAAAGAAATCCGAAAACAAACTGACAAGTGCGGTAATTCATGCAAAAAAAGGAAAACCGGAAGAAAATCAACTTTCAGTGAGCTAGAAAGTGTCCTCTTCACTTGGTACCAGCAATCGCGGGCCTCAGGAATTCCTGTAGATGGCAACATCTTGCGGGAAAAAGCCAAGACGATAGCCGCAAGACTGAATATTGAAAATTTTGCAGCGTCGAATGGCTGGATTAGTAGGTTTAAAGAACGACATGGTATGGTCTACAAGAAGTTAGCCGGCGAAAGTGCTGCTGTGGATGTGGAAATAACGGAGCTGTGGCTCGAGAGACTGCCAGCACTGCTGGAGGGATATGAGCCGCGGGACATTTATAATGCGGATGAGACCGGACTTTTCTACAACGCCCTCCCGGATAGGACGCTGGCATTGAAAGGTGAATCTTGCCACGGGGGAAAACGTGCAAAACACAGTTCTTCTGTGTGTTAACAGTGACGGTAGTGACAAACGGGTTCCGATTGTAGTTGGAAACATGAAAAAAACTTCCGGTGAAATATCACGCCAACAAAAAGGCTTGGATGACAACAGACATCTTTACGGCGTTTTTAAGTTCTCTGGATGCCTCCATGGGCGCACAAGGCAGAAAGATTTTGCTGTTTGTTGATAATTGTGCCGCTCATCCGAAGGACACAACATTTCTACGAAATGTGAAAGTCGTGCAGTATCCAGCAAATTGCACGAGCGTCTTGCAACCGCTTGATTTGGGCATCATCAAGTCTTTCAAGCAGTTGTATAGAAAGCGCCTTGTGCAAACAGCTGTATGTGCAATGGATGCTGGGAAGGATGTCAACATGAAAATTGACGTGCTACAAGCAATTCATTTCACAGTGGCAGCTTGGCGGCATGTCTCCCAACCAACTGTTCTGAATTGTTTTCGCAAAGGTGGCTACGGGTGTGAACTTCGCGCAGAAGCAGACTCTAACGTCAGTGTGGATGAGCATGATGGCTTTCACGAAGACTGGAATCGATTTGGTGACTACGCGGCAGTAGACAGCGAGCTTGCTACATGCGGAGTCGACACGATTGATGAGTTGTGTGAAGATCACGAAGGGGGTGGGAGCGGTGAGGAAGAGGAAGACGACGAATGCGAGCCCGAAGCTGTGCCGAGTTTTGCCGAAGCACACGCTGCATTGGCAAAAGTGAAGTCGTTCTTTTATGCGCATAATATTAGTGAACGTGACGAGGAAAACATTTTGAACGTGGAAAGTACTCTGTTTGGTCTAAAACGTAAAGTTTCGACAAACCAGTTGTCCATTAAAGACTTTTTTGGTAAAAAGAAGTAACTTTGAAAGAGAAACATTGTTTTTTTAAAATTTTTAATGCTTTCCCGCATCTATCGTTTTCCCGCATCTATCGTTTTTATTTCCCACCCCCGCCGAAAACGATACATCGAGGTTTCACTGTATTATTTTTGTCTGTGATGTATAACAAATAGTTGTTAAATTTTGTAGATCCTCCATCAGGCAGTGCAGATGTGGAATGTCAGCTGCTGGAGGCTGCAAAGGCAGGGGACTCTGAGCAGGTGCAACGGCTTCTCACGTCATATCCCCAAATTGTCAATTGTAGAGATCTTGATGGAAGGTATGTGTACAGTAGGGCCCCGCTTTTCGGCGCTCCGCTTTACGGCGATTTGCTAATACGGCGCTCAACAGCTGACTCAGAGAAGTGCATCCGGCACCATTTTATCGTCGCTGATTCAGTCTGTTTACAGCTTTTGTGCGCTCCGCGTCTCCGTATTTCTGGCAATTTTTCAAAGTTATTACAAACTGTATATTTATATAATATTTTTGTGTTACTACAGTGTAATTACAAAGACGTCTAAGGGTAGTAGCGATAAAAAGAGGAGTCGTAAGCCTCTTACTTTAAATGCCAAGTTAGATATAATTAAACTTCGTGGACAAGGCATGTCTATGGCTGAGATAGGACGTAAGCTAATTCTAGCTCTCCAAACTGTTAGTACCATTGTGAACACTAAGGAGAAAGTGTTAAATGAAATTAAAAGTGCCACACGAATGAACTCTAAAGTCATAAGAAAGAGAGATAGCCTTATTGCTGACATGGAAAAACTTTTAGTTGTGTGGATTGAAGATCAAACGCGCCACAATGTGTGTACTACTGATATTCATTTTACTTTCATATCATTTTCTTAGGCCTAGCGCTATTGTGCACTTACTATATGATAGTGTAAACATCTTATTAGGCTTTGATATGCATTTGCAAGTGAAAAAAGGCAAAGATCCACTTTACGGCAATTTTCGCTTTACGGCGGGGGTCTGGTCCCTAACCTGCCGTATAAGCGGTGCCCTACTGTACAGTCTGTCTGCATTATTCAACAGTATTGCATTAGTGAAGTGACTACCTTTGAAAACAAGTTTTCCTTACTGATGTAATGAAACAAAGAAAAATTTATGCACCCTTAAATTCCTTTTGATGTTCTCTTTGCACAATATGTAAAATTGACACATGATTCTTATTTATACATTGACTGCTGCTGTACTTAAATATAACATGAAATCCCTAAACGGTAGCATGAGAAATTGGTAATTACAACATTTATAAACCACACTAAGATGTATGACTTTCTGTGGGAAAAATTTTCCAATATAGTTTGTTTAATAAACTACAAAGTAAAATTATTTGCACTACCTCTCAGTATTGTATCATTGCATAATTTACATAATCTGTGTAATTTGATTAGCATCATCAGCAACATAATTTATGGGTTCTGTCAGCAATAAATTGGGTATGTGTCAAAGAATGCAAGTAATAAATAAAACTGATACGTACCTCAAATCTTAGTATGCTTTTTCTCTGTGATATTATTTACACACTATAGATTTATATAAAATGTTCAGATTGTTTCATACTTGTGATTTATATTGTCAGTGAATAAATGTTATATATTTTCTTTATATTGCTTTCACCAGCAGCTTTTAATAACATTGGTCAACTTCTTCGATATGTTGACAGTGGTGAGCAACTAACTGACAAGCTGCCGTGAGTTGCTGCTGTGCATATATATATATAGCAGCATATTGTGCTGGGTATTGTTGTTGTTGTTGTTGTTGTTGTTGTTGTTGAGGATGTTTCTTGAGAATAGTGTGCTTTATTTTCCTTCAGTGATGGAGCATGTAATTCACTCAGTTTGTAATTGCTGAAACTGCTAGCTTGTTGGGTTTTGTATCATATCTGCATTGTACTTTTGTAATATTACATTTCACTGCTTAAATTCTTCCTCCTTTTTTGTTTTCAGGCATTCGACACCCCTTCACTTTGCTGCTGGCTACAACAGAGTTGCAGTTGTTGAATTCTTGCTTGCTCATGGTGCAGATGTCCATGCTAAAGATAAAGGGTAAATACTGATTATACATTGTTTACTCATAGTTCTAACCACCAGACAAGATCCAGTGACTTTTAAAGAGACAAGATTTAATATTTTTATTCATATCTGAACTGATGAGTATTTTATGCTTTTTGTTTTAATTGCTTTCTCCAGTCAAGGTAGTTTATGTCCTGACAGAGATACAAAGGGGCTTATATAAGATGTAAGGACCTGGTAGATTTAGGGCTTTTGTCCTGTATTGGTACTGCCTCATGGTTTCAGTGAGACTTCCAATGTTTGTGTCTGTACTGAAAACTCATCATTAAGATTGAGTGGACTTTCTTCACTCAAACAGAAGTATGTGGGGCCCAGAATATATAGTCAAGTACATGCATGTACTGTCCCAGTAGACACTCTGATTTTTACATAACCACTGATGTGGCTTTGCCATTCTGGCATATTACCATTGACATGAGCTATGTTATCAACTTCAAGCCCTCTGAAGCCATATAGATCTACATATATCTTGATAGCATAGAATTGGAGCCATGGTTGGTTATTCTTATGGTAGGAGCATAAAGATACAACTCACCAGTGGTGTAAGACAGTGGTGTCTGGACGAGTAATGCCTCCGAAGTCTTTTGGGTCATCATGTTTGTTTATCACAAACTTACTGAATGTGTATATTAGAACTTTAAAGCTAAATGATTTATTTTTTCAGTGGTCTGGTTCCCCTGCACAATGCTTGTTCCTATGGACACTATGAAGTTACGGAACTCCTTGTTAAACATGGGGCAAGTGTCAATGTGGCTGATCTGTGGAAATTCACTCCCCTTCATGAGGCTGCTGCCAAAGGAAAATATGAAATCGTTAGGCTCTTACTGAAGGTTTGTCATAGGCTTCTTAATTCATTTTGTGCAAGATTGTTGATGACATTCAGATTTTGTAAACCTTTTTCTTTGATTATGTACATTTTTGTCAGCACAGTAAAACCTCAGCATAACAAATGTAAATATAACATTTCTACATTCACGAATAGCTATATACACATCCAATGGATGTAACTAGCATCTAGCTGTGTAAGTCTGTTTGAAAACTCCTGGCTTGTGTTTGTTAATTTGTGGCAGTGTCTTGCAGACTCCACTTTTTCGTCAGTACTACTATTTCCTTGTGTCAGTAACACTTTTCTTTCACTGTTAATGAAGAATAATGTGTCAACTACATTCAGTCAGTAGAATTTAGACATACTTGCACACACGATATATTCTATAAAATTATTCTGTATGCAAGTTTCCTTCTGTCCTGTGTGCCTGGTGGTTCCTAGGAGACCATATATAATTGTATACATAAATGTATTCACTGCTGTTGTCACTAGGCAGTTATATATGATTTAGTGTATAAAGGAGTCTGTCTCTTTAGATCGTGATATTTATAAGCCATGTTTTTGCTACCTTTCAGCCACTTAATATTACTGTGAATATTCAGACCACAGAAATGTTTATAATAATTAAAGATGTATAGTTTCTTCTGTCTTATAAATAGATCTTTTTGTGGTGTTAACAGCATGGTGCAGACTCTAGTAAAAAGAACCGTGATGGTGCAACTCCTTTAGACTTGGTACGTGATGGGGATCAGGATGTAGCAGACTTGCTGCGTGGCAATGCTGCTTTGTTGGATGCTGCAAAGAAAGGAAACCTTGCTCGTGTTCAGAGGCTTGTGACATCTGAAAATATTAACTGCCGAGATGCTCAGGGACGCAACTCCACACCTCTCCATTTAGCTGGTTAGTTTTCTCACCTCCTATCATTTTCTTTGAGATTGAAAACCCTGATTTAACATTTGTCCAGAGAACAAACTTTTTTACACTAGGAATGAGTTGTATTGCCAAGCTCTTCACAACTAAGCTGCATACTGCAACTTTTAATCGCTTTTAGAAAGGCTTACATAAGGTGTTTGCAAAAATATGTTATATACAGGTTTTGTTTTTCTTTATAGCTGGTTACAACAACCTTGAGGTAGCAGAGTTTCTCTTGGATCACGGTGCTGATGTGAATGCTCAAGATAAAGGCGGTCTAATTCCACTCCACAATGCGTCTTCATATGGTCACCTGGATATAGCTGCATTGTTAATCAAGTTTAACACAGTGGTAAATGCTACTGATAAATGGGGCTTTACGCCATTGCATGAAGCTGCTCAAAAGGGACGGACTCAGCTTTGTGCATTATTGGTAAGTTGTATGTAGAATACGATTTAGTTTATTTTGCGGAACTGTTACACATGGGTTTGTATTAGATCCTGTATCTTTATGAAAGTTATACATTTCCATGTTAACCTTTAAACAATGTGATTTAACCCTTAATCAGTGACATGCAGTTTGTGAGACTATTCCATAAACAGTATCTTATTTTTTCAGCACTTAATAGTAATTTGTTTAATAATACTCTGCAATTCATCAATATGAAGTGACAGTTTAAATAATAATAATTTATTCCAATTTTTAACATGATATGAAAATAAGAGTTAGTATTAAAAATGAATATGTTTACCGGTAAGTGAAGTTTTGACTTTACATTTAATTTCAGTAATTTGGTATAATTTTACACATTTCTGTTTGTGAAACAAAGGAAAGATAATTATGGGATTTGTGTGGAATTGTGCCAGAACTTTAAGTAGAAGTGTACTGTACCTTAGCTCTCATTTTTCAAATTAACAGCATGTAAGTCAGTTTGCAACATCTAGTAACATGTTGATTGAAAATCCATGTTTGTGTTCTGAGATGAGAAACAATTTTTGTTGCTTACCCAAGTTGCACAACAGTTATTATTCTACATGCAGGGACTGCAAATAGGCATGTGCTTTATTATAGAGTGTTTGATGTTGACAGGAAGCTATAATACGTAACCAGACCAGTCTAAAAGTAACTGGCATAAAGCATGGTTGGGCTTGGTGACTGCTCAAATGCTTCGCTTGTAGATCATGTAGTTTAACTCCAAAGATGA
The DNA here is from genome assembly GCF_977971745.1 of Zootermopsis nevadensis. NCBI lineage: Eukaryota > Metazoa > Arthropoda > Insecta > Blattodea > Termopsidae > Zootermopsis > Zootermopsis nevadensis. The sequence goes on along the minus strand of NW_028259148.1, from coordinate 7,869,355 downwards.
ATGCACAGGAAGCAGTACTGACATGTCACCTGTGAAGGGTGATAAAGTAAACCTACCAGCTTAATGAACAGGGGTGTCTATGACTTGACTCAGTTGATACTTCTGATGACAAGGTTGCATTCCAACACACTTCCAAAACAATGCAGACTTGAACTGCTCCTTTTGAACATCTGCATGTGTACAAAGTAACACATGGAGAAACATTTCTTCACTTACTGTAGTTCTTTGATGAACAAGTTTGCCCAATTGCAACTAGATAAAATCAAGTTCTGAATTGTCATGAATCCTGTAAGTACATCAAGGTCTGAGACTGTCATATGAAACAATATCTTCTTCTCTCATTCACACCACATACATGCAAATAATATAGCTCTGAGATGTTGCTGTAAATGCTGTTTTCTTTGAAAAAGTATGTATAGTGAAGATGATTTGATTTAATATCTAAGACTAATTTGATTTTTGACGTAAATATGTCTATACGGAAGGGTCATTCGGCAAAACAGCATTAGGGAAATGTGTAAGATCAACAATGTGTAACAATGCTTTACTCCTTTACCTAAGAAACTAATTGTTATGTCATCTGTTTATTCGGCATTATTGTGTTTCATTACTGCCGTCAATCCACTTTCTTTATTGCGGAAAGAGCTGAGCTGTGAATCGCTTGTAGAAGAAATGTGCCGTAGAGTAGATAATATTGTGCTCTTAAAAACGTTTTAGAATATCACAATTACTTACCTTATAAAAGAATTATTAAGAAATCTGTGATACTGCCCTCCACTCGCTCCTCTTTAGTTTTGATTAAATTGGTCATTGCGGGTGGACATCGTGGTCTCTTACAATTGAACAAAGTTTGAGGTAAGGGATACCTATTTATTATTATTGTTCATCACATTTAATGTTTTCATATGCATTTGTGAACTCGTGTAAGAGAATTAGGCTTGTCTTCTTTTGACGTAAATACGTCTATACGGAAGGGTCATTCAGCAAAAACAGCGTTAGTTACGAAGATGTGTAAGATCAGCGCCGAGTCACCTTTAAACGTTCATTTCTCAGGAATGGTAAGAGTAAGGGTAATGTAACCTATATGTAAAATGATCAGTAAATAAGGACCTTTAAGAATCTGTAATGTATTTTATTGTAATTATAATTCTTTATACATTTATTGTAATTTTAATGAACCAATGTGTACAATTTTCAATGCATCTGGCGTGTTAAGCGCCCGTCTCTCAAAAACCATAAGAGATGGATCTGGACATATTGCATATGAAATATGTATTACCTCTTGAGCTTTCCATATCTGTTCTCAGATTTTACATATCACAAATGGTTTAGGTTCTACAAACATTTATTTATACAAATAAAGGCACACAGCACTTTACGCTACTGCTGCGTTTGTGTGTTGCGTCATACTATGTAGAGATAACAAGATGGATGACATTGAAGCTAAAAGAGTCTGTAATCCAGAATATATGAGACAATACAGAAAACGTAAAAAAAATAGAAGTATTAAATAATGAACCTGAAGTTCCCCAAAAAATACCAAAAACTAATGCTGAACGTATGAGGGAATATAGAAATCGCAAGAAGCAATTATTGCAAGTTATCAAGCTAATATATAAACTTCCTTTCATTGTATTTATTGCCTAAATATAATTTAAATACAAAGACGTATTTACGTCAGATTCTCCGGAACCGTGGTTCCACTGTCAATTTTATTTCTAATCATACAGAAATTGTATCAACTCAGTTTCACCATATATTTGTGTCATATTAACAGAAGAAAATGTGCTTAATGTCAAAAGTAATTTTCATTTTAAGCTTGCCCATGGTGCAGATCCATTTTTAAAAAATCAAGAGGGTCAGTCACCTGTGGACCTGGCATCGGCAGAGGATGTACGTTGCTTGCTTCAAGATGCAATGGCTTCTCAGCAAAATGTTCCCACAGCACCGGCATCTGCTCCTCCATCACGGCCTCCGTCTATCGCTGTGGTTTCCCCTACACCTGCATTGGCTGCAGCCCTTTCCCCACCTGTGGCAACAGAGACAGTTATAATGCCTTCTGGAGCATCAATGACACTATGCATTCCAGTATCTCGTGGTTGTCTTTCACCCATGCCTGCCGCAGAGGGATGTGCAGCAGAACCTGTAAAACCAGAAGGTGGTGTTCAAGACATGGGCAGTGTGGCAACAGTTGCAGGATTCTTGGCGAGGTAAGTAGAGTCCGGTGATTGAGGTAAAGAATCCTGCCAACAACATTTTTAGGTATGTGCAAGACAGCAGTGCACATTGCTTGCTGTATGCATTGGCTTGAAATAATTCCACTCTGATTGAGTAGATTTTTGTGGAATTTGGTGTTGATAGCTTTTGGTGAGAGATACTTTTCAGATGTTGAAGTACTTAGGCTTTCAGCTCTGATCAATCAACTTCACTGGGTAACCTGCATTTGTCTTTCTTGCAGCTATAGAGAAAATAGTTGTACTTTACTTATGTCTGTTTATTCTGCAAGATGAGGTATTTTAAATTTCAAGCAGAAATGTGTGTGTTGGTCAAGTTTGGTTGCCAAATTCACATACATTATTGGCTTGTTTTAGTGTTTCAGTAGTTACTCTGCTGTCTTCTGCTTAAGCTTTACAACTGTAGTTATGGCTGTGTATTGGAAGTTTTATGTACTTTGCGCTGTTTGTCATAACAATAAGTTATGTGAACTTCTGTCTTGACACTTGCATTTCAGTCTTGGCTTGGATCATCTGCTCGATTTGTTTGAACGTGAACAGATCACACTGGATATTCTCGCAGAAATGGGGCATGAGGACCTGAAGCAAGTAGGAGTTAGTGCATATGGCTACCGACATAAGCTGATCAAAGGCATTGACAAGTTATGCTCCAGTACAGGTCAGTCACTAGATACAGTGAAACCTCGATGCATCGTTTTCGGCGGGGGTGGGAAATAAAAACGATGAATGCGGGAAAACGATAGATGCGGGAAAGCATTAAAAATTTTAAAAAAAACAATGTTTCTCTTTCAAAGTTACTTCTTTTTACCAAAAAAGTCTTTAATGGACAACTGGTTTGTCGAAACTTTATGTTTTAGACCAAACAGAGCACTTTCCACGTTCAAAATGTTTTCCTCGTCACGTTCACTAATATTAAGCGCATAAAAGAACGACTTCACTTTTGCCAATGCAGGGTGTGCTTCGGCAAAACTCGGCAAAGCTTCGGGCTCGCATTCGTCGTCTTCCTCTTCCTCACCACTCCAACCCCCTTTGCGGACAATAACAGGAAGAATGGAAATACGAGGCGCGTCCCAAAAGTAAGTTTCCCACTCGTCCCACAGCTAGCAAACCTTATATTGAGCGAAGCGACTGTGCGTATGTGATAGAGCAATGACGTAGCATGGCGCATGCACTAACGGTACTTCCCGCGTTCTCACAGTAGCATCGTTGCAGCTGTTGAAGATGGAGGTTCTTATTCCAGCTCCCGCCGACTGTGAAGTGCGGTCAGTGATAAAGTTTTTGAATGCACAGAGCATAGCGCCGATCGAAATTCATCGTCAGCTGTGCCGGGTCTATGGGCCTAACGTCATGAGCAAGCAGATGGTGCGTCGCTGGTGCAGACAATTTTCAGCAGGTCGACAAAGTGTGCATGATGAGAAGCGCAGTGGGAGGCCATCCATCATTACAGACGACCTTGTGGAGCTTGTGCAGGAACGCATTATGGATAATCATCGCTTCACAATTACGGAACTCAGCAGTCATTTCCCGCTCCTTGTTGCACGAAATTGTCACGGAGCACCTGTTGTTCAGGAAATTGTGCGCCAGGTGGGTGCTGAAGCAACTGACACCAGAACACAAAACAAAGCGCGGAAAGTGATGTGCACGGTGTTCTGGGACAGACGGGGCGTTCTCCACGCCGACTTCCTGACCAGAGGTGAGACGGTGAATGCTGAGCGTTACTGCGAAACACTGCAGAAATTGCGACGGACCATTCAGAACAAGCGGCGTGGGATGCTTAGTGCCGGTATTGTCTTCCTGCACGATAACGCTAGGCCGCACACGGCTCGACGGACAGCAAGTCTCCTGCAGGAGTTCAGCTGGGAGGTGTTTAATCATTCACCCTACAGCCCGGACCTCGCTCCCAGTGATTTCCATCTTTTCCTACACCTCAAGAAATTCCTGTCCAGTCAGTGTCAGCGTTTTGAGAATGACAGAGAGGCGGAGATGGTTGTCACACAGTGGTTCCAATCCCAGGCGGCAGACTTCTACGACACAGGTATTCAAAAGTTTGTCCCATGGTATGACAAATGTTTCAATTCCGGTGGCGAATATGTTGAAAAATAGCTGGACACTTGCTGTATCTGTTGCAATAAATATTTCCATGAAATTGTGTTTTGTTTCTGTAAACGGCCCCAGGGAAACTTACTTTAAGGACGAGCCTCATACTATTACTGCCGAACTCAACGAAACGTAGCTGTAGAAGACCCTGAACCGCTGGAAACGAGATGAACCAGAAGAATGAAAAGTGCCGCCAGCCTTTCCTTTGTACTTGTAATAAAAGCATTTGTGAAGAAATTCACACTGCACATGCCATCTGGCATCGCTGGAACGAAATATGAGTGCACCCTAATTAAAATCGTAAAATTTCTGACAATGAGCACCTCCGTTCACTCCAACTATCACCCCTGCACCACTGACCCTCATTCCAAAAGAATGTGCTGGTTGGGCGACATAACAGGTTACCGCTACTGTGTATTCCAAAAACATTATGCGTCTTTCGGTATTAATTTATCTCTAAACCCAGCATTTTAAATTCTCAGAAACGATCATTGCGGGAAAATTGTGGGCCGGGACTAAGAATTTTGAACGATCGATGCGATAAAACGATAGTTCGAGGAACGATAGAAGCGGGAAAATGTAACATTATTTTATATGGGATGTATTCGGGACCGAACAAAACGGACGATGCATCCGGGAAAACGATAGTTTCGGGAACGATGGATAGAGGTTTCACTGTAAATACAATTTATGTAAATTGTCCAGTTTGTTCTTTTCAGTTGAGTATAAATTAAGTTTAGAATAATTATTTGGGGTTGATACTAAAATGTTTACAACTTTCTGAATTGAAAAGGTACTACTTGTTTGCTCAGACCATGAGCTGTGAGATGTGCGTGAGGGAGGTAGGGATGCTGTCTGCTAGTGGTAGTGGGGCAAGTAGGGGAACAGCTTTTTCTGTACTACTAAACACAAAAACATATGTGCAGAAATGCTGAATTCTTTCCCCACTCGTTTATTAAGTTCATATTCTTTTAAAATGTGTTTCAGTGTACTTATGGAAACACCAGTAGCTTTTTGTATGTGATTAACGTTAATAACATTGCCAATGTCAGCTTCTTTATTCGCAAAACTGTAAACACTTATCACCATTTCTTTACTTTGGCTGTGTATTACTTTATGTCTCCCTATTTTCTTCACACCTTTGCCCTTGTCTTGCATTCTGCTCATGCTGAGTAGAAACAACAGTGAAAATGATAGGCCTAACTGTAAATGGGCCAATGTTATTGAATTGGAATTGAACACACGAAGTGAACTCAGTCACGGCTCCCTCATAACTTGGCTCTGCTTACACCCGACCCACTGTTCGAACTGCAAATACCCTGCACATCTCAAGGCCATTGCTCATGTCCCAGCAAACGTGTAATGTTTTCTTTATCTGAATCTAACAGAGTATGCATTCTCAAGACAACTGTGACCTTGGTTAGCGTAGAGCATAATTTATTAAATAATATATTATGAAAATTTGTAGGCACATAAAGAAACACTAAAAAATTAAAAATATGTAAATTTATCATCCCACATGACAAGCAGAGAATTTTCACGGTGGATAGTACCCTCCCTTTTCTGCAACTGTTTCCATTTCCAGAACCTTTTCTTATCTTCCCCTCCTTTCACAAGATTTCAGAGCCATAGAGTTAGCAGGTGACCTAATAGTACCAGTGATCACAATTGGTGCTTAAAGCCACTGTTGTTTACAAATAATATTCACTGGAATCATGGTGATTCAGAATCCATTGAAATGATCATCTGAATTAGGAACTTGTGTTTTAGGCACATTATGGATGCCTCCTTCAAACCCTGGTACGCTGTTGGTTGACCTACTGGGTGAAGACAAGGAGTGCATGGCTGTAGAAGAAGAGATGCAGTCCACGATAAGGGAACATCGTGATAATGGGCACTCTGGTGGTATCTTCTGCCGCTATAACATTGTCAGGGTGAGTTCAATTTAAAGTACTCCACAGAACAATAAAAGTAAAATTCCCAATATTCTAATTGATAAGCCAAACTTGGTCTGGCTTCCTGAATGAAGTACCTGGGTTGAGGATGTTGAAGAAGAAAGTGCTAAAACAAATAAGTGGATGTAAGAAAATGGAAATAACAGGATTCTAGAAAGTATCGGATGTTTGGAACTTAATTTGTACCACATATTATTAGGATGGTCAAGTCCAAATGAATGATATGGATTGGGGCCTGTAGCATACATGTGAGCACAGAATTTTAGTTGAGAAATCTGAACGGAAGAAAGCATTTGGAAGATCTAGGCCTAGACAGAGTGTCATTCTTTTCAATTGAACAGGTACATTTTGGAAATGAAGAAGCACATATGATTGATGTTGCATCATAATGAAGTGTAAATTAAACTGACTGTAATGTAGTGGGTCTAAAATATAGAACTAGGTAATTTTTGTATGATTTTGGGGATAGCTGTGATAAGAATCTAACATTTAATCCCCCTCCTTTTTTAATGAAACTAAAATATCCTTTCTTATCTAATCACGAGAAAATGAATAAGGAAACAATGCCCTACAATATACTCTCTCTTTATTTTTATTTTTTTGCATATATGTTTTTAAATACGAAAGTACCGAAAAGATATATACACATTATAATATGGAATATTAAATTTGTATGTGTACATCTTTTTTGGGATACCTGTATATATTAGTCCAGGCTGCATTGACCGTACTGGATTATAGGAGAGTTAAACTTCCTCTTTGCTGATTGATTTTATTTTGTGTTTATTTGTTTCAAGCCCAGAAATGTATTGCTTGTGCTTTTTAAGAAATGTATCCTCCACACGTTTGTCACTTTTATGTTGGTAACTTCTAAATTATAGATTCATTCTAGGATTCATCATGTAGCTTATTCTGTTCCAGATCCAGAAGGTTCAGAATCGTAAATTATGGGAACGATATTCCCACCGAAGACATGAAGTTTCTGAGGAAAACAACAATCAGGCCAATGAAAGAATGTTGTTCCATGGTTCTCCTTTTATTAATGCCATTGTACAAAAAGGTTTTGATGAGAGACATGCTTACATTGGAGGTATGTTTGGGGCAGGTAAGTTGTATAGCCTTAAATCAGAATATTTCCCATTAGTTCATTTTACACTGAAATTTTATCTTTCGAATTTAGATACATTCTGTTTGTAAGGCCTAAGATCTGTGCTTTTGTTCCAGGAATATACTTTGCAGAACATTCCTCAAAAAGCAACCAGTATGTATATGGAATTGGGGGTGGAACTGGTTGTCCCATGCACAAAGATAGATCTTGTTATATTTGCCACAGGTAATGATAGATTTAATTGATTTTATTTAAATAACATTGTAACCTTAAAAGTAGCGCCACGGTGGTCTAGCGGTCAGAACACTAGCCTTGTAATCCTGGGGTTCCAGGTTCAATTCCCGGTGGTGCTCAGATTTATAACTTGTGTTGGGCAAGGCCGTGGTCTAGGCATCACAGAGTTTTCCTCCGGGGGCTTCCCCAGTTTCTCTGTGGCATCCCAACAATTACTCCACTCACACACAGAAGAAGGCAATGGCAAACCACTTCTGATCATCCTGCCAAGAATGTATATATGTATGAGCAGGTCCCTGACAACCTGAAGAGGATGGAAGGATCCTGTTCATAATATATGGACCTGTCATCAGACAGAACACTAAAAAAAACCTTAAAAGAAACTGAGCTTGTTAGAAGGATTTCATTCACAATTTGTACCCAGAAATTTTTGTCATATGTTGATTTACTTGACTATGTGCCTGTGTGGTATCAGTGTCCTCCTAATTTAATGCAGGTATATCACAACAGTGTTGTATTAGTCTGGTATCTTTGTATGTACTATTAATATTGACATTACGCTAAAAATATGAAGTCAATGGTAATAGTTCGTAAAGATACCGGGCTAATACAACTCTGTTGTGTAGGACACTTGATGATCTGCTACAGATGAAACACTTCTGTCCTGAACAAGTCACGTAATGTTGACATTGGTGTAATAAATTAGTTGGTTAACTTCTGATCGTCACATCTTAAAAGGTGAACAATGTTTGGTCCTCTGTTAACTCAGGGTTTACATTTATGTGAAGTCATATATCAAATTCTTGCAAACTTATCTGTATTTATAACATATTGTAAGTGTGTAGAAAGTATGCAGTGGTGTTATTGAAACTGTATTAGTTTATTCAAAAAATGTCTTTCTTCTTTTGTCAGGCACTTACTGTTGTGTCGAGTGACACTGGGAAAGTCATTCCTGCAGTTCAGTGCTATGAAAGTAGCTCATGCACCACCTGGACACCATTCTGTGATGGGACGTCCTAGTGCGGGTGGTCTTAACTTTCCAGAATATGTGGTATATCGTGGTGAACAGGCGTATCCTGAGTACCTCATCACATACCAGATTGTTAAGCCTGAAGAGACGGCAGTGAGTTCTGATGCAGAGGCCAGATGATTCCCTATCATCATGTCCACATCTGGTTCCGAGAGCTTGGAAACACGCAGACACTTCTGTTGCACCCATGTTGTCCGCAGGGTTTTGAGGTATGTCCGCCTGTTTATTACCAGATCTGAAGTCGACCAAGGATGTGGCACAGGTCTCGCCAAGAGAAAGAGGCAACGGCTAGCGTGGGGAACTGTTGCTGTCCCTTTGCCAGGTTAACAGGATAAGAAGGTGATGGTGATGATTTGACACCTTTCTGATTCTTGTGTTTGGAAAGGTGTCTGACCTTTGTGATATCTACCAGGAAGCATGGTGCTATGTTGTTACTAACTTACACTCCTGTTTCATGCGTATGTTACAGCTGCTGTGAATTAAAATATTATGTAATTTCAAAGTGATCTTGTTCATTCCTAAACAATAGATGTCCTTATTTGATTTTTATGATACATGGCATACATATAGAGAATGTTTTACTTCAGTACTTACAGGTATGTTTGTGTGTGTTTCCTGGCCTCTTTTGCAATTGGTATGTGAACATTAAACACATTTATCTTTGCTAAGTTTAACCAAGTAGGATTTGAGGTTCTCACAGTGGTGAGTATAAAGATGGCTGTCTCCACGGTTGTAACACTGTGTAGTCTGGTAGATGTTTATTGACATTTTATAGGTCCTTGCTGTCTCCATCAGGGCAGTGAGTAAGCCACATGTGTGAAATCAGTTTATTCTTCCTGCTTTCTAAATAGTCTCAATCTTTAAGCTGTATGTACTTTGTCAGTTTACATAATACTACATCAAACATTGGTTGTAATTCCTAAATTTTATGTAATCTGTTTTCTGTGGAGGTATTGAGATTACAAGTTTAACACTACCAGTTCTTGCAAAAATGCAACTGATTTGGCAGTGCCTAGTGATACTTTAAACAGTAAGTTGGACTTTAACCCTCTGACTGCCATGTTTCTTCCAGAAAATGTGAAGGCTTGTTTGATGGAAAATGCAGGTGCACAGAGGGAAAATAATGTGAAATATATTTCTTGCGCCAGAAGAATGATTCTCTCTTCATTTTAACATAATTTTTGGTCTCTTCAAATGCATACAAATGAGAAATTTTGTTTTACTGAGCCAGTTTCAAATAAATTATAATTTTATAGCTGTTTTTAAACTTTGAAGTTTGTTTCACTTAACTTGCTTTGAATTGACAAGTTTGATAGATTTTTTAAAACAATTCGTTTTTAACTTCTAAGAATTTTGCCAAACTCGAACCCTGACTGAACCTATGAAATGAATTTTGTCTGAATCATGGACTGTTTAAAATTGCTGTGACGTTAAACTTTCAGTAATTGATGTACTTTGAAGTTTGTTGCAAAATACAAAGTTACTAATTTAACATTGTGGGCATAAATTGCCACAGGTCTTTCTGTTGTTTCTGCACATTTCTGTTCATGCCACTGTCCACAGCAAGGTCTTGTGAGCCACTGAAATGGAACTGTCCCTCATGTTAATAGCAGAGTATATGAAGTACTCTTTCTGTAATATTATTCGATTCTTCTGGTAACATATTTTAAATGTTACACCTCTGTTTTACTTTGCAGACAAATTTGTAGTGAAAAGTTTATTTTCTTAATAAACAGTTCTTTTCTTGTAGGAAAATTATACATATCTAGCATATGTAGTAATGAAATGGTTTTGTATGCACATATAGGCTGGGTAGACAAGATAAACTATCAAATTCGAAATTAGAATACCCCGATTAGTGCTCAAGATACATTCCTAGCAAATAGTGTGCTAACTGAAACAACACTGTATGGGGTCATTATAACATTACATATATGGAGATGCAATCCTGATTATGTTATTTTTAACTTTATATATATATTATATGGTATATGAAGGATAAAGTAAAGCTCTCCTGCTATAAGACATGTAGGTGTTTGGGGGAGAGGATGCATAGCTCCTACTCTTTCTTGACCTTGGCACTAGATGGGGTGAGTGGTCAGCATGACGCCCTGGGAAAGGACCCTGGTACCCATTGGATAGGAGGCTGGGTGGAAATATTGAACAGTATCATGAATAACAGTCTACATCTGGGAAGAGGGGCCAGATTGTGGGTCCTCCACATATTTTGGCTGCTTCTTGATGTAGACATCTAAGGGTGACTACTTTTTCTTGAGTTGTCTCTCATGAAGCAATTCTCGGTAGCAGGAAATCATGTTGAGAACACCTCTCTTTGCCTGGCTGCTGCGCTCCCAGTCATGATTATTCTCGGTAAACTGGTCCATGATTTCCTTGATCTTGGTGATGATGTGACTGAGGAATTCTTTGGTGAGATCTCTCTCTGGTGTTTTCTTGGCTCTTCTGCATTTGAGTCTTCAGCCCCACTCTGGGTGTGATGCTCTGCCAATTCCTGCAGATTGTTAATGGTAAGACTTTCATCATGAGACTGCAATAACTCCTCCATATCATCTACAATGACATTCTCCAGTCCTGCTTCATTGGCCAGCTTGACGATGTCACTGACAAATTGCTGGTGCCGCTTCAAACCCCAGGAAATTGTTGCATGCTTCTGGTCATATCTTCTTCCAGGCCCCATTTATGCAGTTTTTGGTTGCTTCATCCCAGATTCTGATGTTATCTGTGCCCTTTATGATGTGATTGTTTTTCCAAAATTGTCTGATAGATTGATTATCTTTGCCATTTGCTTCTTCATCAAGTTGTCAGAAGGTGCGATGAAGGTAGTAGGCCTTGAAATTCAAAATGACTCCCTGATCCATTGGTTGGAGTAAGGAAATCATCGTCAAAACCCTTTAGAATTAAGGAAGTTGTGTTTGGTAGAAGATAAACCACTTCTACAGATACGCCGGTGTGAAGGGCAGATTGGCTAAGTGAATGTAAACAAATGTGGCCACTTGCGGCAGGTTGTGATTGTTGGGACTCTTGAATTTTGACTAGTGTATATTTTCTTTATTTTTTTATTTTCTAGTAAAAATAGCACTCAAAGATGTAAGAGTGGAATAATGAAACAGTGCTTTGTGGGGTAGTGCTAATTGAGGTATTATTGTGTTTATAATTTTGAATAGTTAGTAGTTGCATTAGTTTCAGATAACTATGCTTTCGTACCCAGCCTAACCCCAATTTAATATAACTATAATCACTTTCATTTGGTACAATTTATGAAACTGAATAAAATAAGTGGTTATAATACCAACATTTGGCATGACTGAACTTAAAAATGGCTACTGTCTTCACTGCAAGCACCAACTTTGAAAACTAATGTTTTCTCATTGTGGATTTGTGTTTGGTCATACAGTTCTCTCTTCTTTTTTTCTTACATCCATACATATTTGAACCCAATAAATTCTGTATTGATTTTTATGAAACTTTTTTTGATAATAGTATTTGTTCTTGTGCATTGCTTAGACAAAGTGTGTAAAATGAACGCCCTTGCAATGGTCAGGTAGCTACTATACTGTGTGAAGTCTCTGTTTTAGGCTCCGTGTAACTTTATAGCCTTGTCAGTCCTTTTAGAGTGTGATGCTACTGCAATTATGTGGCAGTGTGGCCTGGTTATGTGTATAACACTTTACCTGAACACTGGCAAAATATAACTGAAGTAATGATAATTGTTGTCATATGGTTGTGATGCTATGTAGTCTTGCAAGTGGTTACCATTGTTTTGGCAGAAGATATTGCCTTCATCTATAAGATTGAAATAAAACTATTTTTACTCAGCATATTATTCCCTCAAAGATTCTCATGACATAATCAGTTGTGTCAGTCAGAATTTGGCTGTGAAAGAAGTCCATTTATGTATTTGTCGTAACGTACATATTAAATATGCATTCCCAATTTGTGTTTTAATGTCTCAGTTGTATGATACAGGACCTGATGAGTGGCTAATTTACTTGTAAATCTCTCGGTCATACACCTATAATAACATGTTACACGTTTGAGTTTTTTAAATTTTTTTCCCTGCCGCTCTCATTCAGTTTATATATTTCACTAGTCATGTTTTATACTTGATGCAAAATATCTCTGAACTTGAGCTATGTCACAGTAAGGTGAAGGTAAGATGGAAATGGTAAGGGGAGCAAGACAGTATTTGCTGTCACTTCATAGTCTTTTCCTCTCTCCTTGTACTTCAGCATGCATATTTGTGATGTCAACGAAGATATCTTGCGACTTATATAACCACCAACAAGACTATGTGATGTCATAACCAAGATGATCAGAACTCACAGAGAATGGAATTTAAAACTGTGACAATAACTTAGTCTCTTCCCCCCCCCCAGCATTTATACATGTTACTTGTATAAATAAGGAAAACATTTTTTGATTCCATTATTTCTGTTAGTGCCCATCAGATATATATTAATTGTGAAAATGTAGTACATGTACCAACTCCTTTTCTTCTTCACATTGCATTTAACACTGCCATAACCATGAACACATCCATTTTTATGTATACATTTTGGTTTAGGTGGTATTTTGCTGTAGTTTTACTAGACAGACTACTTATTTATAAACGAACTGGAATATTGTATGAAACGATTTTATTTTGTCTAAGGAATGATTAGGACAAGAGTTCTCAACCCTTTCCAGACCATGGGAAATAATCGCTTCCCTTTATCAACTCACTGGCTGCAAGGTTATAAATACGGGCATTTTATTGAAGTTCCTATGCGGTTTATGAAGAAAGAGTGCTATCAAATTAGGCATTCTGTTGCAAAATGGTTTACTTGTTTCCCATTAATTTCCTTTAACAAAATCTTTCATTAGTCAAATACTTGACCCTGGTTTGCTTTAATAATCTTCCAGTATCACCTTATTGAGATTTGCATGCATATCTACACATGTTCATGAGTATGTGGCATCATAGTCCGCAGCCTGTGGGCCATACATTGCAAACCCCTGGTTTAAGAAAAGAAGATGAATGAAGGCATAAAATAACATAAAGTAGTTTGAAATTAGATGTATTTACAGTTGCAAGTTTAGTTTGCGATTGTGATACCATGTAAACTTGGTTACCAGCATTTCTGAGGAATATGCTGCTTCCATCATCAGGATTTTCTAAAGATGTTCCTCTGGAATATTAATAATCACTTACAAGATCATATGGTGTCATAGACCACAATCTTATTGTGTAAAGTCAGTATCTTTGCTTCCCTTTTTGCTGTAGTACACAACTGTGTGTGCAACTAAGACTTGTCTTCATGAAATTTGAGCTTCCCATGTTGGCCAAGATTATCTTGTAAATTAAATCTTTGTGATAAAGTGATACTATACAAAATTGTGCACATATTGGCTACTTGTAAATAGATTAATATTGTGGATGTAGAACATTGTACAATACTGTTTTATCTCATTTCTTTTCTTACAAAACGTGTGTTTGAAACAGTTTTAATAGTCATTGCATGTTGATTTCAATACAAAGAAAGTATGTTAATAAATATTTACTTCTTTCCTATTGCATATAGTAGAGATCTATCAACATATAAAATTTCAGAACCTACACTGAATGACTTGTTGACACCCTTTTAATATTATTGGTATGAGGCCACCTGGTGGGCTAGTCATTAGCGTACTAGCCTAGTGTTCAAAAGGTCAACCCCAACTGTCTCCACTAATATGAAAATAAACTCAATAATAATGTTCAGACTGGCTCTGCGGCCCACCCAGCCGTCTACCTAATGAGTACCAGTGCTTTTTCCGTGGGAGTAAAGCATGTCTGCATGGTGTGGTGCTTAAATAAACAACAGAGACAACTTTACAAAAATATGTCAATATAATGACAACCAGTCAATTGAAGACAGCGTAGATCCCATATGGAAAATGTTGTGTATATCAAACATACCTTGGGCAGTTAACATTGTTTAACATAAAGCTTAATGAGGAAATCAGAAACTACAAAAATGTACTTAGTTTCATAAAGCTGATTAGTTGATATAAAGCCTTTTAATATGGGACAAATTCCACACACAGACATCATAGCCTCAGTTTCCGTACAGAATGGTAATTGCAGAATTCTCAAGTACTTAAATAATGTATGTATGCCTATACAGACAAACAAATGCAGACGTTCCTTACTTTTCTCTGGAATAAAAATCTTACATCTGTCTAAATAGAAACTGAAATATTTCTGTAAGATAAAACTTTGGATGCTGCAACTCTTGTGTAATGTGAATGTAGTAAAATTAAAAAGACACCAAAAACAAGTTTGTTGTTTTGCCATTGCATCCATTTCACTGACTGCTGTGATTATATACTACATTAAATTAATTTATAGACTGATTATATTATCTTACTGGTTTGTGTATTAATGGTGTGTACATATTATTTTTTTATTTTAAGTATCAGGTTCAGGAGTTTTATTACATGTGTATGGGAAAACTTGTTGTTTAAGCATCATGTAAATGATTATACAATCAATAAATCTGCCAAGCAGTGTTCTTGTGCAAACATGTATCCTGAAGAAATGTTAACCTCGACCTGCCAGAGTTATTGTTTCAGAATGCAGGACACTTGGAACTTTCTGAGGTGTGTGCCATCAAAGAAAGTTACTTTCTGACTTACTCCATGGAGCCAGGTCCTTCCAGAGAAACCAACAGTTGCTCAGCCACTTGTGAAATTCCCAACATTTTATGGTACCTGAAGGCTTATTACCATGTTCACAAGAGCTTGCCACTATTTCCTCTCCTGAGCCAGATGAATCCAGTCCATACCACCCCATCCTATTTCCCTAAGATCACTTTTAATATTATCCTCCCACCTATGTCTAGGTCCTCCTAGTGGTCCCTTTACTTGTGGTATGCCCACCAAATCCTGAATGCATTCCTATAATATTCATATAACAGGTTGTTAGCCTATACCCGGCCGCCGGAAGGCAAAGGCGTGTAAGCTGAAGCCCCGGCGAGTAGGAGGGCGCGGCGGTGTGCGCGGAAGGGTCAGGGCGCGAGCCCGCCTGGAGCCGCCGCCGGTGCAGATCTTGGTGGTAGTAGCAAAAACTCCTTCTTGTAAAGTTTTGGGATTTCAGGTTATAAATGATGATTTATTAAAACTTTGTGGTAATTTATTAAAAGTGTTACTAACTTGCTTGCAAAAACAGGTACACATATTAACATACTCAATAATTTTCTGTAACTGATTTGTCGACATATTTAATTAATTATCCACTTCAAAATAAATATTTAATGTAACTTTATTTTTGATTACATAAGGTGTTAACAGTACAACAGAAATGTGCATGGGCTGTACAAAACACATCAGGAGGCTGTGGGTTAAGATTCCTTATTCATAACATCCGAATAAAACTACGAGGAAACAAAACCATTTGTAGTAGACCATTGTATTTATGTAGCAAATGTAAATGTAGAAATATGCATCTTAAAGTTAGGGAAATACAGAAATGAAGGATATTTAAATTTTAAGTTATTATATAATTTCCATTTCATGACTATAGAATAAAATTATATTTTGAAAGAAGGTCTGGAAGAGGTTCTAATGACATTTAAGAATACAAAATTTATAGGAAAATGATAGAGGAATGGCTGGATAAGTCAGTTTAGAAGAAACTCAAATATCGTGAATAGAGGGATTATACAACAGTCGTAAGTAATAAGTATCTTTAAAAATGCTGGTAAGAGAATTTGTAACAATTGTATGGTGCCAGACATTCTGGCATTTCAAAATCTATGTTTTTATGGCAGCATTTTTCAATGCTTGTCATGTTTAAAATGACACTTTGCAATTCTTTGACTCAACACCATGTGTGAGTGGCACCACTATTGATGGTTTTTAACTGCCAGTAGAAGGCAGGTTACTTGTTTCTGCTTGTTTAATGTAAATTTTTGGGATACATAAATAGAATTTAATAATTTACATCATGGAGAATGGAAAAAGTAATATTTCACATCTCTGCACAACATATCAAGCTGAATTGTGTCATTCTGGTAAGTACTGTTTGTTTTGATGCAGGAATCACTGCTCCACATTTCAGCTATGTAATTATAAGAAGAGCATAAATGACACTTATTGACAGATGAATCACCCATGTGTACTTCGGCCAATAAGGAAGTTAGGAAGTTTGCCATAACCACCGCTATTGGGTGCTAAATATTAGTTGCTAGAGATCTTCAAAAAGCTTGTTCACAGTATTGCAGTTTACTAATTGAGCAGTGGTGAAGCAGTTGAGATTAGTTTACACGAATGAGAAAAGTGGAAACAAGTGCCAGTTCCCATCTATGTCAGTATATTAATGATTCCAAGATGCGTTCACTTCAGATGGTGAAGTTCAAGTGGCAGCAAGCGTATTGCTGCAGATGTCCACTTAAAATATCAGATAGGCAGTCTTTAATTGTGAGTCTTCTGCCACAAGTACTTCAGAACCTACCATATTTGCCATTTTGTGGCATCTATGCAAAGCATTTGTGTCCACAGATATAACACTTTAAAATAAAAATTAGGAAAGTTAGGAATTCCCTTTTAAAGTATAAATAAACATCTTCCAAAATAAGTAAACATTAAATAAAAACTGTCTACCAAAGTGCTATGAAAGAATATTGAGTGAAAAACAAAATATTTGGGGTTTCATTGACAAAATGTCTGATGAAAGTAGAAGGTAGGTTTCAAATGTTAAAGTCCAGGGGCTGGAGAAAATAGCATCCTGAAGAGCTCTCTATTTGTACCAAATATGATGATAAACTCAAGGAGGATGAGATGAATGGGTCATATTTTGGACATGTGGGTGATGGAAAAATACATAACAATACTTTGGATGGAAAGACTCAAGGTGAGAGACCACTTGGGAGAATACTACAAAAATAAATCTTAGAGAAATGGGTTGTGAATAAGACCAAGCATTTGACTGCCTGAACATGCTATCAGCTTCACAAGGACTTTGCTGATGTGCTGTGAGGGAGATTGTGAGAAGTTAGGAAATTTATTGGCATATGTCATGTCATAAGTCATGATTAGTACCTGATGATAGAATGCAGTATTGACTACCAGTTAGTTTCAACTGTGAAAACATACACATATTTATGAATAAATTGTATTAAACAGCTTTGCATTAAAGCAGGTAAGAAATAATGCTTTACGAAAGTACGCAATATTATGTGAGTTATTACATCTATAGTACTGAATTATTTTTTACTTCAATTGTTCAATCGCCTCTCCGTATTTAGTGCGTCTAATGGAAGGAGAAACATTAATTGGATTTTGTAGCTGTAAAGCACACTTCCGAATTCCAGCCGTGTGGGAAATTTCGTCTGCTGTTAGGATTTTGCTATGTCCACAGTGCAGACAGCATGAATAATTCGCTATGAGTCATTACTGTTTATTAGGTTAAATATAATTTTCGTCTTAAAGGCCATTAATGTATGTCTTCTTTACAAGGCTTGTGGTGAGCATGATCACGGTATTAATTTTTGTGTGCATTAGGCAGACTGCATTTGATGAAATGAGAAACAGAAGTCGTGTGTGTATTTATAATTCCAACTCATTTGTGAGCATGTAAAAAATGCTTAGTCAGTGGTGATATTAAAGTGATAGTGTCCAAAAATTGATACTGGTGCACGTTTACATGTATGTTTTTCATGTAGGTTTCATAGGCACATAGATAGCAATTCCAATTTCTTGCCAGTAACTTTGAACTTTCTTGTATACTAAAATTACAAGTGATTAAAAAATCTAATTTTACAGTGGTTGTATAAACAACAAAATTATTCTATTAATATATACTCTGAATATGTTTCATTGTTTTACGTGTGATTTTCAGATGAATTGTGCCTAATTTATAATAACTAAAATCTTGCACACTCAAAATTACGAGAATTTGGTGGCATGTATGTGGGTAGAGCACTTACGAGGTACAGTCAGGAGTACTATAAACGATGTCATGAACGTTACAGCCCTTAATTTTTAGTCACATGGTGGGAGGAGAATGCTTTTTCTTCATTTGGAATAATGCTGATTTACGAAAAATAAGAGGTAGAATATTTTCCCAAAGTAAAACGTGAAACTCATTGCTATAAGTGTGTTATTTTGTGTTTCGAGTTTTAAGATTTCCCATTTGTCGAATGTGCATGCTTTAATGTTGTCAAATTGAATGTGCACATGTTGTAATTTATATTACCATATTATTTGCAACACTTCTTCAGTAATACATTTTGATGAGAGATCTGACATGTAGTCTTATCCATGGCGGAGCTGTTATTTGTATATTAAGCAATACAATGTCAGATGCCCAGTAGTATGGAACCTGTGATAAATTTCAACAGTCAAACGAAAGAGACAAATTGAATTTGGATCTTCATGTGTGATGTGTTTTTACTGCCATCTTTATTATATATATGGTAAAGGAAGAGACATTTTGGGTCCAAGTTAACCCAACTGAACTTAATTTTATTTGGAGAAATATTTACATGTAATTGAAAAATATGGAATGAACCAGAACACTGATGTCAGTGTTCGAACTAATGCTACCATCAGTCAATCACAAGATCAGTCTCATGACTTTATTGCAAAACTTTGTATGTTTTGTATGTAAACAAATTTTAAGATGTAACTAGTCTTTTGTAGTAATGAATGTATGACATGAATGTATATTTTAGTGGGTAGTAAAAACTAATCACAAGAATAATGCTGAAGAACTATTTTGTTTAAATTTAAAACTCTAATATTCTCCTTCTCTTATGTCTCTTAAGGCCTTTTTATAAATAAATGTACGCTTGTTCATACCCTTTTCATTTTGCATGTATTTATTTTTAATTTGCAAATTTTATTTTGTGTAACTGGAGAAATTGTATTACAGCTGACACCTTACATTTACGAAGGAATGGTTATTTGATCACACTTCATACGAAGTGCAGAAATAATGTCAGAGGGAAGGAAGTTCTTGAAACAAGCTGCAATGCAGGTTGGAGCAGGTGGCTCAGCAGGTAGGGATAAGGAACAAATTTTATATTTTAATCTTTTTAAGATGTCTTCAAACATCTCTTCTTCCTGAAGATTTCTGTCTTCTGGGTTGTTGCGCTGTATAGACTGGTCGATGTTAACCAACGTTTCAGAGGTCATACTGCCTCTGTCATCAGAGCGATGACGGAGGCAGTATGACCTCTGAAATGTTGGTTAACATCGACCAGTCTACACAGCGCAACAACCCAGAAGACAGAAATCTTCATACTCACTGCTGTGAAAACCTCAAATCTTACATCCCTTCTTCCTTTTCAGTTTCTCATGATGTTCTTTGTTTATACTTTGCAACATCTTTCATGGCCTGTTGTTCCCATTTTGATATCTATCTCATTCTTGGGTGTTTACCTTGTGATAGATTTGATATATAGTTTAAAATTTTAGTTCTTATGCAGTATATTGATCAAAGTTTACAAATCCTTCCGGGTACAAATGTGTTTTAAGAATCTTGGCATAATGTTAATATAATTAATTAAATACTGTAACAAACCATTAGAGGTTAATTATAGAACTCATATGTCATTAACAATGAGAGCATTAAATTAGGCCATGCAGTGGAACTGATGATAGTTATAAAAAAAGCTCTCATTTTATAAGAATTGTTCAAATTTGATGTTCAGTTTTGTTGCTACACCTTTTTACTAACTCCTATGGACATTATATTGTAGTATGACATTGTACATACTTGTAAGTACAGTTAATGTGTTGAGGAGGAAAATATGAAATGCCCGCAAATATTACACCAATTCATATAATCGTTTATGAAAAGTTATTAAGATTCCAGGTCAAATTTGAATATCTCAACAAAATATAGCAAGATGAGATGCATCTAGTCAGTAAAATGTTGTAAGGTACATGATGTATTAATATGGATTTTGTTAATAAATTTCAGGTTTTGTGGAAGTTTGCATTATGCATCCCCTTGACCTGGTGAAGACAAGATTTCAAATCCAAAGTAACAAAGTCCTTGCCCCAGAAGATCCCACCTACTACACAGGCATTGTTGACTGCATGAAGAAAATGTATCAAAATGAGGGATTTTTTGCATTCTGGAAGGGTGTGTTACCTCCTATTTTAGTTGAGACTCCAAAACGGGCAGTTAAAGTAAGTGAAACTAGGAGACGTATCATCTGAGAGTGTACTAAGGAAGAAATGGGCATTTGATAATCTGCTTAGATTACAAATATTAACTAATAATCCTGTGATAATAGAGGTTTTATAAGAGAAGGGTGTTTTCTGTTAGAGCAGTATGAAAGAAATGACTGCTCTAAAGATTACATATGAGAAGTACATTTGGAGAAGAACAGTTAGTTTTAGAGGGAGCAGGTTAGCATTTGATTCATTTCTCTCAGTGAGGCAGATATATAAGAGATGGGAATTAAAACATTGTGGTCATAGATGGCAAGAAACCTGAAAGTTTTCAAACATTAGACAGTTTAAACATGTAAGTTTTTTGTCACTTATTTTGTTAATGTGCTAATGGATAAGACAGTAAGGTGAGCAGCAGAGGTGTAAGTGAATGCAATACCATAGATTATGGTGTATGTAGATAGCGTAGTTATATGGAAACCAGAGGAAAGCACATTAAGATATAAATTTCAGAAGGTTTGTACAGCGTGTAAATATGTTGGATTAAATGTTGTTTCAGGCACATATATGTGTAGTTATGAAAATTGTCTTTAAGACAGGGTGAAATGGAAATTGACAGCAAAAAATGTTAGAGAAGAAATTGCAGACAGAATATGTTAAGGAGGAAATGAGTATATCAAAAGAATGTGTTGTTAGGCAGTGGAGGTATGTATTTCTTTAAGATAATTTTAATGAAGTTATCCTCCCATTTAGGCCTAGGTCTCCCAATTGGTCTCTTCCCTCCAGGTTTTCCAAATAAAATTTTGCCAGTTTTTTGCATTTCTCATCCTTCCCATGTATGCTATATGCTCAGTCCATCTCATCATCTATTGTTTCATCATACACATAATATTTGGTGAAGAGTACAAATTATGGTCAATGTATAAAATTGAATTTGTTTGATTTCATTGCAGTTTTTTACATTTGAGCAGTACAAAAAGTTCTTCTTGTTTGGTTCGTCTTCTCCAACACCTCTGGTATGTTTCCATTTCTGTTGTTATTACATTCATTTGACTTGTATGTGGAAGAAATCTCATCTTGAGTGCACAGTCTGATTTGTTTGCAGACTTTTTCACTGGCAGGTTTGGGTGCAGGTGTGACAGAGGCAGTCCTTGTGAACCCATTTGAAGTAGTGAAAGTCTCATTGCAAGCCAATCGTTCTCATCTGAGAGAGGTCCCCAGTACATGGACAGTCACAAAGCGAATTGTGTCCACTCAGGTACGAGTAAGCATATGAAAAATGTCTTCTTGAATCTATGCTTTCTGTCCAAGAAAAGTGTATGAATATTTAACCTTTCAACAAATATTGCCATCTTAAACTGAATGTCATCTAACATGAAGATGGTGTCTTCTGAGTTGTTTTGCAGTGTAGTCTGATGAAGGCAAGGCGCTTATCTGAAATGTCTGTAAACTTACACCAGATGACATGATGCAACAACCCAGAACACAGTCATCTTTGTGCTTGCTGCTGTGAGAACCTGAAATCTTACCGTCAACTAACATGTTGCAGGGTATTGGCCTCCGGGGCCTCAACAAGGGTGTGACTGCTACAATTGCAAGAAATGGAGTGTTCAATATGGTTTACTTTGGATTCTACCATTCGGTGAAAGGATATCTGCCAGAATATGAGGTGTGTATTATGTAGTTTGAATTCTCACAAGCTTGCCCATTCATGCAATGACTAATGCTGTATGTTATTAGTGTGTTTAAAATTCGGGTTAGAATCCATCGTGTGGAAAGTAAATTGTGTTATCAATACACAATCTGTGACCAGACTGTTGCATGTATTAGCAGTAGTTACATGAACTTATACATAGTCCGACTACTCCTGTGAGCCACTTTCTCGTCTTGTGGCACAGGACAGCTGTTGTGTTTGATGGACTCTTCATCCTTCCTGTTGTTCTGCATTGTAAAAATATTTTTATTTGTAATTTTATTACTCTTTAGCAAAATCTTGGTGTTCTGAATAAATTATTTTAATTAATTTAGTAATACATCAACAAAAATATAGTTATTAGGCATGCATGTAATGTATCCATGCTGTCTGATATGTAATGCCATCAGTTGAATTATTTGAGCAAATGCAAACATTTCCATATTTTTTATATATCTTAACATTTCCATGTATGTTAACTTTTATTTTCATAATTTTGTATGTGCTGTGCTTATATTAGGAAATTGTTGTTCCTTTGATGGGACTGGTGTTATGAATTCCAAACTATATATGTCATTTGCTGAAGCATGCTGGTAATGGTTGAAGGTCTTTTCTGTTTACATCACATATAACTGATATTTAGAATTGTACTACTAAGTCAGAATGCTAATATAATGTGTTTATATATCAGATACAAGCTACATTCCAGATGAAAGGTTAACTCTGTTTGCAAGCAAATAATTTGTAAGTCTGTCACTTTGTTTGGTTTTTTACTTGTATTGGAGTATATGTATAGAATTACAACTGATTTTGAATCTGTATAACTGTTTCTTCATAACATAAATTCTGTGGCATAGCCTTTATCTAGGTTGCTAGGCAATGGCATATTTAAATTTATGGTTTGTGAAAGTTTACAATATTATTTAATCAGTTAGTGTAGTGTCATGGAATTTATTACACAAGACTTGTTTTGGTGGTCTAAACTCCACAAAAGCAGGACTATATCATTATAGTTGTGTGAAGTGGGTTGTCAGAATATCAGCTTGCTTTTATTTAATGTGTGTGTGTGTGTGTGCTAATTAAAATTTCTCACAAACAAAAATACCTCTAATAGTATGTTTAGTATGTATTTGGTGTCATAGATGTACAGATATGTTTGATATTGAAATAAGATGGAGATTATATTCTAAAAGTATGCATCTTGTACTTTTTTGTTTACAGGATCCTGTGCAAGAATTTTTCCGTAAGGTTGGCATTGGTTTTGTATCAGGAACTTTGGCATCTTGTGTCAATATCCCATTTGATGTTGCAAAAAGTCGGATTCAAGGACCACAACCAGTTGCGGGAGAAATTAAGTACAGGACTACTTTGGGCTCAATGGCTATTGTGTACAGAGAAGAAGGGTCAGTTTTATTGCCACTCTGCATTTATTCTTAAGAGTTCTTTCCAGCCTCTTCACTGCTAGTCTGTTGCAGCAGACAAGAAGATGACAAACTTTGAACTGAAATGTAGCAAGCATTCCCCATGTTTAGTCTGCTCTCAATTTCTTAATGCATGTGATTTTGATTTGCTGCTATCATTTGCAAATATTTTAACTTTTTCTGTCCTGTTTATAACTCTGCATTATTTTAATGTTTCAGATGGCGTGCTCTCTATAAAGGTCTCCTACCCAAAGTCTTACGTCTTGGTCCAGGTGGTGCAATCATGTTAGTAGTGTATGATTATGTGTACCACTATCTGACTTTAAGATTTCCAGACTAGATACATTGTGTCTTCATTTAACCCTCACTTGATGTGGTTTAATGGCTGCAGGAATCAACACAATATTCATGTATTGATCATGCCTTCAAGTGCCTGTAATGTAGATGTAGATCTTGCAGATTTTATTCTTTTGTATAGAACGTACCTGTTTTATTCAGTACATATACTGCATAACTTTATATGTTTTATAATAATATTGTAGAAGATTCAATTTGAAGAGGGTTACATATAGGGACAGAACAGAGATTTCCAACCTTTTCCAAAATTATGGTATTTAACTTCAGCTCACTTTTTTGTTATTCGGGAAGTTTCTTGCCGGTGTATTTTTGTAAGCTACATGACAAATAAGTAGCATTAAATTATTTACTTTTTAGTTTTATTATTCAGTTGTATTTGGACTTTTCGTGCATTTTAAATTTTGGTAGAACTGGTGTTTGTTTAAAAACAAATTTCACGAGCATGACTGAAAGTGATAGCCTCTAGATTAGGAATCAGGTTGGAACACTTGCTTGATGTTCTACCATTTATAGTTAAAAAACAATTACTGTAATTTCAGAAGTAAAGGAAATCGCAACAGAATACATAGACTAACGTAATAGTCCAGAGACAGAAATGTTTTTTCCTACTTGTTAAGCGTTCCTCCTTGCTGACTCCAGTGGCAGAATCTATCTGTATCTACTTCTCATTTCTAAGTAATGAGATGTCTGTGTCCTTTATTAACAAAATTTAATGTAGTATAGAAATAATTACTAAAAATGTCCACATTTAGCTGAAACAATAATTTATAAAGTAAGCGCAAGGTTGAAACTTTGAGATACAGAGTTTGTAATATTGCAGATACCATATGTTTTTCTTTCTCTTGGGATTAATTCAATTCCCAAAGCCATTGATTATAAGACATATTATTCATATGTATAATTTCAAAAGAAAATATTGTATATGACTGTTTAATTTTAACTTCTTAACCTTTAGTTTGACTATAAATCAACTTATGAAGAACATGGTTACACCTTTAAATGGACAAGTGACACTAGTATCAAAAAGAAATGCAAAGTCATTAGGCTTAGAAATTGTATTGCTTAATATTAATATTCAGCGTAGAAGGGCTTAGAATTGAATGGGACACGTCAGATTCTGGTCTATGCTTCTTATGTTTATTTATTGGATGAAAACTTGAATACCGTGAAGGAAAGTGTTGGATGTTCTATTAGATAATATTGAAGTAGTTGGTTTAGAAGTAAACGCAGATAAAATTAAGTAAACCCTATGTTCATATCTCAATAGACTGCAGGAAAATATTGTTATAGCTAATAAATGCTTTGAAAATGTGACATAAAGTTCAAATATCTGGGAACAATTGTAACAGATAAAAATTACATTCATTGTTTTGTATTGCTGTGAAGCTTGGTCTGTTTCGTTAAGGGAAGAACACAGATCAAAGGTGTTTGAGAACGGTGATGGAGAGTATTTGATTCTGAAAGGGATTAAGTGACAAGATGCTGGAGGCATAGTAAGGTGCTCCATAATTTTTGCTCTTCAGCAAATATGATAAGTACCTTTAAATGAAGGAGATGAGATGGGCAGGACTTGTAGCATGCATGAAGGCAATAAGAAATGCATGTAAAATTTTGTTTGGAATTCCTGCGGGAAAGTGACTATTAAGAAGACCTAGGCATAGATTTGAGGATAATATTAAAATGGATCTTAAGGAATTAGGTTGTGGACTGAATTTGTCTGACTTGGGATAGGGACAAGTGGCTCATTCTTGTGAACGTGGTAATGGTAATGAGCCTTCATGTTCAATAAATTAAAGGGAATTTCTTGAGTAGCTGGGTGACCCAGGTTCTGAAGAAGGGTTGTACAGTCTGTTAAGGGCCGTGGCCCGTTGAACCCTACTGTAAAAGGAACTCTGCCATGTCTTATTTGTCAGTGTGTTACAAGTACCTGAAAAAGTAGAATGAGTTAGTCATGGGGCATCTCTGTGACCTTTTAATGAGCCCATAAGTTAACTTTGGTTTTAATACGTTACGTATGGGAAAGTGCAATAATTAAAGAGAAGTGTCGCATGTTTCTCAGTTAAGGTAGTGTGTTTGGTTAATGTACAGACGAATAAAATGGAATGAAGTTCCGAAGTATTTATCGTGTTTAAGAAAATCTTAAAATAATAATATATATCAATTAAAAGAAACAGGTATTTATAAAAAGGTGTCAGTAACCTATTTGTATATTAATTTCAGTGCAGCAAATTATATTATGTTATTGTTATTCTTTATTGTACAAATAAAATATTTAGCTAACCCAGAACATATTTTCACACAGAAATGTTAATACAGTGAACATAAAAGTAACATTTATTGTATTAAAAAAATTGTTTATGCTCCTCTGTCTTGTATATCGTCATCTGGGGTGTGTTGCCATGTGGTCATGTAGGTAGTTACCGATACATAAAAGGAATGAATTGTGCTTTTACCCTGAAGATGGAGGTGATATTAGGAAAGTGAATTTTGTATATCAGTGTATTTATACAATGTTAAGATTTAATACAATTAATTATTGTGCTAGTTTATGGTGCAAATAAAAGCTGCATCTCCTAAGTGAAATGTTTATTTTTGTTATATATATATATATATATATATATATATATGGATGTTTATGATTCCCACGTGCAAGTTTAATATACAAGTAAATTATAGTGAAAATATTTTCTTATAGTGATATGAGTTTATTATATGTGACTGAGTAAACATTTGTCACTTGGATTAAGAATGAAATCCAAGACTGCTACTTCATGACTAAGAAATTTGATAGAAGTTTGAAGGTTTTTGGTAATGGTACATCTTATTTTGTTTTGGGGGGTGGGGGGAGTAACATTTCATTTCAGAAGTTGGTTGTACTTCTATCTTCAGGTATGAAAGGAGGACAAAAGACTAATCTTTGATCCCTCTGGCAGAGCTAGTCTTGAACTTGGATTACATCTATATCCTGATTTTACTTTCAAAACTATTTTCAGATAAATAATCCCACCTTCTTTTATGTTGTTTGAAGTTCAGTTCATCCCCTCAAATTAAAATGGTTTAAATGACATTCCAGATGCGGTGGAGTATTAGTGGGAGATTTGATATATCAGTCAATATAGTGACTAGGTTATAGGCTGGAAAACATGGGTTCTGTTTCCAGCAGGGATTTTGCTGTTTTCCATATTATCTAGATCATTTGTGGTGCCCACCAAACCTCCTACTGGAGCTGATTCCTCATGGGTAAACTGGCTGCAGTGTGTAGCTGACCACTCAGCTATCTAGATAATGAGCAAAACATTGCAAATGGAAACAAATAGTTTAATTACATAATCCATAAGTAGATAAATATGCCATGTTCATGTTATATTACAATGTAGTGGTTTGCATTTCAAGTTCATGTGTCAATTTACATTCTTATTTTGACTCGAATGCATAATGTATTAAAGCATCATGTTGTGGTAGTATTTTAATGACAAAAGGTAAGATATTATCCATCTCTACTTAACAAGAAGGAAAAAAACCACAGCCCGACACTTGAACACAGCATTATAAAAAAAGCTACCATTGTAGAGACAAATTTTGAAAAATTGTTTTACATATAGGTTAAATTGACGCAAGTATGCCCAAAAGTCTTTGCTCGTCATAAAACGTTTTACATTCATTTTCCCACGTTATTATTAAGATTTTAATGTTAATCATAATAAGGTTTATTAACTGTTTCGTAGAAAACGTATTTTGGATTCCTGTTAAAATTAGAATTGTTTGGGCTTGGGGGTGGGGAAATTGGATAAGGAATAGCAGTTAATTTTTTTTACCGATTTCGTTAGGACTAATTGAAATTCTTAGAGCAGTGGAATATGATGACGTCACATATTTCCAACCAATGGTGTTTGGTATTGGATACTTTCGCAGGTAACATTTCTGTATTAGTGACCATGCGTTGTTTTATTACACTAAGCAACACCTAAATGACGTCATCTGACATCGAATTCCTGAGTTGCAGAAGGTTGCCAGTAGGTGCCGTTAAGTCACGAAAGGAGGCAATATGGTGGTTGATTGTTATTCTGTACCGCGTTTCCCAGGAATCGTTATTTACTTTAAAACATTTTAACTTCCTGTATGTGAGTACTTTATGTTGATAAATATGTATGCATTACAAGTAACGAGCATAATGATCAGGCTTATCATTAAATATATTACCGAATTATGAGCAGAACTGTCTGGCTGTCAGTTGGTGATGTACCTGTCCGGTCCAAGTTAATCAAGGATGTGAAATTTGCAATTTTCAGTTACCATGACCAAATGCTAGTCTTCTTGCAACCAGACTGATTTTATACACTTGAAGTAGAAAATATGTGCACTTTGTTTTAACTTTGTAAATGCTGTTTAACTTTCTATTTTGAATTAGAGGTTAATTAGAATGGATGTGCTTTATGGTCTATAATAATTGCCGTACATGTCATTACAATCAGTAACACATCCCGTTTCGGAATGGGCTGGAAAGACTCTTTTATATTTATTGTCACGCATATTTCATTTCCTTTCAGCTGAAGGTAGAACATTTTCAATAGAAATGTGAGGCTTTATGTTCTAGTGCTGTTTAATGTTTTTGGTAGCATACCAATATAATAGATATGATGACCATTTTCCTGGGTACGGTGGATCTGTGTTTTGACCACTAGCTGTTAATAAACTTCAAATTCAGCAACATTTATGGGGAATACAAAAGTTGAAATAGACTAGGGTTAACAACTTTAAGTAAAGCTGAAATTCAGAAATGAACACAAGTGATCATCATTTAGTAAATCGTTGCTTGCAGAGTCATGGTTGTAGATGAGTAGAAAATCTCTCAACTTAATATTAAGGAAACTTATTGTAATCATTTAAAACTTGTTTTTTAGTTACTGGAGACATGTTTTCAAAGAAAAAGAAGAAGCCACAGATTTCTCCACCAACAAACTTTGAACACCGCGTTCACACTGGCTTTGATAAACGTGAGGGACGTTATGTGGGTCTTCCTCTGCAGTGGGCAAGCATCGTTGGAAACAATCAAATCCTGAAAAGTACAAATCGCCCACTACCCTTAGTGGATCCATCAGAAATAACACCAACAGAAATTTTAGATCTAAAGGTAAGGTGAAATTAATGTAAGTAACCTCTGTGAAGTAGAGGCAACATTGTTTAGGTAACTAAAGTTTTCCGAATTTATAGTTTTGTATTAAGATATTAAAACAAAGAAGAAGCAAATTATAAAACTACAGATTGTTGAAAAGTATCTGATGCATTGGGTACAGATTATTCCATATAGATTACACAAACCATCTTGGCATTTGAGAGCAATGATTATTATGTACTGTAAACGATGAATTACAAATCTTGTCAGCACATAACCTCCTAATTGGCCATGGCTGGAATAAGACAAGAATCTGGATGCACTGTATGTCTGTTTTGCAGGTAGAAATTCAGCAGGTCTTAGTGTCTGTTAGAGAGATTAAATATTTCTGTTAGATCCAGTATAACACTGTCATTGAGCAGCGTTACAATATGGTGGTTACTGACAACAATTTCTGAATTATACTTACCAACCCCAACATAACTATTCCCAAGCCTCTTAGTCACTGAATTTTGGTTTTATATATGGTTATTAGCCCAAACAAATGAATCTGATGTATGCAGGGTAAGTAGTCAATGTATTATAAAATTATAATTGTGCCCGTTTTTAGTACAAGATGAATAAATGTGATTAATGAGATTTTGTTAACATTTTTCAAATTTTCAATGTGACTAGCTGAAAAATGGGCCTTCATAATTTTTATTAGGAATATTTCTGAATCTGTCCTCCTCCCTAATTTCTTTCCATCTCCATCTTCCCTTGTCTCCTTACAGTTTCCTTCCAGTCTGAAAATATTTAGGGAAGAGGCCATTTGGAAAACCTGGATGTAGATGGATAATTTTAAAATTGGTCTTAATGGTGGGATATGAGAGTGTGGACTGTATTATACTTGGTCAGAACAGGGTGCAGTGGAAAACTGCTGGGAACATAATGAATGTTCAGTTTTTATAAAAGGTATAACATCTTGATTAGCTAAGAGACTGGCAACTTGTCAAGGACTATTGTCCATGGAGTTTAATTAATTATATAACAGGTTATGGTAGGTAGTTTAAACAGCAGGTTGTTTTTAATTAATTGGCATTTAATGTTAATGATTTATAATTAAAAATTTGTTTTTGTTATACAGACTATAGTCAGAGGGGACCCAAGACTTAATGGCATTCCAAAAACTTCAAATGTTGCACGTTCCAATTCATTACGATCATCCAGTCCTCCAAGGTTACGAAGAGATTACAGATCCAATGCAAATGTTCCACCATCTGTTCCTGAAGGAGAGGTGATGAGCGCTTCATCACATCCGTATCCTAGTAATCGACGTGACCATCGAGATTCTGGTTATGTGAGTAGACTGATTCTGTAGGCTGGAACAGTATTTATATATTATTACAAAGAGTAAAATGTAATTGGGTAGAGTTGTTATTGTTTGAATGGGCATGACGTGACGTATACAACAGACTGGCAGTTTCTTACACCTCGTGGATGCCACGCCTTAAACTTTCAGTCGTGCAATCCTGAACTGGGAGAATGAAATGAAACAGAACATTTCTTGTCTGAACATAGTGCAGTACAAAGTTATTTTTATGCTGCATTTTCCTCTCGATTTTAAACATTTCACAGGTCCAGGTATTATGAATTATAAGATGAACTCTTCTTGTAGTGGAGGGAATGGAACAATATTTATTTCTTAGGATAGAGAGAAAAAGGGCCTCTGATTCAACAAATATGTTTTGCTATGGACCGTAACACCAGACTGAGTCACAGCAGATGAATAATCTTTCAAAGCAGCTTATTCATGGTATGTATGTGTTCTGAAGGGGTTTATTCTGTATGTGGAACTGTATGCCTTATGCCATTTTTACTTTTCTGATCTGCAAGTACTCATTGTTGTTGTTGATAAAATGTTCTATGATTGTAACCAGTGACAAAGAACTCTTGAGACATTTATTTCATTCTGAAGCTTAAATGAGATTGCTTATAGTCAAGTACAGTTGACTCTAAGACTTTGCCACTCAAAAAAAATCAGTATGTACTACACACCAATCCATATTTAGAATCTGTTGCATAAGATGTTTTTTTGCAGAGAATGTTCATGTATTTCTTCTGTTGAATTTTTAATGTTCTTGAATAGTATTTATAATTTCTTGTATACGGACACACACTACAGATTGAAAGTGTACTTTCCGTTGTAATGGTGATGTTTGGACTTTACAGTTAATTTTTTCCATATCATGAGTGAGGAATTTGGAACAAATTATTATTATTTTTTTTTTAGATAAAGTCAAATGTTCAAGATGGACCTTCAGCTGATTGGTCTCAAGGTCATGAAGTGAGGTCACCCATGAGTCCCCCAGCACAGAACATGTCTGAATACAGAGGTCTGCCTCCTTACCACCAGAATCATGTCAATGGCAATCTACCTTCACAGGTAACAAAAGAGGCTTATATTGTATGTGGGCATTTTTATACAACACACATAAATATGTATTTACTTGAACTGCTGGTTTCATTTTGTCCTATCCGGTTACTAACAGATAGAATTTGCTTTGATGTTACTTAGTGTCGTATTTCTGAGGTGTGAAAGAATGAAGAGCAATGTATGAGTGAGGGAATAGATTTCTTTGTTCAGAACTCTGTTATTGACCTCTGTGTGTGTGCTGGTCTGTATCTCATTCAGATACTAGTGTCAGTATTGTAGACAATAAATGATCAGTTTTGTAAAATGCAGTGTGAACATTATTCCATTCCGTCTTGTGAAATTTAACTTTCTTACGTCACCAGTACCAACATGTTGGTAATGAAAACGTGTGAGGTAGGAGAAATAGCACCTTTTATTGCAGTGGAATGAAGTTTTGTATGATGATAAAACTTTGAAAAGAATGCACTTGTATTAAGTTAGCTTTACTTTAAACATGAAAAGTAAGGACTACTACCGTATTTATCCAGATATGATGCACACCTTTTTTCTAAACACAAGTAAAAATGTATAAAGTAATGACTGATCTTATTCTGTTATATTGATGTAAGAATTGGGCACTCAATAGAGCAAACAAAAGGAGAAGCGAAGAAATGACCAAAATGATATTTTTTAGGTTACATCTTATGACATGACATAAATATTCACACTAAGTGATATTTCAGATTATCATTGTGGCTAGTAAGAAAATGGCTGTCTTCTGGTTTCTTGTATCATATAGTCTGGAAGAAGTGTTTCAGAGGTGCTTGCTTGCCTCTATCATCTGTGCTGTGATGACAAAGACAGCAAGCGCCTCCAAAATATTGGTGCATTTCTCATGATATGTGGACTGGTGTTTAGATTTAATATTGTGTTTGGTGTTGAGTTTTTATTGATTTATATTTGTTGCTTTTAACTTGGGGGATGTCATTTTCATTATTGTTTGTTGTGGGTTGAGCCATTCATTGTAACTTTGTTGTCGTTGTTAAACCATAGTCTGCATAAAAGAAGTGACAGTATATTTAATTGTAATTAAATAATATACATTTATAATTTACACTTTGTCCTCATTTCATGATTATCAATTCTAGTTTTCTTGCTGGTAGCCAGACCATTTATCTCAGTGTTAAATTTCCTCAGTTTAAAATTTTTCCAAATATGCAGTATAGTTTGGAGCAGTGATGATATAGTTACAGTAAGGTCTTTTTAATCTGTGATTGATGATCTGTTTATAATTACAGTATATTTATTTGAATACAAATTTCAAAAGCTGTGTCTGCTGAAATATATTTTTTTTAATTAATGCTTTGAGTGGTGATGGTACAGTATTAAAATAAGAAACAGATATGGTTAGAATTTCCTTGAGGCATTTAAAATTACAGACTCCTCACAACAATCTTGGTCCACCAGTCTCAGAAGGTCCAGGCCCATACAGTATGGGACCAGCATATCCAATTGTGAGACCTCATCTTCAAACGACATCTGCAACCAGCTCTACAGGTCCAAGTCCACAGCCAACGCAGTTGCAACGACCCATGTCTCAACTCGTGCATCAGGTTTCACACAACATCAACAAGGTTAGTTTTTAGGAGGTACTATATTTTTCCATGTTTCTTTCATCCAATTGAATCATTCTTTAAAACATAATAGATTGGAATGAAGCAGAAAATGTTAGAAATTATGTATCAGTTTCTGTTGGATGAGTTCCGGTGTTAGGAAAATAAAATACTCTAAAAAGAGAAGCAATATATGTGAAATAGAAGCCTGCAGTGTATTTTCTGTGTTGCAGCCTGTACCTGGAATTGGAGGCGACCATCCCCGTGTTGCAGCACACCCATCACCAGATCAGAATCAAAATGTGAATGTGAAGCCATCAACTTCCATAGCTTCTGTCGCTGCAGCAGCCAGTCAGGCTGTTGCCAGCAAGCAGCACCATGAACAGCAGAGGCTTACACATGAACAAGTATGTTTCATATAGAGAAAGTACGAATAATTAAAAACATGAATAATAAATTGTATTATAATAGATAGATTCTCAACAGCTACATCAGGCTGAACATGTCATTAGGATGGGGAGTGTAAGGAATGTATACATAATTTTGGAGTCTAAACTTCTTTTGAAATGTTAAGAAGATCAGGGGTCAAGAAGAAATGAAATGATCTTAGGTGGATGGGTTGCGAGTATGAGAGCTGGTTGAAACTACAGTAGATGTCTATTATGAGAGGACAGGAAGTTGAGAAATTGTTGTCATAACAAATACTTGTTATGAGCAGTTAAACGTCTGAAAAGGTAAAAATTACCCCTCCCCCTCAAATCAGGCAACAGTTCTGTTTATTTTGTATTACCAATTTAATTAAATTTGTATTCATAAGTAAAAAAACTGACAGTTTACACTTATCGTAAAAGAATAATGTGGATCTGTTAAAGTCCCTTTTGTCTTAAGTTGTGACACCATGCATATCACGATTTATTATTTGTGGTTGTGAGTGACTGTTGTCTCTTACATTGCTGGATGCTTTAGTTGTAACATGCAATGCTTTCTTAGTGCTTTGCATATTTCTTCATGGGCAGAAGGCTTTTTTTAATACTTTTCACAAGAAAAAACACTTTTTTGTGGTGAACTTTAATTTTGGCAGTACATTGAAATATATCTTGAATAAATATGATTAGATTATGTCTCTTATGAATGTGGTAATGATCCTTTGGGTTACATAAAATGTGGAGAACTTTTTGACAATCCAAGTAACTATAAGCTTATCAAAGACTCCACTTTGTAGTTGCTAGCAACAACACCTGTAGTTATAACAGAATGTTTGTTGCAGTTTCGTGCTGCTCTGCAGATGGTGGTCAGTCCTGGTGACCCACGTGAAAATCTGGAGCAGTTTATGAAAATAGGAGAAGGTTCAACAGGTACTGTTTGTATTGCTGTTGATCGCACCACAGGAAGACAAGTTGCAGTTAAGAAGATGGACTTGCGTAAACAGCAGCGTCGAGAACTCTTATTTAATGAGGTATGGTGCAAGTAACTTATCTTTTTATCTAAGCTTTGTTATGGTATGCTAGATTTTTAGGTTACCCTATTGTCATTCTGTTTATTTTATTCTTTCTGCTTGTAATAATAATAATCTGTGGCGTAACAGCCCTCTGAGAGCCAAAGCCGACGAGCTGGCTGCTGGCCTCACGTTCACATGCCTAAGCAGAGGTGAATGATCATCCAACCAGATATAGGGCGACGTGTGGTCAGCACGACGAACCCCCAGCCATTGCTAGTTTTCACGACCGGATTACGCTAGCCATTGTAGCTCCCCAATTTCCTCATGATGCTGGGTTGGCACCGGTCCCATACACTGGTCGAAAATCTCATGAGAAATTTCTTTCCCCGAGACTCGAACCAGCGTGCATTCTGTATCACC
Organism: Zootermopsis nevadensis; assembly: GCF_977971745.1. Lineage (NCBI taxonomy): Eukaryota > Metazoa > Arthropoda > Insecta > Blattodea > Termopsidae > Zootermopsis > Zootermopsis nevadensis. Next base: position 7,834,085 of record NW_028259148.1, on the reverse strand, counting down.
AGTCCGAAGCATGATGCCTCAGACTGCGCGGCTACGATGCGGAACTTTCTACTTATAATACATACAGAAAATTAATTCAGGTGTTTCAGAATAATATCTAAAATTATCACAAAGCTTCACTGTAAGTAACTGATCAGTTGTTTAATAAGTAAACTGATTTGAGTCATTTAGGCACAGTTCACAACTTTCGAAATAAATGAAACTGCCCAATCAGCCAGCTGTCAAAGTGTACCAGTGGAGACGATAAAATAATTTTGTTTTTATTACCTCAGTCCTGTTTTTAATTATTTTTTATTACCTTTCTTGGCATTATTATCCTTACCAGCCCTGTTACATTGTTAATGAAGTCCCTAAATATGGCTTATTTTTCAGTGAAAACTCTTTCTTTCCAGGTGGTGATCATGCGGGACTATCACCACCCAAATATTGTTGAGATGTATGACAGTTTCTTAGTGCAAGATGAGCTGTGGGTGGTGATGGAGTTTCTAGAGGGCGGTGCACTCACGGATATTGTTACACATGCTAGGATGGATGAGGAACAAATTGCCACCGTCTGCAAACAGTGTTTGAAGGCACTGGCATATCTGCATTCACAAGGTGTAATACACAGGGATATTAAGAGTGACTCCATATTGCTGGCAGCTGATGGCAGGGTATGTTACATGTGATGCCTCTCATTTAATGTGGGCATTGCACTTCACGCGAAATTAATATGCCATATTTATCTTAATGTGAGATTTTTTTCTTTCTCTGTATTGTGTGGCTCCAAATCACAAGCTTCATGGCAGTATCATACAATGTTGCAACACAAACAGTGTAGCTCGGGCAAGTTGAATGTTTTACAAGACTTTCCACTTCAGCCTGCTGTAGCATTTTCATTTGTAATTAGATTAATTAAATATTTTGAATACCGCATTCTTCATTTCTTGATGTAACAATACGTTTGTAATACATTTGTCATGGCATTTTATTATTTTAATGAATCAAAAATACCTCAGTGTTTTTCAAATTGTTCTTCACCATGTAGGTAAAAATATACCTTGCTATGAATTTATGTTCTGCGCGTTCTACAAGCTACGTCTTACATGAAATGTAGCTAAAGATTCAAACTGTGTGTTTTTAAAAATCACATTTCACTTGATCTCTTAGTTTATGATAAAATAAGGCATGTGTTTGTGTACTGTGTACACTTGGTAGATTTTGCACCGTGACTGGGACCATGTAACATAATACAGTTAAGTTGTTTGTTCAGTTTCTTGTGTTTGAAAATGTCATTTTGTCCCTCATGCAGTCTGCATATTTTCAGAAATGTTGCTTTAACGTGGGTAACTGGGATTTGTTACAGGTAAAACTATCAGATTTTGGTTTCTGTGCACAAGTATCGCAGGAATTGCCCAAGAGGAAGTCATTGGTAGGAACACCGTACTGGATGTCACCAGAAGTTATTTCCCGTTTGCCGTATGGCCCAGAAGTGGATATCTGGTCTTTAGGTAACACTGAAATAACTGAGATGATGCAACCTTGATATAATGAAAATTTATAATATTGGTGAAGTTCTCATTCCACCTGGTACTTGTAATATCTGAAAATGGTTGAGACCAGTAATCTCCTGGTCTGTGTCTTCACATCTATTTACGTGTATCACAGTATAGCACTAATGATTAAAAACTGTTGATGCAGTGTTGAAAAGATTTATTCTTTGTTGACGAGTTGTTATGAAGACATGAAAATAATGAAGAATAATTCTACATTCTTGGAATGTGTAGCATCATTTGAATTGAGAATTTAAAGACATATATATATATATATATATAAAAACATTATTGTGTTTGAAACGTTCAGCTTATTAGGATCCATTCTGTGGAGATAAAGGTCCTATGCACATTTTACCAATTATTGACTGTAGCTTACAAAAGTTCATCAGCTATGTTACAGACTAGTTCTAAATGTCATGATTGGAATTATCAGACTTTCATCAGACAGAATAGCTGGTCGTATTTTGTTATTGTTTTCGTTATTGCTCTTCAAAATTGTGGAGTGCTGAAAATGTAATCCGTACTGTCTTTGTAATTTGCTCTTTGACAATCCATATTACATATTATATGAACATATTACTTAAAACTTAATACTGAAGTGTAGATACTTCCATTTTATTGGCTCAATTAAGACTGAACACTTTTTAACTTTAACAGTTCAAAGAAAAATGTAAAAGATTACACCTGGACAAGAACTTGCTAAGTGTTTCCTTCAAAAACCATCTGCCAAAAGAATTAGGGAACTTTAAGAGGAACCATCTGAAACAAGTGACAGGTTTCTGTCAATTAAAGGGACACTATTCAAACAGCTCAGCTTGTGAGAGTTGTCACAACAAAGAAGAAGCAATTAGTAATGGTAGTGTTTCGCCAAACATGCAACAGACAAAGAAGAGACAGATAGACTTGTATATGACTGTGAGGTCTTGGCTGATTTAAGATGTTGCCACTTTGGATCACACTTCGTGAAACCAAATGATAAACACAAGACTCCAACTAAGTAAAATTTTGCACTTTTTCGAAGATGTAAGATTGCTAGAGGGCTAACCACAGAAGAGAATGCACAATAGATGATAACAGTCATGGTGCTACCCCTTATTGATTGATTCATTTATGTTATTCAAAATATGTTTGAAAAACCTTCATTAACAGTTTGAAGTGTGCCTTCAGCATGATGTCTGTCAACTTCAGTATGTCACATAGGTGTTATTTTATAATGTGTGATTATTTGTTGAGACTGGTTTAATTAGAATTAGAATTACTTCATTTATACTAGTTTTATGAAATTTTATTGAAACAGTTGTATGTACCTGAGTCACTCTTAGTGGTATGAAAGAACAGATAACATTCTAGTAAGGAAAATACAGAAAACTGGATTCTGAGGACATTATTATTGACAGAATCCAAACATTTTGGCCACGGAATGTTGTTATTCAGATGTTTCACTTTCCTTGTACAGGCATTATGGTAATTGAGATGGTAGATGGTGAGCCACCATTCTTCAATGAACCACCACTGCAAGCTATGCGCAGAATACGTGATATGCCTCCGCCAAAACTGAAGAATACTCACAAGGTGAGTTTTGTGATTGATGAGAAATTATAACCAAAAGGAACAAATTGAAACTGTGCTCTTGATGTACTGTACAGTCTCAGACCTCAAGGAAGTACTTGAATCCTGCTGTGCATAATGAATATATATTTTGGCAGCATAATTTTCTTCTTCTTATTCTTCCTAAGAATATTACACTTTATATACGTCATCTGACAACCAAGTTTTACCCTCAACATCTTTCTTCCCACACCTCTTCCTCAGTTTCTTCCATTTTCTTCCTTCCTTCTTCTGTATTATATCTCTTCCTAACTCATTGTTTTCCTTCTTGATCTGAGGAGGGAGCTTTTCCGTGTTTCCGTTTATATGCATGTTTGAAATCTACTTTGGGATTCTCTCTGCGCTCATTCTTAAAATATGTCCATACCATGTTATTGTGTTATTTGTTAATTTACCAAATTTTATCTGGTTTCTTATGTAAGTAACTGATGCTTAAACACTTAATTGTAATTTTCCTTACAACCGACAGTAAAGTGTTTTTGTTAAAATTTAGGCAGTGTTTACTGGAAACCACAGAACTGTACTGATTCTAGCTGCAGATTCTTGTGCTCTTACTGCAGTATGTTACACTTTCTGCTTCTGTATTTTTGAGTATTGTGTTTCGCCAAATAACTGCCTGTTAAAACATGCCCTCCTTCTCATTTTATTAACTGTTATAAAGATTTTGAGATTTTTTTTACATTTTTCTTATTGTATAATGATTCATCTTAATATTTTTCACTTTAAATTATTTATTATTTAGAAGCTTCAGATTTTAAGTAGCATGTTTATTATTCATGTAATAAGAAATTAGTTGCTATTTTTCATGACAAAATATATTTTTATTAACAGATCACTCTACCGATTAATCAGTCGATTAATCAAAGAAAGGTAAGTAGTTAATTAAACATATTGCTTGATTGATACTTCTAATACAAACTAATATCATAATATACATAGATTCTTGACGGGATACTCAGTAGATTTTAAAAAATCTGCTACAGTATAAAATTTTAACAAGTTCATGATGATTAAGAAAAATGATGTTGCTGTCCTAGGTTGTGATACCATGTGGATTTGGAGGAAGGTACCAATTTTTTTGAGAAACATTGGATCTGCCAATGAGTTCACATGGTGTCAAACCCAGAACAATAACATTGTCATCTTTACCATTGTGAGAAACTCAAATCTCACATAAGAATAAGTAATTGATTTGCTTTTGACTGGCACAGTGACATCTCATCAAGCTTAATGTGTTGGACACACAGCTGATCTGCTTTTGATTTGTAGCAGGGAAACTGTTCTGGTTCATATTCTATCCGGATTCATTGATTTCTCTTTTATTCTTATTGTATTTCACTCTCACTAGTAATGATACCGATGACCTCAGTGGTTTGTGCAAATTTACATAGATAACTTACATACCAGTCAACCATATAGTCTATCTGTCATATCAAAATTTAAAGCTAATTGTTCTGTTGATTGAAACTGAACTGATTAAAATTCTTACTTTCTAACTGCTCGTGTGTATGTATATATTCCTTTGTAGACATTCTGTACATGAATCATACCTTGTGGGGATGTAAGATCAGTCTCGGCCTACTCCTCCCTTCTTTCACAACTTAAGAGCAAACCAGATTTGATTCTTAATGTTTCTGGGTTTTTGGTTTGCACATTTTCTTTTCTGTAGTTTGTATCTGAACAGATCGTTGATTAAAGGGTCCTGTAATTAGCAGGATATGAATTGAAGATACTGGGATTATCTAGCTTGTCACCCTGAACATTCTGCTTCATAACTACTTGTAATATCCATAGTAACATAGAGTCTAGTCACTCAGGTAGATTTATGCTGTTAGCAGTAAAGAGGTAAAAGTAGAATTTGTACATTAGGTAGCACAAGGGAGACATTACAAAGTAAGAAGCTTAGATAAACCAGAACAGCCTGAGATTTTGTGTTTTACTTGATATGAACTGAGAAAATTAGTATTTTTGTTCAAAATTTTCTCACAAGAATTAATTGTTTTGTACATACTACAATTAATTAAATGTCTAGAATTATATCAAAATTAGTTGACATTTTTTTAAAGTACTAGGACTTAAACATTTTATGGGATGAGAAGAAGTAAAGCTGACCTTCTTCATGCTAATCTACCTAACTGCATAACATGTTACTAAATGAAGATTTTATTTACAGATACTAGAACTAATTAAAACATTCTAACATTCATTGTGTTAAAGACCTTAATATATGATGTACTTTTCATATCTCAGCTATTTGAATATAGTTGTTCTGAGCCTTGTCCTTTCACTTTGTTTGCTAAGTATTAGAGTAATAACCTCATATATTTTCCCATAATTCACATAAATATTTTTGCAGTCCCATTAACTTTCTTACCATTTGAGTGGTTTTTGTTCCCACAAAATATATGTTATTTCATTAGAATTTACTGGGTTTTGCTTTTTATCTTCTTTTGTCTTGAAAGCATTATTTTAGCTTTCAATGTGCATTTGCTTTCAAATTAACTGTTACCATTTAAATTGTTAACTGAGTCTTCTGTGTGCGCTGTGGTTGGGTGTGTGTGTGTGTGTGTGTGTGTTTTTTTTTTTTTTTAATTTGCATGTTTGATGAGGCATGATGGCAGGAACACAAAAGGAAAGAAAAACCATTTCCTTAGAAAAATAACTCATCTCAGGACATGACACAACTTGAGTTATCAGTATCGGCTCTTGATTGTGATAATCAAAAACCATCATGTCATGTCATGAAAATGCACACCATGGGAGATATATTATTTTTGAAAACATAAATACAGGTCTTATTCTTAGAAAAACTTTTGTAGTGTTTTACAAATTATTGTAAATTGGCTCTGTGTTAATATATATTTTTAGTCTCTGGGAATTATATGTTGCAAAAATGTTCTTATCTAGCTTAGTAATTTACCTATGTTATTTGCTGAGCATTCCAGTAGAGGTTCGAACTAAGCGTGTGATTTTTAGAAACTAAACATTTTGCACTCTACATATGGCTTAATTTCTTAGTGTTTTAAGGATGGGGGAACATTTCAGCTAAGCTCACGGCAGTCTCATATGAGAAATTGTGTTATATCATGCTCTAGGTTTTGCAATGCATTTAGGCAAAGTAATAATGACACGGTATTGCTTCAGGTGTCTCCAAGACTGCAGGGTTTCTTGGAGCGCATGTTGGTGCGGGATCCTGTGCAGAGAGCAACAGCAGCTGAGCTGCTGCAGCACCCATTTTTGCGACAGGCTGGCACCCCTGCACTGCTCGTCCCACTTATGAGAGGCTCTCGACACAGTAATTGCTAAAAGTACTTCAGTGCCAACAGCATTTGGTTCCAGTGTATCCGCATTAAATGAGGATTCACTGTTCCGTACTAAACAGTCATTAATTGCATTGTTTTATCTTACTGTAGTATACAGAAAGAGCAAACATTTAGTGAATATGCTACAGGTTATAATTAGTTTCTTTTTATCTTTCAGTGATATGTTGAGGCAGTTAGTTTGGCATCTGTAGATGGATGGGTTTCTCCCCTTTGTACTGATATGCCTCAAATTCCATTTTATTCTGAGACAATACATTCTTTTATAAGGTGTCTCTGTTATGCACTGTAAATTGATCCATGCTGTTAAGTAGTCACTGTCTGTATTACATTTTGGTAAGTGACTTTTTATAATATTTATTACTACTATAAGTGTTAAGTTTAATTGTTTTATAAAGAAATTTCAGTGTGGTAGGACAATGGATGGTTTAAACTGTTTCTGTATTTCATGCCCACTGAATGCCATGAACATATGGATTGAAAATGTGACTTGTATTACTGAAGAGGATCCACAAAGGTTTGTAGTCATGTGTGATATTTAGGATTTTTTAAATTGTTTTTGCATATGTATAAGCATGAATTTTCTATATTTTTAAAGACCTCCATACTGAGGCAGTTTGAAACTGGTACAGTATTGTTAGGGATGGCCAAGAGGTGTTGCTTTTTATTTTGTCGTATACTGATGGCAGGTGTATGAGACAATATATGAACAGAAATGTGAAGTGTTCACATGTGTATAATTATTAATGATAGAATGCAATGTATGTGCCTCAGATCAAACAGAAGTGTTCCTCATCTTTTCCGTCTCAAAATTTCAGATTATATAATTGTTTCTTCTTATGAGGAACATATGTGTATGGCCTTTGTCATAAGTTTTTACAGAATTTTGCAGAACGTCATTATATACAAAAACAGTGCAACTTACGTATTTGGATTCATAACATTTTGAAGGCACTTATACTTTCATAGCTCACAGTTTGAAATTTAGATTCTACTTCTTGCCACATACTCTCTTGTGGATTTAAAATTAAGTTAACACTGTCCTATTCATAGAACTGACATGGATAAACTTCCCAAAGTTGCCTTCTGTTGGTGTCTTAATTGTTATCAACTTATTCTGTTTGTAGGAATATAATAAAACTACCTCCCTGTGACATTTGAATTTATGCTGATAGGATGTCATTTTTAAATACTGTAAGGTTATGCATGGCATAACTGTGAATGCAACAAGATTCCATAGACTTTTTCTGTTAGTTATTCTGTTTTATGTGGTCTGGATTACTGAGTTTTTGGACTTATCCATTGTCTGGTATTCTAAAAAAACGTTATGTTTGAAAAACTGGATCTGGAGAAAAACAGATAGAGTTTTTTAAACATGTGTTCTTAAAATAATAGATGAGGATAAAGTCCAGAACCTCCGTAATCCAGATTGTAATAAACCATTGTCAGAACTGAAGATTTCTGTCTTCTGGGTTGTTGTGCTGTGTAACATCGACCAGTCTACACAGCGCAACAACCCAGAAGACAGAAATTTTCATATTCACCGTTGTGAAAACCTCAAATCTTACATTGTCAGAACCCTTTAGAATTGACTTATTTTATGTGGATTTGTTGTGTATTTATGGAGTGCCTGTGTGTAAGATGCTTACAAGTGAAAACATTTGAGAAGGGAAAATTTGTGGAATGGATGTCAGCATTATAAATAGTTAATAAATTGAGTGCTGTTCATTACGTTTATGTCGTGCATTTGACATCTAGTTGTGATCTGTATTCTAACTGCTTATATGTGTATAGGAAAAGAATACTTTTCTGCTCAGCTTATTGGAATCCAAATTATCTCATATTCCACAAAAAATAATTACTTGTGCTAAAGAACATGATTTATGCAAAACTGTTACTGCAATATCCATCTGAAAAGAATTTCTAAAGTTAACATGAAGGTTGCTAATTCTTACAATTGTTTTTCTCTGGGATTTCATGAAATAAAATTGCTGTCACTGTAGTATTTATATTTGGCAGAACTTGAAACTTGAAAGAAAAAGACTTTTGTAGACCTAGGCATAGATAATATTAAAATTGATTTTCAATAATACAGTGTGAGGGTGTGGACTGGATGCATCTGAGTATGCTTAAATTGTGGCAAGGAAATGTTTTCACCAGCTGAGCTTCTCACTAAGGACTCTGTTCCATATAGTTACTAAATTATACATCACATGGAGTTCAGAACTATAACAGAAGATATGTTATGTTTTGATGAATTACAATTTAAGTTTATTTGTATTGTTGGGAACACAACAAATAAGATCCTTTGTAGTTAGTTAAGGATGGAAATTTTTACTGTAGTATCAATTTCTTTGTATTTATTATGTGTAATGCTGCTTGTTTTGGTGAATTATCATTCTTATGTTGATTCAGTAACTAAAATTAATTATTCATCATAACATGTAGGGCATGCTGTTAGAATAGAATATAGCAGGGCAAGAAATTAAATATTTAGGACTCTGTAGATGAGGATTCTCTCGTCACAGAGCCTTTGTGTACACAGGACAGCACTAAGAAATGCAAACAAACATCTGTACTTTGAGAATTATTGAAACCCATGATTCTGAATGTTCTGTTCATAGTTTTATGTTGTATTGTGTGTCACTGTATGTAAACATCCTGATTGGTTTTAATCTGCACACACGACTTTGTTTCAGAGCTTTTTGATCAGTCCCAGTTTAGGCAAAATTATGTTTCTTATACTGTTTGTCATCCCCGTTTCTTGCCCAGAAAACCTTGCTAATTTGGACTTCGCTGAGTTGAAGCCTCTATAATGCAGACTGACTTCTTGTTCTATTTGATTTGAATGTTTTATATAATTTTTTTAATATAAATATTTTTATAACTTGTCATAATTGTTTCTTAATAGCATGTAAGTTAACATGTGTAGCTGGATTGTGAATTGATTTCGTGTTGTTATGAACTTCTTCTTCTTATAGCGTTATAACCCTGTGTGGGTCTTAGCTTGTTCAATGAATTTTTTCCATTCTGTCCTATCATTCACAATTCTTCTCCATCCCCTTACTCCCATCGTCCTCACATCCTCCTCCATGTCGTCTATCCATCGTTTCCGTGGTCTCCCTCTCATCCTTCTTCCCATCGGTCTCCATTCCATCACTCTTCTAGTTACCCTGTTTCCTTCCATTCTTGCAACATGGCCAAGCCAAGGTAACCTTTTGCTTTTGATCAGCCTCACAATATCTGCTCCCTGTATGATACAATCTAGTTCATGGTTCATCCTAATTCTCCAGGAGCCATCACTATTCTGTATTGGACCATAGATTTTCCGTAATATTTTGCGTTCAAATATTGTTGCTCATCAAAGCTAGTTAATGTCCAGGCTTCACATCCATATGTGACTACTGGTCTTATCAGAACTTTATAGATTCTCAGTTTAAGTTCCCTCCCCAGTATTTTAGACTTCATTAAATTCTGATAGGCATAATAACATCTGTTACCATTCACAATACGTGCTTTAATTTCATTAGTTACTGAATTTATAGTATTAATCTGTGAACCCAGGTAATTAAAATTCTGCACATGTTCAAAATTATAATGTCCTATTCTCAATTTATTTGTGACATTTCTTGCTGCTCTTGTAACTTTCATATATTTTGTTTTCAATTCATTTATTTTTAGCCCCCTTAATTGTGTTTCTTCTATCAATTTTAATACTGTTTCTTCCAGTGCATCTTTATTTCTGCTAATAATAGCTATATCATCTGCATGCACACTCACTTGTATTGATTTTATTCCTATATGTCCTGAGATCTCAAGTTTCCTAATAGATGCTTCCAGCGTCAGGTTAAAAAGCATTGTTGAGAGAGCATCTCCTTGTCTAACTCCCATATTGACATTAAATGGTTTAGTTAGCTCACCACCTACTCTTAATGCCTTGGAGTCTTTCAACGTTGCTCTAATGAGCCTCACGTATCTCTAATAGGAGAATATCGCTTAACGTTTGGTCTCTATTGAGACTATCAAATGCTTGTCTGAAGTCCACATATAAATTATGTAAGTCAATATTATATTCATAGACTTTCTCTTGAATCTGTCTTGAATACAAATATCTAGTCTATCGTTGATCTATCTGCTCTAAAGCCACACTGATACTCTCCTAACATGTCTTCTACATATACAACCAATCTATTATATAGAATACTTGACAATATTTTATATATTACATTCAGAAGTGTAATTCCTCTATAATTGGTACACTCCATTTTATCTCCTTTTTTATGTATAGGTTGTATTACTCCTAGGGTCCATTCTTCTGGAATATTTTCTTCTTTCCAGATTAACAATATCAGATTATGTATTCTCTCCCATAACTTGACTCCCCCTTTTTTTTAGTAGTTCAGCAGTAATTCCATCACTTCCGGGTGCTTTACCATTTTTCAGACATTTGATTACTTTTTGTACTTCTTTGAACGTAGGATCTTCAATATAATTATCCACAGTGTAATATGTCGGCTGCTCTGTTTCAATTATATTTCCGGGCAGGATACCACTAAAATACTCTTTCCATCTAGTAACAATATCACGGTTCTCTGTCAATAAATTTCCTCAACTATCTTTACATGCTACAGCTTTAGGTCTGTATTCTTGTGTTACTTCTTTAAGCTCCTTATGAAATTTTCTACTTTCATTTCTACGATGGTGTTCTATCATACTGTCGATCTTTCTTCCTAACATTTCTCTTTTCTTCTTTCTACATATTCTGGTGGCCAATATCCGTTTTTCATTATAAAGATTTCTATTAGCTCTCGTATTTCGCTGTAAACATTTCATTCTAGCTTGCTTCTTCTGTTCCACGACCGATCTACATTCATCATCATACCAATCTTCATTTCTTGATCTTCTTGTCTCTCCAACAGTTATATTTGCTGTATTTAAAATGTCATTCTTTATGCAGTTCCATTCATCTTCAATATTAGGCCCTTTTTCTATCTTTTGTAATTCTAAGTTTAAATTATATTGATACTCCTGTACTGTGCCACTATCTTATAATTTGTCTACATTCCATCGTTTAATTCTTTCCATTTTCCCTTTCATAACCATAGATATTTTTTGCTTCATTCTAAACCCAACTAAATAATGGTCCGAATCAGAATTTGCCCCTTGGAATGTGCACACATTTTCCACATCTGTCGCCCATCTCATAGATACCAATATATGATCTATTTGATTAAAATTATTCGTTCCAGGAATTTTCCAAGTACCCTTATGAATATCTTTCCTTGGGAAGTATGTGCTCTTGACCCTTAAATTATTTGCAGCTGCAAATTGTGCTACTGTTAGGCCATTATTATTAGTTTCTTCATGTAGACTATTCCTTCCAAATAGTTTGACATAGACTTCTTCTTTCTCAAGCTTCGCATTATAATCACCAAGTACTATTATCATGTCATGTTTCAAAATTTTATCACATACAGACTGCAATTCATCATAAAACCATTTACTGCCACCTCTTCTGTCCCCTCGATTGGTGCATAGACATTAACAAGGATTATATTATGGAATTTTCCATTTACTCTAAGTGTACATATTCTTTCACTTACTGGTGTAAAGGCCAGTACAGCCTTACGCATTTGTCTGGTAACAATAAATCCTACTCCACATTCTCCTTGTCTGTCGTCTTTCCCAGAATAATATATGGAGAATTTTGCCTTATTAATTACTCCCTTACTTTTACATCTAATTTCTTGTATAGCGACAATTTCCATTCTATATATTATAATTTCATCAGCTATACCATTCATTGCTCCTACTTGTAACAGAGTGCGCACATTCCACGTTCCAATATTTAGTACCATATTTTTATCCTTGTTCCTTGCTAATGTTCGTCTTCGTGAGGACAGTCCGGCTTCATTCATCAAATTATTCTCAACTTTATTCTTTTTTACAAGGCTGGGTTGTTAGCCCTGCGCTCAACCCCAACCTGGAGGACCAGGGACTCTTCTATCTGGGTTACCATACCATAGCCAGAAAGACTCAGTTTTGAGGCGCTGGGTACTTGCCCTCATCCCCCCTCCTTGAGGGTAGGATTTGATGGTTGTGCTGAAAAATTATCAGCTTGAGCACTTTTCTAGATTTATTGAGGTAGTCAGTCCAGCACTGGCATCCTCCTAAAAGCTCACCAACCATCCATTCATCCTCCTCCTTTATCCGGGCTTGGGACCGGCACTGTGACATATCAAGATACATCACAGAGGCGGAGTTTGTTGTTATGAACTATGACTTGAAATATTTACATGTAGCAGTGTTCTATAATTTGGGCTTTTCACCATTCAGAGGAGGCCATGGACAGAATACGGACTGGAGAGCCATAGAAAAAAAAACCTTCATCTGTGACAGTCCAAATTAATGAGGTTTTACTGTACTGATATGTATGAATGTGGTAATGTTGTGTATGTGATGTAATAACATGGAAGAATGTAGAAAAAATACAGCAAAAAATCCTTAAATGTATATAATACATTAAATGAAATGCCAAATCACACTGCTATAAGGTAGTTGAATTGTATAGTATTGTATCAGCAGAGGGAGGAAGTGTAAATTTAAGCCTGTTTTGCATACATATAGGCAGCTATTTTTTTTACTTCACTCAGTATTATTTAAACTGTTAGGAATGTAGCAACCATTTGTCTAAGCCGTCCATTTGTGTCTTATTGGGCAGCTTCATAAAGTGACTGAATAGATTACAGTGCTGTGTACATCATTTTAAGGAACATTTGTCAAAGCAATAATCCTGTTTATTTTTAATTTTATTTTACCGCATGCATGTATGGAGCATGTGCACTGTCTTTGGTATTGCTCAGAGCATTGAAGGTTGTTTCTATTGAGAAAAAATTAAAATGTTTGCCAGGATAATCTGTGTGAAATAGAGGGCAGACAAAATGATAAAACACTTCCATATATAACTATTCCCCAAAAGTAGTTATTCTGAAGTGTGATCATTATTTTCATGAAAGATAATAGGAAATTAGAAATTAGTAGTCCTAAGGTGTTACAGAGTTTTGTTAAAATCTTTGAATTTGATTTCTTCTGCATACCCAAAATGAAATCAGTGCCTAAATGCTTTTACATATTGAATAATCAAAAAGCGTTTATATAATTTTGAGTGTCAAAATCAGAATGTTATTTAAAACTGTATGTGGCCTTCAAACATATTTTGTTCATGGTAAAATATTGCTTGGTATACAAGTTGTATATATAGTTATGAGGGGGCATGTGAAATTGCCTTTTTTCCTCCCAGTGTGGATTTTTGATTGATAATTTTAGACATTTTTTAAGAAATTTAAATAGAGATTGGAGGTATTGACTTCATTGTAAAGCTGATAACTTTTCTTTCACTGTTCATATGTCCAAGTTTCATCTGAAAGCTATTCAGGTTTTCAGAAAAATATCTGTGGCTTCACTACATTAAATGTTTTATAAGTTGTCATTCCTTTGTATTATGTATACTTGAATAGTGGCATGACTTTAGTGTTGTCTCACATCTGTAGGAAAATATTTCTGTGGAGATAAATAAAGCAAGGTTGATTTTGAATTTTAACTGCAGTAGAATTTGGGAGAATGCCATGTTCTATAGAGTATTTATTACCTGCACGACCTTGCTTTATTGTGCATGAAGGAAGTGTAATGAACTGCACTGACATGCACTGTTCAAGTCTGGGTATAGATTAATTTATTATAATTTGTGAAATTAAATATATTACAGCACATATGCTGTTTGGAAATCTTAAAACAAGATTGGCATTGTGTACTCTGCACCTCCATTGTGTGTGATATCACATAGTTTGTATGGTCACTGATAGATGGAAGTATAATCTTTTGACTGAAAGCTTTTATTGACAGATAGGATGTTGCCCCTTGAATGGCAAACCCTGGGGAACAAGCTCCATTTGTGGCCTATTCCCTGGATTTGGCCACCCCTGGGCCTCCTAGTGGGCAGGTCCACAGCTGTAAATTGGTGTGTGGGATGGCTAGGGGTAGCCAAGTCCAAGGCAAAGCCATGGATTACAAAAGCCTGGGAGCAGGAGGTTGAAGGTAGAGTAAGCCCAAGAACATGTCCAGAAGGAATTGTTCTCTTAATCTAAACAAAAATAATGCCTAATGATGTATGATAAAATGAAATAATCTAATAACAGTAATCAGATTCCTCAATCACCGTTTAATAATAATGATCATAATTAACATAATCCAGTGTGTTTGATATCATGTAGTTAAAATGGTGACTGATAGATGGCACCACATGGCCACTTGTAGTTTGCAACATGATCTCTCAGCTGTAAGATGTAACAGACAGAATGTGTTCATAAGGTATTCTGTGCAGAACACTTAATGTTAGTAGCTTCCTGTTTAGCGAGTACTGGGTTCTTTCCAATCCCTTATACATCTATGTGGTGGTGCTGAAAGACCAAGGACAGCTTTGCCTTCATGCCTTTTTATATTACCATTGCTCCAGGTATGTTGCAGGTTTCGGACTCAAAATATCTCATTAGTGGATATGTATAAAGTATATTAGAGAGGTTTGGTGTGTATGTACACTGATGTTAAGAGTTAGACTTACATAATAGAAAAGACAGAGATCAAATAAAATTAGCAGAGGATAAGTTATTAGGACTACACAAAATGAAGACTTCAGAACAGAGTTTCATAAACTCACATAGTAAATTAGACTAAAATTGAAAATCTAGGAAAAATTTGTTATAGGATATGAAGTGTAATAGAAAGTGTGATCTAAATGGCTGTATGCCATTTTCAGGGGCATAGGCAATTATGAAATATAATGTGAACCCTGTAATATACTCAGTCCTACTGTCACATCACCAGAACTATCTTTTGACTTCTTTGCTAATTTGTAGGGTCAGTATTACATGGATACATATGTAATCATACAAAGTAGCATTGCTTATAAAATTTTAAATAATTATTGTACCTGCATTACTACTCATTTTAATCCTGTATGTTTATTTGTCATATATTTACACTATTTATGTATTATTTGTATTAACAATTACAGTATTTTAGAATTATGTTGCAGAATGATATAACAAAATGATATCATCTACATAAAACAAGAATGTATTACAAAAAGATTTGTGTCATCTGTCATTTTCTTAGATACTTGCAATAAGGTTCTCTTTACAAGAAACATTTCAAAATACATCAAGACGCCATTGAGTTTAATTCCAATTCATATCTTGTTCGTATTGCATTGTTAAAATATACATTACTGTTACTATTACATTATTATTATTGGTATCAAAATTAACAACATTGTTATCTGTTCTGTTTGCCTTTGTCTCAGTGCATCATTGTTCTACAGCCACCAAAGTTTGGCAGGGACTGGCTAGAAATATGTAATTATTTCTGTTATTCTGCATATTGATAGAAATAAGATGGAGCCTATTTTAACTTTAATTGTAAATTTTCATAATTACAAATTTAGTGTTATAACAGGTGTAGAGACTTTTTAGAATGATGGGCACAATTCAGTGATTGTCAACTTGGGTGGAAGCTTGACATTTGTAAATATCTCTATAAATGCAGTTTTAAATAACGGTAAAAATAAAACCAGTTCGTTCAAGAGTACACTATTTTTACTATCCCTGAGTTGTCGTTTTTTAACTTGTACATTAAATTGTAACATAGTAACTGGTTATGTTTACTGATGGTGGTGATCACATCTTTTAGCAAAGTTCTGCCACAATGCAAATTTAACTTTCATTAACAGTAGAAGCAAAGTGCTTAATTTCTACTACTGAATATGGATTTCATCTTATTTCTGTGATCCTGTATTACTGATTTTTCTGTAATATTGCCTGTTAATGTTGCTTATTAAATTGTATTACTTAGAAATTTTCAATAGTTTATGTACAGAATGTCTCAGATGCTTTGTTGTTATGGGAAATAGTACTTCTGTTTGCAGTCATTTCACTTAAGAATCATATTTTCAAGGTCCCAGCTCATACAGGAATGCTGCTATATTTCTTTTGAAATATGTGAACTTTCTTGTGGTGTAATATTTACAGAATTGTCACTTGTATTCCAGAAGATTATTCACTGAAGATTAGGATGGTATTTACATGAACTGGAGACATTTCTTAAATATGTTGAAGTTACGTGGAAAATATAAGCATATGGAGGGTCATCTTCGGTAATTGTAATCATCCTTCCATTCATTGGAGAAACACATATATTTTACTTCTTAATTGTTCATTGTTATCGTATATTCGTATGTTTTATTGATAATTTTTAGGTGAAACGTAAGTATTGTAAATATAAAACAAATTATTTTAGAAGCCAGGAAAGAACTATCTTGAAATAATATAGAAAAAATGTATGTACATTAGAATGTCATGAAATCAAAATCATTGTCAGAGTTAAACAAAAAAGTCAGAAGAACTATTTTTGTATTTAAATATTTCAGAACAACAGTAAGAAACAGAAAGAGGTTCATAAACAGTCACACATGCTCATAATCACTCATACCTTCTTGAAGAATGTATTGTGTCCTGTGTCCTTATATTATCATAAACCCGTGGGGTGAGGGGCAGTTGTTGAATTGACTGTGCAATAAAGAAGTGTGAAGTCAGTGATAGAATTATGTTGATCATGAGTGTTGAAAAAGCAGTGGAGCAGAAGTACTGTGCCTGAGATGCCTGTGAAGTGGTCATGTGTGAGACATGTAAACTGGTAGGCAAAAAGGAAAACTAATTGAAGATCAAATACTTCCAGTGTTACTGTTAATTCACCATTTTCTGTGGATGAACTTAAGGGTGCCATAAACCACACTGGGCATACATTCACCTTGTCATTCTTGATGAATATGAAGTGAGGATTCCTTCCCATCAAAATGGGGAGAAGTGATTGTTGACCCTATCAAAAGACAGATTGAGATTACTAATGTCATGTATTGAATCATTAAATGAACCTACCTCCATTACGACAAATTTTGTGTGTCTATTGTTTATGGATACAGATAATCATCATAGAATACTGTTTGATGAAATTTTATTTGACAATTTAAATACATTAAGAATAAGTGTTATACATTGTCACATATATGGTGATGGCTTTATATCAGCTGCATGGATATATACTGTGAATAACAGTAAAAAAAAGCTGAAATTATAACAAAATCAGTACAAAGAGAACAATGTTATGACACTTCATAATGATATCTTGTCTTCTTCTCGGCAGTTGTATGATAAGTCAGCCCAGTCCGGTACATTATTGTGTTTCAAATATGCTTCCTTTGTGAGAGATCGCGTGGAGATCATATCTGTTCCTCCAAAGATGGCTCCTATCATCAAAAGAATTAATTATAATTGTTTACTATAGGAAGAGGAAGTATGAGAATATCTAGAAACAAGAAAAAGAAGAAACAGCATACTGCAGAAAAATGTGTAATGAGGAGCTTCATATGAGACTTGAGGTTCTTGTCCGTGGTGAAGATGTTGATGTTGACGGTCTCCTGGGTTGTAACACCATGTGAACTTGTAAGTGGATACTAAAATTTGGAGAAACATATTGTCTCCATCTTCAGGACCAAAGATGGGGATATTATTTTAAATATCTGTCAGTGAACTACAAAATGTTAAACCTGATTTAATTGGGATAAAAAAGGAAGTGGTTAAAGAAGTTGAATAAAGAGATTGCAGAAGTGTTACCAATAGTGGTACAACTGCTGATATAAAATTGAGTGATGGCAGAAGACAGCTACTTCGAAGCCAGTCCTTACCTCCAAGCCAGGCAACATAGTTTTCTTTGGCTGGTGGCTTGTGAAATTTGAAGGTTTTAAGTGCCAGTCTGGATGAATACTTGGGCTGCTGCAGGAGGTACTTCAGTTCACCCAGAAGTCTTGCCTTAAAGCCAGGGGCCATGGCGGTGCCGCCCATCACCAGGATGTTCTCTGCAAGGGGTTTTCTCATATCTATAGGACACTGAGGAGTTCAGATCAACATTACAAACCAGGTTCAAAATTACAATGGCCAGGAAAGTGAATATAAGGATTGGCTCTTTATTGGTCCAAATATAACAATGGAGCATTCAGCTAACAAACCATCTGTTTGTTCCCACTTTGGCCATCTATAACTGTGACATAAAATTGTATCTAAAATTAAGATAAAAGTATTTTACCTTAATAATAGCATCAAGGATCATTGTAGAAATAGATATCTGATCATTGTCCTGTTCAAACAGTACTTCATATACAGCTTCTCTGACTTTCCCAGGGATATTGAATATCTTGGTACCACCCTCTCGATATACAACATCTGGTGGAGGCTCAACTGTTTCTAGTTGCAAAGCTCGTTCCAAACTAGTTACAAAGCATGTTCGCACTGAAACAAAAATATAATAGTCGTCCTGTCAGTAATTACTAGCAACAGTGTGTGTACAATGAAACATGTTTGTAATAATGAATGCAACTGCAAACACTAAAATTCTGTTAGCTATTTCAAAACTATGAGTGTAAATAAAAAACAGAATTCAGAAATAATTAAACACTTTCAACAAAATAGTTACTTTTTTCATAACTAACATCTTAAAATATAATTACATCAAATTAATTTATTTGCTGTAAAACAAGTGTTTTATACCAACCTTTTATATCTTCTATTGCAGATTCTGGAAAGTCCTCTTTGTCATTGTTATGACTCAACAACAAAGCCTTCAGTGAGCTTGAACAAAATAACAAGAAACATACAAACAACTATGACTGTCCTGTGAACAACATATACCACACAGTTCTGCATGATAAGGAGCACAAACGGGGTCATGGGCACAAGATGACTGCATTTGTGATGGATGTGACCAACCCTCAGGCAAGTAACCACAAAATAATGGTTTAGAATGGATAACTCAGAAGATAGGCTTATGTGCAATCTGTCCATTCAGTCTTCCTCTTATTTGCCTGATAACCTCAAAAATTACCATATAGCCTATCTCTCAAATATAATAAAATTTAGTTATAAGATAGGCATAGCACTTCATATGAATTTCCAAATACATAACCACAGCATGCCGATTCACAACAAACAGGCTGTCATTCTAATGAAAAACTAATAATAACCAAAATGTTTGACTTAAACACATATTGGCTCTTATTTAACAAAGAGTTTATCTGTTGTAAGTTTTAATATATTTTCCAGTTCTTGCATAGCCTATAGAACCACTAGACTTAGCAGTAAAGATGGTTAAACTGCTCGTCAGCATGGTAATTATATGCATATATTTTACTGGATTGTTTTCTTTTGCTATGGTCTCTTTATTTTAAAAGGTTAGCATGCACATAAAATATAGGCACCTCTCAACAGCTTCCGCAGCCCGGGGCTGTGCTTGCCACGCGTGCAATACGGGTACACCTTCAAACACAGGTATTAAAACTGCCTCTATATATCCCACATCAAGGATGACAGCCGTGTTGACACCAAGTGTGCACAGCGACACCAGGTGTGATGGAACAAACAGTACAGATGAAACCTGAAAATGCATATTGAAAGCAAAATAATTACAAAGTAAAGAGGCAGAAATTAGTAGTGTTGTGAATTATGGCTCTGAGGCCTGAGAACCTGGTATGGCAGTTACAGCACAGTGACTCATCTCATAAGTACCATGCTTCCAGTATAGTCTAATAATTACCTTGAAGGATAAGAAGTTATTGTACTTTTATTGTCTTGCTGGAAGGAAAAACATCTAGAATAATTAATAAATGTCTCAATAAAGATAGTTGGAAAACTGTCAGTGTCCATTTTAGGATTTTAGTCTGTATTTGTATTAACCAAATACAAAAAACATTGAATCATTGGACTTCTCTCATAAAGCAACAACATTTAGACACTTAGAAAGGTAATGAAATGTGGTAACAGGAATATAGCTATTTATTTTAACATTCTTAATAGCATATGATCTTACAGACCAAAAAATTAGATGACTTACTAAGAACAGAATCTCCTACTTGGATATATTATGACTACATCAATTGCTAGAGATATAATAAGAACTAATGGAGCTAGAGTTCAGTTTATTGGTTTAATTAATGACACTTCATCAACTGCACAAGACAGGATAATTACAAATCATGAATAGGGAAGGATGTGTAAAGAATGAATTGTGATCTTTTCATATATGTGGGTTTAAAAGGATTAACCACAAAAACCTCTGTGTGAATATGTGGTCTCTGCCTGAAGATTCTCTTCTGAATAAGTAGGAGTGTAAACTGCTACACTGTAACATTCAGCAGCAACTTAAAATCAACACGGTCCCCACACCAAGAGAAGTCTACTGGTAATGGTATAACCTACCTCAAAATGCCGAAAGAGCACTTTGGCTAAAGTCTCTCTGAATAGTGTTGGACAAAGCAATGACTCAACAATGACTACTCTCCGATCTTTAGGACTGACAAGAAGATGCCTGAAATAAATGTATGCAATTAAGGATTTGAGATTTTCACAGTGTTGAGTTTGAAGATGGCTGTCTCCTGGGTTGTAATGTCATGTAGTCTGGCAGAAGTTTACTAACATTTAAGGGGTCCTTTCTGCCTCCATCATCAGGGCAATGATTAAGACTCGTCACCCTAGCCTCTGAAACGTTGGTGAACTTCTACCAGACTACACAATCCTACAACCCAGAAAACAGCCATCTTCAAATGCATGCAGTATCTTTAAGGTTGCAAGAAAATTAGATGGCAAAACACCAAACTTAAAAAATCACATTTATGTACCGGAAATATAAGTTGTGGATAAATTCAACAAGGAGGTCATACAAGTCTTCTTTGCTTGAATAATGCAACACTTTCTTCACTTGTTTTGTTTCTGGACACTTAACTTCTGTCTGAATAATACATCTTGGTCCCGATTCTCCAGCAAAACCAAACCTAGAACAATCAAGCTAATCATTAATATGTCATACACCAAACTGTGTACTGCAAAAACCAAAAGTAGAAGGGAGCAATGGTTATGACTAAACAAGAGATGATAGAAAAACATGATCAGTGACTAGAATTCTGGTCATTCACGGGTATGAACTTTATTTATGACATTGATTACTTAGCATCAAATGAATAGTTATATAATCACAACTTCAAATTACTTAACTATGTTTTCTTTGCACAAATTGCATGAAATGATCATATAGAGGACTGGCCATGTCTAGCAGTCACCATGATTCAACGTGAGAACTGCCGGATGAAATTTGGTATGGACAGTATGACATTTGGGACTATTCTAAATTGTTTGTCCAATCTGAAATACCAACATGGTAGGCAAACAAACCTGTGAGGAGGGATTGACTCTACTTCCACTTGTGTAAGCCTATACAATGATGTATGGTAAAAGATTTTCTGAAAATACAAAACTTTGGAAGAGTAATTTATTTTGTAAAATAATAATGTGGTTACATGCAAAAAAGAAAAAAAATAAAGAAAGTAATGAGGATTCCATCCCGCGACCGGAAGCTTACAAAATCAAAACGCTACAATAGAGCTAATGTATTTAACCTTCAAAATCATAAACTTGCGTAAGTCATCAATGCCAAATAATCTGTATAGACAGAAGCTATGAAATATAATTGACAATCTTTTATTTGTAATTTAAAACTGGCAAAGAACGCATTCCAGTGCGGATTACACCTTTCCTGTCTTGTTTACTTACTTCGTGTATGCAGCACCAATATCAATGACAACGGCTTGTTTTTCAGTTAAACCTATGCCTTCGTACAACGGCATTCTGAAAACTCTGGAAAATGTCACTGGCAGCATAAACAAAATTTGTTAGTCGAAAGGAACACTACAAACAGTGCATTTCTACCCATAAAACAATTTCGTGCCATATCTCAAACTTAATATACCTCACCAGCTGTCTGCAAGCTATTCGAGAGAATAGACAACCCTAAGCCATTCTGGTATCATCTGTGGTCTGGTTACAAAAAGCCGAGACGCGATAGACGTTTCACCAAACCTATGGACAATGGGCGTTTAGTTACAACTGTCAATCCCTTTACACAAGTTTATGTCTAATAGACGGTTTTGAGATCGACTTCGCTTCCCCTTACTCCCTAGGATCGGTGGGCAGTGAGGGGGCAGATTCCTCGACCTGGGAAACGCAATTCATGGCACCGTGATGTATATAATTTCGGTTTTTTAATTGACTGGAGTCAACAAACATTTGGGAAAACATTGCAGTTATCATTTTCAAGGTCAGTTTTTATGGGGTCAAGTTCTCAAGGCCTTAGCCTGTTCGAAGTTTACCGACGTTTCAAAGGTTTATTCATATCAGTGCCATTATTTTTATTTGCGTGTTTCCTGCAGTTTAGTTTTTCTGGTATATGAATACGTTTGTATGCTGGTAAGGAACAAAAACGGGAGACTTGAATTTTCGACAAGAATTAAAACTGGGAAAGAATTTTTTAGAAAGTTTGGTGTGAAAGGAATGTAATTATATCAATATTGGTCAACCTGATTATACTTGAATTTTCCTCTGTTTTTGAATACAAATGCGCTAATGTAGTGTTTAAATGTTCAGAAGTGACTGACGTTCGTGATTAAAGCTCTAATATCGGTGTGTTTAATGAGATATGACCATTCTTGATTTTGATGTGGTCTTAAACCTGCCATTTTATATAATAGGATAGACTAGACTAGAATTATATACATCCCATAAAGTCTTCATAGGTCGAAGACAATGATTTTTCTGTGTTGTCTACTACAAATAATAATGGTAGCAAGAATTGGCTGGCTAGTGGAAGAATATTAAATTTATTAAAAAATTCTGTACATAAGGCTCTCCCTTTAGTGCCTGTAATTATTCTAATGATTTTATTTTGGATGTAAAATGCTTTTTTGCTGCATGTTGAGTTTTCACAGAGAATAATATGACATGATTGAATAGAAGTAAGCAAAGTAGACTAATTTTAAAGTTTCTGTTCTCAGGAGCTATGTGACAGTCCTCATAGCAAAGCATGTTAACATAATATTGTAATATTAGTGGTTTAGAAGGTTTTTGGTATAGCTTTATGTCAAATATGACATAACAGCAAGTGATTCAGTAGTTGGATTTTTAGAAGTTGATATGCAACCTGGTAAAGTAAGTGACTTTAAGTCATATGTGGCTCAAGTGATTCTGAGTCTTTTATTATTGTTATGACATACTATCAAAATGTATTTTTTCACAGTTTAATAACCAGATACTTACAAATCTTTTGCCCAGAAAAAATTAAGACATAGTTGCACTATTCTCTGACAGATGTCCGATTTTTACTTCTGAGAAAGATTAATCAAGCTATGATTTAAAGTAAAATGCTGCTACAGTTCTTAAAGTTGTGAAAACAAAACATGTCTGTGTGGGAACATCCTAAATTGGTATACTATTTTTAACATTTTAATTGAGTTTCTTTTGATCCTGTTAGATTGTTTCTACATTTTGGCTACAATGGAAAGCAATAGTTTGCAAGAAGTGAAGGATGTACAGCAGACTGTTGAGGTATTTATGTCAGTTTTATGATCACATACGAACATGTGCGTTTTTGTCATGAAGTTCTGGTATTAGACATAACCATATACTTTTGTTTTATTTAAACCTGTAGTGCAGTGGTCCCCAAGCTTCTTATGCCTACCGGCACATTTGAGAGTTTATGAAATCATGGCGGGCACCAACCAATTAACAAAGCCAAATTTTCTTTTCTCTGGACAAATAAGATATGGACACCAAATAATACACAAAACAACACGACGTTTAATGATACAAGAAACCATGCAATCAAAAATACGTAGTTTTATAAGTTCAATTATTATTACTCAAGTGGGAAGTTAGTGTGATGTTTGGCACTGCATTTCATTGGCCAGTTTTTCAAATTTGGGAGTGTAGGATGATGATGCTGCTCGCAAACGATCGTCGAGATCTGTGCTTTGATTTTATAATGTTCATGGTTGAACGGCCTTCACTATTCAGTATAACCTCTTTCCGTAACAACGCGGACACCCAGAAAAAAGCCTTGGGGAGTGCCATGGTGCCCGTGGGCACCGCGTTGGGGACCACTGGTCTACGGTATACCAGCGGTTGCTATCTGACAGTAAACGTTAAAAGCGCCTGTGATTGGTTACAAGTCCAAATATTAGACTTCGTACACACCTATGCACACTTATCCTAATAAGCTGAACGAGTTTCGATTTCTCTGGACCACTAAGTTAAAAGTACTTGTATCTCCATCGATTTTATCCCGTTCTCTGACAGAATTTCACTTCTCTGTAAAATGATTGTTGAACATTAACATGCCAGTTATCACATTGCTCATTTTGACCCACTTATGGGGTACTGGATAAGTAATGACCGTGTCAACTACGCTACATAGCCAGAATGAGTTTATAGACCGACCGCAAATGTCAGTAGAGCGAGGAAACGTGTGAATAGAATGTTACATACGACATTTCTATCACCGGATGATATAACTAAATTTCACCATCTGACAATGTGTTTACCAGTGGTTGTCAGAGGGTCGCTGCCCTTCAAGCAGTTGTATTCCATTTTCTCAAATCTTAGATCCATGTTTAGTTCGAAAGGGATTTGTGGTGGGCAGACAGGAAGTGGTACAGGTATCTGTGTTCCCAGCCAATCATCCCTCCACCAGTGCTTCACAGTAATCGTAATATCCTAGCCTGAGGAGTATGACAGACCTAACAAGCCATCACATGAACACAAAATATGTTCTGAGTTGTGGATTCATAAGTAATGCCAAAGATTCTGAAGTTACATTGCCAAGCCAATGCCCAATTTCTTTTATTTTATTTTATTTTGAATGTACCTATATACTGTATAGGATGATGTTGCTGCTTGCAAACAGTCGTCAAGATGGGCAACAGTAAGTCGAGATCTGTGCTTTGATTTTATAATGTTCATGGTTGAACGGCCTTCATTATTCAGTATAACCTCTTTCCGTAACAACGTGGGCACCCAAAAAAAGCCTTGGCGAGCGCCATGGCGCCTGCGGGCACTGGGTTGGGGACTACTGCTGTAGTGCATGTGTATGTGTTCTGTGTTCTTACAAAAATAACATTATTTTTACTCTGTGATATCTTATGTTGTATGAAATGGATGACTTGAGCAAGTTCAGTAGATTCTTCTAAAATGTGAGATAATGAAGCTGTTATAAAATATATAAATTGCCAGTTCCTCAGTTAAGAAGAAATTACTATATTCTGAAATCTATAAACTCGTATGTTCTGTTTGGAATGAGGAAGAGTTGCCATGAAATTGATTGTAGTATCTTCCAAGGGCTCTCATTGTAATTAACTTTGTGCAAAATATTGACAGTTTTTGGTGATGATAAATCCACATAAAGATGAATTATTGTGGATCATGAAGGTGGATTGATCATATTTTCTATATTCTGCAGACATTAGGAAAATAATAGTAGTGCAATGGTATCTCCATAGAAAGCAGTAAAGACATAGATAAGACGTAAATATAAAATACCCATATGTTAAAAGCCTTGTGTCTTATTCTCTTGAAGATGTGACACAATTCTAGGTCCTCATCGAAACAGTGGAACATATCTGAAACAATTTATGTTCACAGGTGTATGAACAGCAACTTCATGAGCTTCAAATTCAACTCACTACTTCACGTATGATGGAGAAGGAACTCTCTGCTGACTTGGAGGCTATGCAGAAGAAGTACGACAAAGCTCAGGCGGCGGTTGCATTCCGAGTGAAAGATCTGGAGGAAAAATATTCACATTCTGTAAAGGAGCTGTCAGACAAGGTAAGTAACAGTGGGTAAGAGGATTTTAAGTTATGTTTTCGCCATGGAATACTTTACTTTACTAACACGATGTCATGGTGTGCACAGTAAATGAAATGCTTCAATTTTTCTTTATATTTAATGGTGGTGTTATGTTTTGTTATTAGATTGACTTGTTGGAGAAGGATAAAAGATATGAAGAGGGTGCTCATAAGACACAAATTTTGGAAATGGCATGTAAAGTGAAGATGCTGGAGAAACAGTTAAAAGGAGTTCCTGACTCATGCAATAATGATGTGCTGAAAGAACTGCAGGTGCTTGTTATAACTTTAGAAAGTACAAAGAAATCATTTAAGAATCTCTTCCTGTGAAACATCAATGAAGCTGAAGCAAGAGATATGCCTGGTTCTATATCAACCGTGAAACATGTCTCATTGTGTTTCATACTGCATGCTTGACATTTCATCAGTGTGTAGGGCCCCATTGTAAAATACTACTACTAATTCTTCCTTTATGCCTTTTTGCTTCCTTAGTGTGTACCCCACTTAAAACATACACGTATATCTTTCTATGTTAGAAAATATATAATGTAATTAACAAACTAATTATTTATTAAAAACCAATTGGCTATACAATGAAAATACTTTTACCTCAACGTAATAAGTTGCTCTTCAAGGATGACTGCTAATATTTAATTTGTACTCTTTTGTAAATTGCAGGTGAATCCAATGAAACAAAGTATTTAAAATTGAAATAGTTCTGGATCAGCAGTAAGTCTTCTAATAATCATGCTGTCACCAACATTGTTATTGTTGAAAGAGCATGCCTACAGGCATTTTCTTTTGCAAATTTGCATATTTTTTTGCAACATGCAGCATGCAATGACCACTTCATTTGCTGACTTTTTACAAACTAGCAAGCATTTGTTTTCCTAGATGTGAATATACCGTCGATGTGAAATTGCCTGTCACTTACTGCCTGTTGCTTGTTGTTTTAATGTGAATCCTGCCTTAGTCACAAGCTGTAGTGATGTGAACTGGATTGAAGTAACTCTTCTCTATTTTGTCTGAAATTATACTTTTGTATTAGTAATTCTGAAATTGACAACTTTTCATGGCAATGATGAGAAAATAATTCCTTCCTCTCTAGAGTGGTAAATGTTCCTTTCCTATCTAGCGTTTTCTTTTCAGTAAATTACCAAATATTTTCTATTCATTTAGACTGGCAATTCTAATAAGATAAATGTACATCCTCATCTTGGTCTTTGACAATTTATACCTCTCAGGATTACAATAACAAAAATGTTGCTTTATAGCAGATCATTTATGTAGATTCCTATTCATTATGCTAAGAAACATGTAACTGTTGTGAGGAAAGGACGTGGCAATCAGATCATTTAGATTATTTTATTGTTTCAGCTGGAAAATGCAATATTACAAGAGAAAGAGTCAGAAATCCATGTGGAATATCAGCAGCTACAAGACAAGAATATTGCACTCACAAGTGAAATGGCAGAATTAACTAGTAATTTGAATGAAGCCAATGGACGTTTAGCAGCAAAACAGGAGGATTTGACATCTTGTATGAATTGCCTTAAGGTATGTGTGAATTCTTCCCTGACAATGTAATACCAGTGCTTCACTAGTGTACCTGATTGGCATATTCATCGCCCTGATGACGGAGGCAGTATGACCTCAGAAACGATGGTAAACATTGACCAGTCTACACAGCGCAACAACCCAGAAGACAGAAATCTTCAAAAGTAATATAATTCTCTTGGAAACAGTTTTGGATATGAATAGCAAATCCACCAAATAAAATATTTTTTATTTACTTCTTTTTAATATAAATATAAATGTAAATATAAATTGTGCTCTTCAACCTTTTAACTGGATAAACAACAGGTTCTTTAGTATAATATGTAAATAGATAGAAGAATACATTACACTGTTAAGTTGTGAATAACAGGGAATTTAGAGAATATCTCTTAATTATTGCATCCAATAAATTTTCCTTAATTTGTTGGATATCTTCAACACGTGAATCAGAAGTATCTACTGAGGAATTTTCAAGCATAGCTTACGAATTAAGATTAAAATTCTGCCACACACAACCTTTTTCTTTAATATGTTTGTTCTAAGATGACATATTTGGTACATTTTGGACCATCCTCAGGGCATATAAGTACTGTGACAAGAGTAAAAGCATGTTTATAATTACTGCATATAATCTGTTAACAGGAACACTTTATGAAATTTAACACTCAGTACTTGAATCATGGATTGAAACATGTTGCCTTAGAATAAACATAAAAGAAAAAGGTTGTGAGTGACAGAATTTTAATCCAAATTCAGAAATACAATGACAGGATGCATACAAATACGATTATTATAACACATGTATATTTATTGGGCCCGCGTGGTCTGAGGCATCATGCTTCGGACCGGTGATACAGAATGCACGCTGGTTCGAGTCTCGGGGAAAGAAATTTCTCATGAGATTTTCGACCGGTGTATGGGACTGGTGCCAACCCAGCATCGTGAGGAAATTGGGGATCTACAATGGGTAGCATAATCCGGTCATGAAAACTAGCAATGGCTGGGGGTTCTTCGTGCTGACCACATGTCACCCTATATCTGGTTGGATGATCGTTCACCTCTGCTTAGTCATGTGAACGTGAGGCCAGCAGCCAGCTAATTGGCTTAGGCTCTCAGAAGGCTGTTACGCCACGGATTATTATTATTATTATTGTATATTTACTGCAGAGTGCTCAAGAGGATCTTGCAGTAATGAGAAATGAGCTGGAGATCATCAAGTCTGATCCAAAAACTTGTGGACAAAAGGGTAACTCATTGTTTGCTGAAGTTGAGGATAAAAGGCTGAGAATGAAAAAGAACCTTGATGCTGCTGTTCAGAAGTATCGTCATTTGAAGAAACTGTACATGGATAAATGTGCTGAAGAAAATAGGTTCAGTGTAAGTTCACCAAGCTGTGCCTTCTATTACTTTCATTCATAAAACCTGGAAACCAAGTGTCATTATGCCAGTATCATACTGCTATAAACACGCAGGTATATTTTGGTTCTGGCACGGTGTTGTCTACTGTCTTAGAACTCTGATTAAGTGGATGTGTCTTGAACCTCAACATTTTCCTGTGGACTTGGTGTTTCTTGAAAGAAATATAAATGATAGTAAAAATCTAACTTGTAATAAATTTGTTACTTCAGGCCAAATTCAGAAACGCTATTAATAGCATTTTACCACCTTCTTCTTGTATGCTTCACCATCTCAGTATATGTCACTTTTACGGCTGAAGTGGAATCATGAAATCTGGTCAGTGTTTCTGTTATGTAGTTTACAACAATTTTTTTTAACTTTCATCATCTTTTGCTAGGAGAGTCAAGGTATTGACAAGATGGTATCCAAATTTTGGCATATTTATTACTGAGAAATTTTAATTGAAGTTTTTTACACATAATCTGTGTGATCACTATTAACATTTATCATATGAGAATAGGGAATTTAAATTCTCATACTATGGAATTGGTGGTTGAATTTTAACTAGGGTGTTTGGCTATGAATGTTCTTATTGTATCTATGAACTATTCCTGCTAAAATATTTTCCAGTTAAGCATTTGAAATAAAATAAATTGATGAATTGTGGAGTGCTACTACTATTGCTTGTGTGTTTGTAGTTTGAGGGGTGGGTTAGACCATCATCAGAAATTTTGAGCACAGTCTGTCCTGTGTGTTATTGTTATGATAGTGGGCAAGAATGGAATAATACATTACTCTTAACAGAATAAAATATTCTCATAATAATGGTGTACATTTTGAGGAATAATAAAGAAATTGAAAAGGAGCTAGTTTTTGAGACTGGTTCTTATGAAGAAGTTTCATTTGACATTGAAAGTGAGCTCGATAAACATGCAAGTAGTGGGTAAACACAATAATAACCATAACACCTTTGGAATTCTTGTGGTGTCCATCCAGTCCTTTCATTGGACATCTCAGTTGATTGAGAGTACAAAAAACACTTTGTTAACAAGATTCTACACCAGTTACCATCTTTCTCTTTTTAATATAAGTTATCCAACTGCAGGCGGCAATACAACCACGTTTTGGACACACTTGACAATGACAGTGTTAAAATCATAGTGGATGAATTTAAATCCCCTATTCCTGTATAATGAATTTTTACAGACAGGAAGTCAACTACAGATGTAATGGTATAATGCACAGAATCATAGCAGAACTTACAGATCCCTTTTTTTACTTCCCTTTTTTTGCATGTTTGCAGGCAGAATTAATGTTCTTGAGGCAAAAGTGGGACCAAATGCAGTTAGAAACCCAAGAACAGGAAAAACAACTGATTGCGTCATACAGAACCCGCATAAAGGTAATTTAATTTTATACATTCAGCATATTGCATCAAATACAACAAAGAAAAGACGTTATTATATTATTATCATCATGAATAACTTACTATCCTCAATTGGTGTACCAGCTCCTTGGTACTTTATTTTGCAATTCTGTAACATTCTCAAGTTTGCACAAGGTGCATTAAATTTATGCAAATAGGGTTGGCCATGCATGTTCTGTCTGTCCACATGCGTCAACTCAGTGACAAGTAACGATGGAAGCCAAGGTAATTATGGGAACAAAGGTAAATGTGGTAACCATGGTGTGAAAGTTATATGGAGGAACCATGGAAACCATGGTAATCCATGGCAACGAAGGTTACCATGGTAACTGAGATAATGGTGGTAACCTTAGGTTACGTCTGGGTAGGTTTATTATTACACTAATTGCAGATGCTTATAACGTTTTTTTTTTGTAACAAAAAAGGATCTGGAGGAACTGGTGCAGAAATTGAAAGGGCAGAAATCACCATATGTCATCAGCAATGCAGATAATGCTACATTGAAGTTTGTTGAAGCATATATTGAATCCAGTCGGTAAGGATGCTGCATTTTTTATGAAGTGTTTTGGATAGTTATGCCACAAATAATGTCATCCATATTCTGTTTAGCAACCATTAGCAGTATATGCATTATTGATACTGAATTTGCTTTTGGGGGCTAGCATTGTATAGAACTTGGCTTATGGCTGACATATCAGAGAACCGTACAGCCTTTATCATCAAGGCTGAAGTGAGGAAGGTCAGGATGCAGCTGGTTTATATCAGGATCATGTCCTGTCTTGTTACTCCTGTCTATCTTTCCTGTTCGTCTATATCAACATCCAACCGCATAGAATATTGCAACCTTCCATGCTGATTGTCCATACCCACTCGTTGGTCCCCTAAAGGGGCTGTTATTTCTTGTTTTTCGGTTCTATAAAATGTCGGCAAGAAGCAACTTATGCATTTTGCTGGCATCCAAAAACAGGTTCACCATCAATAACAAAATGCAAAGAATGCTTAAGGTCAGTACGCGCACTGTTTCCTTACTCCCGTGTAGTATTTTCTTCTGCATAAGTTCATATATACCACCAAGAATAAACTCAGAACTGTGCTAACTCTTCAGACAAAGCTTTGTTTTCTTGACTTAGTTGAACTGATAACATATTCTGTAGACTGTGGCTAAGTAACTGATATAATGTGTATAACGTCCTTCACATTAGATCCGATCATCTCCGCATATACAATAATAAAACCGTAGTTTTTGCAGGCCTGGAAATTCTAGTTAATCAGTCCATGCACAAAAACTGGAACGTTTATAACAAAATATATTGCCCAGATTTTAGTTTAAAATTCACAGATTGACCATTAATCACATAAAATGCCCCTATTTGGATCCTCTCAGTTGCTATCAAAAAATATTTGAATCTTATAATTTTATTATTTTAACTTTCTTAATTCTTAACTTAGTCATTCAGTTCAATTTTTTATCCTGTATTTTTGTGCCATCAGAAGACAGTCAATAAAATGACTGAAACATATGGCTTAAGTACATAATACTTTATTGTGTAGACAGTATGAGTACTATATTATAATACACACAAAGGGATGCTTTATTTCAAGATTCATTTAAACTCATTTACTATAAGTAATATTGGTAGTGTTGGTACATATTTAAAGTTCAAATGTTTTACCACAGGCATTGTGTTTATGACTATGTATATATTACTTCTGAACTTTAACAGTATGGTATTTATTTCTGAGGGGAAATTGGCACTGATTTGTGTACATAAAGAATAATAATTATTTTGATATATATGTAACCTTTGTTCAATTTTTATGATATACAGGAAAGAATGTAAAAAGCTAAAAGAAGAACTGGAGGCAAAGTCTGTCTGTGCACTGTTCAGCAGTGAGACCTTGTTCAATACACAGCAAGAACTCCGTAGGAAGGAGGTGGAACTAGTACATGCCAAAGTACAGGTTATGGAGCTGCAGATACAGCTGAAGGAGAAGAAAGGTGGGGCCTTGTATTTCAGTACATGGCATATCTCTATTGCATAACAAGTTGATATACATGTTCCAATATAGTATACTGTGTATGGAGTTTTAATCATTAGGCATGTAAATGAACATTCAGATACTGGGTTTACTGACTATCAATTGAGTAATTAAGAATCATACTCTTTTATAGAGAAGTCTGAGGTTCAACAGTGAACAGCAGATTATTCCTGCAACTAAATAAGTTCTGCATACAATCCAGTCACAGAAATTCCAGAACTGCTTCAAGGAATTGTAACCAGTAGTGGCTAAAATATATTATGGCTCAAGGAAACACTTTGAAAATGGCTGTGTCTAGGTTGAGTCTGGGAATTTTTTATTGAACTCCATATTGAAACAAAACTATATAGATTTATATAGTGTATTTTACACTTACAGGCTTTGTTGTACCTATTTTGGGCCCCCTTAAACTAGACATTCATCTTGTGAAAGTTGTGGTTTATATTTTCTGTGGCATTTATTTCAGTTAGGAGGTGATTAAATTCTGGAAATGCTTGCTGCTTCTCAGTTAAAAATATTTTGTCTTCCTATCTGATTTCTAAGAACCTGAAGATTAAAATATACAAAACAATAATTTTGCCTGTTTGTATGGGTGTGAAACATGGTCTCTCACTCTGAGGGAGGAACACAGATTGTAGGTGTTTGAGAATAGGGTGTTGAGGAGGATATTTGGGCCTAGGAGAGAAGACGATGGGGTATGGCGGAAACTTCATAATGATGAGCTTAAAAATTTATACTCCTCCCCTAATATTGTCAGGGTGATTAAGTCAAGAAGATTGAGATGGGCGGGGCATATGTCATGCATGGATGGGGCAAGAGGGGTTCACTGGTTGTTGGTCAGGAAGCCTGAGGGGAAGAGACTGCTGGGCAGACCTAGACGGGAGGATAATGTCAGGCAGGTTATATGGGAGATAGGAGTTGAAGGAGACTGGATTTTGTTGGCCCAGGTCAGGGTCTAGTAGAGGGCTTTGGTTAATTCAATGATGAACCTTTGGGTTCTGTAAGCCATCTAGTTAGTTATGGCATCTATTTCACGTCTGATTTGAATATGTAATCATGGTTCATAAATAAAATGTGTAATAATTCAATTAATTCCACTGAGCAGAGTTCTTGAGAAGGTGATAATTGCCAGCTGTTTTCCATCATCTTTGCAGTAGAAATTAGATTGATGACCTTGCTCTTCCCATTGTGATTTAGTTTTATATACTTCATGTAAAGAAATTATAGGAAGTGGATAATTTTGATTGGTGCTGTTATGTTTTGTTTGTTTGTTTGCTTATTTGTGTTCTCAATATGAAGCACTAACCTAAATTTTGACCATATTTTACAGAAAAACTGGAAGATTAAATGCAGCAATGGTCATCTGTGAGTTCCAGTTCTCTTATTGTGGCAAAAATAAGTTATTTCTGTAGTGTGCTTTGTATGTAGTTTATAACAATGAATTTGTTGCTCAGTAAGTGTAAATAAATGAAGCTGTATAGTTTATACCTTGGAATCTTCAAATCTAGGTATGTGATTTTCAGGATCAAGTTTTTTGGTCATTTAAAATACTTTTAAGTTGTGATTTTCATGTTTACACAAAATATACCATTATTTGTGAAGACATTTTAAAGTTGTAACATGTGTGTTTAGACTCTCATAGAACATTTTTATCTAAAAAAAATCATAATATATGTAAATGTTTTAAATTAAGATTCAGTATTATATTCAATTTAGTGTAATTTTAGTATAAGATATGAAAGTAATTTTTGTAAGAAAGAGGCTGATATTAAACCATGTAGAGGTGCATCAAGTACTGCAGTATTTGTCTTAGTGGTGGACTAACTTCAAAATGACCTGTGTATAGCCACAGTAAACTCTCAATTATCTGGACTAATGAAAGGGACAAGACACAGATAATACAAATTATTCTGTTCAGTACATTCCCAACATCACAAATTGCTTTACTTATTTTTCACAACGTGTCATTTTGAGAATCAGTAATGATTGCTTGTTCTGTTTCATGACTAACTTATGGATCCATGGAATGTAATAAAGATGTATGTATGACAGCATTAGCTGTCTCAGTGTCTTGTGCTGGAAGCACACTTCACAGGAATCAGTTTGTTGCCATTCTTCAGCATTTCTTTGTTGTTTTCAAAACTTTTCGCACCTTACACCACGTCAGAAATTTTGGACTTGATTTTTTTGTTAGGAAAACCATGCAAGAACGCACCCCTAATTATAGTTAATTAACTGATAGGAAATGAACGAAATAAAACATTCTAACGTGTTACGAATGTCTAAAACGTCTACTGTGACATTCGGTAACTACGTTTTACCCCCACACTTCACAACGATCCAGTGAGTAAAGGTTAAAAGCAATTGTAATTACAATAAGGAAAGTCATGGTTTGTTTCGTAACTACGGTTCGTGTGCATCACGCTATTATGAACGCAACGGAACGTTAGCAGCAAACTGGTATAATCGTGTGTGCAAGAAAGAGAACTGAGTGACTTATAGATACTGTATCTGCTTCTAATATAAGTTTTCGCTTCGTATTTGCCCATATTTACATTATCTTATCCAAACACTAATCAATCACGAGTTGTCATGTTTTCCGTAGTGTCCATTACTTTCATAAATGGAGCTTCCAAGGACGTTCATATAGTTCTATGAATTGCATTTTGTTAGTGCTGCCGACAGAGTGTAGTATACAATTTTCGCTGGAAGTCTAATCATTCCAGCAACTGAATCAAGCAAATTATGGCCTCAGTGCGACAGAGGAAGGTAAAACGTAATGATCACATTATTTTATGACCGTGATGAAGTTTGGAGTTCACATTTTGTTAAGTACGCCAACGAATATGAATGTCTATCCGGTAGGGTGCATTGATGTCAACCAGCAGACGATTCAATAATATACTCGACAGTGAAGTTGTATTATACTGAGCTGTGGTAGTTTTTACTTTTATTTGTATTCATGGTTTACAATTCTGTGAGTTATGAAAAGCTTGGTTTTTGCCTTATTAGTTTATATTCATGTTCAATCTAACCTTTACATAGGAAGATTATGATCAGCATGGCGTGGACGTAGGCAGTGTAAAATAGTAGCAATTGATATTGCGGGAAGTAATGATTCTTAGATGACCCCAAATTTTAATCAATGAAATGACTATAGGATGTAAATGAAAAAAGTAGTAGGTAATGTAACCTAATGTCGTATAGTGTTTAATGTTCCAAAAACATGCAAATATCTGTTTATCATGGGAGTTAAATACCATTTTAAATATTTATAGAATTTTAAGAATTTTATGTATATAAAACAAGTATTGGTGTGACAGTTGTTTTTTTAAAACTAGAATTTGATGAAAACAGTGTTGTTGCGGCTAGCACGTCTAATTATGATCTATGTCTATGTGACTTTCTAAGCATGTCAGGCTGACTAATGACACTTATGCCCAGCACTTAATTTCTGCACCATCAGATGCTCATATTCAGTCCATTATATGAACTAGATTACCCTACCATATATCCAAGTTGGTATAAATTAACCTGGCAGATGTGTGATGCAGTCTAGTATGTAGATGGTTGCACAGGGCAACACCTCTGTATTGTCAGTTATGCTTGTGTTCAGGATTTTTCAGCATCTTCTTTTCTGATTATTATTTTTATATTTTCAGTATACTTAGGAATAAGAATAAACATCTTTGTCTTGTAAAATTATTTAACATACTAAGAAATTTCAGGATTTTTAAAATGTCTTGTATTTTTGTTCCAACTGGCGAATGATTACTGGTTTTGCTAAAACGTGGTACTTCATTATGACTGTTTGATAGAAATATTACATAATCTTTGAGACAGGCAATACTGGTAGGTTAAAAATAAATTCAGAGTGGCCACCTCTAGCACTTTCTTGAAACAATGTACTTTTCTACAATTTTATCCACTTTGTCAACTCTACCTTTTGAATTTTTATATGCTGTTATTTTTCATGCTTCCCTTTGTCAACCCAGATCAGTATTTCCTAGAAAATGCATAGTAGATAACAGTATAATTCTCATTTTTCAGGATGTAAGACATAAGTATTGTGACCTCTTGAATCCCAAAAAGACTGCTGCAAACTTCTTTGTCTTTATTATTCACAAATTGCAGAGGTATCTCACACTTGTTACCTGATAGTGCACCAGTCACTGTTATTTATTTTTGTCAACAAATCTCTTGCTAATCATGCCAATTGTGCATAGTCACATTTCTACATGAATTTGCTATTGTTGACACTAGATGCATCACCACATCATAGCTTCCATTTGAAACACTAAATGCCCTTCGCAGCTGTTTTCCATCATAAATTAAAGATGTATGTATATATCATACTGTTGCATCTGTCAGGACATTTATTGACATAAATACGCCTATGCGGAAGGGTCATTTGGCAAAAAGGCATAACGAAGATGTGTAACGAAAATGTGAAAGATCCATATCAACAATGTGTAAATATGGACCGACAACAATGGTCAGCTTTTATGTGAACTCCGTGCATTGTTATGTTATGTCATCTGTTTACTGCCGTCAACAATCCGCTTTCGTTATTGCGGAAAGAGCTGAGCTGTGAATTGCTTATAGATGAAGTGTGTCCTAGATTAGATAATTTTATGATGGTAAAAACGTTTTAGAATATCAAAAGTACTAATCTTATATAAGAATTATTACATTACATTACATTACATTACAATACATTACATTACATTACATTTCATTACATTACAGAGACGTATTTACGTCAGATTCTCCGGAACCGTGGTTCCACTGTCAACTTTTTTAAGCCCTTAATTTTTTTAACAGTTACAATGAATCTCTCAAATATATGTGATATTAACCACACTTCTTTGTTGCCTATAATTGATATTGTTGAAACATAAAATATGAAGGAGAAATTAAAACCTTTTCTGGGACATAGCAGTCTGAATAAAATCCATACCCAATCAAACTTTCTCACAAATGTAATTGAGACTGAGATTTTAATTTGGTCATGCCCAGCAGCATTCACAAGGCCATAAGTTTGAAGACCTTGTCCCGTTGTCTGGATAAATTTTGTTGAATGGAGTGAATACAAATATTTGTACAGTGAGTGATCAGATACAGATTTTAATTATATGTATAAAAAACTCAGTTTTGGAACTTGTATTCCTAGCATTTTTTTTAGGTACAGGTATATGAGAAATTATATTTATACTGTAAATGTGGTGGTTATTCTGGTGATAACAGGAAGATCTTATTTGTGTTTATTTGCATCATACATGTGTACTGTTTAAACAAAAACCAAGCTATTACTATCTTTTGAATATTTTGTTACAGCATACTGGAGATCATGGACTACCAAGCCACTCAAATAAGCCAAAGAAGAACCCTTCACAGAATAGAGGCTCAATGAAAATTCAACACTGCTTTTTTATACTAACAGCTTTTGTTGTAGTTTCAACTATTGTGATAGGTAAGTGACCTAGTGGAAACAAGCGAAGACATCATTGCTGGAACCATAACCTCAGCAAGTTTGCCAACAGTTTTGCATGCAGTGAGTGTCTTATCGGAAGACAAGATGAATGTAGTAGTGTTCAGTTGTTTCTCCATAGACATTTTTATTTCAGACTTGTTGATTTTTGTTTTAGAACATTTCATGTATTTCACAGATTGCTATTAATCTTTAACTGCCATGGAATAATCTTGGAAATATTGTTCATAGGTTCGTACTTCGATGTGCTACCATGGAGTCCATATACCCATGCAACAAATGTCTTGGATAAAGTGGCATTTATCTTGGGGTTGCAGAAGCATTCATATGCTGTTATAATAGATGCTGGTAGTACGGCTTCTCGTGTGCTTGCTTTTACATTCCATGAATCTGTTTTCGGTAAGAGAGATGTTTATGATGTGTTGTCACTGAAGCATGACAGGTGCATAATGAATTGATGGACAAATTTACTAAAATTTTAGAAGCTAGCTGAAATATTTTGGCATCATGCATCGTACAAGCTAAAGGACTAATAAAATAAATGTATGTTTTCACACAACTGTGGCTGACACACGATTCAAAACAACATTCACAGCAAATGTTAATCCACTATAGTTTCTTTCAAATGCCCTGCTGCTTGGCCTGGAGTATCCATGTAAATGATGGGGAATGGCAACATTTTTGTTTCAGCTCCTGGCAAGAACTGCATAACTCATTGCAAAAACTCTAACAGAAACTGCTGCTAAAATTATTTGCACAGCAGTGCAGCTCTGTCTTGTGTTAAATACTGGTTATATTTGTGTATGTGGATATGGTTTGATGTACTATTGAACAGCATGTTTTTCTGTATGAATTGTTTATGAAGTGTGGTTCTACTAGCAAGTGTCAGATTAGAATCCTGATTCTTTTATCATCTTGGTCATAGATATCATCTTTATAAGTGTTACTCATTGTGTCTATCATTAATTTATACTTCATAATTTTCCTCAGACAAAAACTTGAAATTGGACCACGAGCTATTTGTGCAAGTAAAACCAGGACTTTCTTCTTTTGCTGACAACCCACAAAAGGTAATGTGTATATATATATATCCTTTGATCCTGAACAGCAAAGAAAAATCCTGAATATGAGTGTCAAGTTAAATTCTGGCCAATTATACTTAACTTATTACTTATTTCTGCTTAGAATGATTAAGCAAGTGAGTTTAAATTCAGTTTAATATCAAGGATGAGAACAGGACATAAACCAGTAAAGAAGAAATTGGATGTTAATCCTCGATGATATGTAGTTAAGAGTAAGATTCATTGATTATGAATGGGTAACAATGTGAATGTCATCGCTTGTGATATTGATGTGGGAAGTATCTTGTGATTCAGCATGATATCAAAGATAAACAGAATAGTAGCAAGAAAAGAAAATATGAGTAGGGGCTCCATCACAGCTTGGGGGGTTCCCATACATCCCTCCCTTCCTCTCCTTCTCATTACTGTTATCTGTTTTTACTCTTTATTTTTTTGTTCCCTCACTTCTGAGATTTTGTAATGAAGAAAAATGAGGTAAATGAAAGAAATAAAATTGAAATAAACATTTAGTAAATTCATTTTTATTTTTAGAATTATATTCACTTAAGCCTTTAAAGTCCAAAGGTATCTGTATGCACCGCATGCTGTGCTATTAAGTGACTGCAGTTTTGTTACATAGAGCGTATTTGTTTAAACATTTCAAGCTGAAGCTTATCTAAATAATAGTTAAGAATTTGGTCCGCACACTTCACCATTGCAAAGATCAAGGTATTAATGCTGTTTAAGGAAATAATCGTTGGTTACAGTGAGAATAATACTGGGTTTCAAAGCATTAATGTGATTTTCAGAATAAACATTGATTATTTTCCTAAACAGTATTAATAAGTTGAGTTTTGTAATGGATACATCTTGTGTTTTCTTTGTGGTAGGAACTGTATGTTTAAATATAATTTAGATGAGCTTTGGCTTCAGTGTGTTAAAACTTTACTGTAAACTTTATTTCTAATTATATTGTATTTGTCCAGTTATTTGAGTTTTATGCCTTGAGAAGACTTTGCCCTTGACAAAGCTACATACGATTGACCATGCCCAATGATGGATTGATTTTTGGTTACGTATAAACCTGCTCTCTCAAAAGTTTGGCAGTGTGCTTTGTTATTTGTCGTAGCAAGTGCCAGATGTACAGGAAATTGAGTCCATCCTATTCAACTTTAACCTTTGTCAGTCAAATGGGAAGTAGTGTTTTCTGTAACTATTATTTGTAGTTGGATGAATGGTGCTATATTTCCCTAATATATCATGATACTATTAATAATTTTGTATGTTCAAAAGAAGACTATCTTGTATGGTTAATGTGTTTCTATGTAGGCTTGCCAGAAATTCATTTATAATTGACTCACCCATTTGAAGTTGGAATATTTTTGTTCTTTCCAAGAAGCCTTTTATAGTTATTGCCCCACAAAATGTTAAAACCAGACAGAAATATCTAAAGACACTTCAGATGTGCCCCTGGTTATATCACCACTCCTTTCATAAAACCCACACTTCCTTGTGTTTCTTATTTCAAGATGTCATTGTCCTGCTGGGGTTCTGGAACCCATGGTTGTGACTGTGTATACTCAAGGAAATGGACAGTTATGTGAGATTTGAGGTTCTCATGGCAGTGAAGATGTGGTTGTTGGGTCTTCTGGATTATAAAACCATGTGAACTTATATGTAGATACTATTGGTTTGGAGGAACATACTGCCTCCATCTTCTTTCAAATCACACAATGTTAAGATGCAGACACCAGTGAAAGGACACCATAACTATGAGTACTCTGAATGTTTTTAGCTTTGTTTAGTTTTCCTAATATGACATTAACTTTTGAGCTGTTATAAAATTATTTTTATCATTGTATGTGATCCTGAAACTGAAGTTCACACTTTGTCATACGTTTTAATGGTGACACTTTTCAGGGAGCAGAGAAGATAGCAGAACTGCTGGAAAGAGCTAAGGAGGTGATACCACCATCAGAGTTGAAGAACACACCACTTGCTATGAAGGCCACAGCTGGGCTGCGACTTCTGGCTGTCGAGAAGGCTGAAGGCTTGCTGGAAGAAGTGAGTCATGAAGTAGAACAATGCATTATACAGATGACATAAGAAATTATAAGTTTAGCATCTTAATATTAATATTCTACTGTACCTTCTTCCTGTTTGTTACTACATTCTTTCTCTTTGTATTCTTGTCCATCTTCATTGTTTATTTTCTTTTTACCTCAGTATCTTAATCCAAGGAGTCCTACCAAATGTCTATACATCAAGCCAATGAAAAGTTGGGACCCGCAGTGATCAGGCACTTGAAGAACGGGTTGTTCCCAGTATCCCAGTATCTTCGCCAAGACAGTTACGAATTTACGATCTGAAATTTATTACTGTTATGATATTGATCAGCACATATGCAGACATTACCTATTGAGAGTGTTGCCACTGTACCAAACTGCTTGGCTACAAACTAATTTGTGCAGATTCTGAGTGTTTCTTGTATTTGTAATACCTGTGATTCACATACATATCTAAGGCTGAGTTTCAGAACTGTGTATTTCTGTTTTACTTCCATCATGATTCTTCCAAAGTTTCTCTTGATACATCCATTTCATTTGTTACATTTTGTCATATTTTCATCTAGTCCATTTTATGTTTTAATTTGATATTTGACAGCCTAAGTATGTGAATGCAGACACCCACACCATAACTTCTCTATCTATTACAGTTTTCACACTCCTTTGATTGCATCCATGTATAGCCATATTTTTTGTTTTTTGCTCAAAATTTTCAAACCATGCTTCTTCATGTCTTAATTTAGTTTTGTAGTGATTGTCTGCAGGTCTTCTGTTTTCTGCCAGCAACAGTTTCTTGTCTGTGAAGAAGATGGTGGATATGGAGCAATCCTGCCTTCGTTTAACTCCTCTAGGGACTCATCATTAGGACTTTGTTATGAACCTTTTGGTTTCATAAAAGATGTAGAATTTCTTGACGGCTGAGTGACTGCTTCTCAAGAAGGACTGTGTTTTGTGGAGTTTAAAGTAGTAGCCTGGGCTTGAATTATAGCCAGTGTTAGCACAAGAATTGTAAATGGCAACACACTGTATTTTCCAAACATGTACAATATATTGGAACATTATCTGTATCACCTTACATATTCACTGGCTTATTTGTGTTTGGTCTTGAATATTGTTATTGTTGTTCCAGGTTAGGAAGTTATTCAAAACATCTCCATTCCTGACAAATGAGAACTCTGTGTCCATTATGGATGGATCAGATGAAGGCCTCTTCTCATGGTTCACTGTGAACTTTCTCCTCGGTATGACAGTAAGCTGATACTTTATAATACTTCCCATAAAACGTCCTGCTCAATATTGTAGATAAAGACCACTTTCTCACTGGGATATTTTATTTTTTGCATAAAGCACAAATATTGTATGCCAAGTTTTCACTCGTTTGAGTAAACTCCAGTTATGTTTCATCTTCTGTATTATAATTAATTAAAATTGTACTTATTAAGGACACTTATAAACTTCCCACACTGTTATTTTAACATATACAAACTCAACAAACATTATATATATATTTTTTTTGTATTTTTAGGATCTTTTGAGCCTGGCATTGAAAGATTTAAATACCATGCAGTGCTATGTTCAGTTGGTTTGGTTTTCAAATAAGTTATGTCTTGCATCTTGGGCACTCAGGACTGGCCATTAATGTGTCCTATTGGGCAAAAGGATGAGTATTACCCATATATTTCTCCAACCAAAAGTAGTTAATGAGATGGCTCTAGAGACAACTGTTGGATTTTCAGATCGTTTTGGTGGTGATCAAGATCAAACCTTGGCAGCCCTCGACTTAGGAGGTGGCTCTACACAAGTTACATTTATGCCTACTGATCAAGCGACACTTGATGAAACTAAACCAGAATTTTTACATCATATATCAGCTTTCCATCATAATGTTACTGTTTATGCACAGAGGTAAGTTCAAGTATGAACTTAAAAACAAGAAACAGTTAATTTGAAATTATCTCAATCAGAACAGTATTTTACTTCAATACTTAATTAATTAGTTCTCAAATTTTTACTTAACTGAAGCTTTTGTTTTGCTGTCAGTACAGTTTTCTTAGAATTTTCAGCCTGAACATGGGAGTGAGAATGTACGCTGAAGTTTTGTTTATCATGTCTTCTTAAATATAGTCCTATGGACAGAATCTTAATTTGATTGCACTCTGTAATAATGTTTTGGACATCCTGTAATTTGAAATTAATTTTGTTCATACTTATAGTTATTTAGGTCTTGGTCTGATGGCAGCTCGGAAGGAAATTCTGTCTGTTGGAAATGTACAGGATTCCACCACACTTAGGAGCAAGTGCATTAATCCTATTATTAATACGAAGTGGAGCTATGGTGGTGTTACTTATGCAGTCATGTAAGTTCATTGATCCATTTCCGTATCTCTTTCTAAATATAAAACTGTAGTTAGTAACCATTCATACTAATGACAGTCCTAGAGATTAAAGACATCGACAATTTTGGACACTGAGAGCTTGAGATGATATTTAAATATGTTTTGTAGCAAATTGTACACTATTCAGGGTTATGACATAATTATTGTTAAGTAGGATTTGAGGTTTTCATGGTGGTGAGTGTGAAGATGGCTATTTTCTGGATTGTTGCACTGTGTAATCTGGTAGAAGTTTACCGATGTTTCAGAGGTCCTTGCTACCAGACTACACGGCACAGCAACCTAGCCATATTAATAGTTATTGTTGTCTGTATCATTTATATTATATTTTTGATTTGTATCAGACATATAAGCAACTTATTAAAACAAAGTAAAGTAAACATAACAAGAACCTGACTTTATATATGTATGTAATTTACTGTATTGGATGGTCATTAATGAATAACAATTGTGATTATATAAACATCCATTGCAGGGGACCAGAGAAACCTCATTATAAGGAAGTGAAGGCAGACAGATCTGTGAAAGAGAAATATCCCATAGTGAAGTTTGAGGAGTGTCTGAAGATTATTAGTGCTTATGTGAACAAAAAAGTAGATAAGCCAAAAGAACTTAATCAAAAGACAATTAGTGCCTTCTCATATTACTATGATAGAGCTACAGAATATGGCCTGATAGGTAAGTGCTTTGCTGTTAGAACACTACAAACATAAGAGTTCTCTTTTAAAATGGGTTTTCTGAGCATTTTATGCCAGTACACCTTTGGTACAAGTGATAAAAGTAAGGCAAATTAAATTCATAACTATTAAAATACAATAATTCAAGAACATCATTGCAGATAGTCGTACTAACAAAATAGCTAATCTACAGAATACTAAATTCTTATGCATATTTGATTTGACAAACATGCATTACTAGTGTTCATATGCCCAATGTAACAGCCATCTCTGCAATTACGTATGTTTCGTTAACGCGAATTTGCTCCGAGATCGATGAATCAGTAAAAGCTGTTTGTGAAATAAAAACTTTTACATATGCGAGTTTGCTCTTATGCAGTTTCATTCCTGGCGCTTTAA
The DNA here is from genome assembly GCF_977971745.1 of Zootermopsis nevadensis. Classification (NCBI taxonomy): domain Eukaryota; kingdom Metazoa; phylum Arthropoda; class Insecta; order Blattodea; family Termopsidae; genus Zootermopsis; species Zootermopsis nevadensis. Next base: position 7,789,286 of record NW_028259148.1, on the reverse strand, counting down.
ACTTTCAAAGGACTAATTTAATCTCTGTGGAGGTACCGGGGTTATTTTTATTACGCGATTTTCTATAGGTCGGCGTCTTACATGAATGCAACTATCGCATAACAGCAGAGATGACTGTACATATCAGTCACATGAAAGAATTGCAGTCAATTGCGAAGACCAACGAATTGTCGATTATAAAAATATATTTTTTAAATTCCCTTTATTTTATTTACGTTATTTCAGAGCTTTAAATGTAATGCCATTATATTACTCGTCAATGTTTGGGTGCTGGGAACGCATGTCATTGACTTCCCATTGATTTACATTTTAAAAGAGTTTCAATTTACGCCGATTCCGTTTATGCTGGTTCGTCGAGGAACATACCCCCGATGTAAATTGAGGGCTACCGGTATATGAGAGCAATTCTTTACTTTATTGTAAGTTTAAACAAAGTAATTGCATCGAAGACATACCTTTTTTTCCAGTCACTTTGCTTCCATTGTTTTTTCCACTGGTCCTCAAGTTTTCTGATTCCATCAGAATAATACTTGATTTTTCTGCACTTTTCATATACTCTCTTCACTTGAACAACATGTATTGAACCAGCGTGGCCATCGTCAGGATAAATTTCCTGCATCTTTGTCATTGCACTAAGGATCTCCACCCTGATGTCCAAAAATAATGATAAAAACTATATATGAAAATTTTATTAATTTAGTTAAAAGTTAATATGCCAAAGTAATTATCAACAATTTTTTGAACAGTTTTTAGCACAGCCTGGTACACTAGGATCTGCTCTGCTATTTGTCTTTAAATATACGTCATTACAAGCAGTGAAATGCTTTGCTCTGCTCTTTACAGATCCATTTAATGGTGGTGGTGTAAGTGTACGAGATTACCACATTGCTGCGAATAAAAGTAAGTGTGTCGAACACGGATTTACGTTTTGTAATGTTTCATGCAGTCACATTGTTTTAGAGTTCACATAGAATTATCTTAAAAAGTTATATATTTTTTATATTTGTTACCATATATTATTTCAGGACTTTATATTTGGTGATATTAATGTTGCTGTCACTTCACAGATTCATTCATCTGCCATGTTGGTATTACTGATTGTAGGAAATTAGAAAGTACATGTTTGGGGTAGTCTTCAACAGCATAATGTCTACCAAATTTCATCTGTCCAGTGGTTGTCACGGGTGGACAGGCAAAGAATGCATAATAATTTACAGATTTTTAGTTTAGATTTTGAGTGATTGGTTTTTATTCTGCAGCATGTGAAACCCCAAATGCTGAGCAGCCATTCATGTGTTTGGACCTCAGTTTCATATCAGTTTTACTTCAGCAAGGCTTTGGACTATCTCCAGATAAAGTGCTGCATGTAAGTAGTAACCATTTTTGATACTGTCGAAACCAAAGTATAATGCAGCAGAATAGTGCAGATCTTGGAAGATTCTTATGCATTAAACTATGGATTGGCAAATTACAGTCCATGAGCTGTATGTAGCATGCAAAATGTCCAGTCTGCTCCTGGTGATGGTCAATTAACATTAACAATACAGCTATTTATTAATATTTCAGCTCTCATTCATTCAATTGAGGAAGTATTGTAATTCCATAATAAACAGATTAAACAAAAAGTAGATTTTGACAGAAATTCAAGTTTTGGTTTCCCTGGTTCATGTATGTATTATTTATATTTACTATATCTATTAATACATCTGGGTTTGAGGAAGTCAGGATGGTTACCACTCCAGATTTGATTTGATGCATGTCTTAATACCTGCAGAGCACTGATCAGAGTTTAGAATATGCTGTCTGTGAATTATTAGTCCTGGTAATACAATTCTCATACCTACAAAGTAGGATCAATCAGTGTGAATAATTGTTAGCTATTTTGACATATTTTTAACTATAGAATATTTCTTGCAGCCTCTCTGGCCTGCAGTCACTTAACTCATTCAGCCTCCAAGTAAAAATTAATTTGCCATACATTAAACTGGCTTCAGTCCAACTTCCATATTGCTCCCTGAGTATCCTGTTCTCAAATACCCTCAATATTTGTTCTTCCCTTAATGTGTGAGACAAAGTTTCACATCCATACAAAACAAAATGCAATAATTTTGTAAATTTTAATCTGTTAGTTACACATGTGATTTTGAACTGTACGGTAGCAAGAATTTAATCTGCTGTTAATTAGTCTTGAATGCAATTTTCATTTGTTGTAGTCATTCTCTAATATTTGAACTTAGCCACATTTTGAAGGATTTATTGGTGGTGATACGATGAATATATACTTAATTTTCTCTGTATTTACATATATTATTACCTCCTTATTAGCATCTTGTATAGTAAAGTAATGTCATCAGTATGGACCAGAAGCTGATGTACCCCATTCATGTGTTGTTATTTATATAATACTTAAAATTGGCATGATAGAATTTGTTTTGGTCTGATGGGCCATCTTCAAGCTCTTTACAATGTACAGAATTCTTTAAAATGGAAGTTGTTATGTAACATACAAACATTTTCTTTTTATTTATGTGTGTGTGCTAGAATACTAAAATATTATAAGCTAAAATACAGCGATTAAAATTAATGTTGTATGTAGCATTAATATGGGATATATTTTTCTATGTTCAGTGATGTGGAAATACACTGGAAAGAATGTCTATAGAAGATCTGGCATTGTCATATTTTGGTACAAGTCTATATATTACAGAGGCCAGAGTAGTGAAGTTATAACCAGTGGAGTAGTAGATGTGGTAGTTGTAAAGTCCGCATTATGGAGTTATGGATCTGATTATATGAGACAGCAGTCTCTCTCTGCCAGTGTAGTGTGAATAAGACGTGCCTAAAAGTATACAGAAATAATTACCACACTATGTAAACACTATCTTTACTTACTCCAGATGCATTGTGTGTGTGTCTGGAACCTTTCTTATGTTAAGGATTGAGGGAAGACATTTTTAGCACTATGTTAAAATTTTCACTAGTCATAAAATCATACAAAATTAAGTCTGGAATTTGCCACATGATGTTTGCAGTTTCAGCTGGCTGAGGCCAGTAGCCAGTGGTGCAGTGCCTTGTACGAGGCTCGTCCACAAAGTAAGTTTCCCTGGGGCCGTTTACAGAAACAAAACACAATTTCATGGAAATATTTATTGCAACAGATACAGCAAGTGTCCAGCTATTTTTCAACATATTCGCTACCGGAATTGAGACATTTGTCATACCGTGGGACCAACTTTTGAATACCTGTGTCGTAGAAGTCTGCCGCCTGGGATTGGAACCACTGTGTGACAACCATCTCCGCCTCTCTGTCATTCTCAAAACGCTGACGCTGACCGGACAGGAATTTCTTGAGGTGTAGGAAAAGATGGAAATCACTGGGAGCGAGGTCCGGGCTGTAGGGTGAATGATTAAACACCTCCCAGCTGAACTCCTGCAGGAGACTTGCTGTCCGTCGAGCCATGTGCGGCCTAGCGTTATCGTGCAGGAAGACAATACCGGCACTAAGCATCCCGCGCCGCTTGTTCTGAATGGCCCGTCGCAATTTCTGCAGTGTTTCGCAGTAACGCTCAGCATTCACCGTCTCACCTCTGGTCAGGAAGTCGACGTGGAGAACGCCCCGTCTGTCCCAGAACACCGTGCACATCACTTTCCGCGCTTTGTTTTGTGTTCTGGTGTCAGTTGCTTCGGCACCCACCTGGCGCACAATTTCCTGAACAACAGGTGCTCCGTGACAATTTCGTGCAACAAGGAGCGGGAAATGACTGCTGAGTTCCGTAATTGTGAAGCGACGATTATCCATAATGCGTTCCTACACAAGCTCCACAAGGTCGTCTGTAATGATGGATGGCCTCCCACTGCGCTTCTCATCATGCACACTTTGTCGACCTGCTGAAAATTGTCTGCACCAGCGACGCACCATCTGCTTGCTCATGACGTTAGGCCCATAGACCCGGCACAGCTGACGATGAATTTCGATCGGCGCTATGCTCTGTGCATTCAAAAACTTTATCACTGACCGCACTTCACAGTCGGCGGGAGCTGGAATAAGAACCTCCATCTTCAACAGCTGCAACGATGCTACTGTGAGAACGCGGGAAGTACCGTTAGTGCATGCGCCATGCTATGTCATTGCTCTATCACGTACGCACAGTCGCTTCGCGCAATTTAAGGTTTGCTAGCTGTGGGACGAGTGGGAAACTTACTTTGTGTACGCGCCTCATATTGATTTTGTGGGTGAACATGAAAATAGCAACAAGGATGTCGATGATAAAATCCGCATTAAAAATAATAATAATTATATGAACTTATATAATCAGTTGACACTTGTCTTTCAGCTCTATAAACAAGTTGATGGCCATGAAATCAGTTGGGCGCTTGGAGCAGCATTCCATATTTTACAGAATGGACTCTAGGATTGTTTAATCTTAATTGTTATGTACATAGTGATATTTTTGATAACACTTTTGTAGTACTGTGTTTCTCTACTGTTTGTGCCTCTGCTATGCTAGCGTCACATTTGGAGCAGTAGGTCACATGTAGCATTGCTTGATGTGTTGTTTGAGTGCATGCTCATTTATGGAAGCACCGAGGTGATATGAGTGTATTGCACAGTAGATTTTTAGTTCCTTTCTTCACAGTTTTGAATTACTGATTTTTAATATAAATGGGATGTGTATGTAATGGAAGAAGGTACTGCATATAAAAGGACTGATGATTGTGGCCATGAGTATTGCCCAATTATCTTTGTTGGTATTGTTGGTACAAGGGTTAGAATGAATAATGTAATTGTGCTTTTAACTTTGTAAGTAGAACTGGAATGATTTTATTAAAATTATCCCTTCTGACTATCAACACTTATCTCTGAAAAACTTATGTTTGTTTCTCATGTGTCTTGGTTCCTCTTTGTACCGTCAATAGGTAATTCAACTGTAAAAGATCATCATTGCAAGTACACTTTAACTAGTACTTGGGTTGCAACCCTAACATTTCAATAGTGTTAGTTTTCAACAGTTTCACTTTTCTTTAGTCATATCATACATAATCCTATTCCCATTGCATCAAATTTAACTCATGTCCATGCATTACCACATACTGTGAAATTAGACTTTATTCCTTTCGCTGCAACAGTTAACTTCACTCTCTGAGCTATGAAAACATATTCTTGTTAGTTTGCATAATATTGCCAAGCTGCCGAAAGTTTTGTTTTGTACAAAGGTGGTGTTTTCTCAACTTGAAGCAGTTAAAAAAGTGTTTTTTAATATAGTATTGAGTATTTGATACATGTGTTGGTAATTTTTGTGATTTTTATGCATATACACAGATAATCATCTAAGCTCGTAATGAGTTCAGATTTTTACTTTAAAATTACATTCTTTTGAGAAAGCAGCAAAAAGATAACACCAAACCAGTTGGGAACCTACACACACACACACACACACACAAGATGTTACTGGTTTTAATAAATGATATGTTAATGGTAATGACAATATAGCATATACATTAAGGATGTTGTAAGTCCTAATAAGTGATTTAAATTGTGTTTTTTAATTATGTATGACAAAAGTAAAAGTATGAGAAATTGTTAAAAGTTCACACTACTTTAACCTTTATCTTACTAGCGTTCCCAGCCTGGGAACGTAAGTTGTGTAGTCAGTCCTACGAATGTTCCCGGAGGGGACCTCAAAACTTGCAACATTGTAGGAAGACTTGGCTACGTCTTTTGGCCTATTTTAGGAGCTGCAAATATTGAATCACTTTCTCTAGGGTTTTTACAAGGTCAGCATGAGATGTCAACCCGGAAAATATAACCATAAACAGAATTAAACATTGTTATTGTCAAGTGGGTTTCAGCTTCGTTTTCAGGCCCCTAATCAAAGCTCACATTCCTCAGCATGATGGGTGAGAATGTGTATCCACTGAAGTACGGGAGACAAATTTTTCTGTGTGGTCATTAGTTCACAACCATGTCGAATGAGCTTCAAAAGAACAAAGTAAAGTTAGTAAGGCCTATTTAGTCAATTAAGATATTAACTGCATTTTTAAAGAACACTATGTATTCTCTGTTCTATTCGAATAAATATGGCTTTTATTTTGTCAATTTATCATGTTTACTTTAGATAATATTAAAGTTTTCTGTAGAGCGTGCACAAAATTTTAAAAACCTGCAAAGAAACTCCATAGGGCTGCTATCACTATGCCATTTAAATCCCCGTTGTTTAAAGGTTAATAAATGTTAGTGTTGCAACCCAGATAGTAACCAAATTGTATGCTTTAAATGAAGTTACATTTAACTGATGGTAGAACAAAGAGGGATTGAAATGTGAGAAGGAATTTTTTTTTTTTCAGATAATTTTTTATAAACTAATATGCTACAGTGGGAGGTGGGTCACGCTTAATTCTGAGCTTGGTGACATGCGTGATGGCAGTGTCTGGCAGTAGCACTGTATTTGCTGGTGCATTCAAATGGAGTGCATGCAAACTAGAAGACTGCGCAAATGAATTGTTAATTAAGTTTTTATGGCACAAGCTGAGTATATGCTTCAAACTTGCTGCTGATACTTCATATTTCTCTAACAACTGTAGCGCATAATTTAGTACACAATTTTTTTGTATGCATTCTGTGAGCACTTCTTGATTCATGTCATAACATATTTAATTTGTATGTATATACTTATTTAATATATGGTATATATATTATTGCTAAAGTGTTTTATCACCTCATCAGTGTCTGGTCCACACACTGCATTAGAATGCACCAGAGAATGTAGTGCCACTGCTATCATGTGTGAGGTGTTTACATATGAAATTTGAACAGTTTTTATATACACATATGTATTAGTATTGCCATTCTCCTAAGGTATTGCTGGGGTAGTATTTTGAAATATATTATTGATAATGCCTGCTCAACTCTCTCAAGTCATTTGTTTACGTCAGTGCTACATATATGCAGACATCTTGCTATTCTCATTCCATCATCTCAAGATTTGTTTTTCTTATGTATATAACAAAATAATGGTGCATCAATTGAGAAACACTGAACTTGGCATAACTGTGGGAAAAGTACTTGGTGTGTGTGTGACTGTTAATGGGCTAGTAATGGTTGCAGTGGAAGTCTTGGCCATGAAGTGCTGGAAGTATTTTTCTTGGGTTTCAGTTCTGAATAGCAGTCAAGTCATGAAGTCAAGTTCATAGTCAAATGAATTTTCAATTAACTAATAGAGTTGCTATCATTTCCTTTGAATTGTTATGTCACCCACATGCCAAACTGTTTATTAATTACGATAAAAGGTAAACTTTCTGAAAGGTGAGGAGACCATTAGAAGGTTACTTCAGTCTCTATTTAACTGCATACATGTCAATGTTGGCTTCTGATCACCATAGCAAGACTGATGCATATTCTTGGAAATTTTCCTTCACCTATTAATTTAAAAATGTAAGAATACATATTGTTTCAGAAGCTGAGATTAGTGCTTTCCAGCAGATCTAACTGATTAGGTTGTATGGTTTTACCTAATGACGAAAGCAGAACCAGGTTCTGACGTGTTTTTTTAAATGAAAAGATGAAGTATTCAAGAATATGCATCAGTGACATACCTTCATCAGAAACCTTTAGATAAGATGGTAATAGTTCTTTACTAATTTTTAGAAAGTTAATTTCCAGTAGCTCTGGGCATTCCTTGTGTATTATGAAAGCTTCATCAGATAGATACATGGTTTCCTTGTGGAAGGTGTGACCACATGATTAATTTAAAAGTAGCATTAGCACTGTAAACTTGGTGAAGATTCAAGAATAATGTAAAACAGAATGTATTTGACTATAGAAATTGTAAATCTAAATTTGTCAGTGACTGTCGATTTAGTATTGGTAACAATGTTCCTCAGAATGAAAAAAAAAAAACAGGATATGAGACATCTGGGTTGGGTCTGATATATCTATATTTTACCTTGATACTGTTAGGTAATTAATTAAAAAAAAGGATGGGATATACACAGAGAATTTGGGTTGAAAAACCACAACGGATGATACCATGTGGAATAAATACCTTATGTATCGACGTGAGGACAATATGTATCCCAATCAAGGCAAATGATTTTACTGAGATGCAACTATTCATTCGACAGTTTTTTTGTAAGCAGAGACTTCAGCACCTTAGTGTCATAGGCTGTATAACCTCTGGCCCTTATTGGGATATAATATTGATATCAGAAAAGTATATTATGAAAATGTAAATTAATTTTAACTAGCTTGGGATGAAGGTAATTGGTGGACTTTTTTGAGCATAATGATGATGAATGTTCAGTTTGTATAACAGAGAATTATATGACCAGTTGAATAACTATTGACTCATGTTCTGAGGTCAAGTAATGGACAAATTCCTAGGTAGGATTTGAGGTTCTCATGGCGGTGAGTACAAAGATGGGTTGTAACATCTGTAGTGACTCATCACCCTGATGATGGAGGTAGCAAGGACCTCAGAAGTGTTGATAAACTTCTACCAGACTACACGGTGCTACAACCCAGAAAAGAGCCATCTCTGACCAATTCCTAGTCACAGAACTCAGATCTGAATACAACAAGGGCATATAGAATAAAAAGAGAATCAAAATATGGGATTTGAAGGGAAATAGAGAAAAATGACAGAATTTGTGTCACATTTAAAATCTCTGCAGATGGCTATTCTCTGAGTTTTATCATTGAAGGATCTGGAACTAAAATACCAGTCAGTCTGATATTTTGATAGGTGCCTTTTTGCTTTCACAGTTATCCATTTATTTATTTATACAAATTGTTGATGTCATGTAAGTCACTAACTTCATTTTATATGGTTTTGAGAAAAGTGAGCTTTAAAATTCTTCTGTCACCTGCATCAAAACAGCATTTAATTAAATGTCAAATTCTTTCTGTAGCTAAACATGAAGATATCAGTGACTTCTTTGACAATTGCTTCCTAACAAGTTCAGTTTTATGCACTACTTAAATGGAGTTATAAAGATGTTAGGTAATGACTTTCTGCATGATACTGACAAATTATGTTTTGTGATGAATATAAAATTTGAAAATTCCTTCTCTGTTATGAATGAAACATCTCTGCCAAATAAGAAAGCACACTATGCATTACAAACAATTATTTTATAAATTGAGATTTGAAGGCAAGAGGTATATTTATATTTACAGACATACTTCAAATGTTTAAATTTTTGCAATCAAGTGAATTGTGGTAAACATGCAACCATCAAATTTTGTCTTCATTAAGATTGAAAGCGTCAGTGGCATGTTAATGATTGTGCATGAACACATGATACATTTGTTGCAAGAATTTACATAAGTTACTCACCCTATTTATGTAACTTCCTTTCAATATGGATGCTACTTTGTAAACTAGTCTTCCACTGCAACGCTGGTTGCTGTCTTGTATGTGATGTTTCTTTATGAAGTGCCTTATGAAGATTGAAGGTATGAGATTTGAATTGGAAATTTACATGCTGTGAATTGTTATAAAACTTTCATATATTTATTGTAAATTTTGCTTTTAAGTATAGTCTTTTGTCACGTACATGATTATTACTTTTCTTAGCAATATCTGTTGTGATTGAAATGAAAGTGGTGTGAACACCTGGTGCTAATGGTGTGGTTGTTTTTTAAAGATCAGTCTCCATTAGTATTATACATATTTGTGCTAATATAAGATAATACTCTTGAGGTAATATCTTTTTTTTTATTATGCATGATGGAGATTACTGAAACGTTCCCTATCACACATATATGATTAAGTGACCATCTCCACACAACAAATAATATTAATCTCGTATTTAGATGTAAAATGTAAGTCTTACTTAATTCACTAAGACAATGCTTTTTACTGGGTATGGTTTTAGTTATGGCTAGTTGACAGACAAACCAATAACAATGTTGGATAACAGAGGTCTTTAATGAGATTCCAGGTTCTCATGGCTTTGAGTATGAAGATGGCTGTCCTGTTGTATATCTCCTGGTCTGTAGTGTAGCAATCCTGATATGTTGTTGTTGCTTTGTACTTCTTGTTCGTCACTTTTCAAACACCCTGTGAACAGTGGACAGTGAAGTGGGCGTGAAAAGTGACGAGCAAGAAAAACCAAGGATCAGTAGTTATCCTATGTCACAGTCCAGATTTTAGGATTCATCTCATTTGGTACACTGAATAAAAATCCCAGATATTTTTATTTCACATTTCAATAATACAAGGAATAACTTTGAGTTCTATATAATTTATCTATTACAGTGAAGACTAATGCATCATTACAAAGCTTAGTGAACATGACATAATTATCCACTTGGGTATATATACCTGTATGTAAATATACATAGCAATTTATCCTACTATTGCATCATCAAATTAAAATCCGTTATCTTGTAACCACTCTTCAACAATACTGAAATGATCTCCTTTAATATTTATGTGCCCAGAAACTTCCTGTATTTGCAGAAATACATACTTTTTGCTCCTTTCTTCCAAGTACTTTTTCAAATCATCATGTAGGGCCTGAAAAATTAAATAAGTGAGGTATACATTAGAAATTAAATTTACCATTATTGCAAACACACAGTTAACTCAACCAGTTTTGTTATACAAATAATTTTTCAACATACCCAAATGTCTCCGTGAATATGTTTTAATTTTGTAGTCTTCTTTTCTCCACGACCTTGTATTTTGAGGTACAGTGGGTACATGTGATTCCTATTTCGTTCAACATAATATGGATGACTGCAAGATGATTCTAACAGAAAATTAAAAATGCATTTTAAATAGTTATGACTCTGAAAATGAACTGTATCATATGAAATTGTTCTTACCAGCAGGTGGTTTCCAGCCTGATGGATAGTCTGATTTTACTGTGGGTTTTGGAACAAATGTTTTAGGTAGAAGCCTTTCCACAAATTTCCATTCTTCAGGTGATGTGGATATCTCTACATCGGTATACAGACTTGGTGGTCCAATAGGTTTGTTAGACCGGTACGAGGAATCTCTTGTAGGTTGCACCTGTGGACATCAAAGTTATTGATGTCAGTCAGCAACCCTTCCAATCATAACCTCAAAGAATGAGATTACAAATGCACTCAGTAACTTAAATCTTACACGAAATTGATGATTCTTATCGACTATTCAAAATGCAAGGCAACAGAAAATTTAACAAAAAATACTCAATGACTGCATAATAACTTATATGTTTTCAAGATAAATGCCCTACCGATATTACATGCACCGTCTGACATGAAGGAAGCAACTGCCCGAATTTCTTTATTTGCAAGCACCTGATGGCTAATCCTCTGGATGCCATGTTTGTAATACTTAACAGAATAAATTATAAAATTACACCATTCAGCAGCACAATTATATGATTATTACACAAATGGCATGGTTTCTTACTCCCCCTTCCTAAACCATGTTTATTTTGTTCGCAGACTGATCACAGCCTTATAAATAACCGCTTCAGTCGGATTCTGGCGGCTGTGACTATTTGCCAATATGGAGAAAGCGCGCATCATTATTTTATCATTTAATTATATTTGATTGCATATGTTAATTTTGAAACTAATTACAGCCTTAGCTGAAAGTGTAGATATTCAGTTCAGTTTATTTACCAGACAGGTGTATGAATGTGTTTCGTTTCTAATATACATTTTGAACGTATTAGGGCCTACGTGCGTCTCTGAGCATAGGTGGCGCTATAGAACACGAAACAAGGAAGGTGTTTTCAGTGTGTGCTTCATCTCCAACTTTTGAAACAATTTTTCGTAATAGCGAGGGGCTTTGGTGTAAGATTTTATAATGGTTAATACAGGAGAAGGTATGCTGAATGTTTCTACAAGGGATATTTAAGGCATAGTATAGCGTAAGTGTTAGAAACGCAACTTAAAATGTTGCTAGTATTACTGATTCACCTCCGATCGTCTTTTGTTTAAGAATAAAATGTAATTTTTTACCGATTATCACATAGTGATATTGCCCTTTGTTATTGACAGTTTTAAATATATGAGAACATTAATGAATAAAAAAGCAGAACATAATTTTATTACCTCATTCTTCGTCTTAATGTTAATTGTGTTGCTGCTGTTCCCATCTTGCTGTAATATGCAAAAAATTCCTATACTTATGAAAACACTGGCCGTGTATCATGCTTCCATTTGTAATGTATAGCACGAATAATGTGTTTTCTGTGGTAAGTGACCTTTCAGAATTAAAGTATATACTGGTACGAGTTTGAGGTGTCATAACTAATTCAGTTATTCCTTTAGTTACAGATGTTGACTGAAAATTACGATGGCTGGTAGAGAAAAAAAACCACTCAGCAGTAAGCAATTAGGGGTTAGAAAAGAAATTGATAAAACTGGTAAAGTAACGGAAACTACGAAAGACGATGAAGTTAATAGTAAAATAAGAGAATCAAAACAAGTGCAGAAGGATGTGAATCAAGGAAAGAAATCTGCTGTCAAAAAGAGATCAACAGGTGGCATTAAATCAAGAAAGTGTTTGGAGGCTATAGAAACATCTGTAAAAGATCCTGGTAGTTTAGCTGTTGGCTCTGTTACATGTTGGAAACCTGCAGGGGGTTCTCAAAACCCCAAATTGCGTAAAACCAATAAATTAAAAAAGACAGGAACATCTCAAAGTGGGACAAACTTAGGTAATGAATTATTTTCACTTTCAAAAGATTCAAAACGCTTGCAGAGCTCACGACTGTGTAAGACTAACAAGGTTTCGAAAGGCGGTAAACAGGGGAGCAGAACATATGAGGATACAAATGTATCAGATGATTCAAACTTTACTACTACAAAAGTACAGAGTCCAAAATTACGAAGGTTTGCCACACAGAAATTATTGACTGGAAATCCAGATGTACGGAATGGAGTGAGAGGTCGTAATACACCGTATGTTACAAGGTCAGATTCCCCAGCTAGAGTTTTGAGAAATGGAAAGAGAAGAAAACTAAAAGATCCTAGTCTTCTGGAAGGTCTTGACGTGAGGTACTCCAAACGAAGACGATTACTTAGTGCGACCAGAGATGGCAGTGGTAGTGAATTGGGCAGTAAAAGTGAAACCTGTTTAGATGATCAGTCAAGCATTGCGGAAAGCGATAGTAGTGTTTATGATTTTCCAAGACTGGAAAATGGCAAAGCAAGTTGGGATTCTGACTTGGATTCTAAGGTACCAATGGATGAAACAAAAAGCGAAGAACTTTCAACACATGGTGTTCATAGTTCATCATATTCAGGAAACCAGTCAGAAACTTCTCCTGATAGCTGTTTAGGAAAATCAATTTCTAACAAAATTGCAGAGCTAATACACAGAAACAAATTTCTTGACTCTATTGGGAAAGAGTTTGCCCCACAGACAGAAGAAGAAGATGTAGTCTCTACCAGGCTATTAGATCCAAGTGAAACAGATCTTGGAAAGTTTATTGAAAATGAGAAAAATTTAACAGACACAAATTTTAATTTGTGCGGATCAGAACCTGTTCCTTCTGAGAAAACCATCATTAATTCAACTGAAAATCAGCCTAGTCATGATTGTAATATCCAGAATATCAACTCGGAGAGTGAAGTTTCGGAATCAAAAGAGAGAGTGTCACATGTTTTACCATCAGTTGAAAAAGTGGTTGCACAAGATGATGATGATTTGAAGGAAATGGGGCACAACAATGGGCAAAATCTATCAATTGACATAGGTCTTTACCATCTTCGTGATAAATCAACAAGAAAAGTTCGAGATTTGAAGGCCATGAAGAACAAAAAGATTTTTCAGGAATGCCCTAGTTCTAGTGGTGTTTTCTATGTTGTTCAGAATCCTTTAAATGTTTCGGGCGAGAAAGAGGGTTCGAGAACTCCAAACATTAGAGAAAACCAGAGTTCCATCATTTGCAGTGATGCTTGTTCGCTTAGCCAAGATGCTGTGGTTCTGAATTCGTCCACTGAAGAGAAGCAGTCAGCAGAATTTGAAAACATTGCATCAGTTGAAGGTTGTACAGCAAGTGTTCCTGTGAGTGATGTAGTACAAGATACTTTTAATATGTGTACTGGTCTGCAGCAAGAGAAGGAAAATTCTCATGTTCCCTCTGAGTCTGTTGTTGAATCGGATTTGCCAGGCATTAAAAGTGATTCTGTTTGTAATGTAAGTCTTGCGTGTAAAGGGAATTGTGTCAGTGGTTTCAGCGTTGACGGGAAAGGATGTAACAGAAAAGAATGTGGAAAGGGTCCTGACAGCAAAGTTGGTTTGGACATTAAGGATGATGGCAGTGCAGTCCTTCATGACAGTGAAGTAGATTGTGAAAATGTTGTAAGTAAGGTAGATTCCAAGAACTCAGTCAAACAATCAATTATGGAATGTGAGAATTCAGTCAGTCATGATTTAGAAACAGATGTGAGTGGTAGTGGTAGAGTTGTGATTGACATTAATGATTCTATCAGTAAAACTAACCCTGATATTGATCATCATATAAAAACAGCCATTAATGAGGATTGTGTTATGGGCATGACCATTAAAAATTGTAAAGAAGCAGTTAGTGACATAATTGAGCATAATGAGACTGTAAATAATAGCAGTAGTGGGATAGATTGTAAAGAAGTATCTCACAGTGTTCACGATGGATATGAGTATAGTAATGCACCTGATAAACCACAAAGACAAGTTCTTTCTGAAGTGCCAGAAATTTCTGATCATAAAGTGAAGACTGGTTTGGAACAGGTAATACATGCAGAATGTGAAAGTGATGCTAGTGAAGGAGGTAGAAGTATTCGTAGATCAACTCGTTCATCAGTTGGAAAAGTACGAGCAGCCATGCTTCACTGTATAACAGCTGGTAGAACAAAGTCAACAAAACTTGGTTTGCAAGAAAAGAGCCAGGATGTTGTCAAAGATGAAGCAGAATCATTATCTGTTTGTTTGACTGAAGAGGGTAGTAACATGGGTAGTGAAGATGTTACATTTTCATCTCAGATGATTTCAGAAGACAGTGGCGAAATGAAGGAAGTAGAAAGAAGGAAAAATGCAGTAGTTGCTGAGGCAAACAGCGTACACAAGACAGAGGATTTGTCACTTAATACCAGCACAACTGTTCTGAAAACACACAGTGTTCCTTCCAAGGAGAACGATATTTATGTTAGGAAAGAAAAAGAATTGAGCGAAGAAAAAGAAAATACCTTGTGTGTTGATTTGCTTATCATTAGAAATGAAAATGAAACTTCTGATACTAATTTAGATATTAAACTGCTAAAAGAATTTATTGTTCAACCTGAAAAGACTTCAGAAAAGCAAATAATTTTGGACCAAGATAAAAAACAGAAAATCCTGGGACCAAAAATGGTCACTTCTGATGTGAATGATTTTGCTGAAGGTGGCAGTGAAAATACTGTCAGAAATGAAGATTCATTTGATTTGAAGCCAGTAGTAAAGAATGCAAATGAAAACATTACAAATATTGAAGATACATTTGTTGTTGAGTCAGTAGTTAAGGAGAAAAGTATACTAAGCATTGAATCAAACAGTAAATTTGAAAATGAGACTGACAACAAATTACCTGAAGTGACGCAGATGAAGAAGGATAGAGTGGATTGCATAAGTGAGTTAAAGGATGTTGAAAATGATGGCATTAGTGATGTGAATCAGCGACAAGTTCATAAATTACATAACACTATTGAACCATCATTATTTTACTCTAAAGAAATAAAGTCTTGTGATTCAAAAGACAAGTCTTTAGATGACATAGTGAAAGGCAGTGAGAGTGATATTTCTGAAAGTCTCTGTGATTCCAAGGATCAGCATGCAAGCAGTTCTACCAAGGAAGAATTTCCATCCTGTGTTCCAAAGTGTTCAAGTGAAGTTAGACAGGCAAGTGACAGCAGTAAATCATTTTCTGAAGAAGTCTTCCAGATGAATGTGGAACAGTGTGATAAAGTATCAGGAGAACACAGTGAACATGTCATACCTGATACGAACAGTGTATTGCACAGTGTTTCAAAATTTGAAGTTGGCGAGTCACTCCATGATGTTTCAAATTCCGCGGATGGTAGTGTGGTGGAAAGTTCGAGACATTTAGATGCTGGAGGAAAGAATTCCAAAGTCACAGACTCTGAAAACACATTTGTGGAAGAGGATGTGAGTCCAGAAGAGCAAGCCATCAAAGAATCAGTCCTCAGTGCTCTTGGACTGCAGCCTCTTCGAGCTATGCAGGTACTGTACAACATCTGAGCACTTATCAGAGGTATTCAGGGAGGGAACATATTGACATTTTACACATACAGTTTTTTTTGAGAGGTTAAGAATTTGAAATGCCAGTTTATTTACTAATGTTCGTATGTCTTCGGTTTTCCACTCTTGATAATTTAGGTTATTTTACTAGATATAAAAATGTATAGAGACAGTACGTTGCCCTCGGTGGACTAGTGGTTAGCGTGCTTGCCACTGGACCTGGCCGAGGTCGATGGATTTTTAAGGGTGATAAAAATCTGTAGCACAACTTCCTTTGGAGGGGAAGTAAAGCCGGTGGTCCTATGTTGTAGATTTACAGTATGTAAAAGAATGTTAAGAGCATGAAACGAGATGTTTTGTAAGGAAAATTTAGCCACCATTTCTCACCGAAGTCTCCTGATTCAAATCAATTTTTACATTGGTAATATTTTAGCTATAAGCCCCTTTAGATGGTAATACAACAGTTTTTAAGGAAAATTTATTTTGTTTTAAGTGCTACAATGCACTTGTGCTTAACTTAGGAATAGTCTTGAATGAAGCTTGTTTTCTGTTTTGTTTCCCATTCAGATGGCCTGTAGAATGGGCTCCAAAAAATCTGGCCATTATGTGTAGTGAGACATTCTGTGTGTGTGAAGTATGATTTTTAAATTTTGTGTGGGCATGTCATATTTACTGTGGAGTGATGTATCTGTCTTAAGAGTTATTACTGCTTTGTAGGGCGGTGTTGCTTCTGGCAGTCGTAAGAGGCCCTGTGAAGGGAACTATACTGGAACTCTGAAGACAGTGATCAAGTTGCAGCGATCGTCACCTGAGAAGCGCAGAACACCTTTAAAGCTGGTGTTGAAGCATGGAAAAGCCCACAGTAGTGTGGACGAACCTTCTATGGAGAAAGGAGAAGAAGAATTTGAAGATTTGGACTTTGATGGACAAGGAAAAATTGAATATAGCATCTGCAAAGAGGTTAGTTTTTCTTTTTGGTGGGTAATTATTTAGTATAAACTTCTGAATGTTTTAAATATAGTAATGAACAGAATTACTACATACATGAAATAGCTAGAAGTCATTACACTAAGTGGTTATTAAATTATAGCATGTAAAATATGTAATGGTTGCTGTTGGTGGTCTAGTTGTAGTGTGCTTGCCACTGGACCCAAGGTTTGTGGGTTCAAACCTGACCAAGGTCAATACATTTTTAACGGTAACAAAAATCCTTAACACTACTTCCTTTGGAGGGGAAGTAAAACCGGTGGTTCCTTGTCACAGATTTACAGCATGTAAAAGAACCTTGCAGGCATGAACGAGATGTTTTATAAGCAGAATTGAGCTGCCATCACCTGTGTCTTTGGTAGATGCCTTGCGATTGGCTGAATACTCGTCCAAGAAGTCCGTACCAAATGTCCATAATATATATATCAGGAAACCTCTGAAAGGAGGTGGCCAAGACACAGGGTTGTAGAGCCATAGGAAGAAGGAGAAGAAGAAAATATGTAATGGTTGTTACAAATAATATATACTGTCAGAGTCAACAGGTTAGCTAAGCTTAATATAGTAATGGTTCTTGGGCTTCATCCGTTACATGTTGTGAATGTAGTTGGTATTTCTGCTAACATTGCAGTTGCCATGTCAGTCAATGAATAGTGCTAAAATATTTCACTGTAAAATACATATTTTGCGTTTAACATATAACTAGGTCCATGATACAGAGTCTTCCTTGAATAGTTGGTAGTTATTCATAATGGTCAAATTCCCTGTTGGTAGTGAACCCAGTGATTCATAAGTATGCTCACAGATTATACTATTGGAGCCTGTCCTGAGTCAGTTCAGCAAATTGATATAATCCTAGTCTATGTCTCAAATGTCCATTTTAATATTATTCTTCCATTTGAATTTTGAAAGTGTTACAAGACAGTGTTGTTTGTAAGTATTAAATGTCTATTGTTATGATTAATATGTATAACTTAAAACTTTTGTTTACTTTTCTCAGACAGGAACATCAGATAACACCAAGGATCCATATGCTTTTGGAATTGGGAGTCGCAAGTGCCTGAAGCCTGCATACTCTTACCGCTATTTTGGTTTGTGTTGCTAATCTTTTTAACAATTTAACCTAAAATAAAAAATAGATAGTAAATATCAGTTTTAAAGTTTAATGTAATTCTTTATTTTGTATAGTAGCATTCAGTTCTGTGAGAAGAATGTCTGTTCATTTATGTGTGATGCAGGGCATTACATTAATCTGATCCTGGGTCATTGCTGTGCAACTTTGTGTTCCTGCTAAAATACACTTTTTAGTAGAGTAGTCACACGATATCTGTGGGTGACCACCTTTAAAATGAAAAAGAGAGAAAGCGGACTGAAAGAAAGAAATAGGACTTGCACAAACTTCACTGTTTGTTATTCATAAGAATAGTATTGGTTATGTGACAAACCGCTGGAGTATTCTTTTCATACAGGAATGTGGGATTTAATCCACCATACTTTGGGGCTACTGGCTGGACTTTAACTCTGGGGTTAATGATTCGGTGGTTTACTAGTATGACATGGCCAGGTGAACTTTGCCCCATCATTAGTCAATATGTTAATTGACTTTCTAGGTTTATTAAGGCCATGTTCTTCAGCTCTCTTCCAAGAACTAGTCTTTCCATATTTTCTTGGGATGGCCTCTATTTAATTTTTTCACTGGTTGAAGTTCTAATTTTGGTAGTCCCTCATTTTACATTCTTCTGACACATTCTTATCGACTTATTTTTCAGAATGGATTCAGCTCATATAATTAGGGATGAGTGTATGTATTTGAAGGAGTCAGGTGTATATTTAAGACTTGAGGTTCTCACAGCGGTGAGTATGAAGATTTCCGTCTTCTGGGTTGTTGCACTGTGTAGTCTGGTCGATGTTAACCAATGTTTCAGAGGTCATACTGCCTCCGTCATCATCGCCCTGATGACGGAGGCAGTATGACCTCTGAAACGTTGGTTAACATCGACCAGACTACACAGCGCAACAACCCAGAAGACGGAAATCTTCAGGTGTATATTTGTTTATTATCACTGTTCATAATCCATATCATTTTTCTCCAGCAGATATTAGCAGTAATCCCCATTTTATTGCTGACAAGAGCAATCCTGGTGATCGACTAAGTCCAGAAATTAGCAGCAAAGATGATGGGAAAGCTCAAAGGTGAGGGCTATGTGAATATGTACACAAAATAATGCCCTAAGTAAACAGTGAATGTTGTTGCTGTATGTATTTGAAAAAAGGAAATTAAAAGGTACATACAGTTTGGGTCTGCAACAACTGGTAAAGAAATTATTCCTTGTTTTTGTAACCCATAGAGATTTATTACCATGTTCTGAACTAGTTGAATTTAGTGCACATCTTCATACTATATCTTTTTAACATCCACTATTATATTATGCTCCCATTTAGACATGTCTCCCCCAAGTGGTCTCTTTCCTTCACGTTTTCCAGGCAATATTTTGTATGTATTTCTCATTTGTTCACACGTTCTACATATCACATTTGTTGTTTTTGGCAGAGAGAAAGAATACACTAAGGAACGGCACTGGTCAGGTTGGTTTTCAATAGTTTTTATTTTTAAATTTAAAACATTCATTGGCATGTGCTGAAATTGACCTTTGATTTAAAAAAGAAAGCCTGTTTTTTTTAATCATGAACTAAGGTAGTCAGAAAATGAATGTGAAGTTTGTTTACACATCACTGAGAAGAATGATGAATTGACTTTATTTGAATTGTGTGATTTAGAGAATATATGGAGGTTTTCTGTGCATGGAGACACTTCTCAGGTGAAATATAGATTGGCTAATATTAGTGTATTGTGCCTAACATTCTAATTGTTATGTACAGCAGATAGCCGTGGTAGTTACAGCATTGCTAAATAGGGTTCTCTCAATGGTGGGTTGTATTAGGCTTGACTGTTATTTTGGACATTGTTCATTATCTTGGTTATTTGTTGATAAACACACAACGTTTCAGAAACTGGATCTGAGTCCGTGATCAGGTGAAGGTAAGAGAGTGTTGTCTTCTCTGGTGGGTCCCCTTAGACTGATTTAGTCTCCATCACTGCTGGCCCAGTGATTCAGACTATCTATATCTAAGCGTACCCCATTAATGTAAGCACCTGTCTACGACATACAGATTCATTTTTGTGAAACATGTTTTTTAACAATTATCAAAGTGATGGACAGTGTCCAAAATAACAGTTGAGCTTATAGCATTACTAAAGGTCTGTAAGACAATGACAAAACATTAATCCAGTGTTATTGGCTGTGAGGCAGTATCCTTTATTTTAAACTGAAATGGTTCCTATTGAAACTATTTCGTGTGAGGGCATTGTCAAATGTGTTGTGTAAAGCTGTTTACTTGTAACTGTCAACATAAATGATTGTCAGTCATAGTCAGCATTGTATGTTTATCACACTAGAAATTTGCATTAAATAACATCACTCCCATGCCAATGTATATAGTGAAACAGTTTCTCCGTCACAGGTGGGTTACATTAAAAAACAGAGCACATATGTTGGAGTAACATTTAAAGAGTAAAGTGGCCTGGATCAAGCAGTGATTTATGGTGCATAAAGACAAGAAGACAAACTCTGATTAAAACAGAACATGATAAAGATGCAATACTGTGGCTATGATTAACAATTGATTTTGACAATAATTACAAGGAAAAATTTGCACTGCACCATATTTGATGGTCTCTTTGTGGAAACAGGTTTTAATATTTAAAACAGGGCTCATTATAGTTTTGAATAAGGGATACTTTCTCAGAGTGAATGATATTGGATTATTGTTTGTAGTTTTCTTATTTCGGAATATAATTTTACATATAGAATTTTAAAACCGAATGTGACACATTGAAACAATAGACAAATAAGATGGTCTGGTAGCAAATGAAATGTATATGCTGTTATCAATAATTTCTAGTAATTGGTATATAATGAAAGTTTGTATATTGGATGAATACTGTTGTGTGAGTTTGATCTCTAGTCCAGATACCTTTGTTATTTTATACAGCACCAAACAAAGTGGGAACCTGGTAATCCCAGAGAAAAGTTCATCATTCTCCATACATCCAGGTCGCCTATGCTCTGATGTCTGCAGCTATTGTTTTGGAAAGTTTGGTTCCCTGGATACTCCTTGTCACATAGCACAGCTAAAAAGTAGTGAACGACAGCAGAAAATACTTCAAGGTAAATAACGGTTTCATTTAAAACCGTGGAAGGAGAGCGATGGAAGAACCTGGTCATTGTAGCCCATTTATTATAGACAACAGTAAAGTAATGGTTCTCCAAGAAAACAGGCTTCATTTTGTAGGATTTGAGGTTCTCACAGCTGTGAGTCTGAAGATGGCTGTCTTCTGGGTTGTCGCGCCATGTAGTCTGGTAGAAGTGTACCAATGTTTCAGAGGTCCTTGCTGCCTTCATCATAAGAGCAATGACTCATCACGGCGATGATGATGGAGGCAGCAAGGACCTCTGAAGCGTTGGTAAACTTCTACCAGACTACATGGCGCGACAACCCAGAAGACAGCCATCTTTAGGTTTCAGTTTAATTTTGATTTTAGAAAATCAAGGGGAAATTTATAAATTGCACCACATTTATACAAAAATTCTTACAAGAATATACCCCAGTTTTTTCTAGCTAGTATGGTTATAAATGTTGTTTAAGGCAGTGTGTGGAAAGAAGAAAGCTTGTGTGCACTAAGGACCTGTTTACACAGTGGTCCCTGTCTACTGGTGGATGTGAAGTGTACCATTCACTATAGGGAGATTATTATACTGTGCTAATGGGGCATACTAGGCTGATTTTCAAAAGATCCCAGGTCCAGTCCCAACCCTCACTACTGTTTTTAAAATATAAGCTATAAAAATCTATTGATGTAATGGCAATCGATAACTTGAGTAAATTCTTGATGTTCTGTGTTTATTATGTATAACTCTGCATAAAGTTTACATTTCTTGACTCCTTTAGAGAACTTCAGTTTTCTAGTTCCACAGAACTTTATAATAACTGTATTATGGGTTGCACTAATTAACATTTAATAATAATATTCTGTATTTGTGCAGCGGAAACACATCTGACAGCTGACTCATGCCTGTGCGATGCGTGCTATCGGCATGTAGATCGTAAGGCAAATTGTCCATCCTACAAGCCAAACAAAAAGCGACAGCACCATCGAAGTGTCTCATCACGGATCAAAACACCATGTTGTGTCCGGGGTTGCTCACAGATTGCTGAACATCATGTCAGAAGGAAGTGGCTCATCAAGTTGAAACGAAGTATTGCTAAGAAGGTATGCAAAATTAAATATGCTTGTCTTGCATATTTGGCGCATAAGTTGGAGCTTATCGTGTAACTGTTTGTTATGCATTGAGTATATATAAAATATTTTACAATCTTTGAATATTTTGTTCATAAAATAAGCAAAAACAAAGATGGCTATCAACTTTTATCAGAGCATAGGTAACACGTGAAATATTACTGTCCGAGTAAAGAAGTCTGGGTCAGAAGGAAACGTCTTGTTCTTAGAGAGACCGAATGTCATGTTTGAGTGAATCTTGGCCTAGAGGCCATTTATCCTGACTTGAGGTTTTCTATGGTTTTCCTCAGTCCCTCAATACAAATACTGAGAAAATGCCTCAGATTAGGTCACATTTATTTCATTTTGCATCTGTTCGAATTTATTATTCACCAATAATTTTTTCATTCAGTGCTGTATAGTCTTTGCTGCTAAAAGTGTCTTAAAAAATGTTCTAAGAAAGAACCTTCTTTTGTTCCTTCAGGATGTGAATAATAGGTTTCCATGACCTGCTAAGGGAGAACCCTTTCTCTCTGTTCATGTTATTAGGATGGATTTTATTTGTTTCCTGCCTGATGATTTTTGTTCATGTATCTGGATTTCTTGGCCAGGATACTCGTGTTATTTAGGAGGATATGGTTGTCCAGCAAGTAGATACTTTGTTCAGCCATGTGAAGCAAAACTTTGTAGCCCTGTTATTATGCCCATAGAACAGTTTTCTCATCCATATAAAAGGTTCTGGTTTGATGGATTTCCTGTTTGAAATGTTTAGGGTTTTTAAAATATTTTGACAAGCATTTTCTCAGATTTTTTTTTGTTAGAGGGTGTTTATGTGTTGATAGTGTTTTGAAAAATCACTCATATGCATTAGTTTATTTATATTTAAAGAGCACACAACTGAACTAAAATATCCACCCGCCCTCCCACCAAGCAAAGAGTAGATTTACATTCCTCTTATATCGCATGTTTATGTGATGTAAAAAGGCTTTTAAGAAGACATTTTTCTTTAATGTGCATTTTAATATGAATATTTTTTCATTATGCAGGTTCGAATTGATATGGATAAAATGCCTCAGCATTTACCTTTCCCACTCTGTCTGACACACTACACTTGGATTGACTACTTCATGGTGTGTGGGATTTGCAAGCGACGACTCACTCGCAATCACATGTACCCTCTCGGACCAGAGGTGCATGAGTTGAACACTGCCCTTGAAAGTGATGGCATCCCTGCACATCTGTCAGACAAACTGTTTGTTTGCAAACTGTGTCGTTACTTCTCGTCTGTCAGGTTGAAGTATAAAGACCCATCACAGTTGGCAGGGAATCAAAAATTGTTCTATCAGGGCTACAGGAAAAGGTAACCTATGATAAAAGTTTAGAGATATTCTCCTCTGAATTAAATATCTGCATGTAGAGTCATGACAGGTAGTGCCTTATTATGTCACACTTGATATGTGTTGAGACTCCAGTCAGTGTACTATGCAGTTATAAAGAATTAAATGTAAAGTTCATCACAACTTAATATACAATGTGTTCCAAATAGATGTATACGCATTATAATATTAACCTTGTTATCAGTGTCTGTTTGTTGTATTTATAAGAGGAACCTAATGTGGTCCACACATTACACCTACACTAGATTTGCTAATTCACTACGTGCCAATGTTGACATTTGTATTGGTTTAGTTTATTAAAATGTCATTATTTCAGTCATTTGGGACACTGCATGTATGTGCGTGTGTCTAAATATAAAAACTTTGTCTTGTTTAGGTTGCTGTATTAGTGCAGACAACATAATACAGTGAAATCTTAGTATAGCAAATGCCTGTATAGTAGAGTTTTAGTATAACAAAAATATGTTTCATCCCTTATCAAAGTACCATATATTCTTACAAAATAGTATTTCACAATAACAGGTATTGACGAAACGAAATTTCAATGTAACACAGTAAAATCCCAATCCCATTCAACAAAAATCTGTTTAGTTTAACATTTATTTTATGTTAGTATATCTTAACCCTTCCAAAGATAAGCCTATACAATGCAGGAGGAGGTTGAATGGAAGATCAAATATTCAGGTCTTCGCAAATGTTATAGGTGCTCTAGAATTTCATGCCAGAGGTGCAGAAGGCATAGGGATACATATAAAAACTGTCTACTAAACTACAATGTTTGTGATTCTTTGTCCTTAGGTTTTTGCAGCTGGAGTTTAATGTATAAATTTGACTTTTGGGCATAAGCCATATCGGTGTGGCTCATACCCAAAAGCTGGAGTTTATACAGTGTCTATACTTACTAAAACTATGGGAAAATCTGTAAATGTTCCCCATAGGAAGGAGAAACTAGAAAGAGTGAACACTTCATTCTCTACTGCAGTTGGAACCATAGAACATAATCAACTCATGTCCCAGTAGCCAAATCTTCACGCTACAGAGATCAGTATTTAAATTGCAAGGGACCTTTCATTATCAGCATATGGCTAAATGCAGTGTTAAAAAAGTATTTATGAGTATTGATGCACAGTGGCCAGGATCTTGCAGTGACAGTGGAATTTGTAAAAGCTCGGGCTTTGTGAATTGATTAATTCAGTTTCAGGAGATGTTCTTGATTATTCATTACTCATATCATACAGAAATCCACAAACTATGGCAGCAAGAGTATACAGCTTCCTTCATTCTAACGGACAAATCGTTATTGATAGGTGCTTTGGTCAACGGAAATGGAGATTTTCTCACTTACAGAATAACTTGATTTTGGATTTAATTTTGTTTGTTTGTTAATTATATCAGCATTGCACTGTGTAAAGAGTGTATAACTGTTGTTGAAAATATGACATCTAGAAAATTAATGTGCGATTTAGATAATAGCCAGTTTAGAGGCCAGTGAAGGTATCTGACAAAAGTTTCTCTTTCTTAACCAGGCTTCTTCAGTTCCATAATATAGAAGAAGAGGTGGATGAAGAAACTGCAGAGGAAGCCCCTCCAAAACAAAAACGTCGGAAAACCAAAGCTACAACGTCAGCTGCTGTGAAAGTTGATGGTGAGGATGACAGTGGGACCAAGAGTAAGTGTGAATTGATCTCACAGTCTGAGAACCAGCATCTGGGAGATGCCTTTGGTCCAGCTACAATAGACTTCAGTAGCCTTGGTGATGTATCCATAGACAGGTCAGGTGCCAGTACACCCATGATTGATTACAGTAGTTTAGGTAATGGGGCTTCAAATTCAAACTTAATTTTGTTTGATGACATTGGTTCATCTCAAAAGCAGACCTTGAAATTAGGGCGTGTGAAATCAACAAAGTTAAAGTTGAAATTGGGCAGTGGTAAGATCAGCAACTTGAATTACAACCAAAGTGAAGAACCGAGCAGTAGGTCCATACTGCTTCCAGTACGAGATGGTCTTGAAGTTACTCCGGTACATGATTCACTCAGCAAGCCATTCTATCCTGGTGTTGAAGAACTTCCATTGCATGCAAATTTTGAGTTTCATGGCAAGAAGGAGCAGGAAACTTCTAATAACAGACGAGGAGAGTGGGAGAAATGTACGGCTACCATTCAGTTTGATAAGGACACTAAAATTTTGTTCCAACAGCTACAGCGTCCATATGGTAATCATTCGAGTTTCTTTCGTCACCTTATTCTTTTGGAGAAATATTGGAGATCAGGGGAGTTGATTCTTGCTCCCAGTGCTAGTTCCAGAGCCACGAACTATGTAAACAGTGTTCAGAATCGTATTCAAGCCTATGAAGGGCATCCATCCAGTGCTCATCTTGGCTCTCCTTTTATTTCTTCACCTCATTTGTCCAGTACAACTTCAGCCACATCAGTACCTGTAATAGATCTCCCTTTGAAACGAAGGCTGGGAGGTGGTATTCTTACAGCATCTGATGGTTCCACAAGACCTGTAACAATAACCAGAATGTCCGGTGTCAGCATAGCGCCTCGGCCAGTGACATTCACATCAGTGTCATCAGCAGGAGTTTCGTCGTCCCAGTCTCGTATGCCAGTGTTCACAGCTTTCCCACAAAATTCCCCATCTCCTGTTCCCCGAAAAGTGATAATGGACACGGTTGCGACTTCAGTGGCGAGCCACTTTCAACAGAGCAGGAGGATACCAAATGTTCTCCAAGTCACAGCTGGTGGTAAATCTTTCTCCATAGTGCCAGGTTTGACACAGATACGCCACATTCAATCATTTCAGCAACAGCAGCATCAGTTTCAAAGAGAGCAGCAGCAAGAAAGTTCGTGTTTTGGGCCTTTGATTTGTGATGTCCGATCCTTAGCCACTGAAAATGGCTCAGCTCTGTGGGATCAAAATGTGACACAACAGAGTGGTAAGAGCAACCAAAAACCAAATATATCAGTGTCATTGTTACCAAAGACAAGCACTGGTACTACCTTTAAACCTTCTACAATTGTTACTCCAACTGGCATCATTCTATCTAGGAAACCAGAAATTAGTGTTACAGCAGTTACAGAGAAAAAGGATGTTACTTTAAAACCAAAAGCAATTTCATCTAAAAGGGACAGTGTTTCCAAAGTCAAACCATCATCAGAAAAATTAGATTTAATGAAAACAAAAGCAGTTCTAGAGGAAAAAGAGATTGTGTTGCAAGAAGCAGTTTCAGAACTGAAGGATAGTTTGCCACTAACAAAGTGCTGAGCCAGAATGCCTTGAGTTCCAGATTGCAAATCACCCAATGTCATAACTTCTGTGCAGAAGAGACAATTTTCAGACATGAGGAAGGTTTTAGTTGGTTGTTTTGTAATCTGGAAATGTAATAGTACGAGCATGTTTATGCTTTGTGTTAACCATGGTGTTGTCAATTCTACATGTTATTGTACATATTTCACAGATGTTATGGTACACCTAACTTCAGTCATATTCATTTCTCTTTGAATGAGAAAAGAGAAAGAACCTATGTTTCTTTAAGAGCAATTCACAAAATTCTAATATTTGACAAGTAGAATGAAGGCATCAGTTTCTATTTTCAGAAACGTTTTATGCAATGTTTGAATGTGTATAATATTTGAATCATTGCATGATTGTATATCGTGTGGACAGTTTTAAATGGTTATTTAACCAAATATAATGAATCACTGTTGAAATTAAATAATATTGTTATTATCATCATCATTGTATTTGTTTAATGTACTGTAACAAATTTCATTTTAAGAATTTGTCAGTTTATGTATTCCTCTAAACTTGATTCGTGATTATTATCCTTAGGTTTTCATGGCTAGAGTGTGATGTATATAACTTCAACTTTGGGGATAAGTTACAGTGAGTGTTGAAGATGGTCTAATGTTTCAGCAATAATTGCAGATGTCATCTTCAGAGTAAATGTCTGTGGGATGGTGGTGGTGGGAGGATAAGTCCTTTCACAGATGTGGTATTGAGTAGGAGGTGAGTGAAATCACTGTGTGAGCAGCGAAGCAGAGTGGTACAGTGTGACTCAGGAAAAGAAATTTTTGAAAATTGAAAAGGTAGAATGAAAGATAGGAAGAAATGGGATAAGAAAGATTAAACCAGGTTTGCATAGTCTGCCTGCCCTTAAGGATGAAGTCAAGGTGTGTTTCATTATTTTAATGGCTTTCATGATTGTGAGGATTGAAAGTCCAGATTGTTTTGTATCTGCGCAGTGTTTGGGTACAGCTTATCTTTGGTTCTTCCATCGCATGTCTGATGTATTCCAAGATTATAGTGGAGATGTGACAGCCCATTTGGCTGACATACACTTTCACAAAGGGGCAGGGGAATCTTGTATACACCAAGTTTTTGTATCATGGATCCGTGGCAGGCTGCCATTTGGTAAAATGGCTTCTTCATTAGCCTAGAAATGCAGTAATTGTTTCCTTGAATGTAATGTATGTGATGTGGTCTCTTTTCTTAATCGGATACATTAGAATGGAGAACCATGTCCACACACCATAAGAGCCACCGCTGAAATAATAAAACACCCCCATGATTTTGTTCTAAAAGACAGATACAGACTAAAGAAAGCCTGAGTTTACCCCTTTTTATTCAGCCCTTCTACTTAACTTGCTTGCTCATTGAACAGCCAGTATCATATTGGTTTAAACTTGTCTATTTCGCTTCTTTCTTTTATTCTACTCTTTTGTGGACCACCTTCTTTTGCTTCTTCCTTTTTGTCCCACCTTTGCAATTTCTTATTACCTATCCTGAATTTTCTAAATTTGATCCATCACTTTGATCTCTGCCATAACTTCCTGTTGGATAACACCCAACTTCTTTTCTCATAAAATTATGTCATAGTTATCACACATTTCTCAGTGCCAGGTCTTTGTAAGGCATTTTTTGTCCCCCAACCCGCACCCTTCCACAAGAACTGAATTATGTGCTGAATATCGGAACATCAACACTAGACTCATCTTGTTCATAAAGCAAAAGTTGTCAGTATATACCAATCTGTCATAATCATGTTTTATTTTGCATACCAACTGACATTTTTTTGCTTTAAACTGCAATTGCTTTGGCAGTTGGAATTGAACCTATCTTAGTTTTGAAAGCACATATGTTTTTGTGAAGAAATTATTGTTGTGCTGTTAGTTAGAAGTGAAGCACGTATCTCTTGTTATTGATTGTAATAATCAAATTTATATATCTGATACTTATAAATGCTGTTTTGTCCACAACTATGATGATAGTAATTTATCTATTGTAACAAAGTTCCTTCATTATTTTACTGATTTTAGTTTTTGTAATTTTGGTCTTGGCCTTGGGAGGCCCTGGTTACGTGAAGTCTAGGACTAATCCAGTAACTGTGGCAGTGATGCTGGTTATTATGAAAAGCTGGAAAAGTATCATCTTTCATAAGGCAGCAGTGTATGTAATTAAACAGTTAATTAGCATTTCATAATTAAGGAAATGTACAAAAATGAAACTGTCAGATAAAGAATAAAGTATAAAATTTGAGTGGTGAAAAAGTGTATTTCATAAAAGGTCATTCACTGAAGTCATATATTTGGTATCTTTGTGTCATGCCAAGAAACGAGATAGTGTTTGTTGTGATGGGCTGTGGGATCAAATTTACAATCAGTAATTATTTGATGGAATGAAAGTTACATACAGTATAACCTAAAAGTTTCATTGTCAGAATTGACACAATTTCTTCTGAGCTGTGTTGACTGTGGGTAGCTAATCTAATATCTGCCATAATCTTTAAGGAAAAACAGAATTGTCTACAATGTGTAACATACTTGAAACAACACATATGTTCATATCAGCTGTTTTGGTAATAGTCTGTTTATTTTTATCATAAATTCCAGTTGACATTTTGTAATGTCTAACAACCACTTGTATTTAACTCACTATGTGTTCAGGTTCATGTTTCAACTGACAAAAGAAAAATTAATATGTACCGGTACTTTCTTTCTGAGCACAGTTTTCTATCTTATTTCCACGTATACCAAATACAGTATCACTTCATATGTTACTATAATCTGTCACACAATGAAAGAAATTCACGTCTCTTTATAATCATTCTTTTTACATTTGATTTCTTTACTGCATCATTAGTTGCCAAGAAGTCAAAACTTGACACGAGTTGGGTCCAAGTGAGAAATAATATTTTATACTCTGCAAATATTTTTGTTGATAGCATTTAATTTTCAAGAAAATGGATATAAAACATTAATTAATCATTCAATGTGCTGCAGTTTTTTCCTCCTTTTCTGTGTTTTTTTTTTGTGTGCGTGCACATCCTGACATGTGCATAAATCATGGAGTCCCCATCTCAAAATTATGCCATGCTCTGACTGAACAACCACAATTACAGTGAAATAGTTCTTACTGCTTAGAAGGAATTTGTAATCTTGTGATATCATATTTACCTGACTATAAGACAGGCATTTTGTTACTTCAGTTACAATGTAAAAAATTAACCTTTATTAGCAATTAAAGTAGTAGTAGTAGTTTATTGTTTTTTTGAAAATTGACATCTGGCAACAGTGGATTACCTCAGTATGAAAAAATTTGAAAAGCTTTTGGTATTTGACTTTCATTTTTGTTATATTGTCATTAAATTTATTTTGTTTTATATTCTTGAAACTGTCATTCTGTCTTTGACACATCCATCTTACATGAATTTGTATGTAAAACATCTTTGCTACCGCTTAACCCAGAGTTGCTTAAAGTGTTGTACAGGTATGGTGATTTTGTGATTTGCCACAGTTACCAGATGCTACTCGGTTCTTAAATGCATGTGATCCTTTGTGGTAATTGTTGAGAACTGATTTCAAAGTATGGTGTGCAGTATTAGTATTGATGGTGAGGATTTATTGGTAATTGACGTTACGTATCTTAATAGTCCTAGTTTTCTAAGTGTTTACAGTGATTGTGTCAACTAACAGTAGTTGCACAAAGCAGGTCATGGGGGACAACTTGGAATCAAAAGAGATCCTTGATATGCAGATTCCATTGTTCTCTTGATTAATTATCGTGCATACAGAGAAACCAATATTGCATAGCATCAAGGAAGTACAATATTTCTGGGGCCAATGCATGACAGTCGAAGAAAGTAAAGAATAGTTAATACTAGGTGCAAGTCATACCAGAAAGAACATTCTGTGGAGCTAAAATGGACTGTTACGAAGAGATGGGGAAAGGAAGTTTTGTTCATGCTGGAGAATTGCACCTAAGAATTTTATCTAGGCAAGTTATAAAATTTTTCACTGTGAGTGGGGGTTGTACTTATATCTGAAGACATCTTGTAGTCAGGTAAATATAACATTTTCCTACAAGTGACAGCTACTTACTTCCATGTATACATGTCACTCGGACTGATGTGTCTTTGCACTAATCTGTGTGGATTTGAAAGTTCAAATCCATGTTTTATTTAAATTAGCCATTTGAATCTGACAAGAACAGGGGGGAATTAATTCCATCTGATATCTTAATATTTAGTTTTCCATGTTTTAGTTCTAGTTGTAAAGGAGCTCAAATACTATATCTGTACTTTAGGATAGCAAATTGCACAAAAATCCAGTAGAAAGTTGCTCTACCTTGGCAATCCATATCTGTGTGTATGTGACAAAGAGAGAGTCATTTTACAAAATTTGACCCATTTCCTCCCACAATATTGAACATTCATTGAATGGTAATTAGTAATCAAAAATCAGTGTTATTAATGTTCAGTTTAATGTCATCTAGCTT
Organism: Zootermopsis nevadensis; assembly: GCF_977971745.1. Taxonomy (NCBI): domain Eukaryota; kingdom Metazoa; phylum Arthropoda; class Insecta; order Blattodea; family Termopsidae; genus Zootermopsis; species Zootermopsis nevadensis. Next base: position 7,757,562 of record NW_028259148.1, on the reverse strand, counting down.
GAAAGAGATGAACATTTTAACCAACTGTGATTAACACAGCTCTGATATAACATTTAGATGCAATCAAATCTAGGACCGGTATTGGAAGTAGATGTTATTTTGAAACACTTCTCGGAATCTCTCTGAAATCCAGTTACTTTTTGATGCTGATATGAACATATGTTTAGTTCTCAAACTGTAACAATACTATTTTATCATGCTTATAGTAACAAATAGGACATCTGCTGCTTAAACATTATTTGTCTTTCACCTAGTAGATAAAAAAATTGTTTATATCAATCAAACTTACATAGTCTTTCTGTCTGCCAATTTTTTTAAACGTCAGATAGTCAAATGTGTTATACTATTGGCAAATGTTTCCTCACTGCATAAGAAAATTGGGTGAAGGTTCACAATTTGGGATGGAGGGTACATAAATTCAGTGAGATGCCCATGACATGTTATTACACATTTTAAATAAATACAGTAGTAATGAAGTACTTATAAATAGTTAAATACTGCTACAAGTTTAAGAATTGGGCAAGATGTTTTATAATGTGTGTGTCTGTATTGTTGCCATAAGATATTTAACTGGGTGACATTCCATGTTTTGTAAGATCTCAACGAATCCCGATCATGTAATATTCATATCCAGGTGCAGGGATTGCCTTAAATCTCTGCAAATGTCATATTGGCTGCATATTTGACCAAGATGCCTTTTTATATTTTTTTCTTGTACTTTCATGAATGGTATCTACATACTCAACAACTTTCTTCACAAAATACATGTGCATAATTTAGAAATCCTACACATTAATTATGAAAATGTATTCAAAAACAATCTTAATTAAAATGCAGGTCTTTAAGATCATTACTGTCTATCAAAATATGTAGATTTGAGCTTTAAAGTCACTTGGTATAGGATTAAATAGAGAACCAGCTCAAACACTGCAGAAGCGAGCATATGTCAGGAGTTGGCATACAGGTTTGTAAAATTGTGTGTTAATAATAATTTTTACTATTGAGGTTTTGAAGTTCACATCTGATTAACAGCTGTTACCAGTATTGTATTTCTATTAATTATGACTTTACTGTCTAAGAACACTTCTGCTTTCGATGTGAAATTTTTGTGTAGATCACCTAGCAACTAAACCTCTCCACCTGTCTCTCTTCTTCGTCTGTTCTTCAAATTTTCTTTCTTTCTATATGACACTTTTCTAACCAGTTGTTTCCATCTTGACTGGTGTATGTGTGTCTTACTTTGAGTTGTATGTTGATTATATTCTGTGGAATTCTTCCTTCATTAATTCTTTGAATGCGTGTCTGTGATCTTATTCGGTTATTTATTAACGCATATTTTCTGATAAAATTTTGTTCCTCCTCCTCCTCCAGAACATCAGGTGAATTTTATACTGGCTAAGATCCTTTATACAGACAAACATACACTGTCCCTTCATCACAACACTCACATGTAGTGTACTTAATTAATTAATACATTTGTCAGTGCCTGTCTTGTCTTATCCCTAATTGATTGTTACAACAAGGTGTGTCTGAGCATTACAAAATTGTTTGCAGATCATGTCATTTAAGTAGGATTTGAGGTTTTCATGGCGGTGAGTCTGAATATTGCTGTCTTCTGGGTTGTTGCGCCGTGTAGTCTGGTAGATGTCCACCAACATTTCAGAGGTCATGCCCTGATGACAGAGGCAGCATGACCTCTGAAATGTTGGTGGATGTGTACCAGACTACATGGTGCAACAACCCATAAGACAGCAATCTTCATGTCATTTAAAATGCAATCCAACAGCAGTCGCATCCTGTGGTACAAAAGTGAAAGCAGAAGCAGGTCCATCCTCATATAACAGACTTTTGTGGTCTGCCCATAACACTAGAGTCAAGGTCATCCTCATTGCTAGGCTACTACTCATGCCAATTACGTAAAGGCTGTGTGGGTGGGAACATTGTGCTTTTGAGAGCAGAATGTATGTTTATTCTTAAACATCTGCAACAGAATTGTCTGCTGCTGTTCATGAAGTATTTAGTGTTGTGTATCCTGACAAGGAGGTACTGAATAAGACAACAATACACTGACTGGTGATTACATTTTAAGACATGGGAAATTGTATTTGGGGTTTTCATGGTGGTGAGTTTGAAGATGGCTGTCTAATGAGTTATAGTACTGTATAGTCTGGTAGAAGTTTACCAATGTTTCAGAGGTCCTGATGATGGAGGCAGCAAAGACCTCTGAAATGTTGGTAAACTTGTACCGGACTACATGGCGCTACAACCCAGAAGACAGTCATCTACAGACACAAGAAATGTTTGTGACATGAAACATGTCAGGCATCGGATAGCATTGACTCGTATTATGTAAGTTGTTCCTAACAAACTAAAAAAATACAACTTATATTGATATAACCAAAGCTTACAAATGCAGTTGTAGTTAGGGTTGCATTTTAAGTGAAACATCTTGTACTGGTGTAGAGTATGGTATATATGTAACTTTCATGGTAGTTATATCATGCTTATTTTTATTGTCACTGCCAATATGATCTAAGTGGTTGGCTTAATTCATGTTCTTTGTGTTTTAGACATAATGTTCCTGCAGTTGTGCCTTGGTTACCTTGTGTTATTAGATGGCAAAGTCTTAATAAAGGGTTCAGATTACAACATGAAATAAGTTAATTCAAATTCATTAATATTTGTTTGAAGTTAGTAACACAAACTCCTGCTTTAGAAGAATTATGGAAATCTGTAGTGACTACTGCTACAGGAAATTACTGTTTTTATATATATAATATTTACTACTTTTTCTTTTACATTGTTTCAATTTTAACATGTGGTTATGTGGTAACAGGCAATGTGGTTTTGATGGAGGGACAATGTCTCTTAAAACGTTAAGAGTAATAAGAAAAAAAAACATTTTAATGAATAAATGTAATTTTATATTAACTGGGATTTCAACCCTTACATGAAACATTTGCCCTACACAACAATGTCCAGGAATGCATCTTGCTGTCTGCTTTTGTATCTGATTTGTGCTCGCAGATATCGTGAAGAATAACTGTACTTTGAGATGGTCTTCTATTTAATATGTCAGAAGTTAAAATCAGGACACTTCTAAGTTTTGAGAAGCATGATCAGTGAGTGCCTACATTTCATAGTTATATCTTGTAATGTACATTGTTTTCATGCAACATACTATAATCTGCTTACATTATTTTTTTAGAAGTTTGTACAGTTGTTGAAGGAAATGTTAATGTAGATATATATATGTGCCCAGCAATATGGCGGAACAACCAAAACATTTGTAAAAGTAATTTATGAAACTGTAATTTATGACTGGTATGCTTAAAAAGGTGGTGTGATATTGATGGCTGGAAATTTTGGGGAAACCTGTTTTAAGGTCTTGTTTGAGGGTATGACTGTTTTATGGTGGATGTTTGTGTCTCATATTCTCTGTGATCCAACAGAAGTTGAAAATACAGATACAACTTAATGGTGTCTGGCATTTTTTAAAACATATTTTAATTTGTGAGATTTCAGGTTCTCATTTTGATGCGTATGAAGATTGCTAACTTCTGGTTTGTTGCACTATGTGCAACTCTGAAATGCTGAAAGGTCGGTAAACTTTTACCAGACCACATGGTATAACAACCCAGAAGACAGCCATCTTCATGTTTTAATTTAAATACCATCTTATGTTTTTGTTTAATACTTCAAAATTATTAATTATTAATTACACTGAAGACACTCAGGTATAACACAGTAAAAAGCAATAGCATTTTCATATCAAATTAAAATTATAGTAGCTGAAAAGGGAAATGCTGAGGTACACACTTTGTGTATGAAATAGTTCAGTGCATTATTCTTGTATAAAATGAATTGTTAAATTTAGCACCAGAGTTTTGCTGTACAGTGTCAAGGTTGCAAACAAAGAAATGTTGACTGCAGTGGGTACCTTGTTGAGGTCATTGACTTTATTGTTTATAAATGTGGAATCAAAATGTAACCATATTAATTTTCCATATGCCATGTGCAAATTTTTACAAATTGTGAAATGAAAAGTTATAAATATTGGAAGCACAAATAAATTTGTCATTAAGGTACCTCACTTAATACAATGGAGTATCACATATATGAATGAATTTGAAAAAAAGAGTAATTATTGTAATAATGAAACATGTAATCATATGTGATGGAAATATAAATCCTTTTGTTTTTTATAGCATGAATGAAAGTAGAATGTTTTAAAAGGACTCCTGAAAATACTGGCATTTCCATTTTTATGTGTTGTAGTGAGCTGGTTTGTCACGTGTTAAGGGATGTTAGCACCCTCCATTATGAAGGAGAACTTGGAAACCATCCCATCACATCTGTCATCTTGCAAAATTGGTAATGTGGTTCTTATGTGAACTATACTGCATATGAATTGTACCTTTGCAGTATGAAGTTGTATAACCTGATATTCATATGATGAGCAAGCACTCCATTGTACCTTTTTTTTCAGTGTGAGGTTTCAATATTATGATGGAAATGGTTTTAGTGCAGAAATGAAATGAAATATATGAAAATATGGAGTAGGGGAGTATGAGTCTAGACCTGTATCAGATTTTGGTCCCACAAACAGTTGCATGAACTCGTTATCCACATTATTTGCATTAATTGTGTGTTTAAAAAAGGTGTTAGAATGATGATTGTGGATAACATTTGTTATATTTCATTTTTATGAGATTTTCTTGTAATTACTCTCAATTCCTGCCCCTTTGTACACTTTCAGTTGTTATTTTCAGAGTTTTTATTGAGGAGTATGGAATAGTGGTGACTTCATTAATTAATATAGTCTTGCAAATAATGTTTGTATGAATGTGGTTTGAGGTTTTCACAGTGATGAGGATGATGTGGGTTTTGGGACTTTGTAGATTCATAGGTAGATGCCAATGTTTTTCCAAAATGTTATCTGTCTAGAGTATATATGGTTCCAAAACCCTCAAGAACATTAATGCTTGTAAGAGCCCATAGCATCAAGTTGTAAGTAATATTTTTTTTCTCAGAATCTGTGAAATTACATTAAAGTCAAGCTTTTGCATTATGTGGGGAGGAATGAATGTGCAGTTGGTAAGTTAACAGTACAGTGTGCACACATAACTTGATGAGTTAGCTGCTGGAGCTGAAGTCTCTTCACATTTCCTGATCTAAGGTATTTTTTTATGTTATTTTGATTGCAAGGAAATTCACAGATAGAAAAATCATGGTGCATAAAATAAAAAATACATATTCTTACAGTGATGTATTTTCAAGAGCTTGTTCAGTCAAAACTTATTAAGAAATTAGAATATTAATTTTCTATAGTCATATTTTCTCTTATTTGAATTGCTGCACATGCATGAAGCTCATACTTGTAAGATGGAACAGAGACTGCTTCATGCCATATTGAAATGCATGCTGAAGGTGCTGACACCCGCAGAATTAGTATATTTTCTGTGGAGCCATTATGTGAAGTTAGTTTTTGATGGTTTGAAACAAGATAAATCGAGAGTGATGTTAGTTACAGCAGACTACCAGATTTTAAATTGAGGTAACACTTTGTTATATTTTTAAAACAAGGAAGTGCATTAGTCTCACAAATTAATATTTGTTGATGCTACATTGAAGTATCTGTTATTTTCACATTTCTATATTGAAAAATGCTACCTCCTATTTTGTCATAGATTTAGTTCTGCTCTTCATTCTGAGTGTTATATGAAAAATAGAATTTGGACTCTGTGGTTGATGGTTGACAGTCGTGCTTCATGTTCAAGAAGTATGTAATTCAATCCTGAGCAAGGAGAGAGGTTATCCTGGCCAAATCTTATTTTTCTTAGTACCTCCAGGCAAATTCTGGGACAGGACCTTAAAGTAGGTTATATCTGCTTCCTTGTGTATCCTTCTAGAAGTCATAATTTGTAATCATATTTCATTCATTACTTTATAATCAGTGCAGTTGATAGGACATGGCAAAAAACACTAATATTTTCATAGTCAGAAGCAGAAAGAAAGAAAAGAAAGAATAAACATCTTAAAACTATTGACATTAATGGATCATTAGTATAATTCCTGTGCAAAGTTTATAACAAGATCAGTTATTAGTGAGGTATTTGACACAACGTTTGCTTGAGTAATGTTTCTATATCAGGTTTAATTTCCTTTTTGATTCATATGCATTTCACCAAGTGTTTCATAAGTAAGACAGGCAGAAGCTCAGTGTGCAGCTTTGGGTTTTGGGGATGAGCCACATTGATTGTAGAGAATTGTCCCAACATTTCAGCAAAAATTGCATTTGCCATCTTCAGGGTGAATGTACATGGTCAGGTATTTTTGGAAGTCTGTATAATGACTGGAGTTTGTTTCCTGGCAGGATACCATGTCCAGACCAATTCGGGTGCAATGAATTTTGTTCAGAGAGTATCAAAGTTACTTTTCTAGGGGTTAAAACAGCTGGAGAGTGAGTACTCACATCCATATAACATGGTTAAAAATTTGTGTAATACCCCCCACTGCCCATTCATGTGTAAGGTTTAGTACTCGGTCAAACATGAGTCAAAATATGCACTGACTGTTTTTAAATCTTGTGCGAAATTTGTCAGGTTTATTTTCCAACATTTCATGTATTCTGCTTCATAGCACCAATACAAAATTTAGTACTTTGGCATGACTCTGGCCCCAGTTTACCCACTTGTTTTCCTCTGAGCCTGTTTTCCTAAACTATATCAATGTTATCTCCCCACCTCTTTAAGTTCATCATTTGCAATAATCTAAATTCATCCTTTTCTATCCAGTTATCTACCTGAGAATTATCTTTTAAAACAGTTCTAATTTGTGTTCTTTCCTCAAACACAGGCCATGTTTCACACCCATACAAAACAAATGACAATTATTTTGTATATTCTGGTCATCACCAGATTGCCAAAACAATTTAAGTAAATCTTGCTTAGCCTGTTTCTTTGTCATGCTGTGGGTGAACTGATTCGGTCTTTCTATTAATTTACAGAACTTATTCTTGCTCATTGTCATGTGATTCACTATTGCTGCTTATTACTTACACCATAATGTTTTCAGAGACCTCGGTAGTCAAGTGCAGTTTGTGAATTTCTTTTTCTTAACCAGAACATGTCAATTAAACCAGGCCGTTTTGCATACATAATTTTTGCTTATCTTCCTATATTAGTTTCTACCATCAAACTGTTTTTGATGTCCACTTATAAGGTTTGACAAGGGTCAAGTGTTCATTTGTTCTTCCTGATTTTATTAGACTCTTTGAAATACTCATAAACTTCTAAATAGTATTATATTACATTACAGACATCCAAATTCGATATTTTTGTGTGTGGGGTAGGCCTGTGTGTTAGATTCAGGCTAGCAGTACTTTTGATTTTTAGTTTTGTGGGTGAGTCATGGTCCATTGCATCAAAACTGTTTTCAAGGTCTGTATACAAAATATTACTACTGTAGTGTGTTTTAGTGTTATGAAGTCCATTTTCCTTAACCCCTTTGCTGCCACCCCAATATATATTTATTTTCAGATAGTTTTGTTCTTTATATCAAACATGAATTTGTTTATATCACGTATATTGTGACTTTGTATTATAAATTATGTCAGTGCCAAAGAAAATAAAATTGAAGAGAATATTGGTTGGTGGGGAGGCGCTGGGGCAACACAATCAATATAGTGACTGATTATAGACTGAGGCTCGATCCCTAATGGGAAGAGAATTTTTTCTTCTAGCCTCTGCATCCAGACCAGCTCTGGGGCCCACCCAGCCTCCTATCCAATGCATACTGAGGTCCTTTTTCAGGGGTATAGCGCAAGTGCGTTGTCCCGCTGACCACTCACCCCTATCTAGTTAAGAATGAGTAGAGCTATACTAACTCTCCCCTCAAGTGCCTAAATGGCATGTAGCAGGACAGCTTTACTTCTGTTCACAGGATGCTGTAGCCACAAGAAGTAATATCAAGTAGGACAGAGTTCTTCAGAAGCTGAAAATCACTTAGCTAGTCAAGAAATGGTACAACATAAAAATTCATTAATATTTTCAGACAGGCAACCTCTGGTGTGTATTCTGAGCCTGAAGAATGAAGTTCACATCTTCATACCCATTGTTTTTAGATCCATTGTAATAACTTTCCATCCATGCCTATGGTTCCCAAGTTGTTTTGTCCCTTCTGGTTTGCTGATTAATGATGACTGTCTCTGGGTTGTAGTTCTGTGTAGTCTGGTAGTTTACCTTGCAAGCTGTTAACAGACTTGCTGCCATGAAAACCTCAAATCCTACTTACTGACTAAAATTTTGTATGGATTTCTCATTTCTCCCATCTCAGTGTTCTTTATTTGTTGCCGTAATGATAGTTATTGAAGAGTACAAATTATGAAGCACCTTATTATTCTTTTGTTGAGAAAACTGTTATTTCCCGTCTCTCTTGGCCAAATAGGCTTCTTGGAGCACTGTTTTCAAACAGTCTATTTCTTCTCCTAGGATGAGAGGCCAAATGTCACATCCATACAAAACAACAGATAAAATTATATTTTGTGTACTTTGCATTTGTTGGGATATAGGAATATAGAAATTTTAGGAGTGAGTAGGAAGTATTCCCTTAATTTAATCCACTTATCATTTCTCTGTGAATGTAATTTTATTATTTAAACTGTTATTCTCAAGAATTTGAACTTTATCATATTTTCAATTTATGTACCAACTCCACCCCCACAGAGACATGGAACATGTATTTAGTTTTTTCCCATTGATTGAATTAACATTAGCAGCATATGTTTGTGAAATATTTTACAATACTGTTTTCAGTTTGTTTACATTTTCTGTATTCATGTAGTCTTGCTACATGATTCAGGGGCTCTTGCTTGGTTTTTGTGACTTCTTAATGTTCTGACTTATTAAATATTAATATTTAATAAGTAACCAGTCATAGTAGTCCATGATGATCAGATTTTGGATTGAAGTAAATTGAAAAATAGGAGTTCATTTTGGCAGGTTGTCATATAAAATATAAATTTGTAATATACATTTCGTATCCTGTTGAAAAATTAGAGCTTGGCTTTATTGGATCCAGTGAAGAGCAGAAACTGAATGAAGCCATGAAAATTACGAGGAATTGGTCACTGGTATTAAAGTTTAAATTCATTGTTTTCTGGTTGTCACATTATTTTGCATCGGTTTGGACACAGCATTATCTAGAACATATTCTTAATTATGAAAATGGGATTTGGTATTTATTACTATTGTTTGATGGAATTATGGTATTTTTGTCACCATCCTTACATAAAATTGACTCCATTACCATCACTGGAAGCTGTAACATGCCATGTCTGTTGACATTGGAATTGGCTTTATTTTGTTTATATGAGATTCATGTGGTTGTTTCTGAAGAACAACTTCCAATGCAGAATTCTCTGAAGCGTGAAGAAGAAAGTTTTACCTTCAGGCCTGCATTGGTTTGCCATTATAAAAGTGTGGTACTTGAGGCCATGATTATAAGAGATTAATAAAACTGCTGAATTAATTTTATTAAGAATAGGGAGAGAAGATTAAATTATGTTAACTTTCCAGTATTTGAACTGTTTCTGTGTACACAATGTGAATTCATTATTTATGTTTCATAATGTTGGTGAATGCCAATGTCATGGCTTTCACGTGGCTTGCCAGGTTTAGTCTTATTTGAAGAAGAAGGAAGGTTTTTCTTTTTGCAGAGGGTTGTTAACATAGTATGCTGCAGCCTGAAAAGCCAAGATAGAATTAATTTATACTCTACAGTTGTAGTATTTGTGAAAATCCATAGCATTTGTAAAGGTATGAACCTATGTAGACTTTTAACATATGTTTTATAGATACTATATAAATATTTTATTGTAATACCCATTGTTCACATTCACTGCCACTATGATTAGAAAGCACTGATTTACAGTTAATAAATGGATAAATTCAAGATGCAGGGTCCACAAAATCAAACTGAACATGCAGTTCAGATTCATTGTACAGATGGAAAATAGTCAAGTTTTCTTAAAAGTTAAGTACATATGGATTTAGTGACTTAGATACTGGAATGAAGAAGTTAGCTCTGTAGATACCAAGGTTTTGCAATAATACTGAACTTTTTATATGTAGATGGTGTGTTAGTTGGTCTCATTTAAACATGTTTAAATAGAGCAGAAGGATCAGGAAATACTGGCAAGCCAGTAAAGATATTTCAGTAGGTGTTTGGAAGCAAATATTATAATGACATTAGTATGTTATTATTTTAAATTGAAAAAATTGTTTTGGAAAGTAAATTTATTTCATGTGCTGTATAATATTTGTCACTGTTGAATATTAACCTTCTTATAATTATTTTAATATGTATAAATTTAGAACATTAAAATGCCTGATGGTTCTGTTAAAACTGAAGTATGATTGTCACAAGTTTCTGTTCTACTGTGTTATTATTATCCATAGTAATTAAACTGTAGCGCCAAGGAAGAAGAAGAATGAAACAAAGTGATGGAAGGATAGTTTTTCTTTTTCTTCTTCACAAATCTACACTTGGAAGTGTTTCTGTTTCAATGCATGATTTTCATGAGTGGCTTATGCATTGAGACATATGTAATGTGTTTCAGAAGATTGTATGTTTTTCAGTCTGAATAGCTTCATTTGTAAGAATACATGTTAACTCAAATTCATTTAAGTAATATCTATTGAGCATGTCTTATTGACTGGATCATACAGTGTTGCAAATGGAACATAAATACATATGCTTCTGATATGTAAAATTATCCTTTTTGACTTTGTCCATAATGTAAAGTATAAAATAATTAAACTATTACATTCAAGAAGCATAATACATTTGAAACATTGTAGTTTTATTATTTTATGATTTAGATGGTGCACAAAATAAAATTTTTGCATATAATTATGCACAATCATCACAAACCTTCTGACTTTGATTACTTGTTTCTATTAATTACTGTAAAACATAATATTTATTTCATAATAAAAAGGAAAGTTTGTTTGAATTGTCAAAGTATATATAATGTAGGATAATAAACCTATTTGGTTTTGCTTTGTGTGTGAGTAATAGAAGGTATTCAGAAAAAATGGATGAGAATATTTTGATACAGCCTGTATACATAATTAAGTATAAGGTAATCTGATTAAGACTGTGTTGTTGCAATAACAAGAAAACATAAATACTAGTTTGTGTGAAAAATGGCTGATGTGATTCTTGTCAGTCAAAGGCTCATCTAGTGAAGGGCTTCAATAATAAACATGAAGAATGTCAGAATGTTATGTGATTTATTGTAATGGATCAGATATGTGTGTGTTTTATGGTTTTAACTTAATGTGAAAACTACATACAGAAGTATTTTTGTTCTTTGTAAAGAAGGTTGAACAGATGATGTCGTGACTCTTCAGACATCTGTTAGGAAATAAGCTCTGAAACAGGTGTCCTAAGGTTTCCACATTTTAATTTTCTGTTAATTTATCTGATTTCATGATTCTTCTAAAGTCACAAATAATTTCTTCTATAAAACCAACTTTAAGCAATTCATTATTCTAGTAGTTTCAGAATTATCATTACTGATATGTAATGTGCAGTAACTGGTGCATGCTTATGAGACTATTGGCTTCAGATATATCTATATTTATGTTCATATAGGTCATAGTCTGAATCTTGAATTTTACAACCAAGGGTGGAATGTAGTATCAGTTTTTATAAGCATTGGGAGCTAAAAGTTGCAAAATGCACCTCTTAACTTTTATGTCTGTCTGCCCCCACATAACAACTCAAGAACCACTAGTATGATGTTTCATAGATTTGATATCCAGAAGTTCTAAAATTTGTCAACATATTCCAGTGTTAAAAATCAGACACTTCAGGTGAAAACCTTCAAATTTTTCTGCGTGCAAAAGTGACAGGGTGGGGAATCCATCTAAGGAATGCCCGGCCAGCTGTGCACTCATATGGGGAGTCCAATAATTATGTCATCAGCCAGAGAGGCACCTGACATGCCCCCACCCCCACCCCTGAACATTTAATAGACTTTGACAGCCCTGTTGTTACAGAGGTCAAATTTTGACTAATGCATTGGAATTGTTATGTTATTGTACATTTCAAAACTTGTTTATCTCCATGTTGAAATAAATTATCAAATTATCATTATTTTATTTTTACATTACTGCACAAGTGCTGCATTATTTCCTGAAGTGTGGGTTGGAGTTAGAAGCTTCTCTCTATAACATATAGAAAGTTTCTGATTTTTTAAGTCTGTGTTTATTTTTATACACACACATTATACAGACACACACAGAAGCATGTATTTGTATGTAAAATACTGACACAAATATTTTTATACTAGTAGTGTTAGCTCATTTCACCCTAATCTGACAATTTGGGTTGAATTTTGGAGTTGCTCAAAATATTCCAAAAATGTGATCCACACATTAAAGTGGATTGTTACAAGAACTAAATAAAGAAAGAGTGGAAAGAAGACTCTTACACGTCCTTCTGCTGTTAAAAATGGTATTTTAGTGTGAGTCCTATGTATAAAAAAAGATGCAGATATGAATAGTAATAATTGTAAATACTTTTTGTTATTATAATAATATAATAACAATATGTGTGTGACTGAATCAGAAAGACTGGCAGCTTCATGAACTACTAATAGTATTTTTGTTCAAAGCACAGCTAAGCTGATTGTTTTAAACCCATTAGGTATAGGTATTTGGTTTCTAGTTGTGTGAACATTTGACAGTTTTATAGAAATGAAATGAAACAAGTGTACATATATTTCTTCTCTTCTCTTTTAATAAATATGCAGGACAGATTTGTCAGTTACCCCTATTATTCATATGCATGGTGAAATGCTGTATCTTCCTTTTGCATGTGAAATGCATGATTTTACAATTAATGTAAAATCTTTTGGATGTTGCATCATGTAGTCTGGTAGATGAATGACTGATGTTTTAGAGTAGCTTACTGTCTTGATCATAATTACGTGATGCATCATCCCAGAAGAAGTAATGTTTATACTTGCTGTGAGAACCTTAATTCTCACAATGCAGAGGTAGTTACAGACCATTGAATAAAAAGTAAGCATATTTTAGCAAGTATATAACTTACTGTTCTTAGACAGAACAATAAAATTATTTCTAAGAATTGAAAAATTATTTTTATGCATTTACTTTATTGTCAGACTGAAGAGTAACATTTTTTGATCTTGTATAAATCACCAATTTTTAAAATAATATTTACACACTGTACCTGCATGTCTGATGCAAAATCGAAGTTTAATAATGTTGTAGAGTATCACTAAAGCTGAGAGAAAGAACCATAATCTACCTTCTGTCTGATGTTTGTATGACTGATGTTAAAGTGCCTGATGGGGTTTTAAAATCTCACCTCCATCTAATGCAACTGTTAAGAATGTGTAAAGCTTAAACTTTGAGCCTCCTGTACATATTAATGGTGCTGTGCTAAACACAGGGATCACAATACTTTTTCTAGCACAGTAGTTATGGCCATAAGTAATTCTTAGTGGTGAATTTTTGCCTAGTTACTGTTTACATTTAAAGACTTCGTTATTCTTCGTTAATGCTGTAACAAGTTTGCTTATCAGGTTGACATTCATGTCTGTCTTGTGCATATCAGATGTGATCTCTGGATGCAGGCCTTAACCATTTACAGGATTTTTAATTTCTTTTATTGGACTAATTTGCTGTTTGAAGAAGAATGGATTCCACTAGTATGACATAGCAAATTTCCCGACTTTGTTATGCATTTTTAACTTTTTAACTTTACAGGGCAACTGTTTGTACTGTTACTCCACCAATTAGCTTTTAATTTATTGTTTGTGATTGAGAATTCTTGATTAATCACTTATGGTAATCTATTATGGAAAATTTCACCCTGAATTTTGCATAATTTAAAATCCTCGTTGCAGACTGTTTTGCTGCTTATCTTCTGCAACATGATTAGCATATGTATTAGCTCCCTTGCACATGCTTTACCCTGTGTGAGAAACAGCACTGAATTTACTAACAGTGTGGTTGTTTCATTAATATTGGCATTATGGCTTTTGTCAGTGATCTGGTTCACAGTTTGTCTGCCAGTGCCATATTGCTACATTTAGAATCATCTAACAGTGCCTTTTGCGTTTATGTTCCTCAGATGTCTGAATTATTTTCAGCTCTGCTCCTCATGCTGTTGGAAATTCGGTATCCCTACTTGACTTTTGACATGTACCTATATTATTTACTCCATTGAGATAATCTTATGGTAGAATACAGCATTTTTGGTGAAGGTGTTACAACTGTACATTATGTCATGTTTGGTGTGCACAAGGTATTGGTTGGGAAGCCTGAGGGAAGAGACTGCTGGGGAGACCTAGACATAGATGGGATGATAATGTCAGGTGGGATCTATGGGAGATAGGAGTTGAAGGAGACTGGATTTTGTTGGTCCAGGACAGGGTCCGGTGGAGGGCTTTGATTAATTCGGTGATGAACCTTTGGTTTCGGTAAGCCATCTAGTTAGTTGGATGATTTATTAAAAATTTAGTTTCTATATTGGAGTGTTTACCAGCAGCAACGAGCATATGACAGGCAGACACTGATAAATAACAAACACAAAAAATAATAAAAATTAACCAATACTTTTTGGTTCCCCTCACAAGTATGAAACCAGTCACATTTTACAGGGTTTTAGATTGTATGGGTTCTGACTGGCTAGTGGTGTGCCAGTATGCCCACACACTTCTTATGTTTACATCTCTTACTGCTGTTTTCTCATGTTTCTTCTTCAGTAGGGCTCATGCAGTTCCTTATTAATGGCTTCTGTTTTAAAGTTACACATGCTGCTGGTTTGTGCCACTTCTCAGAAAGAAATACTAATATCTGCCCCCCTTTTTTGAGGGGTGTACATTGATTCAGTGTTATAACATAAGACAGTGATGCTATAATTCTTCTTTCTTTATAGGACTTGAGATATGTATTCTTTGATGCTCTGGTCTTTAATGCAATCCTGTAAAAGTAAATAATTGTTTTGTTATCTACTGCTATTTCTTGAATAGGTTAGAAGCCAAAGTTGCCTTTCAGCCTAAGAATATCACTACAAAGACATGGGATAATGGAGGTGTAGCTCTGTGCATTCTTAACTTTGACACTAGATGGAGGTCTATGGTCAGCTTCATGCCCCAGCTGCTTTAGCCCGTAGTATGCAGTGGGTAGGAGTCTGGTTAAAGTCCATAACAGTATTTCCTAAACACTTACAAATTAACTTGTCAAACAACTGTAATATTCATATCAGTGTTAGTGTTCTGAGTTTGGAGTGCCATGTGAACTTGTAGGTACTCTTAGACACCTACAGTTTGGAGGAATGTGTTATGTCAATGTTCAGGACTGAATTTAGAGGCAGTATGTTCCTTCAAAACATTGGTATCTACCAGCAATTATGCATTGCATTACAGCCCAGAAGACTAATGCTGACGTCTTTACTGTTGCAAGAACCTCAGATCTCATCTAATGTACATTATTCATTTATGATACTTCCAGACATGTTGTATAATATGTATGTTTCATAAATAACAATTCTTATTAAACAGCATTTGTTAGAGTTTTCTAGTACATTGTCAGTTTCCACTTCACTTACATTCATATGAATTATACATAGGTGACTTATGTGTAGCTTACATCCTAGAGAAACTTTGATTCATGTAATACTTGGTTTCAGGTTTAGTTTTAGTATTATACTGGTCTTAAATTATCAGATTAGAACTTACAGATAATTTTGGGGGAAAAAAAACAAACAAATTACATGTTACTATAAGCTGCTAATTTTTAAGACCTGTTTATGTAATTATTTTTACAGGATCTCATATTCTTCCTCTTTTTTCTAGAGCATGTATATGTAGGTTTGAAAGAACTGTCAAAACTTGTTGATACTACACACATAAAAATACTCCATCCTAATACATGGGTTAGATAATTTTTATTTGTTCCTTCATTCGCTCCCCTCGTTTTATCTTGAATTAACCCCTTTAGGCAGTGTGATAACAATAATTTAAGTCTGCTATTTTCATGTGATCAAATCTAACAGCCAACGACATCCATTCATTGCAAGTGTTCATGTTTGTACTAAAATTGCAACACCAGAATACTTGGCAATCATTTTAGTGTATGAGTGTGAACATATTAACTCAAGAAGATGGCAGTCTTCTGGGTTGTAGCACAAGCAAGGACCTCTGAAAAGCTGGTAAACTTCTGCCCGACTACATGGTGCTACAGCCCATTTTAGTACTCGCTGCCATGAAAACCCCAAATCCTGTGTGTTAACTTAAACTATCAAGCAGTTACACAGCAACATAAGCATAAGAAGAATAAAATGCTTCTTGATGTAGTTTTCTTAAGAAATATACTCTGATATGTGCCCAGCCCAACTTGCATATCATATCGTACCATACACGACATGCACATCATGCCTAAAGGTCAGTTTTCATTCTTGTAACCTTTATTTTTTATGTATGAAGCAATGTCAGATAGAATGATGTGCAGATGTAACTGAAGGGTAAAAATATACTGTAGATGGTTCATGGTAATGGTGGTGGTGATAAAACTGTTTGATACTAGGATAAGAAAAGTGGATCCCATGTTGATTTATGTAAATAAATATTTCATGAAAGATATTGTTTATTATTCTTGACTATTTTAATGTGCATTGTTAAACTTTTTCATCAGTGAGACTCGGTATATGTATCTGTTAAGTACATTATTTATATTATTTTTCTATGGATCCCAGAGTAAAATATTCAGTTAGTAGTTCTCAACTTCAGAGTTACTGTCACCATGTCAGGAAATAAAGAATCTTGTAATAAATTTGAACAAGTTTTTTTTATATATTTTTTATTTTAAGGTATATGTGTTTTCATTTCTGGTGCAGTGTTAATTTAGGAAACAGTAAAGCATGTTCAGGCTGTGTGAGCCACCAGCAGCACAATTGGTCATAGGACTTCTCACTATAAAAAAATCACGTAGGGATATATGGATTTAGATTAATTCTTTGGCTTGAAGTAACAAAGGTCAACAATGACCTTGTTTAAATTTAGTGTAAGAACGACATAGGAATGTTGGTGTGCCCCAAGAGTAAGCCTTTCGTCATTAGGTGTTCTTCATGCCATAGCATGAGTGAAGAACATATTGTGGGCTGGTCGTGTCTGACTGCAAGATTGAAATCGAGACAGATTTGGATGAAATTTGGTATGGATTCTACGCTATTTCAGTGTACTTTGATATAGCATTTTTCAATTTGTAAAACTCGGCAATACCAACATGGCGGGCGAAGGAACTTGTGAGGTGGGATAGGCAGCAGCCTACGTGGGCAGGCAACCTGTCTGGCGAAGGGTCGTTGCGCTACAGTGGGAAAACTCGATTCTCGTTGTACATCAATGGGAGGGAAGTGCTAAGTTTCGATGTTTATTGAAGATCGAACTTAGCAAAGGTCGAAATTATCACTTATGTGTGATTCAATGTCAAATCATCACAGCATCTGGAACTGATCAATTTTTGATTTGTAAATGTGACGAAAAAATAAGAGGTACGAGTCGGAGAATATCGTGGGAACAGAAATGAAGATAAACATTAATTGGACAGTTGACCAAGTCCGTACGTATTTCATAATGGTTGATCGTAACATGAAATAATTATGAAGGATGATATTAAATATAGCCTACTATTAATAGAGGAGACTCCTGGTTGAGAAACTGATGGTTGCTGTGTTAAGTGGAAAAATGAATTACAAGAGTAAGTTATGTTCTATTAAGCGATGGACAGAACAAAAACATGTCCCAAAGGAAAGTTAAGAGACCAGTTCCTTGAAAAGAGTTGATAAAGCAGGTTTTGTTTGCGTAATTGAACCGGTTTTACTCGTTTTCACTAGAACGATGTATCGTGCACCCGAAAATTGAAGACAGCCTGTGTCCGGTTTACATAGGACATTATTTAATAGTGTTGATCAAAGGATTTGTATAAAGATATCGTGTGCAATGTGCTGCAGGATCGTTTTTTGTGCAATACTTTCTTTACTGCTTACAGTTGCTGCCATGCAGATGGGAATTTTCGCAATCTTCTATCAGAAACACAAATACTGAAATATAGAAGACTTCGATCGTACCTGTCGCTATGTATGGGAGTTAAACTTTGTCTATCGAATTCAGCGAAGAACAAATTATGAGAAGGGGATACCGAGAAGAATATTTTCACCGAAGCGGGTTAAAGTGACACAAGGTTGGTGGTATTTTTTATTATGAGCTCTGTGATTTTATTATCTTAACCGAAGCATTAGAATGGTGAAATCAAAGATGAGATGGGACGGACCTGTGAAACAAATAGGTGGATGAGAAAATTGCATGTTTTTCTGTGTGTTGTGTGTGGATTGGAGTCATCCGGCTCAGGTTAGGAATTGGTTGCGAGCAGTAAGTTAACATTTATAAACCGACATAGCAATATCCAATAATATCGCAAATAAGTGAACATTAATTGAAAGGAAACAAGTCCATCCCATTTAATGCAAAAATGCCAGAAAAATTTCCTGGGAAATGAAGATGACTATCTTTTGGGTTGTAGAAGTTTACCTCCATGACCAGGGTGATGAGTCACAGCAAAGACCCCTAAAGGTTGGTATACTTCTACTAGACTACATGACACTACAACCAAGAAAGCAGATATCTTCAGACTTGGTGCCATGAAAACTCAAATTATGCTTACTTGGGGAATGTCTTTCTTGATCTCCATCTGTGCAGAGTATGCAAAGAGCGAACCTTGAAGAAACTTCTCAGTTATTTACAGGAAATCATGACTTCTTGGGAATTAAGTTGCTTCTTTGATGCAATGTGTAGAATGAATTATAGATATACTCTACATCAGGGGTGAGGAACCTGTGGCCTTCTAGGTCCTTAAGTGCGGCCTTTTGACTGAATCCAAATTTTACAGAACAAATCCTTTTATCTTTATTAATACATTTTTCAAGATGTCCTTAAGGTCACAAATGACAAATACCCATCTAGAGGATCAACTGAAACTGCGGACCTCCATGCTGCAACCAAACATTCAAATGCTTTCCAACAAAAAGCAGACACAACAAAGTCATTAAAAGATTAGTTAACTTTAAAATTAACAAATAGTTTTCATTTTTTGAAATTATGAAGTACATAGTAGTTAGATTTTTACAAAATAATATACATTTTTAAGTATATCTAATTGAAGTTTCTTGAATGCGGCCTTATTTGATTACAGCTAAATTAATGCGGACTTCCAACATGAAAAGGTTCCCCACCCCTGCTCTACATGTTCCCCATAAGATGTACTGGGGTGGGGAATATGTACTGATAATGCTGTAAGTTACAGCACTACCTTGCTGAAAGGCAGGGATGATAATGTTTATGAATTATTTTCATAATTCACTATGTTTTCAACTTTGCCCCCTGCCTGTGTATAAAAAATCAGCCATAATAATAAATATTTGAAAACTAAAAACAGAACCTAAAAAATTCAAGATATTTAGTACTTTTTATGCATTAATATAATTTACTTTGTATATTAATTTATACTGTTGGTTCACCAAGCTTAATGTTTATTTGTGAGTAACACATTAAAAATTGTTCATGTATGTTTATTCCATTTAAGAGATCAATGATAACACAGATAGCATTTGCTACATAAGAATCGATGTGAGGATTTGTTTTTCTGCTCACACTTGGAAATCGATTCTGTAGCAAAGTTTGTATTTTATTGCATTGTTTGTCAGTTAGGGAGTTGGTAGCTGGAAAAACTGTGAGATGAAGTGTCTCACACATATAATACATTCATTGAACTGGAAATTTTCCCGCTGTTTCGACCTTTAAAAAAAGTAATCGCAGTGCCAAAGCATCTCCTTTTCATTCTGTTTAATTAGAAATTATAATTAAATTCTAACCTAAATAATTAAATACTGTAAGAAATATTTGCATACCATGGCATAACTGTAACAAACTAAAGTCAATTGTGTGATCGTTATCAAGACATAACTGTTGATGTTGTAGTTCTCCTGCAAGATACTGCATACGTATTGACCAGCTAGTTGCAAACAGACTGGGGGCAAAAAAGTCAACAAGATTTAACTTTATGACACCAAACTCATTTATTTATTAATTCAATCATTCATTGTTACACATAAAATTATGAATCATCTGATTGTGATGCTGACACAATTTGTTGTAGGGTAGTGCACACTATAAAGGATAAAGTTAAGTGTAGTAGACTAATATGTAGTGTGGTAGTTACAGTATTTATGCTAAATTAAAGTAGGCTGTTTAGCTAGGTGTGGTTGGGATGGGGTAGGTTGAGTAAAGAGGCCAAGCCAAGGTTTAGTTAGGAGGCCGGGTTTGGTTAATCTAGGTTAGGTCTGGCCTCCTAACCCAACCAAGGCTTGGCATCCTAATGCAATCTATCCGAATCCAACCACGCCTAGCTAAAGTGTCTGGCATAATGTAGCGTAACCATAATGGTTTTCAAATGAAACCTGCTGTCTTCAAATTTTCAAATTATTGTACAAAGGCTTCTTTTACATCAATAATGCAGGTTTCGTTGCCTTTAGTGACGCCAAATGTCTTTGTGTGCCAAGCCTAGGTGTACCATTCTCTGCATATGATGAGTAAACTAGAGCCTCTTTCTTTTCTGTCCTTTTCCTTGGACCTTTCTGAAAAAAAAAATAAAAGACATTTATCAAAGACCTTGCAAGGCTGTGATGACCCATGTTGAGAAGCTATGGATTGAGCCACACAAAGAATGTAAGTCGCTGGGGTTTGCCACTTTACTTCTTAATATTTGAAACCATTAACTTACAGTTACAATTACTTTTTAATACATCAAAACATCCAATATAATGATCCTGATTGATTGAATAATTATAATACTGTTTACTGCTATTGCTGTTGTGAGTCATCAGAGTCCGCATATCATCAACCTTACTGCTGAATTGAAAGTATTGATTTATTTAGTAATTGCTGACTATAGTTTCATTAAATTTTCTAAGAGTATTTTTGTTTTGCTCAGTTTCTGATAAGACTGAACAGTGGAATAGGAAGTGAACCTGGGTGTTTATACACGTATGGTAATCAGCCATGTAGGAGTAGTGACGGTAAAGTGGCAATCTGTCAGATTGTCTGTACGTAGTTCTGCTATGAATTGACCTACAGAAGGCAATAATGTGACAATTGTCTACCAACTGAGTTATTTAGTGCAAGTTTCCAGAAACACCAACTTAATTAATTTTCTATTCTCTACGAGTATTTGTAATTGCTTTTCCCTTTTTGTGTGGCGCATGTAGTCAAAGACAGTAACAAATTGCAAATGATCAGTTAACAAAATAAAAACCAATTAAGTTTATTGTTATAAAAAGTTTAAAGAGTCTTGTGTCACAGAGAATAAATGCAAAGATTTTAGCTTTTAAGTTCAAAATTTTAAGGCATGAGAACGGACCTTGAGCAAAAGCAAAATTGGTTGTTATTATAATTTAACTTCTTTAACACTTCTGAGGATAAATTAAATATCTGTGCCAGAGACTTCTATCGAGTGGTCATACTAAACTTTTTGTTCTAATCTTCATGGTATTTCTTTCTTTGTCTCAATGTGATATGCTTTGTCAAACAATTTTTATTGCTTAATATTAATATGTCAAGAGTGTCAGAATAATCAAATGCCGTTAAATAGGATACATGTATACTGTTCATCTGTATTATCTCTATTGAATAATTTTTTTTTTGGATATTATCCATCGTCTAGTAAATATAAAACTAGACGATGGATAATATCCAAAAAAATTTTTTATTCAATTGACTCTTCACCATCGTCAAGAAGTTTTAGATTTGATATGTATTATCTCTACAATTACTCAGGCTCTACAGAATGCACGCTGTGACTTGTTGCCATTCTCAACTTTTCACTAATATGACCATGGCAACTCCAACTTACCTGATTTTACATGGGAATGTTGTAACATTATAATTATAACTAAGATTGCACATTGGTGAGGCACATAGTTTTAAGAAAAGACGTTTATTTTTATTGGAATTTAACAGCAAACATTCTTAACTGATTTTTAATTCACTGATTTTAATTCTCTGTCATAATTTTACGTCAACGAAGTGAAGTGTTGTAACACTTATTTTAAATGGCATTTAATATCTATTTCAGACAATTAGAATCCCAGTGTTTAACAACAGTATAATAATATGGAAGAGATAATCGTGATGTGAAGATGGGTTTATAACCGCAAAACATGTCATCACAAGTGAACTAAATATAAGACGCAAAGTGAAATTGTATGGATAGATTATATTATATTTATTACATGAGGACGGGTGGGGGCATTGTTTAACTTGTCTCTCAGACATCGATTTAACTACTTACATCCTCAATAGGAATGAAAGGAGTGGCTTACCTGGTTCTTCGCAAAAACTCCAATCTCTTTATATTCAGTCATCGATACATTCCCTTGGTATTCTCTGCCACAAAGTTCCGATGTGAACCTCTCTTTTTTTGGTGTGAAAATGATTTTGGCTTTGAAATCCTTTAAGATTCTCATCTTTAAATTTAGTACGCATTGGTGCTCCTTTTTGAGGAGAATCAACGTATCTGTATTCTCAGCCCTTAACTTCGAGACTTCTTGTTCTCTCTCACATATTTCGTCCTTTGCCATCTCATTTTGTTTTGTCAGTTTGCTTATAATTATCCCCAAACTCATTATATATTTATTCTTTTCTTCTAGGGCACTCTGATGGTCCTCCATCAGCTCCTTCAAACAATCTCTTATTACCTTTTTGTACTCACGAAATAATGTTTTCTCTTTGTCTTTCCTGTCATGAAATTTCTCAGTTGAATTCTTATCCTGCGATACCAGCCTCTCTTCAGTGTTCTTCAAGAAATGCGTAATATCCTTATTTAACTGTGTTTTGCTGTGGACCTTATCCTGCATGGATTTAATTTTAAATTTAAGGTTGGGATTTTTAGCTTCTGTAATATGGCATTTCCCTTTGTTGTTATATTTTCTACGATGTCTTTCAATTTCTGCATCTACAGCAGCATAATTATCCATCTTTATTGATGGGATTTTTCTTTCAAAAATGCATTTATTCATATTTTCAATAATTCTCTGAAGATCAGTGTGATCATATTTTAAACAATTAGTACTCTTTTGAACTGAACCTGCTTGCTTCAGCACTTCTTTCCATTGTTGTAGCTCTACAGACGTAATTGTTGCTGAATGACATTCGACCATGTTATTTAAAGGTAATTCATTTTTATTAGACGTTTTCCTCATCGCGGGCCTGTAGTCAAAAGAGTTGTAAACAGTTACTTTTCCATTTTGTAATATTGACAATGTTCTTTGAACTCAACATGAAATACAAAACAAGTTTAATACAAATTTCTACACATGCTTCAATTTACATTTCTAAGTCCTTTGCTGTTAAAAATATAAAATGTTTATTTCATGAAACGTAATTAATTCTTTTATAATGAGTCTGTAACTAATGTTACATACCAGCAAAACATTTCAGAAATAAATGTCAGAATTAAATACAAATCATTATATCATCATAGACTAGCAATAGTCATACGATACTCATGCAGTATTAAATATCAAGTATTTAAAACATGGACATTATTCAAGCTACTGAAACACCATTATGAAGCATCAAATATTACACAATCCAGAAGACAGAAATCTTCTTGCTATTACTTCTTAAAAGTACCGAGTTTTGTGGACAAACCTGTGCCCATTTTACAAAGTAATAAAAAATTATCGATTTTGCAGTGTTTTTCAAGAGGAGAATATTATTTATTTACTACTTTAACGACGACTCGTGAACATTTTGGGCACCCGTGTGTCAATATTTCGCAACAGAAAGAAGATAATAGTATTATCACATATTTCTTATATAATGTCCCTTCTTGAACGCGCTTGCATGAAATTCCTGGACATCCGTGAGCATTGTTTTACATGAAACATCGGTAACTTTCCCACTTTTGTTTCTCCAAAAGGAAATTTTCTCTGTATGGTTTGAGTTTTCCATTGCAGCGAGAGTGAAGGTGGCCGTCTTCAGAATTGTAGCACCGTGTAGTCTGGTAGAAGCTTACCGACGTTTCAGGAATAATTGCTGCCTCCATTATTAGAGAGATAATTGCCTTGATGATGGAGGCAGCTAGTATCTCTGAAACGTCGGTGAACTTATCAGACTACACGGCGCTACAATTCTGAAGACATCATTATTCATATCTTCTGTGCTAAACATTTTCCTTCGACGCACCGTTTTCTTGGACAACCCTGCGCCTAACTTCGATATATACTTTTCCCCCAGAGTTGTCTTTTCAAAAGGAGCTTTGTTTTGTATTTGCCTTTTTTTACGACGCGTTGCTGGAGAAACCATCTATTTTAGAGGTTCCCAAACTTTTATACCTTGCGTCCCCCTTAAAACATTCCATAAATTTCACGCCCCCCTTCCAGAACAAGTGCAAGCAAACAGATTTGACATAAAATTTAGCTAAACAGCCTCAATCAAGCAAAGGATGTTAAAAATGTTTCTCCATATTTCGTTAAAAAAAGTTTTTCATACAAACAACACTCCCCCCCCCCCCCCGAGGGGGGTGGCGCCCCACGTTTTGGGAACCTCTGCTCTATTGTGTAAGTGTGCCGTAGTTGAGTTTAGATTTAGTGCAGTTATACATATCATTTCAGAACGTAATCAGCCACAATAATGAGCTTTTTTTTGGGGGGGCGGGGAGTTATGGACACAGTTCTCAAGTAGACTGTAAAAAAGTGGGGGTATGATGTTCTTTTAAAATTTGATTTTTATGTAAGATACTGAGATGGCACAGTACCAAATTCTAGTTGCGCCCACTTATACAAGATACTGGAGTATAATAGCCAATATTAGCCAAGTTCAGTATAGGTGAGCCAATAGCCTAAGCAATTGATGCATCTCATGTATTTAACTAAGAGTTTAGCATTTTGCACAATGCAGTTTACATACCTGACTCTAATATCACTTTTGGCAGTAGCCTGAAAAAAAGAAGAAATAATACATAATAGGAAATCTAGACACTGAAAAATCGCGTGTCTGGTCATCGTATTTAGTCACAAAACTATCATGATGCATTGTACGGTCTAAAACATTAAAAACAAAATATTAATCATTTTGAATCATTTGTTTACAATCGCCACCAAAGAAATACTGAAAAAGTAGTTTAATTTGTAAAGCACCAACACAAGCCATTGTAATTGTTCAACAGTTATTATTATATCTATCCACCCGCTGGAGAAATTTAAATTAAAATTACACATAGATGTACGAGGTGCGATCGGAAAGTTTCTAGACTGCGCCTATAAAAACCCGTACACTTATCTCAGGTATTAAATTCATCCATCACCCTCGAAGTAGTTCCCCTGGGAGTGAACACAACGATCCCAGCGCCGCTGCCAAGCCTGGAAGCATCCCTGGAAATCTTTCTTTGTCAGCCTGTCAAGCACCATCTGCGATTCTGCCTGAATCTCTTCTATCGTCTCAAATCTCCTTCCCTTTAGCTGAATTTTCTTCTTTGGGAAGAGGAAGAAATCACACGGAGCTTAGAAAGGAAGTTGGGGTCGGTTCTTGCAAGATCTTTGAGCTCCTGACAAACGAGAAGTCGATTCTGCTTCTGGTCCTCAGACAGGATGCGTCGCATGTGGAGTTCTTCCTTTAGAATCAGCTGACAGGTCCCATAGCCTATCCCAACAATGTCGCACAAGTCGTTGATGGTACGACGTCGATCTTCGTGAATGGCCTGCCGAATCTTCGTAACATTTTCGGGCGTTGTGCTCGAAGATGGTCGTCCAGAACGCTCGTCATCATCGACAGAGGTTCGGCCATTTTTAAAACGTGAATGCCACACAAAAGTTTGTGCACGACCCATTGCGGACTCCCCAAATGCTTGCTTTAGCATTTCATAGGTTTCCGTAGCCGTTTTGCCGAGTCTTTGGCAAAATTTGATGCACACGCCATTCCGAAATCGCAGGAGGGTCGGTGTGATGCACTACCAAAACGCCCGTAACTAAGAAGCAAATGCTAATTCGATGATGCCGGCTGGCACACTGATTCACTACATTCGTACTACATCCGGTTCGCCCTCTATTGACACAGTCTTGAAACTTTCCGATCGCACCTCGTATATTAAATATATCCTTCTTCAGAAGCTAGTCGTTGTTCGGTTGGGCAAAAATATTACTGTTCTACGAAATCAGAACGTTAATTATCGCGAGAAAAAACTCCACCTTTCGTAACTATGCTGAGCCAGAAAAAATCTCTTTCACAACTACATATCTTATGTAAGGTTTATTTTAATATTATCCTCCCATCCCTGAGATGTCTCACAGGTAGTTTCTCCTCTCCAACGCATCTGTAATCTCCCCCCATGCTTGGTACATGCCCGGCCCATCTCATCCTAGTTTATTTTATTATTATAATCATATATGACGAAGAGCACTAATTATGTAGCTCTCCAAGAAATATTTTCATTGCCAGATTTACAGATTTAAAAGTAAAACTTGGACATTGCGAAAGACATAAGCAGTCATAATTCAAGCAAGCGAAATGTAATTTCTTAGAAATGTGGCCGGATAGGTTATAGCAGAACAGACAGAAAAGAAGTCGTGACACTAGAGAAGGTTGTGCCTTGTACTTGGTCTATATTAATGGACATTTCAGAGATTCTCACAGCCTCTTCTTCAAAAACTTGTTAAAATTTAGTATTTCAGTCCTCCTACTCCATAGAAGAATATGCTAAACATTCTCGACTATTATAAACACATGTAAGTAATGATGGTGATGCCTTCTATAATTAGTTTTGCTGTAAACTGTTAATGACTATTTACAATTGTATTAGAAACAAGCACCGTATTTCTGGTATAACATGTTCCACATCCTTGGCTTCGGCCTATGAAGGATATATTTTATATTTATTTATTTAGTGTTCTGTCTGACGACAGGTCCATACGAACAGGATCCTTCCATCCTTTTCTCGGACTGGGACCTGTTCATATACGTTCTTGGCAGATGATCCAGAAGTGGTTTGCCATTGCCTTCTTCTGTGTGTGAATGGAGTAATTGTTGGGATGCCACGGAGAAACCGGGGAAGCCCCCTGAGGAAAACTCCGTGATGCCTAGACCACGGCCTTGCCCAACACAAGTTATAAATTCGGGCACCGCCGGGAATCGAACCCAAGACCCCCAGGATTACAAGGCCAGCGTTCTAACCGCTAGACCACCGTGGCTCTATGAAGGATATATGAAACGCAAATAAATTATATTGTGTTCTTATTTCGTTACACGGACACAGTTCGTACAATTAACATCGGGTAAATTTTGCTTACCTTTTTTGTACAGAAAAATTGCCACCATCTCCTGCTTAAATTCTTTTCGTTATTACGTTCTTTTCTAAACATGTTTAACTCCCTTCGTATTCCGTATTCTTAATACCACAGAACAGCACAACTGAACAGAGTAACCATAGCAATTTGGCAACAATTATGTAAACACCATGGCGTAGGAACATTATTTACCTACGAATATGAATAATGGTGGGGTAACAAATAGTCATAGTTTTGGAACGTCACAATAAATAGAAACTCTCCAATTTATCGCTACGTAAACAGGTTCTAGCGCATGCGCGCTGTATTACAAGGTCAATAGCCACGTGAAGCGTGTTAGTCGCCATGATTACGGTGCAGAGGAAGGTTCAATGTGTTTTGTGGCTTGCTAAGTTTGAGTCAGTTACACTTGTTAGGCGTGAATACCGTAGTGTGTTTAATGAAGAACCACCACACGAAAATAACATTCGCCGTTGGGACAAACAACTCAAAGAAACGGGCAGCCTACTGAAGCAGTCACGTCCAGGACGACCATCAGTGTCTAACGATACCATTGAAGCTGTGCGAGCAAGTTATCTGCGTAGCCCGAAGAAGTCAGTGCGGAAGTGTTCTGTAGAGTTAGGCGTTTCAAAAACAACTGTTCACAACGTTTTAAAGAAACGACTACGCTTTACTGGTTATAAAATTTAGCTGTTACATAAAATTTATCCACAGGACAAAATGAAACGATTCGAATTTGCTACGGACATTCTGGATAGGTTAGATCATGATGGGGAATTTTTAGACAAGTTTATGTTCAGTGATGAGGCTACGTTTTATGTTTCGGGACGAGTCCATCGGCATAAAGTTAGAATATGGGGTAATGAACCTCCATATGTCATTATGGAACATCAACGTGATAACCCGAAAGTTAATGTGTGGTGCGCAATTGGACGAGACAGAGTCATTGGCCCCTTCGTTTTTGCTGAACAAACTGTGAAGGAAAAGAACTTCCTGGATATGTTAGAAGGGTATGCAGTGCCCCAAATACCGGAGAATTTCATTCTACAGTTAGATGGAGCTCCTCCACATTTTTCCACATTCGTGCGGGATTACCTAAACCAAACATTTCCTCAGCGATGGTTCGGACGTGGAGGGTGGATAGCCTAGCCTCCACGCTCTCGAAATATTACCCCTATGGATTTTTATTTGTGGAGTTATGTGAAGCAACAAGTGTTCTCTGTCCAAATAACAAATTTGGGCCATTAGAAAGAACGGATCGCTGAAGCTGTTTCATCTATCACACCAGATGTTCTCGGTCGTGTATGGCAAGAGCTTGAATATCGTCTTGATGTCTGCAGGGCAACTAAAGGAGCGCATATCGAAATCTATCGAACAGGTAAGATTCTTGGAGAGTTTCTCTTTATTTTGACGTTTATTTCATGTCTCTATCTTGCTTTGTTCCAAAACTATGACTGTTTGTTACCTCACCATTATTTTACGGACACACTGTACAGGCAGTGCCAGAAGTTCCAACGACTGCATGGAGCTCAACATGCAGGCCCGCGGACCGACACGAAGAAAACTGTGGTTAACCTGAGCGGAAGGCCACTGGAGGATGCTGCCTACGCTGCCCTGGGGAAGGGCTTGAACTATGCAGTGGCACCTACAGTGTTGCCCATCGAGGATTTCCTGAGCGGTGTTGAGAGAGCTGTTCGCTCCCTACCTGTGGAAGCGGCCGAGGAGGTCCGGCAAGAGACCGTGCGGATCCTGAGAGCCTCCAAGAAGCCGAAAGACAATCTGTCCGGAGCTGAGAGGAAAGCTCTCCGAGCCCTGCGGAATAACGCGGACCTCACGGTCCTCCCGGCTGACAAGGGCAGCGCGACGGTTGTCCTTAGCACCGACGACTACAACGGGAAGACCCGAGCCCTTCTGGAAGCCCCGACATACAGGTTACTGTCCAAGGACCCTACGGAAGCCGTTGAAAGGAAGACCAACCTCCTTCTCAAGAAGTCATAATTTCCAGAGGAGGTCATCCAAAAGCTACGGCCCCAGGGTTCGAGGCCCCCTAGACTGTATGGGCTACCCAAGATCCATAAGGAAGGAGCTCCCCTCAGGCCCATCGTAAGCACCATCGGCGCTCCAACCTACCGGCTTGCCCAATATCTCGCGGGATTACTCGGTGGATTGGTGGGGCACTCTCCACGTCACGTGAAGAACCCCACCGAATTCATCAATACTATCAAGTCGCTCCGCGTGGGCCCTGGGGACATCATGGTCAGTTTCGATGTCGTGTCTCTCTTCACCATGGTACCCGTTGGTGATGCCCTACGTCTCCTGGAACGGCACTTCGATGGCGACGTCTTGAGGCTGTTCCACCTTGTATTAACTTCTTCATATTTCAAGTTCGGCGGCCGGTTCTACGAACAGACCGACGGCGTGGCTATGGGTTCCCCACCTGATGGCACATTAGGCCACAAGGTGTACCGAAAACCAACCCATCCCGACCTTTACCTCAATTCCAATTCCCATCACCACCCGTCCAACAAACAGGCCGTGCTTTCGACCCTGGTACACAGGGCTAAAGCCCTTTCCGACCTCGAGAGCCTACAGAGTGAACTGGAGACACTCACCACCACCTTCAGGAAATCGGATACAGCAACCGTCAGATTCAGAAAGCTCTCAATCCGCCTGCGAGGCTGCCACCGCCTACTGGAAAACCAACCTCGGTTGCCTTCCTGCCCTACGTCGGGACGACCTTCAACCGCATAAGCAGGTTGCTGGCCAGGCACGACATCAAGTCTGTTGGTCTTCCGCCAAAGAAAATTCCCAGTTTTCTCCGGCCGGTAAAGGATGACCTAGGACTGAAGACGCCTGGCGTATACAGCGTTCCCTGCGAGTGCGGTAAAGTCTACATCGGCCAGACAGGCCGTTCCGTTGAGGCCAGGATCAAGGAGCACGAACGCCACATCCGGCTCGGGCAGCCCGAGAAATCTGCGGTTGCTGAACACCGCTTCAACATGGAACACCATATACAGCTCGAGGACACTTCTATCCTCTCCTCAAAAACCGGCTACATGGATCGGATAATCAGGGAAGCCATCGAGATCGAACTACATCCCGATAATTTTAACAGGGAAGATGGACTTCACCTGAGCCGGTCCTGGAAGCCTCTTATTCACACACTTCGAGGACTCCGAGAGCGAGCAAGAGTGCGCCGCCAGAACCAACCAGACCACTAACTTGGCCCTTTCAGGGCCCTGATCCATACAACCAAACTCACCTTTCTCTCTCTACTTTCTCGCCCACGTGCTACCATTGGTCCACTACCATGCCTGCTCCCATTGGCTCGGGGCAGGCTACACCTTTCACTTTACAGCCTATAAATCTAGCACCTCCGACCACACCAGAGCACTGACTGAGAGATTTGTCTCGAGGTTAGCTGGTGTGGGGAACCCCTTAGTCCGGCAACTCGGGAGGCACTCGTGCCGAACGAGGGTTGCCAGAGGTCGCCCAAGGGCAACCGAGGGCGACCGATGTTCAGCAGGCCAGCCGAGGCCGTCCCCAAACGACGGCCAAGTCGGCACAACGAGTGGTTAGACTACTCGGCTACCCTGACTGAGGTTTTCCGTGCTTTTCCTCAGTTGTAAGGCGAATGCCAGGGTATAACTTAATAGGGGCACGGCCCGCCACCCTCCCCCCCCCCCCCGATCATGGAGGCCGTCAGCTGAAGTGATATTCCCCCCATGCCGCAGTGGCCTTCAGCCGAAACGGCCCCTCCCTCTCTGGGTTCAAACCCCAGAGATCCAACCAACCAAATTCCTTTGGACAACTTGCCTGACGGGATAACCTCCCATCAGCAGCAACAGATCCCAGTTTGAATGGTCGAGGCTCCCGCCACGACGAAACCCCGTTAGCGTTAGCAAAATTTCCGTTTTTTTTAAAATAAGACCGTTTACCATTTCTAGCAATGCGCCTTGTGCGCAGGAATGGTTTCACCTAGGCAGGGACGATGCTTGCGCTTGCGCAGGCCTCCGCCCTCAGTTAGCTTTTTTGGTTGGTTGGTTGCCTATTGGCATATTCATCGCCCTGATGACGGAGGCAGTATGACCTCTGAAATGTTGGTTAACATCGACCAGACTACACAGCGCAACAACCCAGAAGACGGATATCTTCATACTCACCGCTGTGAGAACCTCAAGTCTTATATAGTAAAGAAGCTGAAACTTTTACTTAGAACAAATAAAGGACTGTGTTATCAGATAGAAATTTGAACACGGTTGGCTTTTACTGTAGTGATGAAAACTTATTTTTAAACACGTAGGCAATAAACGTTTTCTCATAATAGACAATAGTTAATGAAACATGCTTCAGTACTTATATAAATAATGATAAAATGACTTGAAATTAACAGCCGATCTATTAATTTTTTCATTGTACCAAGGAAAATTCTTGCAAACAATATCTGTAACAGCGTGCTTAAGTCTCCTTACATACAATGACGTTTCTGTACACAGAACACAAAGGGAATGTGACATTTATCTTCTCTCTGTGGCTGTTCAAGTATCTTATCATCTCTCTCTATGAATTATATAAGAATATCACATTCTTCATCATTAAATGCCATCTGATATGCAATTCATTGTCATGAAGATTTCTGTCTTCTGGGTTGTTGCGCCATGTGGTCTGGTAGATTTCCACCAGTGTTCAGCGCCCTGATGACGGAGGCAGGGTTACCTCTGAAACGTTGGTGGAAATCTACCAGACTACACGGCACAACAACCCAGAAGACCAATCTTCAGATTCACTGCTGTGAAAACCTCAAATCGTACATAAATTCATTGTCATATACATCAGCAACTGCAATGCCAGTTAAACTTGTAACACTTTGGAATCAACATCTGATGACAGACAGCGTGAAAACTTGTATTATTTGCCTGGTGAAAAGAAAACTTTCTCACCCTCTTAACTGTGTATCTCCAAATCCTCCAGCAACATATTCATTTCATTTCATTGACACCCAAGATGTCTTTTTTAATGCTGTCCTCGTTCTGTTGTTTTCATTATAAATAGTACTTGACAGACACTATGAGCCGGGATAGCTCAGTCAGTATAGTGACTAGCTACGGGCTGGGCGACCGGAGTTCGATCCCCGACGGGTGCAGAGGATTTTTCCTCTAGCCTCTGCGTCCAGACCGGCTCTGGGGCCCACCCAGCCTCCTCTACAATCGGTACCGGGGTCCTTTCCCGGGGGTAAAGCCGGCCGGGGCGTGATGCTGACCACTCACCCCCATCTGGTGCCGAGGTCAAGGAAGAGAGGAGCTATACCTCCACTCACCCCAAACGCCTACATGGCGTATAGCGGGACAAACTTTACTTACTTTACTTTTACTTGACAGACACTAAATACTGAAAAAAATATTAAAATGCCTCTAAAGAGAAATTAAAGTGCAGTCTATGATTCTGTAAGGGGCATCTGGGCGGGGTCGGTCACGATACTGTCGAAACCATAGGACACAGAAGAGCCATAGAAACGTATTTATGAAAAATTAACAAAAATAACACACGATTTGTGTGACCTATGATTACTTACAACAGAGTTAAATTTAGAATAAAAAATTGTAACTCAAATGTATGTTGGGGTGTCAGTTTGGATACTTGAATTGTCTTCAGCACAAAGTGGGTGGACCCCAGAACCGGTCTGGACGCAGAGGCTAGAGGAAAAATCCTCTGACCCCGTCTGGGATCAAACCCCGATCGCCCAGTCACTATACTGACTGAGCTACACTGCCTCATACTGTATCACTGTTTATAGATATAAATGTTACTAAATTTTTTAATGTTGATATTGAATTGTTTCACGTTACAAGTATGGAACTAACCACATGGCAATGTTGGTAATATGTGGAGATCATGCTGAATACATGGGTTGGTTGCCCACTCAAGGTGTGCCTTCATGTTGCTGTATCTTTTTGCCGTTCGTACAACTTAATTTTTAGTTGAAGAATGGGGAATAACATAACCTATATTTACTGAATCACATTAACTTGCTTTATGTTTTCAGTGAAACTTATCAACAGCTGAAAATACTGTGTATGATAGTAACGTGTTTTAACATAATTAGACGCAGACAGTTCATGTTAACCGTGTTAGCCCGGCTAACACTTTGACGAACGAAAAATAAAAATCATTCTGTCTTACTTCTGTGGTTCAGTGGTACTTCATACACCAGAATAGTAGAACCGATCAGTTAATATACATCTTTAGTCAGCTCTAGCCAGGCAGCCACGCGTTGTTAACAGCTGGTTGAGGTTGACGCTCGTGGAGAGCGTAACGTAACAGCGTGGTGATCGATGTGGAGACTTTTAATGGTATGACTACTGAAACTGAAGATACTGTTTGCTAACATACTTGTTTTCCTTGCTTGCAAGTGAGGTAGCTGTTAAGGAAGGCAGAGGCGTCATTGTTAGTTTGAAACGCGAGGCCATGACCTGCGGATGTGTTACACCTCGGGATAGGTGGTCGCAGGGCCTAGGTGTTCGTTCAAATTGCGAAGCAGATGACCATCTTATTAAAAATAGTTGTCAAATGCGATGTTCTTTCGCTTTTGCGTCGGCAGCTGAACTTTGTAGTAAATCCCAGGTTTCCAGTTGTTTTCAGACGTAGTCCACTAACACGACTTGCTTACCAGGCTCATAGAAATAAATTCTCTGCCAGTCCTGGATGAAATTCAATCTAAATTGGAAATGTGTCGTGCTAGACAATAAAGTATCAGGCTGGTGCATTGCAGAGGGCAGAGGGCGGGATTACATGGCGACCGCTAAGCTCTGAAAAGGGATTTGGCAGGGGGCGGGGCGACTAGCCAACTTAACCCTTCTAACTGCAACTCACCTTCCACAGTCAGGGAGATTAAGTTAGATTAGATTCTTGCGAGAAAAAATATAGTATCCACGAGGTGAAAATTGCAGTATTTGTATTAAAAATTCCCAGAAGCAATTCTATGTAAGTGATACAGAACAATGTGTATATATTTATTTGGTATTCCTGCATAGGCAGTATTAAGTAGTCCGTTCATACTGCTGCAGAATGTGTTTCTTATTTAATAATATGTAACCAGGTACAGAAATCTCTATTGCCATCAAGGCTTGCTTCTAAGAATTCCAAGGTTTTGATAACTTTAGCGTCGTTTGGGTTTTCCTCAGTCTCGTCTTTCCTTAAGTTGATAACAGAATTCCAAATGATTTCTCCGGTTTTGTTGGTGGGCTTGTATCTCATCAACTGCATTTGTTCCTTTCAGTTTTTGTCCTGTATAAAAATTTGTTTTGCTCATCTGAGAGCAGGAATAGCTCAGTATAGTGACTGGGTTAAGGGCTAGACCACTGGGGTTTGATCCCCGACGGGGACAAAGGATTTTTCCTCAAGCCTCTGCGTCGAGACCGGCTCTGAGGCCCTATCCAGTGGTTACCGGGACGTGATGCTGACCACTCACCCCGTCTTGTACCGAGGTCAAGAATGAGTAGGAGCTGTAACCCCCCTCCCAAGCGACCTACATGGCGTGTGGGGGGACAATTTTAGTTTAATTTTCTTCATCTGATCTAGCAAGAAAATTAGTGGTTTTAAATCTTCTGGAAGCCGTGATTTTACTTTCATGTTGCCCTCGGTTTCTTGCCACTGGACTTAAGTTTTGCGGGTTCAAACACGGCCGAGGTCCGTTAAGAAGCATCTTCATACGAAGATTAATTATTATTGCATGCAGTATCCAGCCACTGGATACAATCGTGAACCACATCCTCACCCTATTTTGTAGGATTAATTTTAATATTATCATCTCATCAGTGCTTCGTTTCTCACGTGACCTTTATCCATCGTGGCTAAACGTCCATCTGTTTGCATTTCCCAAATAATGTAACGAATTTATACGGGGAGACGATAGATTTATCATTAAATATCCTGTAAGAAATTTATTTGGTCCTTACGACTCCACCTGTATTAGACCGTTGTGAAAACAAAATTTTACTTGTCATAAAATGGCAAGGTTTATATTGTTTGGGACACGTTTAACAAAACGATAAAGCAGTTTCTCTGTCACAGAGAACATTTTGAAATTTCTGCTCCAAACCACGAGGGGATACAGCAAATCAGAGTTTTCTGATTTTATATTCATCGGAATTTTCTCTTCATTGCCCATACATTTGTTACACCCTGTGCAACGTCAAAGGTACGACGTAATACAGGTTAAATTATAGTTAAATACATCTGGTTATATTAATTTTATTAAATATTTTTGTCACCGTAACGAAAAACATCAAATTTAGAAACATCACAAGAAATACATAAATTATTATCTCATTTCATTATTTATTTTCTGGTTTGTTTCTAATTTCATTTTGTTTCTTTTCTCTTATTCTTCGCCATTGCTCGCACATTTATCTTTTTTAACTTTGTGTAACGTCTATGTATTTACAAGTACCTACCACTCATTATAATTTACTGTGGACTTGACAACTTCACGTAAAATGTCGGCTTTGCTTCCCAGAGCAAACAGAGCGAAATGTTTTGTGCTGTAAAATGATAAATTCTATTAGACCTTACTCTCTTAAATTAGAAGAGTCAAGTCAGTGGTGTGAAAAGTGTTGACTTCTTTATTGTTTCAACTTCTCTTATTTTTAAAGTTAAAAAATTCAAAATATTCTATTTAAATAATCGTACTTGCAGGATATATATATATTTGCCCAGTTTAGTCATTCGTTTCCATGAATAATTTTAACTGGTATAGATTAACACTAGTAAAAGTAAAGCTGTCCCACTGTACGCCATGTAGGCGCTTGGGGAGAGAGGCTAGAGGAATAATCCTCTGCCCCCGTTGGGGATCGAATTCCGGTCGTCCAGTTCGTAGCCAGTGACTGTACCGACTGAACTACGTCGGCTCATAGATGAGCAATGACTTTGTTTAAAATATGTTAGACTATCTTCAAATTTGAATACCTTAATGGCCCTTTGCGTTTAGTAACTAGAGTATTATTAATTTGCTTATATTCTTCCTAAACTCTTACTTTCCAGGAATTGTGATAAGCTATCAAATCGCCCAGACTTTAGCTGCTCGTGGGCCAGCAGTTTATTTATTTGAAGAACCCAGCACTGTAATTACGCATAATTACACTTAATAATAATGGTAATGTTTTTAAAAGTTTTGATATTTAGGATAGGAACTATTTACACAGTGTGCGATGTATAACGTGAACGAGGACTTTTACTCATATTGGCAGTGTAATAAAACAATCTGATAGAAAAATGGGTTACATACAGGAAAGAATGATAATGTTTCGAAATGTTTGTCATATTTCATACACTGCAGTGCAACAAACATGAGCTTCAAAGCACTGCTTATAGATATTGCCATTAACAATGTAAAGTTTTCATTTAATGATACATACCGACATACGAGTTAGATTGTAGGTGATAATGATAATAGTAGATGTAGTACTATATTCGTGCTTCAAATTCAGGTGGTTCCAGGTTTGGTTCTTGGCCCAGAGACCGGTGACTGATAGCTTTCCTGATTTTCCTAAGATTGTCTACTGAAACGCTGGGACAATACACCAAAGCTAGACACTCACAGTGTAACAATCTTGGGTGTTCGCGAGGCTTTGAAATTTGACATTAATGGTGTCAGTGACGTCAGAGTTGTCTGATGTCAATGACCTTCGTGAAAGTGGAGTGTTTTGCGTCTGCCTGACTTGGTGACATCATCAGGGAGTTTGCTTTGAGTATCAGTGTCTTGGAGCTTCGACTTCTTGTCCAATGGGACCTTTACTAAGGAAAAGTCTACAAGGATATTCCATATAATGAAGAGAAAATTAATTGAGCAGGTTCATATAACAATTAACCCTCCATATTTGTATTTTTTTTGGAAAGTCATAATTTCAGCTGGCTTGCAGTCTGTCCTGCAGGTAGCTGACTACACATGAACGCTGAGATAATACCTTTAGACACAACACGAAATTGATCTTCCAAATACTTACCAACTCACCATTCATTCTGAAACGCTCATCTCATGTCACATAACATCTCAAGCTGCAACAGTGTAATTAAGTAACCAAATACAGGCAACTCTCGGTTTACGAATATTCGCTATAACGAATGTCACAATTCATTCAAAATTTCTTAAAGTCGCCAATATATAGAGTTCCTTATAAAACGAAATGCCAAACTTATAGTGAACATAATTGTAAGATTTAAATAAATTAACTTTTAAAAATGTATTTATTACAATAATTATCAAAATTATTGCATGATAATTATACTGAACTGTTCTTGGATATTAAAACTAATTAGCCAATTAAAAACGTTAGTTTACATGCCACACCGCGTAGAATGTTTTCTCGTGGGAAAGAAATTGGTGATCCCCCCTATTATAATATAATAGGATCATCACTTGCTTTGTCTAGGTTATATTAGACGGTCAAGTGTAGTTCTGCATTTGGTGACCTAAAAATATATTTTTGAAAATTTAAGCGAAATACCACAACGCATACATACATTATAATAAAACGTATTGTATAGACCATTCGATGTTTAGTACATGGTTTTAGTGCTTTAAAATGGCTGCTAACGTATACGATACGTATCGTATACGCTCAGAAATGCAAGATACACATAACGAACAAAAACATATAACAAACGACTTGGAACGGAACTCGCTCGTAAACCGACGCATAAACTAATGTAAAGATAAGTGAATTGCTGCACCATCTGTTGGGAAAGTATAAACTAATGGGCCCGCGAAAATTTCTGACTCGTTCACCTCCTTGGGTATCCTATAAGCAGGATAGAAACATCGAAAAATCAAAGCTATGTGACCTGCTACGCCTCCAATTGGCAAAGACATGAACTAATGAAAAGATAAGTGAACTCCCGTGCAATCTGTTGGGAAGGTATGGACTAATGGAACCGCGAAAATTTTCTAACCCATTTACTCCTTGGGTATTCTGTAACCCGGATAGAAACATCGAAAACTCAAAGCTATGTGACCTACGCCTTCTATTGGCAAAGGCATGAAATAATGTAAAGATAAGTGAACTGCCGCCACTTCTGTTGGGAAGGTATAAACTAATGGGCCCGCGAAAAGTTTCTAACCCGTTTACCTCCTCGGGTATCCTGTAACCCGGATAGAAACATCGAAAACTCAGAGCTATGTGACCTGCTACGCCCTCTATTGGCAAAGACATGAACTATAATGTAAAGATAAGTGAACTGCCGCGCCATCTGTTGGGAAGGTACGAAATAATGGACCCGCGAAAATTACAGAACGCGTTTCTCACCTTGGGTATCCTGTAACCCGGTTGTTGCAGACGTGGCAGTCAGCAATCGGGAGAGATAGAGGCCGAGTCCGGCAGAGACAGGATAAGGCACTCAACGAGGCTGGCATGCATCTCATGGGGAGAGTTTTAAAAAAGTTGAACATTTACAAAATTTTCGAAAAATCAAAAAATGCTGGAAATTCTCTGAAAAGCGGACAAAACCAAAATTTTTTGAAATAATTAAATATTTTTTTGAAAGTTTAATTTTTCAAAAAGTCTTTATTTTATGCCCTTTTTGGAAAATTTCAAGCAATTTTAGATTTATCGAAAATTTTCAAATTTTTCAAAATTTCTTTAAAAATTCTCCCCACATGATGCGTTGCAGAATCGGTGTCTGTCGCATTGTTTCTGATATATTGTGTCTGACGAACGCGGTCTGAACCTGACACGGTCTCTGACGTGCCGTCTCTGAAGAGACCAGGTGCGGCAAACACCACGTAACGCAGAGACCGAGTCGGGCATAAACACGGTCGGGCACACACGGAGTCGTGCAGAGGGCGGTTGATGCAGACACCGAGGCAGTCTGCAACGGATAAAGATGAGGGTCGAGTCCGGCAGGGACAGGATGTTCCATTCACCGAGATCGGTATGCATCTCTCGGGGAGAGTTTTGAAAAAGTTGAATATATTCATAATTTTCGAAAAATAAAAAAAATGCTGGAAATTGTCTGAAAAGCGCACAAAACCAATTTCTTTTTACATTTTTGAAAATTATTTTGAATGTTGAATTTTTCAATTTTTTTGTTAAGTGCGTTTTTGGACAATTCCAGCATTTTTCGATTTTTCGAAACTTTTGAGATTTTTAAACATTTCTTTCAAAATTCTCAACACCTGATGCCTCGTAGAACCGGTCACTGTCGGACTGTTTCTGATGTACAGTGTCTCTGACAAATGCGGTCTGTGCCTGACACGTTCCATGACATGCCGCCCCTGAAGAGCCTAGGTGCGGCAAAGATCGAGACGGGCAGAAACACGGTCGGCCACACACCGAGTCGTACAGAAGCCGGTTGGTGCAGAAACCGAGGTAGTCAGCAACGGGTTGAGATAGAAGCCGAAAAATTTCAAAATTTTCTACTAATCGAGAAATGCTGAAAATTTTCCAAAAAGGCACAAAAGAAAAGTTTTTGAAAAATTTCACATTCATAATTTTTGTTTTGTGCGCTTTTCAGACGATTTATATCAGTTTTTAATTTTTCGAAAATTTTGAAAATTTTCAACTTTTTGAAAACTTCCCGAGAGATAAATGCCGGCCTTGGTGAATGCTACATCCTGCATCTGCCGGACACGGCGTCTATCTCAACCCGTTGCAGACAGCCTCGGTGTCTGCACTAACCAGCCTCTGTACGCCTCGGTGTGTGACCGTCTCGGTCTCTACCATACGTGGTGTCTGCCGCATCAGGGCTCTTCAGAGACGGCACGTCAAGGAGCGTGTCAGGCATTGACCGCGTTCGTCAGAGACAGCGTACATCAGAAACAGTCCTACAGAGAACGGCTCTGCAAGGCAACAGGTGGGGAGAATTTTGAAAGAATTTTTGAAAAATTCCATAATTTTCGAAAAATCGAAAAATGCTGGAAATTATACAAAAAGCGCGCAAAAAAATTTGAAAAATTTCACATTCGAAACTTTTTCCAAAAAATTATAAATTTTGGTTTTGTGCGCTTTTCAGACAATTTCCAGCATTTTTCATTTTTCGAAAATTTTGAAAATTTTACACTTCTTTCAAAACTCTCCCCGAGAAATGCATGCCGACCTCGGTGTTTGTGGTAGACACCACGTAACGCAGAGACCGAGACGGGCAGGGACACGGTCGGCCACACACCGAGTCGTACAGAGGCCGGTTGGTGCAGACACCGAGGCAGTCAGCAACGGGCTGAGATAGAGGCCGAGTCCGGCAGAGACAGGATGTGGCAGAACCGGTCCCTTTCGGACTGTCTGATGTATTCTGACTCTGACGAACGCGATCTATGCCTGACACGCTCATTGACGTGCCGTCTCAGAAGAGCCCAGGTGCGGGAGACACCACGTACGGCAAAGACCGAGACGGGCAGAAACACGGTCGGCTACACACCGAGTCGTACAGAGGCCGGTTGGTGCAGACAACGGGGCAGACAGCAACAGGTTGAGATAGAGGCCGAGTCCGTCAGAGACAGGATGTGGCATACACGAAGACCGGCATGCTTCTCTCGAGGAGATTTTTCAAAAGAGTTGAAAATTTTCAAAATTTTCGAAAAATTAAAAAATGATGAAAATTGTCTGAAATGTGTACAAAATCTAAATTTATTGAAATTTTTGAAAAAAATGTATGTGAAATCATTCAATTTTTTGTTTTGTGCGCTTTTTGGATAATTGACAGCATTTTTCGATTTTTGAAAATTTTCAAAAATTCATTCAAAATTCTCCCCACCTGACGCCATGCAGAACCGGTCTCTGTAGGACTCTTTCAGATGTACTTGGTCTTTCACGAGCGCGGTCTCTGCCTGACACGCTCCTCTGAAGTGCCCAGGTGCGGCAGACACTACTTAAGGCAGACAAAAGGGCAGAAACGCGGTCGGACACACCGAGTCGTACAGTGGCCGGTTGGTGCAGACACCGAGTCAGTCAGCAACGGGTTGAGATAGAGGACGAGTCCGGCAGAGACAGGCTGTGGTGTCTCTGAAGTACGTGGTCGGTGCCTCACCCGCTCCCTGACGTGCCGACTCTGAAGAGCTCAGGTGCGGCAGACACCAAGTAACGCAGAGACCGAGACGGGCATAAACACGGTCGGCCAAACACCGAGTCGTACAGAGGCCGGTTGGTGTACACACCGAGGCAGTCAGCAACGGGTTGAGATAGAGGCAGAGACCGGCATAGACAGGCTGTTGCAGAACCGGTCTCTGTCGGACTGCCTCTGATGTACTGTGTCTCTGACGAATGGGGTCTGTGCCTGACACTCTCCTTGAAGTATCGTTTATGAAGAGCCCAGGTGCGACAGACAGACGGGCAAAAACACCGCCGGCAACACACTGAGTCGTACAGTGCCCGGATGGTGCATAAACAGAGGCAGTAAGCAATGGGTTGAGAGAGAGGTCGAGTCCGGCAGAGACAGGATGTGGCATTCACAAAGGGCGGCATTCATCTCTCGAAGAGAGTTTTGAAAACAGTTTAAAATTTTAAAATAATTTAAAAATTAAAAATTATGGAAACTGTCTGAAAAGCGCACAAAACCAAAGTTTTTTGAAATTTTTGAAAAAAATTTGAACGTAGAATTTTTCAATTTTTTTTGATTTGTGCGCTTTTTGGAGAATTTCCATCATTTTTTGATTTTTCGAAAATTTTGAAATTTTTCAAAAATTCTATCAAAATTCTCAGCAACTGTTGCCTTGCAGAGAGCGTCTCTGTACAACTGTTTCTTATGTACTATGCCTCTCACGAAAGAAGTTTGTGCCTGACATGCGCCTCGACTTGCCGCCCCTGAAGAGACCAAATGCACTACGTAAAGCAGAGAGCGAGAGAGAGAGAGAGAGAGACGGTCCGAAACACGGTCGGTTACACGATTCGTAAAAAGGACGGTTGGTGCAGACACCAAGTTAGTGGATGGACTCCGAGTGAGAGAGAGAGTTGTCCACGGATAGTTGTCCACGAATAGTTGTTCACGGATAGTTGTCCACGGAGAGTTTCTCAGCGCTCGGCGAGGTATGGAAGGAGGTGAGCTGGCCTTTCTGAAGGCCCACCTCCCTGAGCTGCTCCAGCAGGTGCGGAAGCAGCTTATGGACGCCATCGAAGCGGAAAAGCAGAGACAGCGGGCAGCAGCAGCAGCAGCAGCAGTAGTAGTAACTACAGCAGCAACAGCCGTGGTCGGAGGGCCTACTCGAGCCAACGCTGGCAAGAGGAAAGCCAACGAGTTGGACTTGTCCAACTCGGGCGGTTCGACGGAACCCGCATCTAGGCGCCCGGCGCCCGGGCCACTGTCCGGAGCCGGGTCCACTCCTCTGCCGGCACCGGCAAAAGTTCATCGGCCCGATGGCTCGGCGGCGGCAGCAACAGCAACCTCCACCAACGCTTCCACGGGCGAACAAGCCACCTCGTGTGGCCGGCAACTCGGAAGTTATGCTGAGGTCAGCGCGGCGTACACCGGAGTAGTGGCCGGGCGACCGGTTAAAGGGGCGACTGCTGGGGTGGATTCCTCGGCACCGCTCCCCACTAAAGCCGGGGCCTCGCAAGAGGTTAAAGGAGTGAGGGACGTGAAGTCGTCCCGCGGACCTCCCCCCGCTCACCCAGCCGCGCTGAAACCGCCAAGCGGGACAGTGAAGCCCGCAGCCAAGGGTCCCGGCTCCCGGCCGGGACCCGCTTCCTCGATGGAGGAGGCACCTGGGCGCAGGTCTCCCCGGGCTTCCGGGGACCTGTCCGGGCCGCTCACTGGCATGTCA
Organism: Zootermopsis nevadensis; assembly: GCF_977971745.1. NCBI lineage: Eukaryota > Metazoa > Arthropoda > Insecta > Blattodea > Termopsidae > Zootermopsis > Zootermopsis nevadensis. The sequence continues at coordinate 7,714,382 of NW_028259148.1, read as the reverse complement.
TTTGACGCCGCTTCTTCCTTCCACGCTCAAGTGGACAAAACGGCTCCGGGGGAGCGCCGTAACAAAACCCCGGTGTACGTCTCTGGGGTGAAGGACGTACGCGGTTTCCTGCATAGGATTCGCGCGGAGTCGGCCTGCGGGATCGTGGCGCAGATGAAGGGAGAAAACCTGACTCTTGTGCCTGAGACCGCCGACGGGTTCCGGGCCACCGTCAGGGTCCTGCGTTCCCTCGGTGAGGGCGAGGGTGTGAGTTTTCACACATTCTCCCTCCCCGAGGATGGGTGCGTGCGCCTGGTGATTAAAAACCTGGGCGTGCGCATGCCCGAGGCCGAGATACGCGAGGAGCTGGCCGCCATGCACATTGCTGTGCAGGGTGTCCTGCAACTCCGATCGACGCGCCGGGCCATGGACCAGGACGGTGATCGTCCCCTTACGCCACACTTCATCGTGTCGGTAGCACGGGGCCCCGACGTGGCGAAAGTGCGTTCCCTTACCGAGATCTGCGGTCTGCGGGTCAAGGTGGAGACGTACGTCTCACCGAAGGGGCCCATGCAGTGCAAGCGGTGCCAACGCTTCGGGCACACGCAGCGAAACTGCGGCTATGCACCTAGGTGCGTGGCCTGCGGGGACGCTCACCCATCCGGGTCGTGTGCCACCCCCAAGCAGCAGCTTAAGTGCTGCAGCTGCGGGGGCAACCACACTGCGAACTATAGAGGTTGCAGTAAGTGGAAGGAAGCCAAGGCGGCCGCTGCACAGCGTGCGAAAGGGGATCGCGGCAGAAAGGACGGCGTCTCCACGCGCCTGCCAGAGCCCAAATCGGCGCCAGCTAAGCCTTCTCTGGACCAGGAGAACTTGGGCCCTGGGTGGAACCACGTGGTCCGTGGTGGCCGCGTCGTCAAGGCTGCGGCCATGAGGAACTCCGCCCCAACGCCATCTGGCGCCATTGCACGGACTGAGCGGCAGGCTGTCTCTAAGGCCGGCCGTGCCAAGCCCGCTCGGCCTGTGGTGCCGGTGGCAAATCCCACTGCACCTGTTCCCAACAAGCCCGCACCTGCCCCCAAGAAGACTGACCCCACCCCACCCAAGGGTCAGTCGCCGCTCCAGGACATCTCAGATATCCTGGAGACCCTCTCACCACGGGTCTGCGTCGAGTTGACACGCCGTCTCCTCGCCGCGATCCATTCCCTCCCACCCGGGGGGTCTCGTCCGCGAGCCCTCCTCAAAACCGTTCTCCTCTTCATGGCCGACAATGACTGCACGGCCTAGAGGACACGGTGGTAAAGCCTTGCGGCTGGCTTACTGGAACGCCGACGGTGTTCGCGGCAGGAAGCTGGAGCTGGAGCAGTTCCTCGGTGACTACGGAGTCGATGTTTGCCTCCTGAACGAGGCGCACCTCACGTCGGGTCGGGCCTTGAGGTTCGCGAACTACGTTTGCCACCGTACGGACCGCCCGACGATGGGGGGCGGCACAGCGATCCTTGTCCGCAGGGGCATTGATCATTACCCTGTGCCGGTCTCGGGTCTGCAGCAACTGGAAGCAACCGCCATTCACCTGGTGCTGGCAACTAGGAAAGTTAAGCTCGTGGCGGCATACCTCGCACCCACCCGGCCCTGGATTGAGTCGGACTTGACCGAGTGCTTCAGCGGGGGTTTCCCGGTCCTCTTGGCTGGTGACCTCAACGCGAAGCACACGGACTGGAATTCTAGGCTGATCTCTGCTAGGGGCTCGCTCCTGCGTGATTACGCCAACAGAAATTCCTGCTTGATCTACGGGCCGGATTCCCCAACCACGGCTCCCTACACACACAACGCCACACCCGACGTCCTTGATATTGTCCTCATCAAGAACTTCGTCCTACCGGTGCACCTGACTGTATGCTCCGCACTCAGCTCAGATCACCTGCCCGTCCTCATCGACACCACGTGCCGATCGTCCTTTCAAAACCTGCATGATCGCCCGGACTTCGCGAGAATGGACTGGGCTGCATTCCAGGCTTGCCTCGAAAGCAGACTCCCGGGGAACCCCGTGGTAAACGACGAGGAGGCAATCGACAAGTGCGTCGAGGAGCTGACCAGTGCTATCCTGGAAGCCACAGCAGCGTCCGCTCCCAAGCTTCGACCCCGCGTTGACAGGCGACCGCTTCTGCCCGCTAGTATTCGGGATGAAATACGCCCGAAGAACCGGCTGAGGAGGCGGTGGCAGGTCACGAGGGACCCCGCTCTTAAGACCCAGGTCAATCGACTCCAGAGGTCGGTGACCTATCGTCTCAACGATTGGCGGAACGAACAGTGGAGCGACACGCTCGAATCCTTGGACTGCGAGGACCAGTCGCTTTGGAAGATGACCAAGCGGGTGATGCGAGTCCCCACTCCGTCGCCCCCCTTGATAGTGCCGGGAGGACTGGCTCTCTCGAACCCCGAGAAGGCAGAAGCCCTGGCCGACAGCCTTGAGGTCCAAATCCAGCCGGTAGACAACCCGTCGGACCCGGCTGCAATTGACATGGTTAACGAGGCGATGCGAGCATACGAGTATGCCCCCGCAAGTGAACCGAAATTAACCAGTCCCTCGGAGGTCGCCCAGGCCATCAAGGGACTCAAGGTTGGCAAGGCTCCGGGCCCCAACGGTATACCGAACAGGGTCCTGAGACATCTCCCACGACGCGCGGTAACCTTTCTCACGAAAGTGTTCAACGCCGTCCCCTCGGCATGGAAACACGCTCGCGTGGTGTCCATACTGAAACCGGGGAAGGACCCCACGCTACCTTCTTCCTATAGACCCATCAGTCTTCTCGACATGGTCGGCAAGCTCTGCGAGAAGATCCTCCTAACGAGGGTCCTACACGAGGTCAGCGAACGCGGGCTGCTGCGCGACGAGCAGTTTGGGTTTCGACCTAGACACAGCACGTCGTTGCAGCTGGCTCGCCTCGTCGAAAGGGTCAACAGAAACCTTGATGAGAAGCGGCTAACCGGCGCGGTTTTCCTGGACGTGGCCAAAGCCTTCGACACAGTCTGGGTCCAAGGCCTCCTATACAAACTGACCGTCCTCAACTTCCCGTCGTACTTGGTGAAAACCATCTCTTCCTACCTCGCTGACCGGACATTCCAAACGTCCTTCTAGTCGGCCACGTCTACACGTCGAGCCATGCGGGCTGGAGTTGTGCAGGGCGGACTTCTCTCCCCTGTGCTCTTCAGTCTGTATGTCAACGACATACCCACTCCGTCCCGCCACGTCGAGTTAGCACAGTACGCGGACGACACGGCTCTAGTAGCCACGTCCCGTATCCCAACGCTTCTCGTCAGGTATCTGGAGACCTACCTCAGTAGACTTGAGCTCTGGCTCAGGGCCTGGAGGATTGCTATCAACGTCTCGAAGAGCACCGCGGTTCTCTTCGTTTCGGCGAGAAGACGCATCCAACAGCCCAGAGCGGTGCAGTTTCTCGGACAGCCGATCGAATGGGTCAAAACAGCTCGGTATCTGGGGGTCACCCTTGACGCCGGGCTTACCTGGTCGGCGCACGTCAACCAGGTGGGAAAGAAGGCGGCGCAACGATTACGTGTGCTAGGCCCGCTCATCAATAGGAGAAGTGGCCTGTCCATCAGGAACGGTGTGCTGCTCTATAAGCAGCTCATCCGTCCCATGATGGATTACGCATGCCCGATCTGGAGGTCAGCTGCCCGCAGCCACGTCCGGAAGCTGCAAGTTCTGCAATCCAAGTGTCTTCGCATTGTTACTAGCGCGCCCTGGTACGTTAGTAACAGGCAAATACGAGGGTCGCTCATTAAATAATGCCCCACATTTTTTTTCTCAGCCAATAATGAAGATAGAAAAGTGTACTTTTACATGCTTGAGATTTGATGTTTCTCGCGTTCGTGTACGGAGTTTCAAATGATTCCAACCAATGGCGGAGCTGTAGTGAACTGTTAAAATGGCGTCTGTGAACGACTCTCGTTACAAGCAACGAGCTGTAATTGAATTGTTTTTTGCTGAAAAAGAAACTGTGGTGAACATTCATAAATGTTTGTGTGCTGTGTATGGAAGCTGTGCAGTCGATAGGAGCACCGTTGGTCGCTGGGCTAAGAGAGTTAAAGATTCAGGAAGTGAAGAAACCGAGCTCCATGATCTGCCGCGCTCTGGGCGTCCTGCCACAGCCACCACTCCAGACATGTTGAACCGCGCGGATGCCATTATTCGTGAGGAACGGCGGGTCACAACTCGACAATTGGCCCAACAGCTTTCAGTCAGCAATGGAAGTGTAATTGCAATTATCCGGGCTCTTGCATATTCGAAGGTGTGCGCAAGATGGGTTCCACGAAGTCTCACAGCAGACCACAGGATTCAAAGGAAAACAATTTCTTCTGAATTGTTGGAAGCGTTTTGATGCTGAGGGATCATTACAGGTGACGAAACCTGGATACACCACTTTGAGCCGGAGACAAAAAGGCAGTCAATGGAGTGGCATCACCCTCAATCACCGAGAAAGAAGAAATTCAAGACAACTCCCTCCGCCGGAAAAGTCATGATGACTGTCTTTTGGGACAGTGATGGGTTCATTCTTGTGGATGTAATGCCAAGAGGTGCGAGACGCGTACATCGGGACCCTGAAACCCTCAAGAAGCGTTTCCGACGAGCTCGGCCTCACAAGCATCCAGCAGAAATTTTGCTCCTGCACGACAATGCACGCCCTCACACAAGTCCGAGAACCCGGGAAGAAATCACCAAATTGGGTTGGACGGTGCTGCCCCATCCACCCTCCGACTTTCATCTCTTTGGGCCACTCAAAGATGCTATCCGCGGAACAAGATTTGAAGATGACGAGAGCGTGATTCAAGCAGTGAGGACATGGCTACGTGCACAGGACAAGAGCTGGTACCGGCAAGGCATGCACGCACTTGTTCCACGATGGCGTAAAGCCGTACAAGTTGATGGGGACTATGTGGAAAAATAGTATGTGTAAGGGAAACATTGATTTATATTGTCACTAAATTTCAGCCATCTTGAATAAATATATTCTGAGGAAAAAAATGTGGGGCATTACTTAATGAGCGACCCTCGTACATGAGGATCTGGGGGTCCCTTTCTTTGCCGACCACACCAGAGCACTGACTGAGAGATTTGTCTCGAGGTTAGCTGGTGTGGGGAACCCCTTAGTCCGGCAACTCGAGAGGCACTCGTGCCGAACGAGGGCTGCCAGAGGTCGCCCAAGGGCAACCGAGGGCGACCGATGTTCAGCAGGCCAGCCGAGGCCGTCCCCAAACGACGGCCAATTCGGCACGAGTGGTTAGACTACTCGGCTACCCTGACTGAGGTTTTCCGTGCTTTTCCTCAGTTGTAAGGCGAATGCCAGGGTATAACTTAGTAGGGGCACGGCTCGCCACCATCCCCCCCCCCCCGATCATGGAGGCCATCAGCTAAAGTGATCTTCCCCCCATGCCGCAGAGGCCTTCAGCCGAAACGGCCCCTCCCTCTCTGGGTTCAAACCTCAGAGTCCAACCAACCAAATTCCTTTGGACAACTTGCCTGACGGGATAACCTCCCATCAGCAGCAACAGATCCCAGTTTGAATGGTCGAGGCTCCCGTCACGACGAAACCCCGTTAGCGGTAGCAAAATTTCCGTTTTTTTTTAAATAAGACCGTTTACCATTTCCAGCAATACGCCTTGTGCGCAGGAATGGTTTCACCTAGGCAGAGACGATGCTTGCGCTTGCGCAGGCCTCCGCCCTCAGTTACCTTTTTGGTTGGTTGGTTGGACACCAAGTTAGTCAGCAACGGGTTGAGATAGAGGCCGAGTCCGGCAGAGACAGGAAGTGGCAGAACCGGTCTCTGTCGGACTGTGTCTGACGTACTGTGTCACTAACGAACTCAATCTGTGCCTCACACGGTATCTGACGTACCGTCTCTGAAAAGCCCAGGTGCGGGAGACAACAGAGACATCCAGACGAGCAGAGACACGGTCTGTCACACATCGAGCCCTGCAGAGGCCGGTTGGTGCAGAAACCGGGGCAGACAGCAATCGGGAATGATAGAGGCCGAGTCCGGAAGACGGGGTGAGGCATTCACCGAGGCTGGCATGCACCTCTTGGTAAGAATATTGAAAGGAAAATTTGAAAATTTTCAAAATTTTCGAAAAATCGAAAAATGCTGGAAAATGTCTGAAAAGCGCACAAAAACAAAAAAAATGAATTTTTTTGGAAAATTCTGGAACTTGAAATTTTTCAAAAATTTTGGTTTGTGCGCTTTTCGGACAATTTCCAGCGTTTTTAATTTTTTGGAAATTTTTAAAAAAGTTCAATTTTTCTTCAAAATTGACCCCACCTGATGCCATAAAGAACCGGTCGCTGTCGGACTGTGTCTGACGTACTGTGTCTGACGTACTGTGTCTCTAACGAACGCGGTCTGTGCCTCACACGGTATCTGACCTACTGTCTCTGAAAAACCCAGGTGCGGGAAACAACACGTAATGCAGACACACAGACGAGCAGAGACACGGTCTGTCACACATCGAGCCCTGCAGATGCCGGTTGGTACAGAAACCGAGGCAGACAGCAATCGGGAAGGATAGAGGCGGAGTCCGGAAGACGGGGTGAGGCATTCACCGAGGCTGGCATGCATCTCTTGGTAAGAGTATTGAAAGGAATTTCGAAAATATTCAAGATTTTCGAAAAATGCTGGAAAATGTCTGAAAAGCGCACAATAACAAAAAAATTGAAATTTTTGAAAAAATCTGGAAAGTGACATTTTTCAAAAATTTTGGTTTGTGCGCGTTTTGGACAATTTCCAGCATTTTTTTGATTTTTTGAAATTTTTTAAAAAATTAAATTTTTCTTCAAAATTCACCCCACCTGATGCCATAAAGAACCGGTCGCTGTCAGACTGTGTCTAACGTACTGTAACTCTGACGAATGCGGTCTGTGCCTCACACGGTATATGACGTGCAGTCTCTGAAAAGCCCAGGTGCGAGAGACAACACGTAATGCAGACACCCAGACGGGTAGGTACACGTTCTGTCACACATTGTGCCCTGCAGAGGCCGGTTGGTGCAGAAACCGAGTCAGACAGCAATCCGGAAGGATAGAGGCCGAGTCCGGAAGACATGTTGAGGCATTCGCCGAGGCTGGCATGCATCTCTTGGTAAGAGTATTGAAAGGAAAATTTGAAAATTTTCAAAATTTTCGATAAATCAAAAAATGCTGGAAAATGTCTGAAAAGCGCACAATAACAAAAAAAATTGAAATCTTTGAAAAAATTCTGGAACGTGAAATTTTTCAAAAAATTTTGGTTTCAGCGCTTTTTGGACAATTTCCAGAATTATTTTATTTTTAAAAAATTTAAAAAAGGCAATTTTTTTCAAAATTCACCCCACCTGATACCATAGAGAACCGCTCGCTGTCGGACTGTGTCTGACGTACTGTATCTCTGACGGACGCAATCTGTGCCTCACGGTATCTGACGTGCCGTCTCTGAAAAGCCCGGGTGCGAGAGACAACACGTAATGCAAACACCCAGACGGGCAGAGACACGGTCTGTCACACATCGAGCTCTGCGGAGGCCGGTTGTGCAGAAACCGAGGTAGACAGCAATCGGGAAGGATAGAGGCCGAGTCCCGAAGACAGGTTGAGGCATTCACCGAGGCTGTGATGCATGGCTTGGTAAGAGTATTGAAAAGAATATTTGAAAATTTTCAATATTTTCGAAAATTCGAAAAATGCTGGAAATTGTCTGAAAAGCGCACAAAACCAAGAAAATTTGAAATTTTTGAAAAATTCTGCAAAGTGGAATTTTTCAAATTTCACTCCACCTGATGCCATACAGAACCGATCGCTCTCGGACTGTCTGACGTACTGTGTCTCTGACGAACGCGGTCTGTGCCTCACACGGTATCTGACGTGACGTCTCTGAGAAGCCCAAGTGCGGGAGACAACACGTAATGCAGACACCCAGCCGGGCAGAGACACGGGCTGTCACACATCGAGCTCTGCAGAGGCTGTTTGTGCAGAAACCGAGGCAGACATCAATCGGGAAGAATAGAGGCCGTGTCCGGAAGGCAGGTGAGGAATTCACCGGGGCTGGCATGCATTTTTTGGTAAGAGTATTGAAAAGAAAATTTGAAAATTTTCGAAAAATACTGGAAATTGTCTGAAAAGCGCACAGAAACAAAAATTTGAAATTTTGGGAAAATTTATGGAACGTGGAATTTTTTATTTTTTATTTTGTGCGCTTTTTGGACAATTTCGAGCATTTTTTGATTTTTTGAAAATTTTAATTTTTTTTCAAAATGTCTTTCAAAATTGACCCCACCTGAAGCTTTGTAAAACGTATCGCTGTCGGACTGTTTCTGGTGTACTGTGTCTCCGACGAAGCGATCTGCCTCATACGGTCTTTTACGTGCCATCTCTGAAAAGCCTTTGTGCGGGAGGCAACACGTAAGGCAGATACCGAGACGGACACGGTCGGTCACACATGGAGCCCTGCAGAGGACGGTTGATGCAGAAACCGAGGCAGACAGCAATCGGAAAGGATCGAGGCCGAGTCCTGCAGAGACAGTGTGAGGCACACACCGAGGCTGGCATGCATGTCTTGGTGAGATTTTTGAAAAACAATTGAAAATTTTCAAAATTTTCATAATTTCTTTCAAAATTCTCCCCACCTGATGCTTTGCAGAACCGGTCTCTGTCGTACTGTTTCTGACGTACTCTGTCTCTGACGAACGCGGTCTGTGCCTGACACGCTCCTCTGAAGAGCCCTGATGCTGCAAAAATCGAGACGGGCAGAAACTCGGTCGGCCACACAACGAGTCGTACAGTAGCCGGTTGGTGTAGAAACCGAGGCAGTCAGAAACGGGTTGAGAGAGAGGTCGAGTCCGGCAGACACAGGATGTGGCATTAACGAAGGGCGGCTTGCATCTGTCGAGTAGAGTTTTGAAAAGAGATGAAAATTTTCAAAAATTTCGAAAAATCAAATTATGTTGGAAATTGTGTGTAAAGCGCACAATACCAAAATTTTTGGAAAATTTATGAATATGAAATTTTTCAATTTCTTTTATTTTTTGCGCTGTTTGGACAATTTCCTTCCTTTTTCTATTTTTCGAAAACCTTGAATTTTTTAAAAACTTCTTTTTAAAATTCTCCCCACCTTATGCCTCGCAGAACCAGTGTCCGTTGGACTGTTGCTGATGTACTTTCTCTTTTGGGGAATTTCCAAAATGTTTCGATTTTTCGAAAATTTTGAAATTTTTCAAAAATTCTATCAAAGTTCTCCCCGCCTGTTGCCTTGCAGAGCCAGTCTCTGTAGAACTGTTTCTGATGTACTCAGCCTCTCACGAACGAGGTTTGTGCCTGAAACGCGTCTTGACTTGCCGTCTCTGAAGAGACCAAATGCGGCAGAGAGAAAGAGAGACGGTCAGAAACACGGTCGGCCACAAAACGAGTGGTACGAAGGCCGGGTGGTGCAGACACCGAGGCAGTCAGCAACGGGTTGAGATAGAGGCCGAGACCGGCAAAGACAGGTTGTTGCAGAACCGGTCTCTGTCGGACTTTTTCTGATGTACTCTGTCTCTGAAGTACGCGGTCGGTGCCTCACCCGCTCCCTGACGTGCCGACTCTGAAGAGCCCAGGTGCGGCAGACACCAAGTAACGCAGGGACCGAGACGGGCATAAACACGATCGGCCAAACACCGAGTCGTACAGAGGCCGGTTGGTGTACACACCGAGGCAGTCAGCAACGGGTTGAGATAGAGGCCGAGACCGGCATAGACAGGTTGTTGTAGAACCGGTCTCTGTCGGACTGTCTCTGATGTACTGTGTCTCTGACGAACGGGGTCTGTGCCTGACACGCTCCTTGAAGTGTCGTTTATGAAGAGCCCAGGTGCGGCAGACACCACGTAAGGCAGACGGACGGGCAGAAACACCGTCGGCCACACAGTGAGTCGTACAGTGGCCGGATGGTGCAGTCATCAACGGGTTGAGATAGAGGCCGAGTCCGGCAGAGACAGGATGTTTCATTCACTGAGGTCGGCATGCACCTCTCGGGGAGAGTTTTGAAAAAAAATGAAATTTTTCATAATTTTCGAAAAATCAAAAAATGCTGGAAATTATGTGAAAAGTGCACAAAACCAAACATTTTTGAATGTGAAATTTTTCAAATTTTTTTGTTTCGTGCGTTTTTTGGACAGTTTCCACCACGTAACGCAGAGACCGATACGAGCAGAAACACGGCCATCTAGGAAGTCTGCAATCGGGAGATACAGAGGCCGAGTCCGGCAGGGACAGGAAGAGGCATTCTGTGAGGCTGGTATGCATGGCAAATTGGAAGATTTTTAAAATTTTCGAAAAATCAAAAAGTGCTTTAAATTGTCTGAAGAGCGCACAAAACTGAAATTTTTGAAATATTTGAAAGAAGGTTTGAAAGTGGAAAATTTCAATTTTTTTTTGTTTTGTGGGCGTTTTGGACAATTTCCAGCATTTTTTGATGTATTGTTTCTGATGTACTGTGTCCCTGACGAACGCGATCTGTGCCTCACAGGGTCTCTTAGGATAGAAACATCGAAAACTTAAAGCTGTATGACCTGCTACGCCCACTATTAGTTAAGACATGAACTAGTGTAAAGGTAAGTGAACTGCCTCACCATCTGTTAGGAAGGTACAAACTAATGAGCCCGCGAAAGTTTTATGACTCGTTCACCTCCTTCGGTGTCCTGTAGCCCGAATAGAAACATCGAAAACTGAAAGCTATGTGACCAGCTACGCCCTCTATTGGCAAAGACATGAACTAATGAAAAGATATGTGAACTGCAGCGCCATATAACAATCATTATTTTAATATCATCAGAGAAGAATAATTTTATATTTCTGCCTCCGCTGCGACAAACCTGGTTTCAAACTGCGTTATCCACAGGTAAAAAAAGAGCTGCAAGTTACACAGAGCACTCCATCAGCTCCAGACCTGCACTGGGAATCGAACCCCGGCCTCCCAACTCATAGGTATGTAGGTTCACACGGTGTGAGTCTGAAGATGGCTGTCTTCTCAATCGCCCTGATGATGGAGGCAGTAAAGACCGATGAAACGAAGGTAAACTTCTACAGGACTACAGGGTGCAAGAACCCAGAAGACAGCCATCTTCAACCCTGTGCTGCTACTTATTTGTTAATACGTAAAGAATGAAATGGAGAATGGAAATTGAAAATTAAAGCCTGCTCCTGTGTCTAACTTTTAACATTCAAGCTGTCACAATTAAAATAAATGATGACAAACACCAGTATATATGTATACAGATTTATCAGTTAAGGTGTGGAAAATATGTTTTTTTAGAATGCAGTGTATTTATGAATCAGCTGTTTGTACATAATACGTTTTACTGTCGTCCATTGCTCTTTCTTTCTGCAGGAATTCCTACGTGCACAGGTTTGTATGCATGTAACAAAGAGTTGTTTTACCATAAATAAATGTTCTTAATTTGTTTAAGGGTTGTTCGGAATTAAAGAACGAGAACAGAATATTAATAATAAAGACATATAGTTTTAAGGTTCACCTGATACCCTGCACTTCTTTCATGGCAAAAATTTTGTCTTTAATTAAATAAGAAAATTAAAATCACAAAATTATTTGTGTATTTTATTCTTGTGTCCTTTATATATGTGTATATAGCTCTTATTCAGCAAATTTTACCTAATTTTTCACATGTTAATTATAATTATAAGAGAAATTAATGCAACTTCACTTCAGCCTTTGCATTGTAACCATGGGGTTGGTTATTCATTACTATAAACAAGTTATTATTTCACTAGTTGTAGAAGACAGTTCAAATGTTGGTTGGATTGTTTATTCACTACTTAAGTTCACGTTTCCCTAGTAATGTTCACAAGAACTCGGTACATAACTACAAGGATTGTTCGACTTCCGATTGTCAAAACGCTGATCTCCATTCTATATTACTTACTTTCATTTCAAATTATTACTAATATACTTTCAAATAAGAAACGACATACAAACTTCCAACAAACTGAGAGCACACGAATTATCTCACACACACCAACACTTGCCAACTTGTCCAGAACGAATCAAAATGCTTAATTTCTTTCAATCTAGATGATTTTTCATTTCATTTAATTTCCGTATTGTACTTGTAGTGTACGACGACATTTTATAAACACTGCTGTTATCTGTGATTTCGTTACTTCCAAACTGCAATTTTTTAAACATTTCAAAATTACAGAATTAATATATAAATTTTTGTCCATAGTTTCTGGAACATCTCGGTAAAGAAGTTGGGACACGTGACAGCGTTTTCAGCCTTGAAACACATTCAGCAGAGTAAACCGTACAATGACAATCGACTGTGGACTTTCAAAGACTGAAAATTGGAGACGAAGGACACTCACTGATTTATATAAAAGACACTCACTACGACGCTGACAGTTTCCAATTGTGTCAGTCACAGTGTTTATGAATACAATCTGCAAATGTGTGGTTTATACAGTAATTACATTTTCTAAGAAATATTTTTTTATATTTAACTGAGAATCAGGCCCAGCTTTGTCATGACGAATGTACTTCATGGTAATTATAAAGTATAAAGTTGAAGTTAAAAAATAATCCATATTATTGAAAATACAACTGGTTATTCAAGGCTATACTGAAGCTGAATTCAATCTGTGCTACTTTAATCCAATAGGAGGAACATGTTCTGTTTTGAGCATTTACATTATTATTAATATTATTATTGTAGTTATTGTAGTTTCTTTCTTTGAAACAGATGGAAATAATTTTTAGAACCGAAGAACCATAATCAGTATGAGCTAGTTATTCAACTTTGAAATACGCCCGTATAAAATTTAAAGTACAGTAATTTGTAATAAAAATTTATTTTTGAGTAGTTTATTTTTTATATACCACTATATAAAAATTAACGGAAAGCCATGTAAACAATATTTTGTTATTGCTTAAAATCTTCAGTTTATCCTCGAATATATCGTCATAGTACTTTGTGACTGTGTACTATAACATCGTAAAGAGCCCATGAACACATTTCATTTCATAGCCTAAAATTAAGTTCTGAATTATTTTATAAAACTGGGAGAAAATTGTTCTGGTAGCAAATTATTGTGCGTCATGCGACTAAAATATCCTCTTTGATACAATTCGTCGCCATTTGACACACAGGTTTTTTTTCTTTCGCAGGTCACAATGGACTTACCAGATGTTTAAAGTCTCGTAACTACCACCTTGTTTGATGTTACCCAAGAGAAGTGATGGTTACTGCAATGTTGCCGGTGTGTAACCGGCTGTAGTGACCGCCGAGGCAGCCACAGAGTAGAGTCGAAGTGTCTGTTGGTCAGGGAACCTACCAGTTGAAGTATCCGCGCGAACACGCTCTAGCACTGCCGCACCACTTCGTCTCCTGCAACGGCGGGCACACTATGCCGCCGCGCCTCGCGTGCTTAATCACTTCGCGTCTTCGTGTCATCTCACCAATACCGCACGACTTGCTGCACGGCCCCCACTGTGTCCAGTCGCTCACCCGGCAGTCGCGCGGTGGCCCTAAAAATGTCACATGTTCATGTTAGTGTAAAACACACTCCGAAATTCTCCCGGAATAACTACGGAAAATGAGCAACCTGGGAAATTCGGCCGAAACTCGAACATAGTGGTCGGCTAATACTCTGAGACACTGCCAGGTACTTCCTAGCTCTTGTGACCAGCCCAAACGTCGTCCAAGTCCTGCGTTCGTGCTCTCATCTGCCCTCGTGCCCTGCACTGACCTCGTCTCCGCTGCCATTGTGTATTACCATACCCTTTTATGCCCTTCCCTCGTACCCTGGATTGTCCTGAACAGGTGCCCATTCCAGCCTTTGTGCCATGATCAGCTCTGCCCATACCTTGCGCCTAGCTCAGAGCTCGTGCCCTACTCTATCCTCGCCTGATATTCCTGCCCTAGTACCCAGCCCATCACAACACTTGTGGCCTCCCCTGCCCTACTGCCCAGCTCAGACCTCGACACCTGCCCTAACCTGTCCAGCCCTCTTGACAAGCCCATAATTGCACTCTTCTTCTCTACCCTGTCCTGCACTCATACCCTGCCCAGCTCAAGTGCCCTACTCTGCCATGATATCGTGTCCCTTCCGATCCCTATCAGAACTGGTGTCTCCGAACCGGTCTCTGCTACACCCGGCCTTTGCCGGACACTGTATGTGCCCACCGGGTCTGTGCCGAACCACGTCCTTGCAGAGACGGCTCCGTAGAAGCCGGGTCATACAGAGAAAGCATCGTGCAGGGACCGTGTACGTCAGAGACAAGATCAGTCTGAGAATGGGTCCGGCAGAGACATAGTACAGCAGAGACCGAGTCCGTCATAGACGGGACGGCAGAAAAAGGGTGGGGCAGAGACGGGATGAAGTATACACCGAGATACGTAGAGATCTGGTGCGACACGAATCGGGCCCGGCAGAACACGTGTCCGACAGAGACAGAGTTCGTCAGAGACCGGGTCAGGCGGAGAATGCTATCGTCAGAGAGTGCTTCCGTCAGAGACAAAGTCAGGTAGAGACCGTATGCAGTGGAAACCGAGAGGAGAGAATTTTGAAGGGGGGGAATCCTAAAAGCGCACAAATCTAAAAAAAATTGAAAAATATCAACTTCAAAATATTTTGGGAATATTTCGAAAAAAAACTATGCGCTTTTTCGACAATATCCAGCATTTTTTGATTTTTAGAAATTTTGAAAAATATGTTACTTTTTTTCAAAATATTCGCTTCCTGCTCCCTACCAGAACCGGCGTCTGCTGGACCCGATCAGAGCCGCACTCGATCTGTGCCTCACCCGGTCTTAACCTCACTATATCCCCTCCGAAAAAGGCCTTGCAGACACGGCCTGGCTGAGACCGAGTCCGTCAGTGTTGGAACGGGAGAGACCGGGTGAGGCAGAGACGGGATAGGGCAGAGACCGGGTGAGGCAGAGACCGAGTCCGGCAGAACAAGGGTCAGACACTGTCACGCAGAGATCTTGTGCGACACGAATGAGGCCCGGCAGAACATCTCTTCGGCAGAGACCGATTCCGTCGGAGACTGATTCCGTCAAAGTCGGGGTAAGGCAGACCGGGTCATTGCAGAGATTGCTTCCTTCAGAGACAAAGTCAGTTAAAAACCGTGTCCGGCAGAAAGCGGGTGTTGGCGAATTTTGATATTTTTTTTCTTCAAATTCAGACATCAGTTTTCAGGGCGGATATGGAATATCTATATTCACATAAAATACTTAGTAATAATAGCGACAATTTCTTACTAATTTTGTGGAGTTTATTCCGGGGCTTTCCTTTGTATTTCTTGCGGTGGTGATCCTTGTCGCCAGTTGTCGAAGTACGGTACGTCTCCACGATGCTGTTCAAGATGGCGTCCTTGTCACCTTTCGGAATAATGCCTGTTGAAGGCACAGACACCCGCGCCAAGGTCATCTGATTCGTACTGCTGAAACAAGGAAATATTCTGAAGAGACAAAGTAAACCATAATCAGTTCTCTGGTAACAGTCCACTACTCCCATGGCATTCAGACACTATCGTATTGTCCCAAGTCACATTTAGGAAGCTGAAAGTGCGAAATAAATATGTTAAATGTAGGCAACATATGTACGAAAATGTGGGTCACTGACGGACGTTCATGATCATCCGAACATAGACTTGCATGTTGGCGTCCGTACTGCAGGTAGAACAATAATATTCGAATCAGCAGCTGAAGTTGCTCAAGACACACTGAGGCGAACATTTCAACGGCTGAATTACCTGCAAGTCATCTGAGACATGCGGTCCTCATGGCGGTGAAGTTGTCGATGGTGGTCTTCTGGGCTATGACGTCATTTGGCCTTGTAGCTCCTCACTGAGGTATCGCTCCCATCTCAATGGTCAGAGCCCAGAAGACCATCATCGATGAAATACACGCCGACCTGTAACCTAGCTCTTAATATGTAACATACCGACAAAATATTGTTACAGTTCTTTGGCATGTTCTTCTCGAACAACAAAACTTTTATTTCAAATGCGAAATCGTTTTACCGAAGCTCTTATTACAGAATGAGATCAGTTGTGAGGCCAATTATCAGACATAAATCATGGCTACAAATACTGTTGGCAAATATTGTGTTAAACTCACGCGGAATTTTCGAGGGTGGCGGTCCCAGTTGTGGAAGTTATCGGCGCATGCGTGGTAGTGCTGAGCTGCTGCATCCGTCGCTCCTGCTCTCTGCGTTCTTCCTCGATCTCCGCCTCTATGTCGTTATTGTTGAGAACGTCGATCGTGTTGCGAGTCATGTGTTCCATACGGAGCACCTCGTACTGCCTGTCGTCCTCCGAGTGGTGGAACACCTCACTCAGTTCGTACTCCTTCACCTGAAAAGCAGACTGTTTCGTTTTTGCTGTGTTCCAGGCGCAGTGGCTCTTGGTGCCCGTCGTCCTCCGAGTGGTGAAACACCTCACTCACTTTGTACTCCTTCAAACGCAACATTCATGCGAATAGTTTCACCAGTTGCTTTAGGAATCCACAGGATCAAAGTACAATTTGAGGTTTTCACGACGGTGAATATGAAGATGGCTGTCTTCTGGGTTGTAGCGCCGTGTAGCCTGGTAGAAATTTACCGAAGTTTCAGATGTCCTTGCTGCCTCCATCATCAGAGCGATGATCGCAGCAGGGACGTCTGAAACGTCGGTAAAATTCTACAAGACTACACGGCGCTACAAACCAGTAGGCATCCATCTTCTTTCAAATCAAAATATTAAATAACAGCTGCCGGCCGCAGTGGCCACGCGATCTGAGGCAGGGACCTCGTGCACCTGGCCGCTGGGACCGTAGGTTCGACTCCCACTCAAGGCATTGATGTTTGTCCGCATCCTTTCTCTTCCAGTCTGATGGATAAAGACTGACCACGGAAGGCAAGGCGAAACCACGGTGGTATCTTCGCAAGAAACAGCCCCAAAATGGGGTTGCAAACCAATCCTAGGACTGATAACCAAAAAAAAAAAAAAAAAAAAAAAAAAAAAAAAAAAAAAAAAAAAAAAAAAAAAAAAACATATAAGTTTCCAGTACCATAGTTGATGTACTGTAACATTATCGACCTTTAGTCAGTTTTAAATGGTGTGTCAGAGGTAAAAATGGCTTATTATTTAATTTTAAGCAGGTATCTACACAATACGCCTCGTGTCTATAAATGTAAAATTCTATGAAAAGAAATGTACATGAAGTGAGGTATTAGGTCTATAAAGGAAGTGACTTGCATTTGAAAGATACTCGGTTCGAATCCCGGTACATTACGCACTGTCAAACAATTCTGACGTAGGCGAAACTATTCACTGTCCACAAAGCTCCGTTGCAGACTGCTGAGAAACTCGGTGGAGGTTAAGTTCAGATTCGTGCGAGATCTACTCATTTTGTTAAAAAAAGTTTGTCTATTTTAAAAAAAGGTCAGTACAGCGTAAGGTATGTACTGTAAAGAAACAATCAGTGACCTTAATAGTTGGTGTGAATACAAATTGTGGACCATTTATTTAATTTATTTATATTGTCTCCAATCTCTGTCATTCCAAAAGAACTAAACGTACTTTTAAGAAGTTGCTGCTTATGATTTCGTGGTTGTATTCACAAGATTTTCTGAAGTCCCAGTGGTACAATTTTGCATGGAACAGTGACAAATATAACGTCAGCCACTACGCCAAGATCGAGCAGATACGGGGCTGCATGAAATGTGACGGTGACCTGGATCTAAAATAATTCTTCTGATGTGCGACATACATCGTAACCAACAGTCAGGATGTCTAACAATTAAGATAACTGTCTTCGGAGATGTTTCACCGTGTAGTCTAGTAGACGTTCTGAAGTGACTAATGAATTGGGAGGAATGGGAAAGGAAGCTGACACGGCCTAATTTAAGGTACTGCCCGGAATTTGGATGGAGAGACCGGTGAATACCACGAAACAAACCCAGTCAAGACAGCTGGACTCAGGGTCGAGATTTGAAAGTGAGATCTCCAGAATAAGCAGGAATGCCAACCGCCCGACTACGACGTTCAGCACCTTCACTGTTGTAACACTGTTTGGAGATCGCTTTAAATCACGAAAATTCTTATCGTGTAACGTTCAAAGCTGACTGCTAACTGCAAGCGTCCCTCTGAGGTCGAAAATTTTACTGTGTGCTTTGCTTCAGTTTATTTAATTCCCTGAAATAAGAGTTCATGTTTACATCCATAGCTTACCATTGGTAAAAGCCTTCTTTTAGCCATAAATTTCGAAAGGAAACAAAAATTACTTTTATTGCTTACTTTTCCTAGTTACACTTTTAATTTAAATTCAGTTTGTTACAGCTGTTACTGTGTAACGTACTCAATTATTTAAACCTTGGATTACTTTTATCGCATTATGAAGTTGACTTTAGTACATTTTCGGTTTGGAGCACATAATGTTTCTTATTAATGAGCATTGCCTCAAATAAAGATATTCAATCTGAAACCGTGTTTACCAAAATGTAATAGAATAAATTGAAATTCGGCTCTTACTAAGTAGGATTTGAGGTTTTCACGGCGGTGCTTCCCAAACCTGGGTAAATTACCCAAAAATGGGTAAAAGTGGTTTTTATTTGGGTAACGACACACCTCGGAATACACATTACACCTACATGTGTGAAGTAGGATTTTCCACTCTTGCCTTCATAAACAGCACAAAACGAAACTGTTTGCTGAACCCCGAATACGATTTGAGGTGTACTCTGTCTCCAATTGCTGCCAATTTTGCGTCTAGACCGGTTCTGGGGCCCACCCAGCCTCCTCTACAATGGGTCCCGGGGTTCTTTCCCGGGGGTAAAGCATGGCCAGGGTGTGATGCTGATCACTCACCCCCATCTAGTGCCGAGGTCAAGAATGAGTAGGAGCTATACCTCCACTCCCCCCAAGCGCCTAAATGGCGTATAGTGGGACAGCTTTACTTTTAGTAAATAAGATGGAGCAGTGGCTTTGTACTCATTGCTGGGACCTGCGTGATGAAATATTCATGGTGAATAATTATACCAAATTTTTTGTGGCCGCTGAAATGTTTAGAGATGTTTAAAATATGTTTTCTGTGCAGTTAGTGTTTTACCTACATTGGGTAAAAAGGACTTTCTGATAAGCGGTTTTGGGTAATGAAGGAAAAAGTTTCGGAAGCAGTGCCCTAGACAGACATCTCCGACTCTTACTAATTCAGATACGATTCTTACAGGAATAAAGAACTGGTTTCAAGTTTACATGAAAATTCTTTCAGTTCTGCCAAAATCATTTATTATGAAAACTTAAATTTCCACTATGTATTGCATTTCGCTTTTGTTTGCTAACCTTTCCTCAAGATAAGCCACTTTTACATATAATGAATTTTGAACTGAACGTCATGTAAACTAATTGGTGAAGCGAACAAATTTGGGCCGAAATGAGATTTCTCCGACAATTCCGCAACTCTTCGCCAAGTATAATCTTAATTCGGTACATGTTTCACGCCATGAAACATGTAGATAGATTTCCAAACGGACAATACATATTCATTAAGTATATATGAAATCTGAGAGCCATCTGAGTGAACGGCGATGTATTACGCTTCGCGGCTCCATAATGCAGCAGTCTGCCATAGTTAGTATTCCTTTTGTGACACAGAAATTCTGACAGAGCAGCTTTCACACAGATCCTATTGCACAATTCATGAACACCTGTTCATGCGCTCCAACATAATGACAGTACGGGCAGATGAAGAACTACCAGACCTTGCATTTGGGAGACTAGTCGATCGATTCCCGACAACAATCATCAAGATTTTGATTGGCTTACTGAATTGATTATGTCAATAGATGTAAATTAACCTAACAGATATCCTACTGTTATGTTTATTAAACGTTTGAATGACTAAATAACTGAGTCGACTAGCATAAGTTACAACCGATTATGGAGGTCCAGGAAAACGTGGAGCGTTTGTAATGCAGCTGGATGCATCAGCTGCCAATGTGTGTTTTGGGTCAGTTTATTGTACGAATGCCTTAAATAAAAATACAAGCACTTTTTGGCGATAATAAGATGGTTGGTTTGATAATAAAAGCAAATAACCTGAATATATGTCAACAGAATGCAGTACAAATCATAGTATTAAGACAACTAATAAATACTTCGAAAATATGACTAAAATAAAATATTTTGGAGCGACGGTAGCATACTAAAATCAAATTTAAAAAGAAATTAGTTTAGCTTCATAAATGGTGGCATTTTAATATATCTATAAGTACTTCATATTTACTGAACCCACAGCTTTATCATTTGAATTTTCGAATTGGCCCTAACAGAATATGAACCACTGTGGGATGATCATCCAAAGCTATAGACGAGAAGAGGTACATTGACATGCAAGTGACAGAGGGCAGGCAGTCACGACACAGTCCTACGCACGTCTATTGCCGGTAGGTATCTCCCACGGGTATCGTTAAAATGCCTCTATAACATGGCTACGATGCGCATAAAAAATAAATGTCACCACACTGCTCAGGTTAGCTGCCTCAGACTGTCTGCAAACACTGCTCATTTCTGGAGGATAAAGGAAGCACACAAGGTGTAGCGTGACGCTAGTTAACGAAGTTCTCTCTGTCTTTCAATGGCATGAATATGTTTAGCGGCGTTATACCAGCTGCAGAGGATAGGGGCAAAAATTTTGGATGCTTGTCCTATAGACTCTAATGTGCAAATGCCCTTTCTAACTAACTTTCCTGTCCAGTTGAGGAACGTTAACTTCTTAAGAAGGTCTGTGCTCCACACGGATGTGGTTAGTAAATAAAGTGATATCAAGACGCATGAGAGATGAAACATCGCAAGAAAGCATTTCGAAACTACAAGGCCACCTTTCTGGATCAGTGTGCCTGAAGGCGAAGGTTGGAGCGCAGGCACTAGAGCTACTAGCATTACTCAGCCGTGATTCTTCGGCAACTTCTCCGCTACAGCTGCATAGCGGGTCAGTGGGTGTGCAGGCGACGCTCTTATTACGATGTGCGAAAAAGAGGTGCTACATTGCGATGGCTACTATAATAATTGTAGTTTCTGTTCAAGAAATTATTTTGTGGGTTGTTGGCCTGTTAGTGAAGGAGACTGCGCGGCGATTTGAAGTTCTATATAACTGGTAATCGGAAATTAATTCATTAAAAAAAGATGGAAGAAGAATTTTGATGTTAGTCACCGTGAAAGTTTTAGATACATTTTATTATAACTTTTTTGTAAGACCAATGTCCGAAATTTCGAGTTAATGTTCTGGTCCCATTGTTTCGCTCTGAACTAGGCAGCATGCATCTTAGAAACATCGGAATTTTTAACATTTAAAAGTTCCATAATACCAGAAGTCTTATGAATGGAACTGCTTACAGTTTTTACAGCCTGAAATCAACATATGTTAAACTCATGGCGCCCTCTGGCACCAAAGTTTGATGGAATTGCTCAGACATGTCAATTCACAAATGCATTCTTTGCTGTTCTTCTCTCCTCACTGATATCGGTGTTCATTTAATTAAGACAGAAAACTATTCTTATAAAGCTAATAAAAAAGTTACGTATCTACTACATTGCTTTGTTCTACTTTTAATAAAAGCAATCAACAGGGGGATATCAAAATACGTTGAAATAAATTATATTTGCTTAAATTTCCTTAAATATATGTGATCAAAAAGGTTTTTAAAATTAAGCCTTGGGAATCTAAGTAAATTTATATTTGAACCATACAAAAATATTTTGTAACAAGATATTTTTAATTCGATTCGAGCTACATATATATTAAGAGTTTGAGCAGACGGAAATGTATAAAATCAAATTCATTCTTTCTAATGTCTTTCTAGTGTGACCATCACGAAATCTGGAAAGAAAAATATACAGGCCGAGAGACGGATATTATCTCATTATGCATTAATTTAATGTATTTCAGTAAAATAAAGCAAACAAAGAAATACTGAGCTATCTTTGCTGCCTTGTTTATTACTAAACGTGGGTGGAAAGCTTCACTACTTCCTTACAAAGACTCTGTCCATCATCTGTTGATATTTGTTTAAAAAATCCTAAAAATCACAATGTTTTGAAAGATGGACCCATCCTTTGTCGTTCTCCCCGATCGAGAAATTCGGTTTAGGATACAACGGAGTGCCTCCTCTTTTTATCCGAATATGAAGGAAGATAGATCCTTTGAATCGTTGCGATTTTTGAGAAACTTTAAAAAACCTTTCAACAGACTATGGATAAAGCCCAAAATGGTGAAAGGGGTGATATAACAACACCGCCAAAGACATTCAGTGAACAACTGAGCCGAGATGCTGTCCCATTGTCTGCATGCGCCTCTTACTGCAGTAAGATCGAGTGGATTCAGCCTCGTAGGTGATACACATATCTCAGTTCTACTCCGTAAGTGTGACAGTGCATTAGCAAAATGAAATGCAGTCTTCCATAGAAGATATTTACATAAGATGGGTCTATAGAGCATACGTCATGCAGTTGATATTTTAGAAAAAGAGGGAGGAGATCCTATCAAAAGACATTGTTCTGGAGGAAAAGAACACACTAAAAAATTAAAAGAGAAGTTGGACAACATTTACGTTCGAATGGATTTTCAAATAATGAGTCCATTACTTGGATTTTCAACGTCGAAATGTTCAGCTTAAGCAGAGTGAAAGATAAGTACTAAAAGCAGAAAAGAACGCCTTAAGTCGCAAGCTACAAAGTGTGAGGAAGAATCAGGTAACACAAGTCGTCATATATGAACGGAATATCCAACGGTATTTGAGTGCAAACAATCACCATTCATTTCATGATGTAAAGAGCGTTCTGTCTATAAGTGAAGTCAGTTTGTAGACAGGCTAGAAATTCCTTATAATTCTGTTTATTACACTCATGCAAAATGCACCCTCTGACCGCAACAATAACATACACGGACGTACCAAGGTGCTACATGATATTTGACGATTTTTGATTAGGCAGTTCAAGTGATCAAGGCGTCCTCTGAAAGTCAGTCAGCTTGTTTGATAGCCACGATTCCGTACAGGGATAATCAATTATGTAGACAGTTCTTGTGAGGCAATCTTCAAGTGTCTGCCCGCTAACCTCGGTTTCTGTGGTGCAAAACTCATCTCACTACAACGTTTTCGTGTCGTACATCAACGCGATTGGTTTGAACAACGAATGAATTAACTCTGTGGCGTAAAGTCCTTGAAACATGAAAAACTATTTCCGTAGTCACAAGATAACACCCTGTCCGCAGCCAGCTAAATCCAATTCGCCTTTAAAATATTGAAATTAGTTCAGTTCTGTCACGAACGCAGTCAAGATACATTTTGTTTTAAACTATTTATAATTTATGTTTAGAAATGGTGTTAAACTTTTCTGCGCCGCGTTACCACACGGCACGAACGAAACCATTCTTAAGTAGAACAAGAAGTAAACTTCACCCAACTCCCTGCACTGGATACCGTTCTGTCAGTGCCTCTAGTGGAGTGGACGCGCACTAACACGCCACTATGGGAATGAAACACGTGTAAGGACATCAGATAAAGCCCAGTACATAAACAGGCATGTAAGCTACGCATGTACGCACGATTTGTAATATGATTTAGTTATTCTGCCCAGCTGAGAGGAAATGCGTGCAATTGAAATGACCATCACTAATTATTCGGTCGACTTCATACGCATCAAGCTAATGTTATTATAGCCTGTGTGGACAGGCACATGTAGAAAGCTGAGTTGTGAGGTTTATTTAGCGAATAGGATTCATGGGCGACTCTTCAACTGAAATTAACTAACTAACGTGTCTTTGGTTCATAACCACACACGCAACATATAGTCACCTGAAATCAAACTGCAGAGTCAGTTACGAAATGCATGGGACAGGATTATATGTAACAAGTGTGGAATTATGTACATCATCAGCATTAGTTTTCACTCATTCAAGTTACGAATCAATTGCTGAAAAGCTAATCACAACGCAGATAAACACTACTTGCCAGAGGAATCCATTACTTCCCGATGTAGATCTTAAATATTTTAAGCTCTCCCCGGTATACGCTGTGGAGGCGTTGGGGGGGGGGGAGAGAAGGTATAGGTCTTACTCGTTCTTAACTTCAGCAGTAGATGGGGGTGAGTGATCAGCATCACGCTTCTATTAAATATTTACCACACCGAAGGAATATTCAAATTAAGTTGCCGACATCAGTGACATCTACAATTTATTCCACACAGCAATGATCTGCATGATAAGCTGTCTGAATGTTAGAAATGTAATGGTTTGACTTGACTTTCATGCATCGTGAAATTGTAGTGGATAACAAAGGCCAACAGGAAATTTATTTCACTCGAAGTAAAACAGACCTCCGTGCCAAATTCAACGGAAATCCGTTATGAAATCCAGGATATGAGACAGGGCAGGCCACGTGCCTTGACATCAGCTCTCCATTATAATTGGAAAATGCACTGAAAGCGTAAGACATGATAAGATACACGTTTATTCAAAGGCATTACCTATACGCCACTGTTTAGGCTACCATCATGACACCAAAGTCGGAGAAGTTGCCGATACTACACGGTGCTACCACGCACGGTTGTCGATACGTAACATCAAAGATTTGCTACAAAGGTCTGTACTCCAACCTAGACACCCAAAATAACGACAGACCACAGACCCAAATTCTCAATAATCGCAAGAGTGACTGAGGCATTTCTCCCACCTGAAGAACACCTGTTCGATTCTCGTAAAGAACAAATTTGGACACAGCTTTTGCACCCTCCAGCGCACCTCGATTTTCACATTACCACCACCTTACAAGTGTTCTTCTTCTTCTTCTTCGAACCTGGTCTATGGACCAATGAGGCGAAAGTCACTGGGTGCAAAGTGCCGGGAGTATTGTGTATGAGCAAGATATTCCCAATGACTCTTTTGCAGGAGTACACCATTGTTGTTTCTCTGGACCTGATCCATCGTCAAGTATTCTAAAAACAAAGCCACTAAGTTTCGGGAGCTGGTTCTACTCCCATCTTCAGGTAAAAATACCTAGGCTGATATTAACCCGTGTACATTTATACATTTCCGAAGTAGTAAACTTCTACGTGACACACTGTAATAAATTCTAATTCAAAATATTTGTCTCTAATCAATCACATTAATATATTACATTTTCATTTAATTAGGCTTATATGTTCAATTAACTACACTTCTAAACTATCCAAGCAGAAAATTATAGCCCTAATATGCCCTCACGTTAATGTAGTTTAAAACACGGAGATTAATTAAATATTATCTACACTAATAACAGGGATCATCTGTTTGCAACAAATACTTATGAAATAGTTCTACCCCTCCATGCGTGCAACAGCCGGTGCTAATACATCATGCAGGTCTGATTCCAATAACCTCCGCTGCGGACTACAGCGTTCTCTCTTACCTTGATAAACTGAAAGGTGGCGATGGGGGGTAGTCGCTTCATATAAGGGTAGTAGAATGAACTGGCGGGGTGCGCTGGATAGCGGCTTGTCACCCTGTAGATCAACCCCTGCGGCTCCGTGGGCCAGTTGGGAGCTGTGAATGTAAACCCATTGTCCGTTCCAGCATCCACAGGGTCCACCTGAAACAATACCACCGAGTGATCACAGTGGAACCCACGCTGAGAAGCGAATGAACCGTTAATGCAAGGACACGCCGAATCGTCACAAAACAGAAGAGCTTTAAAAACGAATAGGACAGGAGTTAACCAGTAGAATAGGCAAATATGCTCACGGGAATTTCATTACAGGGGCAGACTCTGTGAATAACTATATTTCCTACATTCGCCACTAAAATTCACAGCCTCCTGTGAAAACTCAGTGTTTATTATTTTGTACACTCATCCGCCACTGATCTTCACAGACCTAGTAAGCCAATTAACATCCACAACCTCTTTACATTTCTTCAATATACATCTATGCATACTTAACCCAAGTTGTCTCTAATAAAAAAACTTTATTTTTCACATTAATCTGATACAAAAACTATAATTTAATTTGGTGTAGTCATTTATCAAATTTTTTGTCTTTTAAAGTCCATAAAATCTGAGTACACGCGATGTTTGTCCTACAGTCTCACATCTCCTGAATAAATAAATCCAAACACCTGAGGCCTCTGCATCGTACAAAGTCGAGAAAACAATCCGGTATTCAAATCGATTTTCTATAGCAAGGACTCCGTCTTTGGTATCGACTGAACAGTGTATAAAAACAATGTTCGATACGAATTTACCGACTCAGAAGGAATTCTACTACCCCCTCCAGCTCCCTTAGTTCATTACGGAAGTTGAACGGACAGAAATGCGAAGGAAACGGACTGAGCTTACAAAGCTTCACGTAATGCCACGCCGCGCGTGTTTAAAACGGGTTGTGGAGAAGTTTCTGGGGCAACACTTATTGCATGGGATTACAAATAGTTTTTGCACAAGACGCACAGAATTAAAGCACAACTACGAGATCGTATTAATCTGTAAGCATGTTTAATTCCTCAAACTACTATACGTAAATAGGTAACATTTGATGTTTGGGCCATAAGGGAAAATGTTGGAAAGTTTTCATTTTCATTTCACATAGAGACAAAAATAAATTTTTACCGATTTTCTTAAAATACGACTGATGTCAACATTGATAGGTAAGCGTATGACAAAATATATCTCATCAAGTTGAAGGGAAGATAGAAAGGGTAAGGGGGGGTCAAGCTTGCCCTCCACCCGGTACGTCGGTTTACTAGCGCCAACGAGTGTATCTAACAGCTCGGATATATCTTGCGTCAAGTATATATCGCATATCGCGCTTCATATTTTAAGAAAGCATGTCATACACTATACACATAATAGATGGAGTGTTACCTATTTATTTACTTTACCATTTAACGGATTGGGGGCCACGTGCTTTGTCTTGGCGCAAATATTGTTGACGTATTTCAGAGACTGACTCACCTCGATAGTGATGCTGTCCAACCAGTTCCCATTCACACACAGATCGAAACTGTCGATCCCAATAAACCAATCAGGAGATGGCACAATCCTCGACATGAGTGACACCTAAACGAGACACAAACAAAGAATTTACGATAAATATGAAACAACTGTCACATGTTTTATCATCAGATAGCAATACTATTATCACTGAGTCAATACGCAATGACGTACTGATGTCGGGGCTTGGATAAATTACATCACAGGATCATTTCTGACATTGCGGATGTATGTTACATGTTAAACAAGACAAATAGTTCATCATAAATCGCATGAATATGGAAGAGAAATGCAATCGGTTTTATCAGCAAACTTTTGCATAGAACATTCCACTGCTATCAAACGTAACAGATAAAAAAAAATCTGTAAAATTATGGTATATTACTATAATTATACTTTAGTTTTATAAACTGCTTTCATGTTCACCGGTGAAATTACATGTTACGCTACATGTCAGCTTCTGAAGAGGAAACCAATTAACAATATCGAAGTACTAAGCTGATTACAAGCGTCTATTACGCCACAACTGTAATGGCATTCTAATATGCTCGGTGTTCAATGCTCATAAAAGCTTAAAATTGTGTACAGGACTCTTAAAACATTGCATTCTATGGCAGGGATCTCCGAGAGGTCTTTACAGTGTGGCACAAATACTCCTGTGACGTATGCAGCTTGGAAATAAACGTGCTGCACTACTAGCAGACCGAAAAACGTCGCGCTCGTTATAATGTGACGTATACCTCACACTCTTTATTTCACCCGACGCCAACCTTGAACCCCTCACTATCCTTATCAACAAATTTAATCTTCCTGGAAAACAATGAAATAACCTTACGACAGCTTCTTCCTTTTCTGAACACTTTTTTTATTGATAATGTTCTTTTCCTTCGGTTTTGGCGTAGTGTAGACCCGTCAGTAGACGCCAACGTTTCGGAGAAAAATACTTTCTCCATCTTCAGAGCTTAAGTATCTATGCTGGAAAGCGGAGGGCTTTTATAGAGTTAGAGGAAACGAAGACTAAGCCCTACATAAATCTATCCACTGTCCTGCATAGCCACTTAAACCCTGAAGATGGAGACAGTCTGTTTCCCCGAAACGTCGAAATCCACCGCTGAGTCTACACGACGCCGAAACCAAAAATATAAAAATCATAACCCGATAATGTTTTTGTATATCCTCATCTTCTGTTGATGCTGCGCTTAAATAACCTGCAACGGATCCTACATAAGATAATTCAAGGAAAAAGCAATGTTCCCACATGGGGATAGGGCATACATGTATCGACTGTGATGAATAAGTAGCAGGTGATGTATGAGCAATGCAGTGGTTTCCATCTTACAGAAGAATGGATGAACAAGTGAAGAAACGAATGCGAACACTCAGTCATTCATCACCTATGACACCCGGACTGGCTGTTGGAATAGGAAAAAAGCATTTCCTAAACGAAGCAGTCTGGGGCGCCACGTACGAGGCTGTGCGCACTTCTTCTGCGCAGCCCACCTCAACTCAGAACAAAATATACAATCCTATACAAATCGCTGACGCCCTGCTTACTGCATCTGCTCCGCTACATAAATTAGCAATACCTTATCATTTTTATACAAGTATTTGGTAACTTTCATTCTATCATGTTTCTTCTTGCGAAAATGCGTTCAACCAAGGCTCAGATGCTTGAAGTAAAGCGAAAGAGATCATCAATCTATGACCAGTAGTTAAAAAATAAAGCGGGTACTGTTCGCTGGGTTGTTATACACATACGTCATTCTGCAAGTAGTTACGTTGAGATGTTACCGCCAAAATAAGTTTTTACGAGTGTTACGGAGAGACACTGAACATTTTATGGAACGTACGAAACATTTTACGCGGAATCCGAAAAAAATTTCCTTGAATCGCCTCGCAGTTCTAACGTAAATTAGGAAAATTAAACACGTAGGATCGACTTCAAGTCACTGACAGCCGCTCCAGTGGATAAACTGAAGTACGAAAACAAGATTTACGTATAAAAAGTTCGTCAAGTCATCCAAACATTAAAATTCTGTGTATCTGATCCATTTTACACAGTTTTTGTGCCTCTAAACTGTATCAACATGTAATTTACGTTAATGTAGAGGTGATAACATTCAACAGGTTGAAACAACTTACAGAATGGCATCCTGAAGTTTCCGAGGAAAAAATACATCGTCATCCCTCATTACGCCACTAAAATATGGGCAAAATTCTCAGTGTTTGCTTCGTCTGATACAAATTTCATGCGTCCAAAACTGGGGTCTGCGCTTCTCCCATGCGACAGTGCACGCTTCATCTGCAGTCTGTGTTGGCTGGAAGCAAAGTGCGGGCCTAAGCCGAAACGGAACCAGTGCGTGTCACCCATGTGACTGGAAGTAACTGCCTCTTCCGGCAACCAGTGCAAACAGAGCGTGCTGACTTCAGCACTGGTGAGAGCTTCGAAATACGAGGTGCGATCGGAAAGTTTCAAGACTGTGTCAATAGAGGGCGAACCGGATGTAGTACGAGCTTCTGCCGCTAGGGGGTGCGGCCTACATTCATAGAGAATCAGTGTGCCAGCCGGCATCATCGAATTAGCATTCGTTTCTTAGTTACGGGCGTTTTGGTAGTGCATTACACCGACCCTCCTGCGATTTTGGAATGGCGTGTGCATCAAATTTTGCCAAAAACTCGCCAAAACGGCTACGGAAACCTATGAAATGCTAAAGCAAGCATTTGGGGAGTCCGCAATGGGTCGTGCACAAACTTTTGTGTGGCATTCACGTTTTAAAAATGGCCGAACCTCTGTCGATGATGACGAGCGTTCTGGACGACCATCTTCGAGCGCAACGCCCGAAAATGTTACGAAGATTCGGCAGGCCATTCACGAAGATCGACGTCGTACCATCAACGACTTGTGCGACATTGTTGGGATAGGCTATGGGACCTGTCAGCTGATTCTAAAGGAAGAACTCCACATGCGACGCATCATGACAACGCGCCAGCGCACACCGCCCTCAAAGTTCGGCAGTTTTTGGCCTCAAACACCATGGCCGTCATCCCGCACTCTTATTCGCCGGATTTAGCTCCGCGTGACTTCTTCCTCTTCCCAAAGATGAAAATTCAGCTAAAGGGAAGGAGATTTGAGACGATAGAAGAGATTCAGGCAGAATCGCAGATGGTGCTTGACAGGCTGACAAAGAAAGATTTCCAGGGATGCTTCCAGGCTTGGCAGCGGCGCTGGGATCGTTGTGTTCACTCCCAGGGGAACTACTTCGAGGGTGATGGATGAATTTAATACCTGAGATAAGTGTACGGGTTTTTATACGCGCAGTCTTGAAACTTTCCGATCGCACCTCGTATATGTACATGGGATATAAGAAACTGATAACTAATTTTGAAAGCTACCAAAACAAGATTTACAATTTTGCTCAAATGTTTGGAGAGAAACAAAATAAAACCCAAGGCCATATAGAAATCTATAACTTGGACGGATTTTCTTAAAAAAATAATAAAATCCTCTCGGGCTATCAGCCGTGTCAAATGGTTAAACCTCGCCGATTTTCTTCAAAAATCTTTCTTTCCACAATATTTGTGTAAAGGCTTCTTTATTGGGTTTAAAATATATATTACGCTAAATTATAAAGAAGCTGGTGTTTCGAAATGGGCCGCAGAACTGGGCACGGACAAATAACAGAAGAGATAATCACTCCTTTAGCACTTAGTAACAACTTTAAATCTATCTGGTAGAACAAATAAACAAAAGAGAAAGACTTTAATAAAATATAGAAAATTAAAAAGAAGGAAATTTACAAACGATAAAAATTCTGCCGCTTCGACTTTTAGAAAACCCCAAATAACAGACAACTTGGACAATCAATTCAGCGCCGACCATTGCTACAAAATAATAATGTCACGCTAGGTTCTGGAGCCAACGGTGTCACGTCTAACATCCTATTTCCCTAAGGTAATTCCTTTAAGTCCTTGTTGCATTTCAGTAGAATGAACTTTATAGTGTAAATGAGTGTCATTTGTTCCTTCATACATTACACCGCTCCTTCGTTCATTGCAAACGTTTAATTTAACAGGAGTTGGAAATGGCAGTAATATATTTGTATTCTTCTACTTAAATGCATAAATGCCTTGTCATTACAAACAGGATTCAAAGGCGGAACTCAGGAGATCCTGGGTCAACGAGAAGTGTTATTGTAGCCCAACCACACGGATTTATAGATTAAATAATAGCAGACACATTTACAGGAACGCGTTGTAAAGAGCCCAGTATATGTCTCAGCAAATTAAAGTGTGTTACTAGAGCAAACCGGCATTCGTTTCTTCGATATCCAAATAAAATCTTAGTAGAAACAGATTAATTGTACATTAAAATATAATTCAAATTTCTAAAACACTTCACCACTTATGATTTCGAAGAATTACAGCTTTAGCTTTAATATCAATCACTGTTACTCATAAATGTGTTTTAATAAGGCACCACACACAACTATTATGATTGTCAATTCACTTCGATTCAACAGTAATTACCAATTTAGCCCGTTATTCGTGTTATTACTTCACCTTTTTAAAAATAACTAATAAAAACATTGATATTTTACAATAACTTATCACCATTCAAAACCTCCAGTCCATTTATTCATATTCAATATCGTCAGTGCAGAACTTCGGTCTGTGTTCGCGCTGCTTCTTTAAATCCTCAAGGCTACGTAATAATTAATACACATCAAGAAGAATCGAGATTCAAAGTCCTGTCCTTCATACCGAAATTCACAAAAGCAAGTCTACCAGCGCTTATAATGTTCCATTAGGGGATTATCAGACGGACGGACACACGAACTATAAACCTTCTTAATAGAATTCCCAGGAAGGTATTTGTTATCGTAGCAGTCGAATGGCATTTACTTGGGCGGTCAGACGTCCCTGAGGACGGAACTGAAACCACTGAGCTACACAGCGTTCTGAGGATCACAGAACTTCCACATGTATTCCACTGGGCACGGAAATACACAAATACACTCGTTACACAGCGGAGGAGCAGTCCGGGGTCTTAAGCGGACTCAGCACTGAGTTCGCTCGCTGGCTTAGCTCTTACATATTTATCAGACCTTTTAGCTAGTTCATTGTCGTAAGTACTGTAGGGACCAGATTATCTACTTCTTAGGGCGGCGTAAAGAATAAGGTAAAATGAACTGAGTGCGCACCTCCACGCTTTTTCATCCATTTAATAAATACTGCCATGTTTAAAATCGCAGTATGCTTGAAGCTGGTTCAGACAGTAATGTGAAAAACTGAACTGTCTCTCTCTCATTAAATTAACATATTCCATGCTTTGCTATTTCCCATGTATTACTTGATCTAAAATTCAGTCTGGATTGTCCAAAATTACGAAACTTTTTATATGCAGTTTATAATTTATGTATGTCAACTAACAGCACCTATTTTCAGCCTAATTGGGTCCAGAAACAATTCTCTTCAAACTTGATATAGAAAGAACTTGACGTTTAAAGATATCGATTCAATACGACCATCAATACATACCTACATGAAACATTTGTCATAAGGGCTCTCAATAATTTTTACTTCGAACATGTTTAGATGCCTTCTGTATCACAAAACACGAGTAGAAGAAACCATACAGTGTAACATCTGTGATGTTGATCATCTCATCAATAGCATGTTTTGTAACTTTAACAAATAAACATCAACACACTCGAACTGCAATGAGGATGGCATACCCTGGAGTGGTTTCCGTCCACGAAGAACTCAGCCTCTGTGCGCCCTGATCCCGTACTGATGGGTGGCGCGTTAAACTCGTCGTACACGCCGCCCTCGCCCTGCGTCTGCTCCTCCAGGACGTCAGTACGCCCCGTTTCCGCGAACGTCTTGACGCCATTTGACGCCCGCGTCCCCAGGCGGAACAGCACGAATGACTTGTTGTGCGAACGGCCTGCGCAGACAGAAACACGTTCACAGATGAGTGATATAACAAGGTAAAAGGGGAAAGGATCGGAGAGGAAGGGGCCATTTTAAGGCACAACCGGCATTCACCTGGGGGAAACAATGACGATTAAGAGAACGCTCAATGAGGACAGCAATGCAATTGCCAGGACTAGAAACAGGGACCTCAGGATGCACTAGGACGTTACAGCTTTAGATAACTTACTCGGTAAATTGACTGTCAAACTGTACCGTGTTTAAGTTGCATCGCCCTGATGACGGAGGCAGTATGGCCTCTGAAACGTTGGTTAACATCGACCATACTACACAGCGCAACAACCCAGAAGACAGAAATCTTCATCGCCCTAATGATGGAGGCAGTATGGCCTCTGAAACGTTGGTTAACATCGACCATACTACACAGCGCAACAACCCAGAAGACGGAAATATTCATCGCTCTGATGACGGAGGCAGTATGACCTCTGAAACATTGGTAAACATCGACCAGACTACACAGCGCAACAACCCAGAAGACAGAAATCTTCATCAAGAATTTGATTAAGCTCGATTCGAGTTGCAAGCGGATCGATACAGCCCAAAATAAAATTCGACCAAACGAACTAATAAATTCCATCCAGCGGGTTGGAAGATGGAACAAGCGGACTTAAGAGACCTTACACCCCCTTACTGCGTTCACTTATGCATATACGTAGTGCAAGAAACGCATAAAAACCATCAGAATACAATTTAGTTTGGTTTGAGTAATCTCACGGGAGTTAACTTGTCTAGGAAGAGAAAAGAGGCGGAGAGAATAAGAAGAGAAAATTACGCCACTGATACCACCATACAGTTCCACGTTGGGGGGTTGAATTTTAAGTGGATTGTGTGACACTTCTTTTGCAAGAGGGCCATTCGTTCGGCGGGAACATATATCTCCCCATTCAACATCAACGGTCATATGGAGAACTTGAGGAG
Organism: Zootermopsis nevadensis; assembly: GCF_977971745.1. Classification (NCBI taxonomy): domain Eukaryota; kingdom Metazoa; phylum Arthropoda; class Insecta; order Blattodea; family Termopsidae; genus Zootermopsis; species Zootermopsis nevadensis. Next base: position 7,680,458 of record NW_028259148.1, on the reverse strand, counting down.
TCATTTCTCGTTGACACTTTCATCGGAACACCAACCTGCTCTTACAACGCTCCATCGAAAGTTTTTCTTCTCGACTTGCCTGTAACTTCTGTAATCATTCTACAAACTTTCCGAACGCAAAAGAACATTGCCCTTAATATAGCTTATCCAAAGCCGTCGGCCACTTAGCAGTCGACGTCCTGACTTTGCTGCACAATTATATTACCTTATCACGTTCCTAATTTGTTTTACCTAGGCCCGGCTGACACTTTAAGAAAATGAAAATATAAAGTTCTCCGTCTTACTTTCTTGGTTCAGTGGCACACGTTTTACTGAAACACACCCAAATCTATCAGATAAAATGAATTGTTAGCACGATAGTTCATGTTTACGCTCGTTACGAGCACTAACAACGCGTGCCTGGCAGAAGCTGGATAATGAAGGTAAGGGAGAGAACTATTTTATTCGTTAGAAGTGAATCCGTCCAACATAACTTCAACGGACTGCTGACACTGACTTGCATTCAAGGACCTTTACATCACCATGAATACACTGCGCTACCGTGGAATCCTCCAAGGCCTTCATACCGCCATCATGTTAACGAGAGGTGTCACCAAATTTCATGACAATGTCCGTTCATATATAACCCGCACTGCCCAGGACAAGCTGTGATCCTTGCGATGGAAGATGAAGGGACATCCTCTCCACACCTCGGACCAGTTCGGAGCGAATTCCACTTGTTCGGTGTCTCAAGCAACTTTGAGGTTAGGTTTAGCAAATTGAACATAAAATATGTAATCGAAACACTTTTTCAGAAATATACTAGAAATGACTACTACTATTTATTTGCTTTATAACAGCCATAACAATGTTGTCCTACAGAATATTTATAAAGGATAAAACAGCAACACAATGGCTTGAACAAAGATTGGAATAGAAATCCAAACGTAGGAGCTGAAGAAAGGGAAGTTTCGACATGACACGATGGAGTATAAACTGGGAAAGGGATATATTGGAAAATTGAGGTTGATTTTGAAAACGAAATTGAATGCCAAGAATAAAACGAAGGCGGTATAAATGCTCGCTGTACCAATACTTCAGCACATGAGCAGCTTTGGAGAAATAAATTGGAGTCTGAATGAACTGAGGAATACTGAGACGAAGAATAGAAATCTGCTGACAATGCACGACCTGTTTTACTATACAGCAGATAAAGACAAGCTGTATCATAAATGAGAAAGCAGCAGCAAGAGGGCCGATCCAATTAGAAGGAGCGCAGAAAGAAGAACTAGTCAATATTTTAAACGTCTGAGAAGATCCCTTAGTAGGTATCATAAAATATCATGATAACAGCCGAACCAAATCAAATTCCAACAAGAATTCAAGTAGATTTGAGTACGCTTAGTGAATGGAAAGAAACTACGAAAATGGAGAGGAAACAAAGCCAAAGGTCATTGATAACACAAGATACGAAAGAGAAATGGGAGAATAGACTATATATGTACACCCAGACCATTAAGGATTTTTCTGACTTACAAATCGGGAACTGCGATGTTACGTTTAGTATTCTGGTCGATGTTTGTAAATGTTTCAGAGATGTATGCTGCCTCCATCAACAGGACGCATTCCTTGAAGATTGGAGGCAGCAAGTACCTATTAAACAAAGATAAACGTCAACCAGACTTAACGTCAAATTGAAGACAGTCATATTTTAAGAAAAACCCAGGGCAGGCAGATTACTATACTGTGGAATCGACAAATGACAGCAAACAGAACTATACCATGGAACAAACATGACCTCGTCCTTCAGGATAAAAAGAGGATTTATTTAACTCTTTAAGACTCAATGGTAATTATACGTACCACCTGCTTCAAAATCAATAATTCTGCGCTTTGCATTTACGGGCTTCTTATGATTCTTAGTGTAATCACGAATTATTTCCTCAAACCTCATTAACTAGCTGATCTTTGTAATGATGAAATGTGTATCTTTGGAGTATGGACTGAATTCTAAAATATTATTTATACGAGCTTCGGTTTCAAAGAGTTAATAAGTGACATTGTATACCAAGTAACAAAAATGTAGCGAACAAACAGAAAAAAACATTAAAATCAAAATATTACTGAGTGAAATGAAGCACATATGAAACGTGAAACTGTTCCAGAAAACATATCAATTACTTAGGCTGCATTATACGCTAAAAGAGATAAGACGATAATAAAATAAAATTAAACAAAATTCAACAATTCTGTTAAATTATAAAAGCATGTTACAATAGAAATACGAAAAACAAAATTTACTAGAATTATAAAGAGGAACAACCATGCCTGAATCTAATGTCGGACGTAATAAAAGAACAAATGAGAAGAGCGAATACTTCACAAATGCTTTTTCTCAGCGAGATCGTAGCTTACGTAATGGCGTTTATCACAGCAGATATCAATACAGTAATAAAAATTCTATCAAAATAAATGGCAAGAACATTTGGAAAGAATACCTGAAAGTACTCAGACCTTCTCTTTGAATGCAAATACAAACAAAAGAGCAGAAGACAATAAAAGACGGGAGATACACCAAATGGAACATACCATGACAACAATAGCGAGTGGCGCTGATGAGGTTTGAAGTGTTTCTGTGAGAAGATAATCTGTGAAGAACATTTCTAAAGAATATCAGAGACATAAGTCCGTACGATCCAACTAAACAAGACAAATATTAAATATTTCTGTCTTCTGGGTTATTGCGCCGTGTAGTCTCGTAGATGTTTACCGACGTTTCAGAGGTCCATCATTAGGGTGATGAGTAATGATTAAGGTTGGTTGTACAGGTATTTCGGACGGAAGATAGAATAAATAATAATTTCATAATTTTGGTATCAAACGGAAGACCTTGTTACATCTATATGCGGTGTTGGAAAGTCGGGCTTTTATTGTCTCTATTGTCAGTGAGATGTTCTGTTACGGAGGTATGAAATATTCAGAATTCGAAATGTGTGCAGCTGTGAAGAATGAAAACAGGCAAGTTGCTTTAAGATAAGCATCGAGACTCAACATTTTAACTTCAGGAAAGTTACATTTCCTGAGAAACCAGGAATCCTTAGACGAGCAGAGCTAAGTTTTGAATAACAACGCGTGTTCTACAAAACAATCCGTTGAGAAGTACCTAATGTATGTGGTATTGCTATATAATTACGCTTTTGAATAATTCATTTGGGACGGAATGTAGCAAGACAATAGTCTGCGGCTTCAGTTAATCCAACATCCCAGCATCCGACTGCAGAATATCACGTTCAAATTTTCTCAACGCTAAAACCCGATTCCCCAGTATGAATTACACACGGCAAACAGAAATTGACCGTCTCAAACAGCAAAACACAAAGCGGCGAATTCAATGAACTGATCATTTTTAAGTAATGGAATAATAAATTGTTAAATACGACGTAAGCCTTGTCTGCAAATTGGCATTATGCTAATTTCTATACATTTCTTCGTCAAGAATGATTACGGTGATAGATCAAGGATGAAAAATGGACAGGGAATGTGGCATGCGGGCGAGAATTGAGAAATTCGAACAAAAATGAAGTCGGAAAATCTTAACCAAAGAGAGTATTTGAGATATACAGGGGAATATTTAACAATAATATTAAAGTGGATATTAAACAGGGTGTGAGGATGTAGACTGCATTTATCTGGCTCAGAACTAGGTACGGGGGTGGGTTCATGTGAACACAGAAATGGGCCTAAGGGTTTCATAACAGGCGAGGAATTTGATTAGTCAAGTCGCCGGCAGAAGGTTTCACGTGTATACAGCGCGTAATTAACAATATCACACGAGCAAGGACCCATAAATTTATAAACCAGTCTCGAGGTGCATTTAGTTGTTTTATGTTACGCAACGAACATGAAACATAAAAACAGGCACATAATTATCACGCCCCTTAATGTGGCATACTAGTAGTTTGGCAAAAAAGAAATACAGAATGATACAATATCAAATTTCATAAATTTGAGTATATGAACGTAAATAAGGAAAAAAATGCAAATACATGCTGGTCTAGAAAAGTATCTATTTTCAGATACGGCCCTTAAAATCGACATATGCTGCAAATCTCTTGTACCGCACAGCTGTAAACACGTAGGTTGTCTTCCATATTAAGGCAGTCATGAAAAGTTAGTTTTCGTAGCGATTGCTACGGGGATACTCAACTACGCGAAATAAATTATTCTGACATAACCGTTGTCATTGTGCATTAATATGATTTTGGAAACTAAATTGCTATTAAGTGCTACAAGCAATTACTACTACAGCATCATAACTCATTTCTTGAGTCGTGAACCATTGAACTTCTCCGTTCTGTAGCAGAGGCCTTTGGCGTTTAAAGAACACAGACATTGCACAAAATTAAGGATTAATAAAACAGAACATTTATTTGATAATGAATGAAGAAAATAAATATAAATGTGCTAATTCACTGCTGGTGTTCAAAATGAAGACTGGTTTTCGGCGTTTGGAGATAAAATTGTTCTGCCTAAGTTAATTCTTAGCTTGGGTAGTTCATTTTACAGGCTATTACATGAAACCACCAACTTTCACTATCCACTCGGAGGGATCATTTCATACCATATTCATATTTGAGCAACATCCCGGCATCCCAAACCATAACAGACCATAAGAAATTAAAACACTACCAACAAAGACAAGTACCGTACTAGCCAATAAATTTCCAACCAGCAATCTCAGCACGTTCAATGTACAAACTCAAAATGCGTTATCTCAAAATATAAACGTTTTCGAAGCAATGTGCAATAATAGTAGCCTTTCTACTTTTATATGGTCATATACATTCTCAAAACTACGATAACGAATATTGAAACACTAGTGTACATTTATTTCCACTTGCTGCATTACCTTTTCCAGTGTTTCGAGTGAAATACACCACTGTCACGGCGACAAGATATTTCCATTTGGCGTGTACTTCAGCCGGTTTGTGTCACAACACGCAGTCAACATCGCGTACGTTCTGTTTACTTTAGTCGAGTCCACACCGGCACCGACAGCGATTTATTATAAAAGACTTTTAAGTGAGACACGCGATCCTTTAATACCATGATCCAGCAAAAACATTCGGATATGTCACGAGAAACGTGTAATTGGATTGATGAACACATAGTTGTTCCTTACAGCCTCCTTACTGGAAGAGATAAATGTGTGGACTGTGATCTTTAAGGTTTCGTTTTGAAATAACATAAAACATCCATATTTAGAGTAAAACTAGAATTCACATTTCTTCCGTCTTAAAACCTCGAATATTACAAAAGATTGGGAGTTCAGTACGATAAAATCATTTACTGAATTGGTGGAAATATATACGAATAAAACAAATTGATAAATAACAAGTAATTCTTAATGCTACTGAAAGCACCAGTATTTCAATCTTATTTTCCAAAACAAACTACTAAAAATATAAAATTGCTTACGGATGATGACATATACACAATAAAAAATAAATTTCGTAATTTCATATAGTTTATTTTACGAAAAATTAGTTAATACTGACATTTTCGCTGGTATCATACACAATTTACCCTTATTTACTAAAGTATTTTGTACATAATATAATACGTAAAAGTACTATAAAGAATAGTACACTTAATCTATATACTGCCTTAGTATAAATGTGGCACAATTGTAAGCTGTGGCTTGCTGTTCGAACACGGTCCATTTGTTAACAAAGAAACATTTTAAAGTTCTGTTGGCTAGGCCTTCTTTATCCCTCACTTTCATTGTCGCTGTTTCCGTGAGGTCGTGGTGCGTCAGATAACACTCTTTATCTATATATTCATGCTGTTTCGGAATGGGGCATTCGTTTTAGAATAAACTTCTGGGTTCCTACACACAAACCAACTGTTTTATGTACCAGGAGTTAGTTGCTGTGTTGGAACGTTGTTCTTGTAAAATTATCTCTCTTCACAAAAACTTGCTAGCAACATTATACATGTTGTAGCAAATGGCGAGTTTCTGACAAATTACAAGAGAGCAGCATCACTGCGCCTGAAAAGGAACGGACTGCAGCATTCTTTTGTTCGAGAGGAAGTCACAGTTTCTACCGCAGTAAACAGTAGCAGCCTGCTCTGAATACATTTAGAAGAAAGAAAGAAAGAAACACATCACGCTGGCATAAGCTCCGTAATTTTAAAGTCGTGTTTGTTTAAATCTCAGTATTTCGTAGAAACATTTTTATTCTACACATCATTATCATCAGTTTCCACGGTGTTGTGACGTTTGCTGGTCCTATTTCGGTCTGTCTTTAAGTCATTCTCTCCGTTATTCTCAGTTCTCTTTGCCCTCATCTTCGTCTTTAATTTGTGAAGTACTCTATTAACATCGCAAATCGATTTCTTCCTGCAGTAGAAAATTAACGAGAATTTTTTTATTTACACAAGTCATCTAGTATTGTTCGGACAGTGGAATAAAGCCAGGAGGCAAAGAATTTATACAAAATTTTCTTGAGAAAATCTTTTGGAGAAACATTCACTAAAAAATGTAGAAGGATATGTGAGGACAGCTTTGAGGTGGATATTACAGAGAGGTTGTGACAATCGAGGACAGATGGAACTGGGATCTCGGCCTAAAAAACCGATCATCAGTGATCAATATGTGCTACATTAGTCTAACAAGATGTAAACAAGATATTTTGGAAATTAGCCTAGGCAGTAAAATTGCCCTATTAATATACACATTAATAGGTTGAATTGAATTACAATTAAAGTGGATGCGATTAAATTAAAATCAAATACATTGGCCGGTATTGTACACAACATGCTCTTACTGCTAGGTTTGTGTTTAGGCATGTATAATCCTTAGGAGATGATGAGTTTAAACCTTGCATCGCACTTAAATTTAAGGTTTTCACGTTACCCAGATGTGTGGTTCACTTACACGCTACGATCCACTTGTCCACTGACCAGCAGGTTCGTGTTGAAACGTTTTAGTGGCAGTGGGGATAAACCTGATCTTCGTAATGTAGAACGCCATAAAAAGTTGTCCATGTAAGTTTTGCAGGTGCCGAACAAATTATAAACAAGTGTTTTGGTGCGGGAGAGGTTTCCATAGACAGTGAAATTAAAATGTGGCTGGTATCACATTTTAATTTCACTGTCTATGAAAACCTCTCCCGCACCAAAACACTTGTTTATAATTTGTTTAACTAATGCAGCACATATTAATCACTGATGATGGACTTAAAGGCCGAGAAGTGCCTGATTTCTAGTCTGTTTTTACCTGTTTTAGTAATAACAAGTTTTGGAAAAAAAAATGGTGGTGCGTGTTCTTTGTTTGTGTTTTGACCTCAGGGGATGACACAATATAAAATCATGTGCAATACAGGCCTACCTCCGGCTATATCCAATAGTTACGGAACACGATAACGCACTAATAGAGCCAATAGTGTGGATGTGAATGACAGTACAAAATTAAAATGATATTGACGGTGAACGGCAGAATGGACTTTAGCTCATGAGTTAACGAACTGCATAGATGATAACAGGTCGAATCCTAGTGGAACAAGGTCTTTTTTATATACTAACTGCAAGTGTAAACATGTTATGTTACAGACCACTACAATTATTCAAATTAATATGTTTTCCTTGGGCAAAGTGCATACTACACATGTCTATGTTAAATATTTCGAGTTTATCTCTAATTTTGGTACGGTCGGTGGTATTTAAAATTGACATATATAAACAATATCCATACAGAATTTACAAGAGTATTATGCTTTTACAGTAATACATGGACATAAAAAATAGTCTAATACGATGTAAAAGTATATTACTCGTTATAGGTGGGCGAACAACCGAAGTCTGTCCGAAATATCTCTCTAGTAAAATAATAAATAAATAAATAAATAATGAATACAAAAGCTTATAATATGGATTTATTCTGTGAACATAGCTTAATAATAATATTTTACATTCGAATGGGATTAACTAGATATCCAGTTCATTAAAACCAAGCATGTTTTCTGTGAATAAATTAAAACTTCTGTGTTTAACAACATCAGCAAAAAGAGTACTCTTCTGTCTTTATGTTCACTAAGTTAAATCTTTTGCGAAGTCTTATTAGTGTAATTCAAGTCTAAGTTACCATGGATATAAGCCAATACAAGAGCAAGTAGCCATTTATGATGAGGATTCAGAAGATTAAGGGTAGCAACCCCTTTTACAAATGAAATTTCCACTACCCTTACTATTTAATACAGCGAAATATACAGGAAACAGACATTAGATGTTTAAAGTTGTCTGTAAAATTGAAGCCTACCAAAATAAATTTGTAAAAAAAAAATACATTCATGCAACGGAGACGAATTTAATACCCAAACAGAAATGAAGTAAAAGCCACTGAGTCCTGGGCACCAGAAGAAAACAACGTAGTGAACAACAGCGCCTACTGGGTTTAGGAACGGGTAAACTTCACGATAGGGTTAATAATAATGTAAGCTGCGTGGACAGACACGTTGAGTTTAACGTACAATAGCGGTATTTGTTTCAAAAGGCTGAAGTCAGTCAGTAAGACACAATTCAGATCTCTTCCGAATACAAGTCGGAGATTTATCATCATATTCTGTGATTTCATATTGTCAAATTCTTCCCATCACATCTTAAGTCTTCTAAAACACGTCGTACTGATTCCTCACCCTGTTCAAATAGTAACTTCCCAACCTGAGTCGACAAAAAGACATCGTCCATTGTGGTCTACGGTTTCTTTGTACACCCTTGTGGTCGCGGATATTTGTGCCGCGTGATGGAGCTGCAGTCGCATCCGGCGTAAAACAAAAAACTGTATGAAGGCGCTCGGTCTACGCCATATCATACCGACTTACATCAATTATCCTCTTAAGACACAGGCAGAAAGAAAATAAGAAACTGGAGATGAGAAAGACAAGTGAGGGTAGGAAAAAAGTTAGAGGGAATGAAATGAATAAAGAATAAGAGAAATGAGAAATAAATAAATTAAACGAAGAATGAAATAAGGGAATATGAAGTAAAAGACGTAAATAGAAACAGAAAAAAGAAAGAAAGAAGCGCCTAAAGACGGAAAGGAAGTGCGAATGAAACAAAGGAAAATGGAAGAACGAAATGGACAGAAAAGAAAATCAAAGCAAATGGAAACGAGATTATACAGAAAAAAGTCACTTTGGCCTGATATGATTGTAAATAAGGAATTATTTCGTGTGTGTTAGGATAAGCTGTTCATTCGCGTCATCTTATCAGTTACTCATCCTTGACGGCCAACACATGAATCAATCGATCTGAGGGTCTCGATTACACCTAGCAGCCGTACAACCACATGACACGTACAATGCAGTCGCCAGTAATCCATTACTGCGACCGCAAATTTCGCAAATGGTGTAGAATACACTGCATATATCTACAGGTATGGATGTCATTACTGACGAACAGGTTCAAATACGTGGCTAGATGGTACAGTCAGAGCTCCATTTTTAACAACGAACCGTTTCCATAGCAATAAAAAATATGTAAGAGAAGTTTGGTCAAGTAACGTGATTTCTCATTAATCTCGTCTTTATTGAAACAAAATCTTAATTCTAATATAGATAGTAGCAAATATATTCCGTCAATATAGTTTTATCAGTGTCTTATTTCCGCGATATGTTTCGATCAGTTCCGACCATCCTCAGATGGCACATAAAAGCTTCTTTATTAAACTACGTGATTAATCAAATGTAGCAAACAGTTTAATAAGAAACATTTCATATACCGCCTGGATAGGTACAAAACACGAAACGTTTCGTAATGTATTATCCTACGCAGTTCATTTCTTTTATCCTCAACAGTTCCATATTTTTTCCGAAGCACAGCTTTTTCATACATTTGTAATTTATATTCTTTCCTCAAAGTATCACACCACGACTCACAATGTATTCTAACAAAAGCATGAGAATTTCGTGACCGCCATCTGCTACATCGCGTGGGTGCAGTGAAGTGAACATATCGGCTGCTTGCATAACGATGCATTTTAGCAACGAAATGACGAACACTAGCAACGAGATTTTTGAACAGGGTCAGTGGCGACACAGACCTAGAAGGTGTATACTTCCGGAAGCTCATCATGTCAGAAGACAGTCTAAAGTAACGGGCGATAGACCAAAGAGTTAAATAGAAACATACAGAATCTTCACAGTCAACACGTGTTTCCGAGCAGACTGGCGGAAAATTTGTTTCGACAAAAACTGATGATATTCTGAAGACATGCATTAATGTTTTAAGAGAAAACCTTACCATTCAGCCCAGAATTATCTTCCTGCCTCCCGTCTAAAAATCCATTAATTAAAATAGACGAACCTATTATTCTACCTGTTGTTCTGTACGATTGTAATATCTGGTCCTTCGCGTTGAGGAAGGGATATAAATTGTGGTTATTTGAGAGCACGATTCTGCGGAGAAAATTTGGTTCTTAGACAAAAGAAAGCGGAATGTTGAAAAAAATAACACAAGGAAGGTTTTCGAGATTAAGGATATGTACAGGATTAAATTGGCTCCTGTTTCTCGTTATTCTAAACACTGCCATGTTGTACCTTTGTTTTCCATACGGACATTCTATTAGCTAGGTTAAATGAGTATTATGCTTCTCAAGAGGGATTCTTCTCCATAAGTTACAATTTACCACTTACCATCTACACTGTCACCATACTGATATGTGTAACAACCACAGAGAACCTCAAACGATGGACGTTGACAAATATTGTAGAATAAGTACACAAAATCTTTATTTTGGGAAAAATATTAATGAAACAGGACTATACGATATTATATATGCATTCAGTCTTGCACAATGAAGAAATTTCTGAAAATGAAACCTAGAAGACAGCCATTTTCATTAATTACACAGCTGGATTTGACGGCTGCAATTATTTATTTTATAGTACGGAAAGAAACTGCGAAGGACTAGATGCTGAGATTAAATCCTGTCGATTATGTTCAATCCATGGCAAAGTTTCACACGGAAAGTGTGATTCTGATGTTCAGAAGTGAAGAATTTTATTCCGCATTTAATCCTGGGAAACTTAAGAAGCTATTTCCAAAATAATTAGAGTTATGCCAAGAAATTCGTATCACTATGAATCACATAAGCAGCTAGGACGAGAAGACGTACAGTCAACACTAGCAGTCCAAGAAAAACACGCTAAAACAAACATTTCTGCCAACCGCATTTGTGCCAATTTCTGTTCCAGCCAATACACATTCAAGTTAATGGCAAATTCTGACCTCCTTCGGCCTTATCTCTTAACGTCGACATTCTTTCGCAAAGGAAAGTAGTTCGGTACATATTAACAATAATGATACTATAAAATACACTGGCAACTAATAACGGTAACTATTGAACTCCATGGAGAATATCCCTTTTTCAGAAGCTGATGGTTATACAGCTTGACAGCTTTGTAAGAAGAACCCATAATTGCTCCCTCATTTGAGCTAATCGAAGTTTCGAGGCTTTTGACAAAGGTCCCTTTTTCAGAAGCTGATGGTCATAAAGCTTGTCAGCGTCATTACAAGAACCCATAATTGCCCCCTCATCTGAGGTAATAAAAGATTGAAGATTTTTGACGAAGGTGTGTTATACAATGTAAATTTTATCTTTTGGAAAAAAGCCCGTTCTCTGAATCATAAAATAACAAGGTTCGTGTTGCCTGATTTTACTTCTGCTTCCAGTTAAGAAAGGGGAATAGGACAGAAAGCAGATCTGTTAAGTCCCTCCACATTGACTAGCCTCAGATCTGACAGCGGAAGCAAAATCCACCTTCCCAAATTTTAGTTAATTTTTCAGAAAATTGACAAACTCCAAAATCCATACCTTATAATAAAAAAGTATAAAATATATAAAATGAAGTGTCTGAGAACAATTAAGTCTCTTCATTAATATGGTATGACAATATTTTTCGGTACGATAAACAGCCTATATATTGCGCCTTATTGATCCTATTCGCTTTCGAAATTCGACGCCCATGCCAACCAAACCAACATGCAGGAAAGTTCTGATTTACCACGGCCAGTTTAACTTGTGCGTAAATGAGGCCATGATAATGTCAGCATCTTCCTCATTCCTTTGTGGCTATTACACTAACATGGCTGTGTTGAAATTCTGCCTGCGGGCGACCTTCTTAATGGCTTCCTGTTTGATTTATTGGCCAACAGAACAGAGTGCTGCACACACAGCGTTCCTGTTTGTTTAGTATTTAACATGATCTTTGCCCTGAGGGTCATCATACATCGTATGGATGGAGATTCTCCACAGAACGGTCTCTGGAGCATTCAGTCCTGTCGTCTGGTGCAGTGTCATGGCACCGCTTTTCTGAGTACCCTGGGTTAATGGATTCTGAACCATTTTAGCAAATCACGGCATGGAGTTCTCAGTATGAAACTTTAATAAACTCCTCAAAGCTTAATAAACGGAATTCAGCGTTGGGTACCCACAGATAAACTGAACATGTACAGAGGTTCAGATTAATTCAGCTTCCACCATCAGGATCATGGAGGCAACAAGTACCTCTGAAACGTCGGTAAATCTCTACCAGACTACACGACACTACATCCCAGAAGACAACCATATTCGTACTCACCACCGTGAGAACATCGTATCTAACCAGAAACAGAGAATGTTTTAAAGCATACTTTAATGTTTATTTCAATTTACTCAGCTCTTGTAAACAAATTACTGCAACACAATGCTAAAAAATATTTTAAAAAATAGCTAGAACATTTGAAAATATGTCCAAAAACGGAATCCAAAACACGATACATTAATGTAAAATGAGTAGTCAATTAGGCCACGAACATACGCCAAAAAAGACTGAAGAATCAATTTCTATCCTTCTAAACGAAATAGGCTGCGAGATACATTTGTGGCGATCCTAAAGAAATAAAATAAGATGGTATGGACTGGACTTAAATGGATAAGGAAGGAGCCAATGTCACGTTCTTGTGAACACAACAGTAAACTTCCTGGTTTCAGAAAATACGTGAAACCTCTTCACCAGATGATTGTCTATTAGCTTCTGGGGCAAAATTCTGCTCCGCGTAGTTACGCAATGGTCCATTACCCGCATCAAGGTAAATTAATAATCAATTACAAATTTTAATCGACTGCCAACGCTGATTTCTGCTAATACTCTGAGCTGAGCGATAGGGCAACATGATGTGTGTTATACCACATTGGATTCGATATCTCGAAACGTCCTATTGGGAGGTTGTCGTGTCTCACTTCATATATACTATGCACTGAGGCGAACAGAATATATCGCACGATAACAAAGATAATGAACTCTGTGTGCAGTGTGATGATGGTGGATAAGGTGCGGTGAGTGGAAATATGGCGTGCCTTCATGCATGGGCTCTTGAAGGTAGAGAGTGCTTGTTGGTGGAAACACTTTCTTGGAAGCTTACAACTTGCTATTAGCGAGTGAACTCAGCGGTAACGAATCTGATTCACATTCTGCAGGTCTCTGAATCAAATCCCGAGGCCGATAATCTTCACTGAAGTTTATGTGTGTGTTAGAAGGTAGCACAGATTTTGAATTACAGTAAGACTTCAATAAAGTGGAATGAATGAACAAAACAATAAGTAGGAAATAAATTAAGATAGAACAAGCATGTAAGTCAGATGAATGTCTGACATAATTATATTATACGAAGAGTTACAAACTCCTTCGTAAATGCATCATCAAACAGCCAACTTAAGAATGGAATAACAGATAAAAATTAAATTCCGGAAGAAATTAAGGGAAGATTAAATCACCGAAGAAAATTGTGTATTTAACAAAAATCCAATCATTACTTCTGAGTATGTCTGTAAACACTAGCTGATTAACACATATTTCAGGTATATTCAATTCGTTATAGCTGATATATAACATTAAAAAAAGCACAAAATAAATACGAAGACGCGTGTCAAGTTTGTGAAAAAACTGGAAAGGTCACCTTTTCACAGTCGTGTTCCTTTTTTTTATTCACTGAAAGACGAAGAGGTATTCAGTTAACGGTTGCATTCCTTTGACTGGTATTTGGCTCCGCGCTGTCTACTCAGGTTGTGTCACGTTAATTGACTGTCGAATGAGCAATATTTTTGTGCTGATTCCAAATGTTTACCGTAGGTCCCTATTGAAACCTCCCTTTAAATGGCGGAAACATGCATATCTATTGAGCTGTTCTCGAGTTAATTTCAGTGTAGGGACTGAAATCAAGTCCGGTGACATCATCGGTCGTCGCATGGGATCATTTACAATGACGTCATGATGGGGAATCACCCTCACATATCAAGACTTCTGAGCATTCGCTACAATTTTATCAGGGATTGCAGGAAGTTAAGAAGAACATGTGTGTCATAACCTCCATACCAACAGTTATAATATGTAGTTAGTAGGACCACCGGTAGATGGCAGCAAGATCACGGCTGATAGACTGGACCGACAGACAGGCCAACATAAGATACCGATACCGAATTATTCTCTCACGATAGAGCGTAAAAAGGACCTAACAGAATGGTTTCCAATGACATAACCTCCATAAAAAAATGCAGTCGTTCCTGAGTTCTTGCAAGGCAGAATGAGTAGTTCGTAAGATTGCGGAGTAGGTACCACAAATAATGAAGCTACTCATAAGCAGTTTTCTCTGACACTATTTTAATTCTTTCTTTGACACTTTTATTCTCCTCGTCATCCTCTTTTCACTCCTTCAACTAATACTCTGCCCTCGTTAGAGTAAGTGATAAAGTTTCAAGTGAAACAAAAAAAATATACTTTTGCATGCATGAATATTACGTTTCAGATCGGAGTTGGGATAATAAAATATTCTGAATAAAATGGTGGCAAGCAATCCTCGAAATAAACCCGCACTAAATTTCTTCCTGAATGTAATTTTGATACCTTACTGTCGTTCCAGAATATTGGAACTCTTGACATATTTTCAACGTACTTGTCAGCTATTATTACTTTATGATTTTGTCTTGCGTTGTGGTAAGGAGGCACTACGTTTGTATTTACACAAACCTCCTTCCTAACGTCTAACAGAACTATTGTGGTTTTACTTATGATATTTATATTTGTACCCTATATCTTAATTCCTCATTTACTTCATCACGTTTATTCTGTCTGCAGTGTTCACTAATGAATCAATTTACAGTTTCCTTAACGTTTGTCGTGGTCAGGTTGTAAAGATGTTCGGAGCATGAATGTGACCACTCACCTCCAATGCGAAGGAAAACATGAATAGAGCTTCCCCTTTAAGAGCCACTTATACCCTTTACGTTGTGGTGCTCAGGCGTAAAGATAAATGGATTTGACCTTATCCTGACATGCACCGAAGTATTTATAATCTATGGGGGGAAAAACTACAATTTGAGACCCATACCTAGATTTACGAGCGTTCAAGCAACGATTTTTACATAAACACGTTCGAAAATTACGAGTAATATCCCTTTTTCGGTAGGCTACAAGTAATGGAATTCTGTTACAAGAACACGCCACCCAGTAAGTTATAACTTAAAGCCTGCCACCGACTTTTAAACGCAATGAATCATCAACGCCTGCCAATATTAAATAGCGTCGATTTGTTTTGTTTCACATTCCTATTACATTTCTTTATTTCTTTATACTGCACATTTGCTTTAATCCGCAATGATAATTTTCAATTAATATTTGTTTCATAAATATATATGTATACATGCCACATATTTATGCTCCATTATTGTACGTGGATGTGCGTATGTACGTATATGTACTTAAATAAATAATTAGAATCAATTTGACATTAAATAAGTATAGGAATCTCCCTAAAATATGATATTCTCATGTGCGTTTGCAGGTATTTCTAACGAAGGTTACATTTCAAGGGTGTTTCTTATTTACAAATAATAAAAGAATGCGCATTACGCCACTCTTGTTCAAATGTTAGTCTCGCCCGGTAACACAGTAAACTGGTCGGCCACAAGGTGTGAGATGCTGAATTCGCCTTTCGCTCTCAGTTATTTGTGCTAGTTATGGTTCATTCACACTCACACAAGTTTCAACTTTCTGTACTCCAAACGACTTTGTTCTTCAGTCAAAATATTATTCCTCCAAGTCCGGCGATTTCTGACGATAGTAAGTTATAATCCGTTACATTGATCTTTGGATACGGTTGTTTTCTGGGCTGCATTTCCTGCAGTCTGATCGAAGTTGACCGACGTTTCAGAGGTGATTTCTACCTCCATCATCAGGACGATGAGTAAACCGCATGCGACGAATCAGTTTCAGATGTAGGAACCAGTCAGTCAAAGCATAACCTCGGAGGCTTACTCATCGTACTGATGATAAAGGCATAAATCACCTCTGAAACGTCGGTCAAATTCTACCAAACTTCACAGCGCTACACTTGCACATAGAAACAAAATACGTTCGTTTAGAACACAGAGTGTTCTGGAGTCTCTTCTGAATAATTCTAAATTGCGAGTTGTAGTGAGCTCGTTCGAACTCAATTCACGAATCTTAAAAAGAATGTGTGGGTCTACGATATTTTTTGACGTTACTGCTTCAAAAGATAGACGAAAGCGGAAAAATAAATACGTATACACCTACACACAAACGTACAGAGTGATTTAATATTGCCTTAACATAGTCTTTGAATAATTGTATAAAACACAGAAACAATGAAATAGGAAGACACATTGGTCCAGAAACGTTTGTGACATTACATCCACTTTAATTTTATATGCAGCATGTCCTGAGATATTCCGGATTAAATTTTCTTTGGTCAGTGCAGTACTTGTCTCTGCAGTATTCTAATCGGCTGTGGTTTGTAATGTTTTCGGATGAAGAGAGGTCACGTAACTCAACTACTATGATCTATGGTGATTTGTACCTCATTTTGGATATGGAAGTGATTTCTTCATCCTTCATTTTGTGCAATGTCTGTGTTCTTTAAACGCCAAAGGCCTCTACTACAGAACGGAGAAGTTCAATGGTTCACGACTCATGAAATGAGTTATGATGCTGTATAACTTGTGTTGGGCAAGGCCGTGGTCTAGGCAACACGGAGTTTTCCTCCGGGGGCTTCCCCGGTTTCTCCGTGGCATCCCAACAATTACTCCACTCACACACAGAAGAAGGCAATGGCAAACCACTTCTGGATCATCTGCCAAGAACGTATATGAACAGGTCCCAGTCCGAGAAAAGGATGGAAGGATCCTGTTCATATGGACCTGTCGTCAGACAGAACACTAAATAAATAAATAAATAAAAGAAAAAATTGCTTGTAGCACTTAATAGCAATTTAGTTTCCAAAATCATATTAATGCACAATGACAACGGTTATGTCAGAATAAATTTTCTCGCATACTTGAGTAACCCCTAGTAAACACACAAAACGTCCATTTACTACCTGCACATGCAAAAACACTATTGGAAGTGTAGACATGTTTAAGTATGCGGTCCAAGAAATTTTCAACACGTGTAAATTCTAAAGGACTCTAAATCAAAACACAGGAAATTTCAGGATCTTGGTGCCTTTTCAGTTTTACTTCTTCATGACCAAAATAATACCTAAAATTTATGAAAGTAAATACTGAATCACGCCGTATATATACAACAATATAAATTATAAAGGTCATCATTTATAACACTCTCTTATCTCTTATTCTGCTGTGTCCAAACATTCTCTTCGGTAATCTGTTATAAAACACCTTCAATCCAAAAAATGCCTCACACAGCCTTAATTTTACAGAGAACTACGACCAAGCTTTCTAGTATACAAAATGAAACCCGTAACGCTGTATATTATAGTTCAGCTTGACACAAAACATTCACAACATTCACACATAATATTTCAGCCTTTTTTATTTTACTTCCTGCAACATTTTTTACAATCCATTAATAATTTAGGAACTACATCACGCCATTACTCGAATTAATAATTTACGAACAAAAACAAATATTAGGTAATGCGATTCTTTAAACAAGAAAGATACGGCTTATCGGTAATCAGATTAGTGTTTTTCATGACCAGGGGCTCCGTGTTCAGTACACACCGGAAAAAAAGTTTGTGTTTTGTTCTTTTTCCTCATCTACATCACTGTAAAATGAAGTCATAACAGAGTCAAATGCATGCAGGTTGAAATGGCGAGGGAGGATGTCTAGGACGCGTAGGGGTTTGATAAATGCATACAAAATAACAGTAGGAAAGTCTGGGGGGAAGTGTCAAATCCCGACATCTCGGAGTTTAAGGGAGGATTTTGAAGAAATATTGTGTGGTAGTATGGATTGAATTAAACTGGCTGAGAATATTTAATCTCAGTATTACACAAAAACCGGATTATTTATTCACCAACTGAGCGACTATAAGCTTCATAAGATAGATTATGATGGATGGTTTGTTAGTTAATTAGTACACAAAAGTATATGGACCAAAATCAATCAATATTTAAGAATTAAGTCAGAGAAAACACAACATTTCATGAAGACAACCACTGACCGCCATAAGATCATCAAATCCTACAACATTTTATCATTACAAAGATCAATTTATTAACGCTGATTAAGGAAATAACCCCTGTTTACAGCGAGAATCATACGAAATACAGAATACAAAATATACAGTTAAAACAGGTAAGCATTTTATTAGCAATAGGCTACAAAGGGTTAATTATACGATGAAGGCTCTACTGGAAAGAAGTTTTGTATAAGAAATACACATTCCATTATATTCAGGGCGCTTTATTACAAGAAAAACGAAGCGAACGAGGCGTGCTTTAGGCTGGCATTTCATATAAAACTTTAATTACGTTACGAGACGAGTAGCCTCACGCTCCACTTTCGCCTCTTCCTTCCTACTGGACACCGGGGCGTCTATTAATACCAGTCAGTATAAAACAATGCAAAGAGCAGACAATGACGGCCAGACGCAGATGTCAGGGCGACCAACATCTCAAAGGTAAAAGACCTCGCTCTCAATAGCATGAAAGAGAATGCCGCCTTATTAACAAAATTCCCCCGGCTACGCCGTGAAATAATGCTGCACTGACGTCATGCTGTCTAGCTCACAAAACATTCCGAAACAAATTAGCAAAGAAGACGAACAAGCAGGCCTCGCCATGTTTCCTAAAGAATACTTCTCGTCTGTAACTGACACCACAGGCCTGCATTGTTATGCCAACTTTGATGAACGTTTCACGGGATCTGTCCCCTTGTTTATACGAGTTGAGATTTACTGACAAATAAGCCTGTTTGGAAGACCTTAGATTTTCACGGCGGTGAGTCTGGAGATTGTTGTCTTCTGGGTTACTGCGCCGTAGTCAGAAAAACTTTATCTCCATCACCAGGACGATCGTCCTGATTATGGCAGCAAGAGCCTCTGAAACGTCGGTAAACTACCAGACTACACGGCGCGAAAACTCAAAAAATCCTGCATTTTACTAAAAGTATACGATTAATATTCTTTATTATATTCATTGACGTTTAAGAAGGACTTTTCCAATGACTGAATTCTACTTTAATTTCTGTGTTCATCCACGAAAGTTTCAGTTTAGTCTAAATGCCATTAATAAAAAAAAACATGCTTTTGTATGTATATTAAACTTTGTCTTTCGCTTTAAGGCAAAAATTCATGTAAGGGCTTTTGAGAACAGTTTTTGGTAAGATGTTATTTTCAAATTGATGGCATTACTATGTGTTTTGACACATTGTATCAACACTCCACTATCTCATCTTAAAACGGTAAAGTAGCTTCCTTCTTACGATGGTGCTAGTCTCTTATTAGGTCGATAATTGTTACGCCTTTTACTAAAACCAAAAGTATATTAGTGTTAACAAGATTCCGCTAATGGTCTCTATTCTGAGCCTGAAGAATCCAATCCACACCCTCAGCTACCAAGTCTTCTACGTGGCATCTTCGGTTTTATTTTCCGACTAAATTTCGTAACCCTTCCTAAGGGAGATACATAAATATTGCATTTATGGTAATGTAAACGGCTGTTAGCAGCTAGTGATAAATACATGGAGGACTATCTGTTCTGGTCAGTCTGACAACTGCAGCAGTATGCTATATTTTTGTGCAAATTTGTTCTGCCCGCAGCTGCACAGCTGGTATGAAATATCACGGTGTCATGAAGCACTGTGAAAACAAAGTTTATCAACGGGTCTGTCTAGACCAAGTAACTGCTCATGTACACTGAAACACACAGACAAGAGAGAAATTACACGAAATTCTCTAGACTTAACTATTTGAGATGCATATTTATTCATATACAGCGTGTCCCACACGACTCCAGTCACAGAGAACTGAAATAAAAAAAATTGAAAAATTTTAAGGACGAAAAAGTTGTTGAAAATTATGTTTCCAGTCTCGAGGGCCCGGTACTTTTTTTTTTTTAGCTAGGATGGACTATTACGTCACTTCACACTAATTAAAAGTAGTAAAATTTACGGCGATGTTGCTATGTTTACATGACAGCGAAAGGCGTGTGTGATTCCAAAGTACAAAGAAGCGTAAATGAAGGAGACACATGTATTATATGAAATCCTGCAAAACATTCCCGTTTCGCTGTTTTGTCAAGGTGGCAAAATCACCACAACTTTTACAATTGTTAATGAAAACAGTTTAGCGCCGTAATGGCTCGTCCTAAGAAAGAAAATATATTGACTGAAAATACATAATTTGCAACAACTTTTCATTATTTACATTTCTGAGTATGCTGCCATATAATCGAGTTCTCTTACAGCTAAGAACTTATGGGGCACCTGGTATAAACTAAAACTGTAATACCGAAAGCTGTAAAACTGAATTCGACATTAGAGTGGAATGTAATTTCTCTAATGCATAGAAGAGCCACGCTGTCTCCTTCGGAGTCAATTCAACACATCACATGGTACCGTACAATATTTATTTTTGAAATTAAACATTGCCGAAATTGTCGAGTTCAACATTTTAGGAAACATTATTTTATAACTGCCGGACTCTGTCCGAGAAAGAACCCGACAGAAGTTAATAGCTGGCCAAAACAGACGCTTGGTTTCTGGGTCCATAAGCAGAAGAGCGGGCGGCCAGCCAAACAGGACAGGTTCAGGGACCCAGTGTTAACTCTTACGCTGCCAAGTTATGTAACGTGTGGATGCTAACTGCTGGGTTCGTGACTGGTCCTAGTTCACAACTGGCTTAATGCTAGAGGGTAATCAGTTGTAGCAGGTTCCTTGCATGAATTGCATAAAATAACATATAAAGAGGACACCATGCTTACTCGTTTCTGTGTTAACACATTTCACATTCCAATCGGTCCAACAGATTTCTATTAAATTTCGTATACTCTCTAAGTTAATGGGTACCATTATATCATCCACTTTGGTTCGTGTGGGTTCACTCGTGTACCTCAAAATAAACGAGATATATTTGTAAATAACAACGATTATTTTAAATATTCTTAATCGAGGTACAGAATATATAAGGAGATGCTATTCATGAAGTATTTTTTCAGTACACATGACAAAATGCAAAGGGAAACAATTTACAACTCTACAACTGATTAGCCATACCAAGAGCATATTTATGTCGGCAACATATAAATATCACAGTCGATTTAATTCCACCGAGAACAGTCATTCTTGAGAATCTAACAGTCGCTTAACTGATCAAGAAATTCCCTACTTTGTATGAAACCCCAAGATTCATTACTGTGTTCACGACATTGTACCACTCAACCCTTTCATGCGCCAGATAAGTCCAATTTATATTCTCACAACCTATTTATTTCAATATCAGATTATTTTCGAGTTATGTTAGCTAGAGGAAGCATTTAGTTCTGTTTCGGTATTTCAAATCACTTTACACAAAGTAAACAACATAGAAGAACAACATAATAGTATCGTTTGATACTGTAATGTCGTGTAGTTCTGTTCGTTCGGACGCGAATGATAAAAAAGTTGTAAAAGACATTGAAAGGCAGGGGGGAACAGGTCAGAACGAACATAGAAGTACAGTACAAGGCAGTACTACAAAAAAATAGACAAGCAAGGAAGAGAGAAAGTGTTGTTGAAAATAGAAACACCACAAATGCAGATCTGAGATATACAGTATACATGGAAATGTAATCTCGATGCTGTCTGCTAGAGGGGAAAGATGTTCAGTTCAAATCGACTTCTGTCTACAGTTTGGAACATGAAGAGTACGGAGATAAATCTTGGTCTGGTAAAGAAAAATTGTTTCTGCGGTGAATTTACATTTCCGAAGCAATTTTGTATTTCTGTAATAGACAGCACAGACTGCTGAGATTCGCCCAAAGTCTATCTACACTCCAACTGAACCCTTCACTGTCCCGAAAACATCAGACTGGTAACTCAGGTTAGAAGACTACAAGTTCGTTCATACAGCACTAACTTCATGCATAGATCAAAGTCCTTATTGTAAAGCTGACAGTCGTTTACATAGTAATGAAATGCACCGCTGTTACTAAACCCAAAGGATCATTTGCTAGTTCATAAGGTTCTGCCATAGGTCACCTTTCCTCAGAATAATTTATTCCACACTCACCCGTATATAAGGCACATTTTAATATTATTCTCCCATCGTGTCTCGGCTTCGACGTGGTTTCTGTCAGTCTTCCACATGTTCCAACAAAATTCCCGAAAGCATCTGTCATATTTTCCACAAGTGCTATTCGCTCCGCCCATCATAAAGTACAAATTACGAAGTTCCACAGTATGCAGACGAGATTTCAGGTTCTCACAACGTTGAGCATGAAAATGGCTGTCTTCTGGGTAGCGCCGTGTAGTCTGATAGAGGTTTACTGACGTTTCAGAGATACAAGCTGTCTCGATGATCTTAATCTCACAGCCCTGACGATGGAGGCATCAAGTATCTTTGAAACGTCGTTAAACTTTTACCACAATACACGGCGCAACATCCTAAAAGACAGTCTGTTCATCCACAACACGCAGTTTTCTCCAGCCGTCTGTTGCTTTTCACTCTTAGATCCAAATGTTCTCATCAATAGTTTCTTAAACATTTTGAATTTATGTTTTTAATTTTGGGGGGATTTAACGTTGGCGGCCGAAATTCCACTCACAGTCCGCTCTCCCCTCGTAATTATAACAGTAACGATGTTCATAATTTAAGGAGGCGAGGGTCCACCAAGGACTGCAGCGCCAACTGAAGAAGAAGAAGAAGAATATGTTCTTAATTTAGGCTGAAACTCTTTACTTCATACCCACACACACCGACAAAAGTTACAGGGCTGTGAAAGTGTCAGCTGATTTTAATCTTTAAAAATAAAGCAGCAACTTCAATGGATTTGTTGTCCGGAGGCTCTTTGTTTCTGTACTAAGCGAACAATTTCTGTCCTTCTAAAACAAGACATAGGCTATTAGTCCTTTCAATGGATAATTCGCTATGTTATTCTTGACATCACTTGACCATCAATCATGCAACAGAATAGCCTCCGGTCATTTTACAACTGACTTAGCTTTCCGTTTCTACAACTCAGCAGTGGATATCCTGTATTACATACGAGTGGCTATAAAAGCTTTGGCTACCGGCTGTAACTTCCACCAAGTGCCAACGCAGTTACTAACAAATAATCCCGCAGAACAGCCGAGAAATAACCTGATTTAGTTGCTGAAGAGGTGACCTGAATAGCGAGTAGTCGAAATTCCTGTTTTCCTGTCAATACCACATTTTGGTTGCTTTCCTACGACTATAATTTATTATATCTACAAGAAAATTGCGCAAAAAATGCATTAGATTTCACTATGAACCTCGACGCGAAAATATATTTCAAATATCTCCCGACAGATCGCCCCCTGCTGTGACAGGGACGTCCAAAATAAAAAGCTGTTCCCCGCATAGTAAATTTACGATTAGTCGATCAAGGAATTTAACGTTTGATCATTTAGCTTTTACGATCAAGCTGTGTGTCTCTTCACAAGTAAATTTATGGGCAATTCATTACATGGTCTGCATTATTCCTGTCTCCAGACAACAAATTCAAAATACCTGGCGCCAAAATGCGCTGTGGTAATGTAAGGAGTAACTCTGGCATTAAATTAGGGAACCTAATTACGTATTCGCATAAAAAGATACATTTTAATATTCTTGGGGTACGAAACATTCAGGATTAAACATTAATTTTATATAACAACTTTGTCCACTCATTGGTATTTGACGATTTGTATCAAATCTTGTCCAAATACAACAGAATGCATCATGATTAAGTTATTATTTACTTTTAACTCTCTCTACTTTCCTTTCTTCCTCTCTTTCCTCCATTTCTTACTTTCATTTATTTAATTCCTTCCCTCTTTCTTTATAACCAGTGGCTCTACAATCCTTGGAGGATCTTGGCCTCCTCACACATGGGAGGTTTCTTAATCTATTTACACATTTGGTAGGACTCCATGGACGAGTGATCAGCCCTTCGCAAGGCCTCTACCTACACAGGACAGCACAACACTGAAAACGAACATCCATGCTTGAGCGAGATTCGAACCAAAAATCTCAGTGTCCGAGGGATGACGGCCCACGCCCCACATCGATCAGTCTTTTATATTTAGATCGGCGTTATCACGTCCCTTAAACTCATAAAATAAAAGAAAAATCTTATCAGACTGAGCCTTTATTATGCGCGAGAAACGCCAGATCTGCGTTCTCAACCCTTTTGCCCTTGCGGAACCCATGAAATAATATTCATGTCTCAGGGAACCCCTAAATAAAAATTATTATATATCATTATTGATATCTTTCTTTCTTTTTTATAAACTTAAAGTTCACAAGGAAAACTTAATATATTTTTTCTGATAGCTGGTTTACGCAAAAAATTACGTTTTTCTCAAGTTTATTGACAATACAAAAAAACTGAAATCGAACTGCCTGTTCAAGAGACCTCATACGGAGATTTTCATTCACACAAAAAATAAACATAAATAACCAAAATCGTATACAACACATATAAACAGAACGAAAACAGATAATAACAACTACAATAACTATATCGTTTATTGACAATGTTAAAAAGGCATAAGATAAATCAAAGTAAAATGTCATATGAACAAATATATGTGTCAAGGAAATGTTATTTTTGAAGCCAATTTAAATAATAAAATTTACTTTTTTAATGTGAAAACTGTGCTCGTCTTTTGGTACACAAATACTTAATTCGGGGTCGAACTTTAGATAAACACACACGGATTTCATCTTCAACTGAAAGGAGACGATTTCTGTCTTTGGTCTTGATACTTGTTAAATAAGAAAAAGCTTGCTCACACATGTAAGAGGTTGAAAACTGCAGCAATATATTTATTGCTTTCCTATGACTGGCAGGATACTCTTCTTTCACAGAAATCCAGAACTTGTCCAGGGATAGGTCAGTAAATCTCATCTTGAGTACAGCTCCTGTACACTGACCACTAAAGGCGGTTTCACGCTGGCGCCGTATAGACGTCGCTAAATATATTTCTTATGATTATTATATTTCTAACAGGTTGAAGACTTTATTATAACACCCAAGAATTTTCCGAGAATATGTCGTACGTGTATAGTAAAATTACGAATATGAAATTAAACATAAAAATGACTCAAAAAAACATTTACATATGATTATCCTATTCATCACTATTTCTCGCGGAACCCCCGGCGATTGCTCGTGGAATCCTAAGGTTCCGGGGAACCCCGGTTGAGAAACGCTGCGCCAGATATTGAAGATCACTATCTAGTCTTAAAAAGAGCGTCAACTTGTTTAGTCTGTACTTAATAAAGATTTATATTTATGATCGAGTCGATAAGTGACGGATTCCTACACCCTTCAATCTTCGAAAATAATTTAAAATGCAGTGATGTAAAACCCACCTAGACGTTGATACAAACGTTGACACCATTCACCAAATAACGCTTCAATTTCAGAGGGCTATTCATTAATGGTCAGCTATATGGACACTTAACGTATCTGAATCATCCAATAAAAATATTTACCGGTCTCGCAAGAACTTGCAATTATGCAGTTTTGATGACATTTAGCTTTTGCCTGAAAAGGAAGAAAGACAAAAAAATTCCGAAGTGATGACTGCGAGAAAAAACTCCAGATGTACTGAAAGAAACTGAGAAGCAACAAAATGCATAATTTAAACATTTCCTATGCATGAATAACAAATTGTACTAAATATACATTAAATACGAAACGTTCTTTAGGGCCTGTGGCAAACTACACTGAAAGCCATGAACATTCTACACTTAGAACATCAGCATTGCTTATCCGCCCTTTAAAATTTGCATATTCCTTATATACATATTCCCCTAGGTGTTTATCTGAACGCTGTTAAAATGTCAAATTTCAAAAAGACGGTTTGAGTTGGTAAACATTTATAAATACCTGTCTAATACTCCAGTCACTTAATAAGGCCTTTGCATTTCACAAGATGCAAACTACAGATGCACTCTTATTTTGGGTAGCATAAAATTACACTCCTCACATCGTTACAAACTGACCACCCCTTAAATCAGATCAATACGCGGAGGAATTTGGCACAAAAGTGATTATCTTGTTAATTTGGATTAAATGACAAAATCTGCGATTAAATTCGAATTGAATTCCGCTCGATATTACAGGTAGTATAGTGTTTCAGAATAAGGGCGGAGCTTGCTGAAAGTGAGACAGGGCGGGTGCAAAACAGACCTAAGTGCGTTATATTAAGGACTGGAATTTACGCTACAGTTTTCACAGACACAATTCACTGGAGTGTATATCATAACGTAACAGGACTACTAGCGGTCTGTAAAATAGAATGGCGACACTGACCACTGCCCAGAGAGAACTAGAGACAATAAATTTACTGTGACCACATCTTATCTGACGATGCTGCACACCGAGCGGTACACATCGGCTTGTCTCACTGTACAAACGTTCCTTCGGAACCGACTAACATACCCCTCAGACATATACTGTAACTGCATTCTTTCTCATGAATTATTGCTTATCATTAACAGTCACCCTACCCACATCTCACTGAACTTTAGCACTCGTGAGTTTCAACAATCGTAATTTGCAATGTCAGTCAACAATAATCAGGTTAAGTTATGGCAAATTGTTGTCGAATGAAAACAATGGAGCAGGTTATGCCGTGCCAAATTACAAACAAACAGGAGGTGGATATAACAGGGCAAACCCCGTTTTTAAGTGAGGCAGAGTGTAAGATAGAAGCATAACTAACAAAAACAAAATGCCCTCGACGAAAACGTTTTTCTGTTGTGCCTAAGCGCCAATAAACCCCCCCCTGGCAGTATTTTTAAACATAATAAACAATTTCAGTTATTTAATTCTAAAGGGTTTTGACGACAGTTGTTTACACTTAAAATTATTCATTATCAGGATTTTTTCCATCGTCTGTTCTTTAAAACCACCTCTCACCTGAAGACGGAGGCAAAACCAGCCTCCGAAACTTCGTGGTTTCAAAGAACAGACGATGGAAAAAGTCCTGACAATGAATAATCTTAAATCTCAGTTATAATTAACAGTACTTATTCAGAACTGGCACTGTCATTGTGTGTTCCTAGCTATAAATTTCAATGAAACGTGAACAAATTACTAAACAACGCATCACATTTCCCACTCGTCTAATAACTATTGAGCTATTAATTCTAGTCATATTTGTTGAATAACACAAATTATAAAGCTCCTCATTACGTAGTTTTCTCAATAATGTTATTACTTCCTCTCAGATTCAAACTCGTAATCTCTTCAGTTTTCCATTCTCAAACACTATAAAGTACGTTCTTTCCTTTGGGTCGGGAGAGCACATTACACTCTCTAAAAACAAGTAATCTTTCATAATTCGTGTTTAGACTTTTATTTGCAAATAAATCTTAACGCGAGAAAACAAAAAGTATCATAAGCACGCGCACTTGAAATATCAAAACAGAAGTAATGCACCAGAGTGAACATGGAATAATTTATATTTATCAGACACGGATCTGGTGTTTGTAACACAGCTCCGCCATCTGTGAGGGAGGTAGCGGCGGCTTCCAAAACTGCATATTCTCTTCCTCACCACTCCACAGCAGAATGAAGACACGAAACATACACTAGTAACGCACAACATAAAGTTTTCAGTGGCTAAAAGGAAATGGAAAACTCCAAAGGCAACATCCAGTTGTTAAACATTAACGGGACACTAAAACTAGCGGCCCGAAAACGGTCCTAGGGCCATCAATGTGGGAAAAATATAAAATACCGCTTAAAAGTCCCGTTTAAATAAAACGGGGAATAATTTCTTTTGTATCTCCATTCTTTACCCATTTTCCTTATCTGCTTTATCCATATCGTACCACAATCTCCTTTATAAATGCTCCTAAAAGCTACCTAATTGTTGCAGCACTTGGAAATTAGAATAGTCGCCTGGAATGATAATTGATAACTTGGTGAATCATACAATAAAACATACACGGAATCATAAACAACAGGTCTACATATCGTATATGATACCATCACATTCATAACTCTTTGAGCCACAATTATGCCCTCTAACATAACATAACAATGTATTCTTTAAATGGGTCTATCTCAACCAGGGGTTTGCGGACCTCTGGGGGCCAGCTAGTCGAGTACATTCTACTCTTTGTAATATCGTACTCCTGCAACAACAAAGGTTTCAATCACATTTTTCCAAAACCGGGTTAAAAATGACGAAAAAAATCACAACTTCCACACAGATTTAATTTGTCTATTTAATCAAAACGTATGAGATAATTTTGGGGAGAGGGTCCGTGGTACCAAAAATGCTGCGTCAGACATCTTTGACGTGAGGAGGGGGTGCAAAGCCACTCGCTGCCTACACAGCGTAAAGCAGCCCACAGTTATCAGCGAAATTAGTACCAGCTGCTCAAGAATCACACCAAAAGACCGCGACTTTCTGTGACGAAAGAGAATACATTACAACTGAGTAACTAATTCCATGTGGCAAGAGTCCTTCCTGGAAGGCCAATAATCTCTCATCTACCTAAGAAATTCCCCTGTATTAAGCTGGCCCACTGCTTAAGTAACTTGCAATATGATTAAATAATATCATTCGACTGTGTCTACGTAATATGACCAACGGCATAACTAACTACTAACTTAGCTATTTGAGTAACTGGTTAGCTATCTCACTAAATCCACAAAACAAAGTTTCTGAGCACCTGATTGTTATTCACCTGGTTACGAAGTTTAGTTTATGGAACGTTCACGTGTGAATGAAATAAATCTGCCTGGAATCGAAACACAGTCAATTCGTAAATCACTATCAGCATTTTAAGGCAAACATTGGTCAAACCACACGACCGACCGCAATCTGAAAGACTACCCCTTTTCGGCTGTCAGCGACTACTTATTCATACTCATCTTCCATATCTAGAGGCCGTCTCTTGTATCAGGAAACAGAGAATGCGCAAGACATATACATTTTTAGAAGGCAAAGTTAAAGGAACAGATCACTTGAGGGACCTACGTATTGACAGAAGGAATGGTTTTAAAAGAACAGTGTCATTTGGATACATCTGGCTTTTCCTAACTTCGCGTTCCATAAAGGCGGGCAATTTGATTAGCTGAACGGCTACAGTCCTCCCACAAAGAACAGTACTCCACGGAGTTTGTAAATTAACCTCATACTTGACGTTAAATAAATACGTCACACAGGGGAATGTGGGACAACTGTGCGCCCGACCAAAAAGTCTTCACAGCTTCACACAACTTGTCTTCTTACACTACACTTATTTCGCGACGAACTAAAAATATTTCAATTACTAACACAGCCCTGAGTATAAGGCAATACGAGACTGAAAATGGCAGGCACTACATTTGTGAAGTTGCTTGGAAGATTAGAAGCGTTCCCTAGAAGTTATTTTCCAGCCACATACGAATTACACTGTTGAATTAACAAGAGGAGAGAGAGAGACTCATTCTCTTAGCAGATGAGTGGGTGGAATTATCTGAATTGTCCCCACTTAAGCGGGTTATGGACTCAATAACATTAAAACTGTGGAATGAATGTCTCTTCGTGGACTGCGGTATTATCAAGTCGCTTCCAACCGCATTAATTTGCATAAACCGACAAGCCGAAAAATAACTGAGGTCGTAAGTACAAAAATCGCGTACCAACCAACGATTCAGAACTGCACAAAAAATGTGGAAAACAGCGTTTTAAAATACTACACCGTTACAGCAGACACCGAAAATTTTCATGGGAAGGAAGATGGCAGTTACGTTAATACAAAGTCTGTTTATCACAGTCATAATAACATTGCAGAGATACGTCGTTAAGTTCTGTTTCTATGAAACCCAAGACTGTCTTTGTCTCTCCATATTTGTTTTGGTCGATCTAACCCTTCCTGCATGAGATCTCTTTCCACCGTTTGTAAATAAGTTCTCCAATTTTGTTGGTAAAATATTTTTCAACGTCAACATTTCTTTGGTAGTCTAATCAGGCGAAACCTTTTACAACCTAGTAGACAACGACCCAAGTTTCCAGTGATAAAAAAATCAACTATCACAATACTTTAATTTGTTACTTTTGTTCCCAAAATGCAATGTATCACCCGCATTCAGAAACCACTTCGAAATTAATTAAAAGTAAATTTGATATGACCGTGATGCAAAATTTCAGAAATCAGATCCGTAATGCTTCAATTTTCAGACTTCATAAAATAAAACTAAAGTAAACAAACTGTGCAGTTCCCGGAGGAATATTTGGCCACAACATAAATTACCACACCAGAATTTGATAACTACATTCTACTATTCCGAAAATTCTCACCGTGTTAACTCGTCCGACAATGCCTGGCTAGCTGGAGCTGGTTCATGTGTGTTCCTTTGTATGGAATACCACTCAACCACGAAAGGAAGACTCTGTTTTTCTTTTTTCAAAGTATTAGCTGAACTAACACGATTAACACGAAAGCTCCTGAATATTCCGTTATTAATCGGCGTGCGATCAAAGTACTGGTGCCTGTCCTTTACTCTGAATGTCAGCCATTGTATAACTTTGCGGACTAAGCCATTCAGATGTTCCAGGTCGCTGATGCGAATCTACAGACGTGAGCCGGAAAGGGGACGAAGAGAATGAGCAGTGCGGTCGGTCGGCCGACCTATTGAATTCAAGTAATGCAAGTCTGAGCAGGTGTTTCTTTTTCAGAGTAGACCGGTCGTACGTTACTTTCTTACAAGTCGTCGAGATAAAACACCTCGTAGAATACATACTGGAAGGAGAAGTTTATAAATAAAGATCCCTATGTCGAACAGATTGACTGCTTCCTCCATTTCTAATCTGTATAAGTTAAAAGTTAAGTTTGGAGTTAACCTTTAAGAACTTGGACTGCTGTGGAAAGCTTGCTCAATCTTTTTATATCTTTATATGTGACAGCAGGAGACTTTCTCACTCGGTCTCAGACGGGGAAGGAAACGAAGCGAAAGGCAGCGAACTGACGACGTTTTCAAGTACAGTGTTCAATTTTTACAACTGCGATTGGTAGGCCAGTGGATCATCATATAATTTCATAACTCTGTTATTTTTCTGGGTGTTTATGCCTTATAGAATGATGAATGTCATCGCCCTGATGACGGAGGCAGTATGACCTCTGAAACGTCGGTAGTCTTCCCACGGCGCAATAACCCAAAATACATAAATCTTCTTGATACAACTGTTCAACATTCTCACTGTATTTTATACACCCATAAAACTAGACAGGATATTTAAAATGTTCTTACAGGTCTATGTACGATGCATTTCATATAAATGGTAAGGAAAGAGATGATTCTTTATCTAAATTGCTTTTCAATACCACTTTATACACAGGACTGACAAAATTACGTTTCTGGGATTATTATCCATCGAGATATTCAATAAACGTCACACGTTGGTTGTAGCTTCAGATGAGCGTTTGTTGTCGGGTATGTTTTAACTGAGATCAAGACATGAATCTCTCGAACACTGGGCTAGTATTAGAAATTTCCGGCTCGGTGGTGTAAGTGGTTGCAGAATTCAAATTCGTAACATTGTAGCCACAGAACGAATCTGGCATTCTGATAAGCAGCGCGTTCCAGGATCAACGTTTATTAATACGGCCCATAACCGAGAGACCATTTTAAGGTCAATCACAAAGCGAAGTAGCAAACATGAACACATACAAAGAGTCGAATTTCTAGCAGAGACGTTTTGCTGGGAACGGATAAAATGTGCAGTAAGATGTGGAAGGCATAAATAATTGAAATGGAAAGAAATAAAAAGGAGAGGAGAAAGGAAGTATACAGAAAGGAAAGGAAATTAAAGAAAAGGTAACAGAAGGATACGAGAGGAAAGAAGAGGAAGAGGTGAGGAAATTAAAATAGAATGACAGGAAAGAGGGAAAGATGCATGCACGCATAGGTAACGCAGGGTAGACATAAAACCAGAATATGGGGTCGTATACCAACCTGTAAGAGTTATCCGATGTTCTCAAACTTTCTAGGTTTCTAATATCGCCAGAGTCTGAGAGGAAATGGCGCTATAAAACATCGCAGCGCATTGCAATCGTTGGAGAAAAACTCAGAAATAACAACAGAGAAATAGCTTAAAATTTATTATCTGAGAAAAATGGTGTTGCCTGTCCTCAGGAATTCGTGTGACGAAAAGATGGAAACGCTTAAAAGAAGTCGATATACAGCAGAAGGAAGGGTTCAATACACAACATTATTAAATAAATCCTTCGTAAACGTAGCAAAGTTCAAATTCTGTGGAATGACGGTGAACAGAATTACATTCACGCCGAATATTTGTTTGCGGACTGTTTGCAAAAATCTAACGTAACTCGGATGAAACTTGTAGGATTTGAGGTTTTCACGGCGGTGAGTCCGAAGATGGCTGTCTTCTGGGTTGTTGCGGCGTGTAGTCTGGTAGAAGTCAACCGAAGTTTCAGAGGTCCTTGCTGCCTCCATCATCGTCGCCCTGATGCTGGAGGCAGCAAAGACCTCTGAAACGTCGGTAAATTTCTACCAGACTACACGCCGCAACAACCCAGAAGAAAGTCATCTCTGGATGACACTTATTTGCAAACTGTTCGTTAACTCTGCCTACAGCATTTACAGTCCGAGGTAGAGACCAAATTTCACACAACTGTGAAACAGCTTTGTTTGAGACCAATAACATTTGGTTGGGGTGAACGGTATGAAGATTTTAAACATCTGTAATCGTCTCTAAACTTCCACATCATTTGATTCCTACTAGAAGTGGAAAGAAATATAGAATGTCTGAAAGTGTGCACTTGTTGCTTAACACGACATCAAATCACCGTCAGCTACCGCCAACGCAAGTACTCAGAAGGTCGACAAGCAAGAATAAGTCGAATCTCGATATTCTTGAACCAATAATAAGTAGCAACACTTCAAAGTCGGCTGGTGTTATTCCGACAATGTTTCTTAAGCTAGGCATATCTTTACATTCAAATATGCCAAAGGATAATCTCCATACCTCGACCCTCATTTCAGAAAGTGTTTAGTCCGACATCTATGATTTCTTCGTCGGTAACTCTCATTTAACAAGGAAAAAATATAACCAACGCAAACTTCAGCAAAATGACATCATATTTTGACGTGGCTGACCAGTAGGATGTCTGGACGCGTAACAGTGTTCATCGACAGTCTGCAAACATAGACGAAAAAGTGTCTGAAGGTACTGTAAACAGTTTGTAAATGTATACAAGCCTTTAAGAAACACGCGAAGGCTGAGGGAGTTTCACAGCAGAGCGCAGAGGAGAATATTTAAATCTTTGAGAGAGAAGAAGCAATAGTCGAATAAAGAGAAGTGCAAAATTAGGAACTCTGTAAATTATCACTTCTTAAAAGAAGTGTAGTTAAATGACGATAATAAGAGAGGGAACAGAAATTGGTATAATATATTTCCAGAGTACAGAAACATAGTGTTAAAGACGGAAAGAGTGAATAAATGTGTTCGCACTGAACTATTTTCAATTACACTTGCGACTTGTAATTTGAAAGCGTAAATTTCTGCGATTGCAATTCACCAAACGATTAAAGACAAAGGTGACGACAAAATTACTTGTAAGTGTAAAGCCCAAATGAATTTTAAAGCTGAACAATCTGGTAATACAGGTTAGATCAAAATACATACTCCAGTGGATTAGCCTATAATTATTCACTTTTGCTAATTTGAATGTTTATTTTTTAGACTTTTGTTCAGATCGATATACGCCCAGTTCATCTCTCTAGTCCCACAGGCTCTGAAAGGACACTGATCGACTGTGTAACTATAACAAGAAAATACGTCTTCTCAGCACCTTTGACAGGACCTCTAGAATGATGGTAAACATTTACAAGATTATACTGCGTTGCAACCTGGAAGACAACCATCTTCGTACTGGAAAGTAGCTGCTAGTTTTCATCAGCAAGGTGTTACCCAATCAACGCACGACCAGTAGCAGTCATTCAGTGAAGATCAATTGGGAGTTGCATTAGCTCTAATCAATGTATACTTCCTGCTGTCTCTGCTACCGAGTTCAATGCCTGTTAGTATAGCATTACATCGCTTAAATTAAAGCAAAAGCCTTAGCTTGTGTAACCGAGTGGATGGGAATCAATTTCCGTGCTTAAACTCGTTTTGAACTGACGTTAGTTCTGGTTCGGTTAAGTGACGGTTGGAAGACTCCATTTAAACTTAGTAGCGGCTTTTCAAAAACTCACCATCATTCAAAAGGAAACCTTCGCTTGCTAATTTGGTATATATGAACAAGGCAGCACCAACAACTTTACTTAACAATTTACGAACTTAAAAGAACTAATTAATCATTTGTAGAGTAATTTTTTACGAGTTTTAGTTCATGTAGACCGAAAATCCGCATCTGATCTGCGCCGGATGCTTCACGGCTAGAGTGTGTCTTATTTTCATGAGATACGGGAATTTTTTCCCCTTGAAATGAAGTGGTGTGGCAGCACTGAAGAGTATGTATAATCTGGAACTTTAGAAAGTTCAGTCGTCTACGGCAGTGGTCCCCAACCTTTTTTGTGCCCACGGGCACATTTGAGAGTTTATGAGATCGTGGCGGGCACCAACCAATTAACAAAGCCAAATTTTCTTTTCTCTGGACAAATAAGATATGGACACCAAATAATACACAAAACAACACGACGTTTAATGATACAAGAAACTACGCAATCAAAAATACGTACTTTTATAA
Organism: Zootermopsis nevadensis; assembly: GCF_977971745.1. Taxonomy (NCBI): domain Eukaryota; kingdom Metazoa; phylum Arthropoda; class Insecta; order Blattodea; family Termopsidae; genus Zootermopsis; species Zootermopsis nevadensis. The sequence goes on along the minus strand of NW_028259148.1, from coordinate 7,645,256 downwards.
ATACAATTATTATTACTCAAGTGGGAAGTTAGTGTGATGTTTGGCGCTGCATTTCATCGGCCAGTTTTTCAAATTTGGGAGTGTAGGATGATGTTTCTGCTCGCAAACAGTCGCCAAGATGGGCGTCAGTAAGTCGAGATCTGTTCTTTGATTTTATAATGTTCGTGGTTGAACGGCCTTCATTATTCAGTATAACCTCTTTCCTTATCAACGCGGGCACCCAAAAAAGCCTTGGCGCCCGCGGGCACCGCGTTGGGGACCACTGGTCTACGGTATACCAGCGGTCGCTATCTGACAGTAAACGTTAAAAACGCCTGTGATTGGTTACAAGTCCAAATATTAGACTTCGTACACACCTATGCACACTTATCCTAATAAGCTGAACGAGTTTCGATTTCTCTGGACCACTAAGTTAAAAGTACTTGTATCTCCATCGATTTTATCCCGTTCTCTGACAGAATTTCACTTCTCTGTAAAACGATTGTTGAACATTAACATGCCAGTTATCACATTGCTCATTTTGACCCACTTATGGGGTACTGGATAAGTAATGACCGTGTCAACTACGCTACATAGCCAGAATGAGTTTATAGACCGACCGCAAATGTCAGTAGAGCGAGGAAACGTGTGAATAGAATGTTACATACGACATTTCTATCACCGGATGATATAACTAAATTTTACCATCTGACAATGTGTTTACCAGTGGTTGTCAGAGGGTCGCTGCCCTTCAAGCAGTTGTATTCCATTTTCTCAAATCTTAGATCCACGTTTAGTTCGAAAGGGATTTGTGGTACAGGTTTCTGTGTTCCCAGCCAATCATCCCTCCACCAGTGCTTCACAGTAATCGTAATATCCTAGCCTGAGGAGTATGACAGACCTAACAAGCCATCACATGAACACAAAATATGTTCTGAGTTGTGGATTCATAAGTAATGCCAAGGATTCTGAAGTTACATTGCCAAGCCAATGCCAAATTTATTTTATTTTATTTTATTTTGAATGTACCTATATACCGTTGAAAACTTTCATGTGTTTATAAGCACAAAATAAATATAACACAGAGTTCTACAGGGTTAATTTATGAACATAATTTTCGAAAAAAGACATTTAAAAACAGTAACATTTGTTTTCTAGAAACGTGCAGATGGCTAGAATTTGATTAATGTTTACTTACGTAAACTAAACAAGTGATGTTAAGTTAAAGTTTGTTACTTATTCAATTCGGGAAGCGTTACTACATCGCCTGAAGTATAAAAGAACTGGACAAAAGTTTTGCACATTTCTCGCTCTGCTCCTCCTTCCCAACCCTCTTACACCGCCTGGCGTTGTCATGGTAACACAATCACTTTTCTTCTCTAACATACGGTCTTGCACCTCACACCGAGTATTCGCGCGTGATCCTATTGTTTGTCCACAGACATAGCAACAACCTCGCCTTTGTTCTTTTAGAACTATGATATTTCTGTTCAGTAGGGCAAGTCCTCACAGCAACTAAATTACAGCACAATTTCTTTGTTACGCGGTCTTTGCACGAGAGGAAGATTGTATGTCCAAAGTTCCCGTGTTACAACTCCCAAACCACTTCAGGAATTTTATCGAAACTGATATCTCAGGCGAACGTACACTTCCAACCCTACTCTACGTAACCCACGCACATTACTAACCACAACATCGAATAACGTTCATCTTACGAACAATGACTGTGATTACATGAACACAGAATGCAATAAGATCTGTGACTTTTATTGGAAATATTTAGGTTCTGGTATACAGACCTTATGAAAAACGAATCACACACACACATAAAAGCATGTCTCTGTATACAATGATACCACACAATGCAAAACAACAATGGGGAAACAGTGTGGGTAACCTTACCGTTTAAAGTAAAAAGGAAATAAAATCGATTCGTAAATTTCCACTTTTATACTTGTAAACCATGCAGTTTTTCATTCAAACATTACACGATTATTTCGGATGCATTCTAGATTTCCCCTTCGATTCAAACACCGATAGTACCATGTCGATATGGTGGTAACGTCCACCTATAACCATTTCACCACCAGGCGTACAGAGACCTCTGGAGTAAACTTAAGAAGTTTGTAAAAACATTAAAAAAATTATCGAAGAATTTCAGAATCGGGAAAACAGCTTTCATTCGTGTCAGATATTCAAGGGTTGTGTATGGTTGGGTTTAGTTAGTTTAGGTTACATTATGCTAAGTTGTGTTAGAATTTATTAGGTTACAGTACGTTATATTAGATTAAGTTACGTTGGTGTAGGTTAGGTTAGGGTAGGGTAGGTTATTAAGTTTATTTATTTCAAGGTAATTCCTAGGTCACGTCAGTGTCAGTCCTAGGATATAGTAGCTATGAAACAGAGGCATTTTAACTATGAAGTTGAGTTCAAGGTAATTTAAAATACATGTAAAATTTTCCCGAACGGCAATCCTAAGACAGGCCAATATCATATCAAAGTAAGGCCATGGTTAGACCAAATTAATGCACAACAATGTCAGGCTAATCCTCTCTAGTAGAGCCATTCGAAATTCCAAGATCATTATCAGTCACATTTCTATGGACCCAGTCAAATATTTAACAAGTAATTTCAGACACTGCACTGTTTTGTCCTGTTTGTTTTGCACTTTTATCTTCCCCCTCTTGAGCCAGCACAATCTATTTCGTACAGAGCTCCCTGCACACAAAGGAGCATTGTTCACTGCAAACCAGAACAAATTAACACACTTCAAAGTATATATAATGAGTGTTGTGTATTAGTGTTAAGGGAAGTATCTTAGTACGTAGACCTATAAGAACTATAATTGAGTTTATGGAACAGCTTTCGAATAATGGCTAACTATGGAATAAAGCGGATGTATTGGTGGTAGCCTGTGAATTACTCTGCAGGGCTGTGAAAGAGAAGGCTTTATAAACTTCATTATGCTAGTAACGAAGTGATTAATTGGGCAAACCGCATCTAACAGCCGATATGAAGGAATATTATTGTTCCGACAATTGCGGTCAGTGGCGTAGCAGCTGACGTCATCGAAACAAACTGTGGGGGGGGGGAAGATTAACGGCAAATTTGTCCCCACGTGTAAGCGCCACACCGTGAAGACGTGTGAAGTGGAGTGGAGATAAAGCTCCTCACATTCCTAATCTCGGTATTAGATTTCAGTGAGTTGATTCGACCGCTTCAGCCCCGGTACCAATGGGCACACAGCCGGTCTGAACGCGGGCTGGACGAACAGCAAAGCAAAGATTCTATATTACTGTTTTATATCTAGCTTCATTTCATAAATACACAGTGAAGTTTAATACAGTAATGTTGTAAAATTATATAGTCATATGTAAAGTAGTCGGGGCGAATCTGTGCGTTCCACGTGTCATAAAGTAAAGCCATGCGGTTCAGAACACTGGGAGGCAGTAATCAGCTCTGTGACGTCCTTCAATTTCTGTCGATCTACAAGACACAACAACCCATAAGACAAGTCATCTTCCACTGCACAACGGTTTAAAATCGAACCGCTGACATCCAGAGAAATCTAAGGTAACATGATTTAAATTGGTTACATTTTTGTCTACTTGTGTCATTAAGATATCCCTTTACTACACCCCAAAGTAGAAGATAGCAGTTTTATTGTTTACGTCACTCAAATTCTTTTGTTCATATTACTTAACTCATTCAATAAGCATTCAAATGAAAAATGTTATCCTTTTGTAGACACGCCCATCAGCTCTCCATCATTGCAAAGTAGCCAATGGCATCTATCACATCTAACCCATCCATCTTTCAGAGTCTTAATTGAAAAGCTGAAACTTGCTCCGATGTTATGTTCCAGTTGTACGTGTGGAGATACCGACAGACGGACAGACTACACTGTGCATGTTTTTGCAAATCCGTGTTCCATCTCTGCGAACAAATCGAGCGTAGATGCAGATGAAAACGTCAGGGCAGTATGTTAAACTACATCGTCCTAATGTCTTTGGGTTGGTGGAATGATAACTAAACGGGACGAGCAATCCGGGACTGAAAATTGAATTGTAATCTCATTTTCTGTTACGTACAGCGCTCCGTATGCAGCGACGTTTTCACATAGCTACTTCATCCTCCATTCTGGAAATCAGTACACATAATTTTGACGTATTTCATACAAAGTGTAGGATTACTTTTCCTTTAAAACAGAATACATTTCTTTAAAAGTACAAAGGCTATGAGAAAAAAGGTACCCATAATCATTAAGTTCATTAAACACTAAAGTTCGTAAAGACCTAACTTCAAAGTGTTCGTCCTACAACTTGAGTTTTATAATCCGAATATGGCGCTCAGGCAAAACACCGGTTTATTACTGTGGGTATCCGGGTTCAATTCCGGGTGACTTCAAGTTCGAGTCATCTCAGATGACGTAACAGTGGAAGAGGATTTTCTACAAGTTCTTCGGATTTTCCCAGCTATTGATCATTCCATATTTACTCCATACTTATCTATTATCTCTCCTTCGGGTACGTTATCACACCCAAGTAAGGGTCTTCATCTCTGACCCGGTACATGGATGGTCTTATAATAAAGATAATTACGTAGTCTGAACACGTAAAGCAAGCTGGGAAAGACGTATGATGCAAAGTGTAAAAAAGAAAAAAGAAAAAAGACGAACGTGTTTCATAAGCTGTCATACAATAAATTATCAAATGTAGTTTGTGTGGCTTCTTGTTACTGAACAGAGTCGATTTAATTTCCGATTCGGAGAAATGAGCCACATTAGGAGCATATAATTAATGATACAGTATAGTCTCGATTATCCGACCTGTGTCGGGACGCTCCATTTTGTAACTAGTAACTCGGCACGTAGCGGAATTAATCACACAGTTTATTTTTGCCGTGCCGCAAAGAAAAGAATGGAGGCTCAAAAGCAAATGCGTATTCCAAATTTCTTAAAAGAAATTAACTCATTCGTTTAAAAATATTCATTATATTTAATACCATATTTTGTGAAATTTCTTTCATTTGATGCTTTATTGTATTTTCATCGTAATTTAATAATGTCATAAATGATGAGTTAATGAGTTGGTATTTACACTCGTCTTTTTCATTAGTATTCCGTATTATCATATATATTAGTTTTCAAAAAAACATATTCGTGGGCTAAACCTTCATTTCGATTAAATAAGTAGAATTTGAGGTTTCCACCGCGGTGAGTCTGAAGATTTCTGTCTTCTGGGTTGTTGCGCCGTGTAGTCTGGTAGAAGTTAACCAGAGGTCCTTGATGTCTACATCATCTCGGCTATGAGGTAGCATGATGGAGGCAGGAAGGACCTCTGAAACGTCGGTAAACTTCTACGAGACTATACGGCGCTACAACCCTTAAGACAGCTATCTTAGAGAAGATAAAATTAAAATGCCCGTAGTTACACTTAAAATTTAATTATAATACGAAGCTGGTTGTCTCACGGGATATTGTGTCGCGTAGTGTGGCAGACGGTTTAGGGTTGCATATTACAAAGCAGCAATAAAAGTTACAAATGAAGAAGAACAGGAATAAAACAAATCATTAAATAACTTAGAACGTCAATTACTACTTGATTTCTCCTCGAAATGCAGATTGCTGCATACATATAAAAGGGAATGAACCACAATCAATAAAAATTATTACGAGTGGCTGAGCATATAGAAATATGAAATTCATGCAGGCCCACAAATTACTTAAGTGATCGGAATGTATTATATTACAATGAAAAATGCATAAAAAATATTACTCAAAAACTTGAAACCTGGGAACCTTGAAAGTAGATGTGAATTTAAGTGGATCTTGAGGAAATGGCGTTTGAGTGTGTGGTTTGTATATGAGTCGTTAAGGATGGAATTCCATTGCAGTCTCTTCTGAACACTGACACTAACCTCCAGCTTCCACAAATGACGGGAAATAACTTGAGCCGAGCGATTATGAGAATTTTAAGACAGACCCAGTTACGCAGAGTTCAGGAAAGTCAAAGATCATAATTGTCACCATGATGATCAAGAGGACAATTAGGGGAAATTAGAAGGGGTAGGACGAGGGAGAGGACTGAGTTAAAGAGCTTCTAATTTGAGGAAAACGAATATTGGGGTTCTTGTATGTCGAGGAGTTTGCCAGTTTATAAATTGGCAATTATGTAAGTAATCAAAACACTGAACACATCTCGTGTGCGAGAAAAGTCACTCAGGAACATTGATTCTGAAGCCATAATCTGATGCAACTGAGGTTGAATATGTGGAACAATCAAAAAGACCATCCTACAGTGGCATATCAGATAAGCATGTCTAGTTGAGACGCGGAGCTGTGTTATTCGCTAGAAGCTTTCAAAGTGTGTCTCAAGTACTTTCCATTAAGATAATAGTGCCTCAGTCAGGCCCGATGTCACCGAGCTGAATGGTGTTCACTGTCTGACAATGGACCCTTACTCAATACGTCTGTCCCGCGTTCTGGTAGGGAAGACGAAATTCGGAACAGGCTAAAGTCTTTCAAATGCTTATAAAGTGTGGCAGCATTTGTCCTATGCTTTGTCTCACTCAGGACGGATCCTGATGTAGACAGAAGGGTGGAGAATTCGCCTCTAACCACGCCACGTCTCAATGTTTATAAGATGTGAGTAAGTTATGCGTTACGTCATCGTCAACTGATACCATGTTTTTGTCCAAGATATTTAAATCACTTCATTGGAGAGATCAGTAAATTAATAAAATGTATAGTAAACGCAATGCAATGGTCATATAGTTCCAAATTAGTCGATTTCTACAACCGTGGCAGTTGGTCTTGGTGAAACACTGAATGCTAATATTCTGGTTGCGTGCTGAATGTGTGAATCTATGGTCTGTGGCCTTCGCAGCCGGACAGGCCGATATCCGGATATAATTTAATACTGGATTCAATCATCTTTTTGCCTGTTAATCCGATAGTCCCCCCCCCCCCCCCCCCCAACAGAATGTCTGGAGTTCTGTCAACAAGACGAAGGCCGGCTCAAGGCTGGAGATACGGACGTATTGCTTTGATTAAGGACGCAGCAGTCCTCTGCTGAGATGTTACCAAGTTACAAATTATGCAATCAGGCATGTCCAAAGCGACCTGTTTCATTTCAAGGAATTACTTTTTGGGTATTTTCATGTTTATACTTTATTTTCAAGAACAGGCAAACCATTAAATTCATACAGTCGTAAAATTGTCATCGGTTTAGTCAAAACCACAAAGGAAAGTTAAAAAGTGCGTATAAAATTAATTTCGCTCAAAAGTAATCTTGGCAACATTGATCAAGATGGCGGACATAAACAGTATGAATTTTCTGTCATCTGGTCTCTAGCATTAAGGGGAAAAAAAAAAGGATTCAGAGTGTCTGAGAACAGATCACTGAGAATATCTGTGCATATACAAGAGATGTAAAGACAAGAAGCGACAAAACAGTATACAATGAAGTTTCATAATTTTCACACCTCTCAAAACAATATTAGAATGATCAAATCGAGAAGAATGAATCGAGTGGGGTATGTAGCACGCATTTAAGATACGCTTAAAAATTATGGTAGTTAACCCTTCAAGAAGAAATTCACAATTGGAAAGCTCAGATGTAGAAGACAGGATAATATTAAAAAAACACTTAAGAATACATAACTGGAGAGTATAAACTGGTTCAGGACACCGCCCAGTGGCGGGTTCTCGTAAACACGGTAATAAACTTTTGGGTTCCACAGGAGACGCAAATTTCCTACTCGAGGACTTTGCTCTTCAGTACATTTTTTTGTGTTGAAGGCACGTAAAAGAGAGGACAGTTGACGACCAAGAGACTTTAAGACGTCTTCTGCCTTCGCCTTCTGAACTTCTGGTTCCTCTTAAGATGATTTCTCTTCTCTTCATTATAGTTCGATTCAGTGTGTACCTTGAACGTGCAGCAAGAACAAAATTTCCCTGTCTCTCGTGTCTCAAAGGACAAATTAACATACTAAAGGTACCTCTCCAGTGACTTCGAAACATCCTTATATGCAGTGAATGGTTTATGAAGACAACTGTAAACGTTTTGAGACGAAAATGTGGGGGCAGGTACGCACAGAGAGGGTCATACTGGGCCCTACGTTGGAGGAATGAAGCAATGCATTACTGCCAACTCTTGTATTAATCCTAGTAATAGTATGGAGACGGCGTATGTAACAGCAATTTAGCAGGAAGCACCTGAAAACTTCGTGCAAAAACAGAACTGCAAATAGTTTTTCATAGAATGCTTCTGAAACTCACATCAATTTTGAGGCATGTCCTGCTAATCTAAGCAACAAAATATATCCCTTTAAACATGGATCCGTGAACGCGTCAATTTCGAACTGTGGCCCGCAAGATCATCTGACTTAAACTCCTTGGATTATGATATGTGCGGTCATCTTAAAGTACCGTGCGTGCTACGACAGCTAGCGATGCAGTTTATCAAGAACAGATCGTAGAAAACCTGAGTGAGTTAATTCGTTACACTTCTGAAATTTGTAGAGCGAAAATCCTTAATGAGAAACGCAGCGCAGTATAGAAGCACAACGACAACAATTTGGGCTCTTTTCTTGTAATTTGTTGTTGTAAGAACAGTAAACTGTGAGGCTGGAATCAGAAATTTGTAAATAAACACTTCTCTCTAGACGGGTTTACACTTTATATTTCTTCTTCATCTTACAGAATAAAATAAGCCATAACTCAAAGACGAAGCATGCAAGGACTCACTTTACATAGCCTTTTCTTGTTCTTTATATGCATTTAACGTGGTGTCGCGTATTTCATAAACACTGAGTGTGTATATGAATATTAGAATAAACATTAAATTACTTGTAACTTTACATCAGTTCCCACACGTGTTCATTGCGTGTTGCTGTAATACAGGAGCGCTTAACGTCTTACTTTTAGGACACCTTCTTTACCTTCCGAGAACTTTACCTGTGACTTATGCTGGCTCTTAATGTTAAAATTTGGAAACCTTTTAGCATATATTTCGGCTACAGGTTTTATTTTTGAACCTAACAGCTTTGCTATCCTTTCCTCCTGCATTGCACCAGCGTAACGTGACAAAAGTGATTTTGTAACCGGGGATTTAACGTCTAGAAGTTTCTGGAAGTTCAGTTAGGGCAGAGCGGAGGAGAGAAGGGATGGAGGATAGTTAACTTGGCATCAGCGCGCAGAGACACTGCGTATTCAATACGTATGCTGCTTGCTTCGTGAGGGGAATCCCCGCCCATTAGTCTCTGCTAGCGCAAAGTGATCCATCAGTGGCGGATTTACTTTACTTTCACTGACTTCCCTTGATGACCTGGGTGAAGTGTTGATCTATCTCTGTGAAATAACGACAATTCCCGCACAACGATTAAAACATCTTTCCAATTCTAGTAAAGAATTTTTTCGAGAAACCCAAAATCCATTGCTGCCTTGTAAAAGAATTTCATTGGGTGTATATGTTTTTATTGTAATATAGTATCAAGTTCAAAAGAGCCCACCACTGGACACTAATTATATTATCTATTAATCTGTGGTTTATCTAACGACTTCGTAAATATCTCAGATTATACAGAGTCGAATTAGAAGATTGTGGATAATGATATGGAAATAAATGAAATGAAGCAGTATTGACCTATCTAAAGATACTACCCTGGCATTTTCCTGGAGAAACTGAGGAAAAACACAGGAAGCTTCAGTCAAGGTAGCCGATCTCAGAGCCAATATTTAAAGCCGGGACCTCCCAAATACGAAGCAGGAGACCTAATCACTCGATCGCGAAGGTCGATTGCGGACCCTACTGTCGCCATGTTAGTATTATTCACGGCAAGAAATTAAAATATTTAAATGTGGGATGGCATTTTAGGAAGACACTGGTACAAAATTCAATGAAAATTAGTTGATTGGTTTATAATATTTTAGGCAAGCAGATTCTCTGACGGACATACTGTTACTATGATACCTAAAGCCTTAATTTATTATGTAAGAGCAAATGAATATTAACAATATTGAAAAAGTGTACTCTTTGGAGTACAGTGACATTCAGAAAGCCACCACTTAGGTCGCTGTTATATTAATGTGATCCGCTGTCCGAAAGTAGCACAGAAATGAGCAGCTTTGAGCCCAACTGCTTTGCAACAATGAGACCTTTGGCTCCATTGTTATGACAAAAACATCGACAACAGACAAGAACGGGGCCATAAATTGTTTTTCACTCATGCAAAAGCGCAAAGAACGCCTAAAAACTTAACTCTGTCAAACACGACCTGAAATAGTTCGCGGGGAAATGGTGGAACACTATTTCCGCAAATAAGCGGACTACCAACTTGACGTCCGAGGTTCGGTAACGTCCTACTGTAACCTGTAATTAAACCCTACACAGATAATAAGCGGTCAGCTGTGCGGGTAGTCGGTTTGCAGGGGGACAATGATAAACGCGAGACTCGAACATGTTGGATTTCCAACTTCATTAGCTGTGCAATGACAACCATGAATGACGACCTGTTAGCACGAACCCAGATGCTGTCGGACAGCGCGGCCTACTGCAGACTCCCTTCTGCTAAACCGCATGACCGAATCCCGAAGCCAACTAGCGTGGCCTAGGAGTGTTTCTTTCAGCTCTTCGTTTGCCCCTTCGTGTTATCTGATAGCAGCATTCAGAAAATATTTCCGTCCTCGGTCCTGTCAAATTTCAACAACATTCATCACTTTCTTGCCCTTGGTCGAGTAGATTACCTTATGATTCATCAATATGTTGTCTCTTTCTGGTAAAGTAACATCTTCCACTACATCGACCAATTCCGAATGCATCTTAGAACCACCACATTCTTGAATCTAAAAGTTTGTGATGATAGTGCACTTTTAAAATAAAAAGTTTTCTGGATGTTTTCCATCGTCTAATAAAATCATAAAATTGCACAACGTTTCGGAGATGGGATTCTATCCAATCTCCGAAACGTCGTGTAATTTTATGATTTTATTAGAAGATGGAAAACATCCAGAACACTTTTTATTTTATCACCACATTCTTGACGATGCTGTTCTGGGTTTCGGTGTCGTGTAGACTCGTCGGTACATGGAGACAGTATTTTTCTTCAAAACGTTAGCATCCATCGACGAATTTACACAGCGCTAAAACCCGGTTCAACATCGACATCTTCCGCCCGCCGTGAAAACCCCAAATCCCAAACCTCACACCAAATTCCAGTTAACCCTTATAAATGCCACGATTCCACCACAAACATCATCAGTACAGCTTTGATTCGACGTCACGCTCCCTTAGAGAGTGATACAATTTCACATTTCCTTCCTTGCCTTTTTCTTTCTGTGAGATTTAGGTCCGGAGATAGGGATTAGCTCTATCTATCGGGCCCAACAGAGTAGGTACCTGAAGACTGAGATAGAGCCCAATCTCCGAAACGTCGTTATATATTTATTAGACGATGGAAAATATCCAAGGAAATTTTTATTCAGAGGAGACTTTTCTCCCCTTCACATTACGTTTATACGCGACTGAAATTTCAATCCGCCACTGGAGTTGGCATTTGATTCGTATGCCTCTCATGAGTCAATGTTTTATGAGAACTGATTCACACACCTGCTTGATCTGGGCTGAGCAGTGGTGGCGTGTGCATCGGGACACCTGTCTGGCTTCGAACGACAAATCGCATCAAAACGTTCCTCCATTTCCAATTCAAATTGTCTTCCCCACTTCCTTTAACTTATCTATTGCAAAGTAGTATGTACAGATGACAGATTATTGATCTGATGTAGTTTGGGGATTATTTTTACCTGGAGGTGTAATCTCAGAAAAAGTTCCTTACAATAAACTGTATCAAATTGTGCAAATAATTTGGGGTGGATATACTTAAACCCTTACAGATATATCAAAAGACGTGATAGATCGTAGACAAGACCAATCGGCCTATGCATAATGCACCTTCACCGTCGCCATAAGAAGTACAATGGTTTATGAAATCCAATCCTTGCATCAAAACAGTTCGTGCAGCCGCCATGTTATTTTCAAATTTTCTAACATATTATATCAATACATTTTTTAATATAAACACAGTCAGGCAACATTTCATATCTTAAGTTCGATGGAAATATTATCACTTTAAGCTGACAAAATCGCACGACGACCTTATTAAGAAAATCGGACAGTGAAAAGGATTTGAAAGCAAGAACGTAATAATATTATCAACTAAACACAGCAATGAACACAAGGGCTTAATTTTTATTCAGAATTTCTTAGCCGTATTCATTTCTGAATAAGATCGCTGCTTAACAGAGACAGTTACTGGTGTTTGCTTCCTGTTTATCGTCTTATGAATAAAGAAAGAAGGACGCATGAAATACAAATAACGAAACGGAAGGAAAGAATACGCATTTCTGTTTTCCAAACGCCACTTCTGTATCAACAATCCGAACCAAAGTTTTCCTATAGGCCGGAAGAACGTCCATTTATTTTCTTGCGTGAAGCGATTCTACATAAAACTGTTCAGAAGTTATAACACTTCCGTTTCGCGATGTTGCAGTGAGTTGCCAGAAGCCTTTCTGCACGACATCTATCGTCAACACCCAGACCTCACCACCGTCTCTAGATTCATGACGGCGGGCTTGAGGGTGGGGTGTTCTTTCTTGGGCAATTCTAAGCGCGATGCACGGAGTAGTGACAGTGATCGCTTACTGGTGTTATTAATTACGCGGTTTGAAACAACTGGATTTTTTTATTTAAAAATTATTTTTATCTTTCAGAGATAAAATAGAGGCGTGGGAAATTGCTGTATAGATCAGAAGCATGCAGCAATTGTAGAAACGTTATTTCATAAAAACAAATTGCTCAATTTCATTGAAGCAGATAGAATTTCGCAGAAATTCTAACACCCGAAAGGTCGCAGCGAATATTGACCCAGGACTTGCTTTCTCCATACAAGATTCAGCTGATACACGAATTGCAGCCAAAAAACCATGCAAAGCTCACACTACAGTCCCACTTTTTCCTACAGATGAAAATTATACGCCATTCTGTACAACACTACGACGGATCTTAATGCGATCGGTTGCAATGATAGAACGAGGGCGGAATTCGATTAGAATTGTGTCCGATAATGCACTTTAATATTATATTCGTACTGAGGTCCCAAATTCTGCTACTAATGTGTGAGCCAGGCCAGCGACTGGCAATAGATTCGATGACATAAGTTCCAGTTCTGATAATTTCTTGTTCGTCACCACAACCCGACCAGCTGAGACCTCCCAGGTCTCCCGTCCAGTGCACGTCGGGTCTACATCCCCGATGGCGATGTGGTCGGAGTGTGAAACTGACCTCATGGTCAATCGGTATAGAGGTCCAGAATGCTTTGACCAGGAGTAAATTGTCTTTACCTTTCCTGAGAACAAGTAGCAAGCGTAAAAGTCAATTGAATAAAAATTTTCTTGGATATTATCCATCGTCTAGTAAATATAAAACGTAAAACGACGTTTCGGAGATGGGACTCTATCTCCGTCTTCAGGTCCTACACAGTTGGGCCCACTAGATAGAGCTAATCCCTATCCCCATCTCCGAAACGTCGTTTTACGTTTTATATTTACTAGACGATGGATAATATCCAAGAAAATTTTTATTCAATTGACTCTTCACCATCGTCAAGAAGTTTTAGATTTAAGCGTAAAAGTGTTTGCTTTCAAATCTCACGAAGATCCGAACGCTCCCGAAAATGTATACACACGTTCAGTGGATAGAATAGAGACATTTTAATAAACTAAACCATTACATACGTCAGCATTTGCACTTAGTGAATTATAGAATCTAGTGTAGGCGTTCAAAATTATCATCGCCCATGTATTCCGTAAACGACACATGTAGATGGATAACGAGGTTAATAATCCGTATACATCTTTTTGGAATAACAGAAACAGAGAATTTATTGACCCAGCAGAGTTACTATTAGCTTTTCCAAAAGCACTCTAACCTATAGGGTTTATCTGTATACCAACAATGTGGGGTGGAAAATTGTCTTTGTGCACTAAAACTCGCTTAGCATGTAGCCTAGTCCTGAGGAATCCTTTTATGTTCTCGAAATTCCTGAACGGAGTTAACAAGTCGGTCTAACACTGAATGCTACGTTCGATTTTCAATAGCGTCTGTTCAGAAGCAATTTGTCTTTCAAGAAGAGCAGCTATCACCTAGCAACCTGAAATTGAATTCTGTCATGTAAGTCTGAATAACGCAGTGTCAGACATTAGTCATTAACATCGGCCCGTTTGTTGAAATTGCATGGAGCGAGGCATCCAGTTACACAGTTATTCTTCGACGTTCCTAATTAAACGCAACCGGTTTGACTATCAGTTGCTCATCTGTGCCGAGTAGACTACATTATTCTAGTCGAGTTCTCTGAGTACATAATACTATCTGCGGCACTGAGGTCTGGGTTTGACATTTGTTCTGCAGCCCCTAACAAGTCCATAAAACAAATTTGCCCCGGCTAGTGATTAAGTTATGTGATTACTGGCATCTCTTAACCAATACACTTGCTTTAAGATACATTTTAATATTACTCTCACATCTATGCATCGGTTTTCTGTCAGGTTCAGAATTCGAGTACTTTCACACCGTCAATATCTCGATTAAATATCGAAATCACCTTTAAGTTTGCTTCACTACACAACGCAGACACTGCCCAGTTTCTTCAAGTTCAATGCTTCCTTGAAGCAGAGCTAATCGACTTAGTTTGAGTCTGAGAGATCGGGTATCGATCTTATGGCATTGCTAGTTTCTTGCAGGGCGAAATTACGCTTCATCGATTCCAAAATGGGGTCGCGAGATAGCCCCCCCCCCCCCCCCCCCCACTAATCTGCAGCAACAGATGTAAGGGTACGACCATGTGGCCGCACGCTGCATTTAAATGTTCGGCAATAAAGCAGACGCGTGCGGTTTTAAAACCTGTGCAAAAGCTTACGTAACCGGTTCTTTTTTTTTTGAAACAGACAGAACTACAATTCATCCGACGAGGACAGCGAAATTCAACTATTCCATTCAACGATAAAATATTGTTTCGGGTAACTCTCAAGACATCCTCTAGAGTTTTCCAGTAGAACGACATTCTGAGTGAAAATGTTGACATCCTCTACAGAATTGCAGTGGATGGCGTTCTGAATTAAGTGTTGATATTTTCTATATAGAGAAGAGTTAATAAATCTGATTACGGTGCAAATAATGACGTGCATCGATGTTGAGGGATACATCAGACAATAAATACAGCACTAATATCAAAGTAACGTAAATATGACTAAACGTGGTAACGTAATGGCGGGATCCACACTTTTATATGCACGTGAAACTTTAGTTAAGGTAGACAAGAATTAAAGCAACGGAACCGGAAACTTTTATATGTTACGAGATATACCAGATTGAACAGAATTCAAAACGAAATATACGGGAGTCAAATAAATATTCACAATAAATTATTACAGAGAAAAGTAGTTAATTGATATGCCAGCCAGAGAAATGAGAACTCTCTCGAAACTTGAACTAAACTACAAACCAAAGAGATAAATATGGCTGCCTTGTGGGCTTTTGCGCCGTGTAGTCTGGTAGATATTTACCGATGGTTCCGAGATGCTTGCTGCCTCCATATTCAGGGCGATGATATTCTCTTGAATTTCGGTAAATTTTCACCAGACCACGAGGCGTAACAGTTTAAAATACAGATAACTTCATACTCGTCGCCGTGAGAACTTCAAATCTCACAAATTAAGGTACAGATATAGAAAAATCACTCAAAAGACAACTATGAAACCAAAAAAAGTCCTATTCTAATCCGTACACTGCTTAATAAAATAACTTTTAGTATAACCTTCAACTTAAAATTGAATCTAATTTATAATTAAATTACTGTTTTTATAAAATATTCTGAAAGACATGTGGACAAAAAGCTGAATTATGCACTTCGTGAGAAAAACATAAAACTGATAGCACTTTACGTGCGTAAGGAAGTTATGTAAAACATTTGACAAACGCAACATTTGTGGGTGTCACTGAACAGTTCTGTATTTGCCTACTGTGCTCGCTTCGTACTTCGTGTCCCATGCGAATATTAAGACCACGGGTAAGCAAGTTTCTGATCGCTCCGCCTTCCTACATCACATCCATGATTCACGAATCCATTCGCTACCCACCCTCTAGACCCATGTGGGTAAAATAAAAATCCCGATTCAACTGCAGTCAGAACAATTCTTTCAGCTATCGTATAAATAATTCTACGATCTCAAGAGGCGAATTGTGCAACACTACAGTGACTCAACAGATCTCGTTCTGAATCAAGTGTTTTACCTTCTTTAAACACAATTCATAAGCGGCGTACAATGAAGAGGGCTGTCCGATGTGGTTTAACTTCGAGATCATTCAGCTACACAGGTGAAATTCACGGAAATTTTAAATCATGGTAAGAACGGGGAAGATTTTTAATTTTCAGCAATATAAAATTAATACCTCAAAAATTTAAGGACTCGATATATTGAAAATACTATAGTTCTATTAGCGGTCCTATGAATTTTAGTATTTATTTTTTCGCGTCTCATAAAAAGTAAAGTAAGTAAAGTTTGTCCATCTATACGCCGTATAGCTTCTCTCTTCCTTGACCTCGGCACTAGATGGGGGTGAGTGGTCAGCATCACGCCCTGGCCGGCTTTACCCCCGGGAAAGGACCCCGGTACCCATTGTAGAGGAGGCTGGGTGGGCCCCAGAGCCGGTCTCATGTATGTTTAAATTATATCTTCAGAATCATACTATAACAGAAATTAACTCAAACCTTAACAGTCGGCCGTCGAACTGCAAATTAATGCAGTTCAGAACGTACTTCCCAAGAACTTGAGTGACTGGACTGGAAAAGTTAAGCGTAAAGATCATAACAGTAATGTACAGACAGTTTCGTCAACTTGCTAATGTGAAAGTCCATAAAATTTTCAACATTCCCAGATTTACCATTCAGTTTACTCCCTCTAAAGTTTCCATTTCTTTCCCCCGGGGAAACAAAAACTTTTTCCCTCTACCTTGCATCTCTGCATTTACGAAATGCGATGAAATTTGGTACGCTAAGTACACACTACAAGTTGATACTTTGTCCAAGCAACATGGCCTGTATGCCTACGTGGGACAAGTTGGTATGGGTTAGCGAATTCGAGACCTCTGTGCTAGATGGCGAAATATATTTATTGTTTAAAGGCATTTTCTTAGAGTGACTGAAGAAGAACAAGAAAAATAATATTATGATGCTGATAATAACGTTAATTAGGGTAGCCGATCTTCGAACCAGGTGTTTCTGAGAAATCAAGGTCATGATATTTCCTCTTTAACTGACTAATTAGCTCCACGGAGAAATCTTTCTTGAGAAACTGATAATTGCTCCACTGATCAAGAAATTCCTCGCCTTTTATGGAAGAAAAGGGTTCGTTACCGTGTTTACGAGAACCCACCACTGGTCTTTATCCTCGCCGAGATTACTTACAGTTCAGACACCCATGTTTTATTTCTTCACGTCAGTGTTTATATTAACTATCATCTTCAGATTCTCTTCTTTTAAGTTCATCGGACTAAAATTGTGTGCTTATATACTACCTCTCAATATTTATTTTATTTCTATACTTTTCCCTAAAAGTCACTCTTTCTTAGACACCTCACTTAAGGTTACATTTGAACTGGATACTGGAACGACCCGTTCTTCAAGTGCCTGAGCACTGCGGGTCCCAACTTTTCGTTGGCTCGATCTATAGACATTCAGTAGGATTCCTTGGACGAAGGATCGGCCCGTCGCAAGGCACAACACAGAGAAACGCGGACAAACATCCATGGCTTGAGTGGGATTCGAACCCACGGTCCCAACGACCGCGCGGCCACTGCGGACCCCTTACAATTGAACTACATTATATAAACAATCGTTCGTCTATAAGCAAGTCTGTTCGGATACATTTGGTTTAAAGCAGTCAATCTTAACAGCAAGGAAATACGTAGTGAACGGAAAGGTTTCCTCCAGATGTTTCCGAAGGAAGACTTGGTTAAAACCAACAGCAACGTAAGCAGCGTGTCCTTAAGGCCATGTAAGCCTTCACGAAATGATACAGAACGTAGACTGAATGATAATATCTGTAGCGGATTGCTTCATATAACCGGTACTATTACACAACACGTTACAGCATTGTTCGTTTGTTTTTAAGTAATAAATAAATGGAAATATAATTTAAAATCGATAGTTTAAATTCTTACCATTTCACTTTCTAGGTAGAGGAATCTGAAGGTTTGTGCCATGGTCACCAGAATCCAAAGTTATTATACAAGTAAGTAAATAAATTCGTCGAAAATGTTGCAAGTTCAAACAGGTCTGTGTGTGAACGACATTAGCAAACAAAACTTACACTCACTAATTTAAGAACAGATAAAATTCGGTGAGTGCTTCCTTCCATTGGATTCAGAACCTTTTGTCAATCGGTATCTTGTAGAAGTAGCGTCATCGAAGAAACGCATCGCTTCCATCTTGTCTGACCACAGAAACTCTATGGTTCCAGCTGTAGGTGGAAACATATTTGACTGGGCATTAAAACTGGGTGTGAAGATGTCGGATGGATTCAACTGGCTCAGATTATGGAAACGAGGCCGAATCGTGAAGTTCACATCACTCAAATCCATCTACTGTACCGCAAAGGTCTGATTTGTGCTTAAAAGCAGGAACGCCTTAATTCGTAAGAGACATTTCAGGTTCTCACGGCGGCAGATATGAAGATGGTTGTCTTCTGAGCTGTAGCGCCGTGTAGTCTAGTAGACGTTTACCGACCTGCCCAACTTCCGCCCGTCTAAATAACGAATCGGTGTCCACGTACCAAACTATCTCGGCGACTCGTAAAGTTCCACCAGCTACCTTTACAACGTATTAAATAATAAACACGAAAACGTATTCCGGTCGTGTTTGTGCGACAGCAGAAGTCGAGTGTGATCAACAAGAATTTAGTGTTCAAGTCTTACAATTGCATGCCGTCTCATGCTTCCCCACGTGCCGTTTTTTGCCCTGTTTGGAGCGGAAACTATAATCAACTCACTTGGCAGCAAACATACCTCGAATAATAAGTGTTACACGTTCACCAAGTGAATGAGGCAGACCACAGTCTTTGTACTGCCATACCATACCGAACATTGATTTGAGGTTCTGACAGCGGTGAAAATTTCGATATTGTTCTGGGTTGTCACAGGGTCGTGGAATCCTCCTTCAGCACTACAGATGGAGGCAGTACGTTCCTTTAAAACGCTGATATTTATCTACGAGTCCAAACGGCGTCACAAGCCATACGAAATCAACAGAGAAATAAATTCGGAAAAAGACGATGGTATATATGAGCTGTTCTGAGTCAGTAATCAATTAATTTGATTCGCATCTAGAATCAAACTCTGTGTCTCCCGCATACGAACCAGTCATGAGATACCCATTCTCTTTAGTATGCTACATATAAAATCTCAGTTGTGTTTCTTAACTTTAGAAAACGCGGACCTGTTTTCGCTGAAAGATTGTTACAAGAAGTAAACAAGTAAACTAATGCAAAGTCAGGTTTATTAATTGTTCCAGAAATTTCTGTTCACGTTAGAAGCAACAGATGGCAAAGTCGAGTTATTTCTGCGTCTGAGGGCCATCAGTCATATCTCGTATCATGCGCGTTCACTGTGAAAGCATATTGGAGGAAGTTAGCAAATGCGATCTACTTACATTCAGAATGGATAACGTCGTTAATGGCAGTGAAGTGGATTTGTCACACACTTACCTGAAACAAAGAAATAAGATCAGTTTGCAAAGAACTAACAAACTTGTAAAAATGCAAGACATGTTTAACAACTCCTCCACTTTATTGTATTAACATTAAATGCACTGTGACAAAAAATACTTTTTATATTGATTGACTGTTCCTTGATTTATTTAACGACACTCTTTCTTGCTTCAAGGTTATATCGCTTCAAACCACGTAATGAATGGAAAATGATGAACTGGAAAGAATGTATTCACAAGCGCTGGTAATGCATATTATATCAAAGTACTTCAAATGCATCTCACTAGAGAGACTGAGGAAACACGTCAGCGTAAACAATTTACGGACCAAGATTTGAAAGAGGATGTTTATAATACGAAGCGATGGTGGGTCTTCTAAACTGCGGGAGAAGTTATGTTTTGATATGTAAGGGAAATCCATGAGGATTTCTTTCTCGAAAACTGTCAACAAAGCATTCCATATCTGAGTTTATTAATATTATCTTACAAAGGACATTTGTCAAGAAATACCAAACCTTGGACAAGCAAGATTTCACCATGACAAAAATATATTTGACCAAAAAGGAAATGTATTCATCTAATTTTGACAACTGTGACTTTTCTCTCTCAGAAAGAGGGGTCTTTTGAATCACTTGAAGGTATTTAGACAGTACAGAAAGATATACCGAAAAACATTTTTTGCGGCAATATTTCAAGGCGTGTACCTTATTATTTACAACCAATTTTAATATTTATTCCGTCTACGCCTTGGTCTTCCTAGTGACTTCTTTCCCAGAGGTTTTTCGTGGATACATTTTTCTGTATAAATCTACTATGAAACAGAATGTAATGTAGGCTATAAAGCGTTTACACAAATATCACAGTACTAGAATCCCAGCACAATAATCATTAACGTAAGCTTCGGAATTTGGCCCACCGACCTGCCAGAGACAAACAGGAATGTGTAATCTCATCCTTGATGCATTATGCCATAACGCAGTACAGTGTAATGACTCGCGAGCTACTCCTGAAGCATAATGCCCCCATGAGTGATCACATTACTAATGGAATTATCAATACCTGCCTTGTTAAAGTTGAGGTTCAACTAACCAAATTACAGGTTATTATAGCTTCTGTATTGAATTTCAGTTTACCTGCGGGAGACATCATTAGCTTGACTGTTTTGAAAGATGCCTCGCTAAACAAATGGTATCACGTTGCACTCCGACCATTAGATGAGTCATGGCTCCATACATTTGTTACGTTTTTTAAGACAAAGCATTCCCTTTTAGACAGACTCTGATCAACAAACTAATTTACCATCAGGCCTCTAATGTAATAGCTAAATCGGTGAAGTGGCGGACTAATTCCCCTCCTGGCGTTGTGCTGTTTTAGTATCAGACCTCTAACATCAGACGGCGTTGCAACAGCTAAGAAGGTAAGGTAAGTGATGGATTACGACTCGCTTCAAACGAACTTTAATGTCAGGCGCCTAAACAAAATAGCACTATTAAATTGATTGTTCTTATCTTAATGAACGAAGTGTTTTAACCATGTAAATAAAATAGAGTCTTATGACAATGATAATGACAAAATCGTCAAGTGACTCATTTTAGTTACTTAGATCCCCTCTTTTAATTATGCAGGTTAGGTATATATAACATTGATTGATTCATTAATTGATATTCGTTACTAACTGACAAACTGATCAACTGTCAATTGTGGTTTGTTGGATTGTAACGTGCACTCGTAAAGTATATAGTATACCAACTTTCCAACACAACTCTGGTAACCGCCTACAAGAACAAAGGGTTCAAAACCCATAAGGCAACAAACGATAATGTTACCTCCATAACAACCTTAAATCTCATACAAACTGATTAACGAACGACCTGTCTAATCACCAAATTAGTCAGTTAAACAACAACCAAATGACAAGCTGATTAACTGACATTATAATAGAGTAATTAGAGTTCATAGAACGTCAGATATTCAAGTAATTATCTGTTATGTGAACCGAAAGATTATCAGCGACTGCTACCGGACACAATTCTGAACTACTTAATTTAAAATACCTTATGGGTACAATAAATACTATTGTAAGATTAATTTTAAAATTGTTTTTCCCTTATGTCTTCTAGTGAAGACTTAAAATCACATTTATATTAAGACAGTTTTGTTTCTTCTGGAATGTTTCACGTCCCACTCATGTCCTTATTTTATGTGGCCACTCTCAGTTCAACACGACTTCCAATACAGCGGTTGTTATAGAAACTGCTAAAAAGATACAGTGCCAGACACTGTGAAATTCAAGACCTAAAGACATCACTAAAATAGGTGAACCATAACCTAATTAAAACATCAAAACTGCTCCAGGGTTCAGATGCGTAGTTCAAAGCTAATGGCCACTATAAATAAAAGCGTATGGGGCACTGCACCTTGTCTTTACGGCACTTATAAAGGAAAACCCATTTTGTTACAGGGCCGTTATCTTCGACGTAATTGGAGCATTTCTGAAGCAGAATTACCACACGTCGACGTTAACTGCAGTGCAGAGAGTTATAAAATAAGACGAGGTACTTTTATATATTACACCGACTTTAATGAATTTGGTGTTGTAGGACATGTAACCGTTGAGACTGTGTTACCTGTCAGTGATACTCCCAGTACGACAAAGATAAGGCGTACGTAAGACAGGTTTAACTGCAGAGAAGGCACAGGGAGATTAACAATTCCGAGATTTGTGAAAATGTTCGAACGCACTGTTTCTGTTAGAGAGAAGTCTGGAGTCTGGAAACATTGTATGAATGTTTGCAGCCCAAGAAAAATTTTCAAACTATTATCTCAACAGCTGGATTTAAAAGTCTACTCCAACCATTGCTCAACAAAGCTTAAATCTTTTCCTCTACAAAATTGAAATAAAACAATCCCTGACCGATGTTATCATAGATTAGTCGCCTTTTGTGGTTCATTATTCAATATGTAGAAGAAAATAGAACTTATTTGTTAAATTCGATTCACCGAAGAAGAATTTTTCCACCTAAATATATACGTCAATAAACAGAACATGCTTGTGCGAAGCAATGAAAAACCCCAGCGCTGTATAGGAGACGTTATTTCATTCTCTGAAATGTACGGTGTGGTGCGCCATTATTAAAAAAGTAAAAGTTTGTCCCACTATACGCCATGTAGGCGCTTGGGGGGAGTAGAGGTATAGCTCCTCCCTTCCTTGACCTCGGCACTAGATGGGGGTGAGTGGTCAGCATCACGCCCCGGCCGGCTTTACCCCCGGGAAAGGACCCCGGTACCCATTGTAGAGCAGGCTGGGTGGGTCCCAGAGCCGGTCTGGACGCAGAGGCTAGAGGAAAAATCCTCTGCCCCCGTCGGGGATCGAACCCCGGCCGTCCAGCCCGTAGCTAGTCACTATACTGACTGAGCTATCCCGGCTCATGGTGCGCCATTATTACCTGAGTAAAAATTTTCATGGTACTGTCATCTCTAATCGATATCACAAACGATTTCGAGTTGGTGGTCTCGACCAACGTATTTGTTTACCTAAGAATATTACTTATGAAGATTTCTGAGAGACCATGTTTGCATGAATAACGAAACATGCGGTTGAAGAACTGAAAAGGTAAATTACACCTGTTGATGTGCAGAGAATCGTTGGAGAAACAAAGACTGCAGTTACGGGAAGCCGAACATACAGGGGTCACATACTGAATATGTTTTTACTGAAACGAGAAACTTCCAACTATTACGCGTTCTATGACACCAGTTCATCAACGTCAGTTCAGTACTTCAGTAAATACGAACATTTAAAACTAACACGCATTGTTATTGCGCATGTATTTTGTCTCATCGCAGGCATGACGGGATGTCGACAGTTACACTTCAGTGGATATCAAATTTCAGCCAATTATTTACTGAAATGTTTGCACAATCTGATTAGATTAGATTAATTGCAACAGTGCTAATCTGCACTCTTTCGTGATAGTTAAACACATTTAATTGCAATTTCTTTCTATAAAGCTAAGATCGGTTTTATTCCAATTAGCAATTAAGCAAGCCCGATTTTATTAACGTAGAATACTATTAACAATACTATTTATCGGAATTTTTATAACGTCAGATACTTTTTTTGTGCTTTATTCCTCCAAGGGACACTGAAACTGTCAACCGAGCGGATTATCACAGCGGTAACACATTAAAAAACTCGGTTTGCGTCTCAACCGAACATAATTTTATTTTTATTGAGTACTACCAAGGAAGTTCGGGTCAGTAACTTAAAGTAAGACACTGTTAAATCCTTTGGCATCCTTTCCAATGCGTACGCTCAATATTTTAAGCTATACGACTTTATAAGAAGACGACATTTCGTATAAGAAGAAGAAGAAGAAATGTGCTAGCTTCAAGTATTCCTACATCAGATGTTAGGAAATCCACTAATATTGTTTCTTTCACTGCCGAGATAAACACCATTTCGAATAAAGAAACGAAAACCAGTAAAATCGAAATCGATGTACATTTAGATTCCTAAAAGATTATATACTTCCATCGATAGAAGTTTGTAGCATGCATATGGCGGCTCAAGAAGAAGGAAGGAAATATAATCAGAATTAGCTGCTGTTTGAGTAATTCAGAAAGAAAGTTGTCGTTTTGGGGAAAAGAGTGTTGCTAACCATTACCGAATTTTTCTAGGGGGAAAAAACCACTCGAAACACCTTGGGGTCTAAACTGGATTCGGCTTGCTAAGGATACCGACAGCTTCCGGCTTTTGTGAACACGGCAACGAGCCCAAACAAGCAACTAGCAGCTTCTGAATGACTTTTCTCCATGGAGTTAGTTATGTCTTAATCTCTGTGTGGGATTTTCTTGACCAAGTCCACAAAAGGATACAAACATGTTACTTTGGTTAATTTCTGCACGTGCCTATATGAACCCCACGGAATCTGATACTCATGCTTCAGGGGAAGACAATCATCGACGTTTCTAAAGTTAACTGGATATTGCAGTCAGGGTAGAGGTCTTGCCTGAACTTGGAGTTAATATTCTGACCCGGCAACCACTTTGAGACGCGCATTTATGAACAGTCAGCGGCAAGTTAAGTGTTCTACAAACCGCCTTTTCAAAGTTGACCAGAACTTCCTCGACTCAGCTCTCAGCAAATACAAAGGCTGCAGAATAAACCCCATCAGTTTGCCTTTCTCACTTAAGAGAAGTAAGTTGTAGCTGAAATTTGAACAGTGTTTCTGTAAGATCCAGCACGAATAATCGCCATCAGCATTCGAATCTCGCATTTGACATAAACGCTTTGAGACTTCTGAAGACAGTACTTTATACAGTCTGTCTGTTCTGATAAGCATTACAGGATTTCACAATGACAGAAATACCATTACAGTTTCTGGATATCTTATCTGTCATGGTTATTTCAGCGTTCAGACAAAGAAAGATAATTATAAATATATGGGAAGGAATGGTGTTTATGGACGTATTGTAACAACTGGTATACTTACGAGCTAACAGTAACATTTGTTTAACAAACTCTTCGAATGTGCAGTTCTATACTTGAACAGTGTTTGTGGGGTTTATACAGTGGTACTTTAGTTATGTGCCACTATGACGGCTTAGCTTTAACTGATCGCATGCTGATGGATGACACAAAGATTAGACACAGCGAGCCATTTTGCGGAGAAACTCCACATGCACAGGGATCTCACATGTCAGCTGTTTTAAAGAAAACGAAGGAGCAGCAAGCAATGATGTATTCAGGATCTCTGACTTCAGTAATTAACATTCAAGCCTCAGATATCAGCATCTACGCTGGTTTAATTGCTCACTACGTCTCTACCTGAAGCCTGTAGCAGTAACCCACCGCGTTTACGTCCATTATTAACTGTTAGCTTGCAATCCAAGTGATCGCTTCGTTGAGTGCAAAATCCACATCTCTCGAAAAGAGCACTTGAGTCTAAAGTTGCTTTTTACTTGACTCTTGAGTCTCGTGTCTTTAAAACTAGATCATGTGCGAAATTTCAATTACTTAGGCAGTAATATAAAATGTCAGAGAGGCAGTAATGTTAGCGTACAATTAGATTTTAACAGTTCTGTGAAATTGCAAAGCACAAACTGTTAGAGAAATGGCACAGATAAACCATATAATTCTAAAATTGTATACAGATGTTCGCGTTGGATGATATCAAGAAGCCATCTAAAAGGAAAATCGAAAACAGAGACTGTGACATAAAAGAAGAACAAAAAATTATACTGCGCAAAACATGCAGGCCTATTCATACGACAATAAACACGACTGAACACACCGACATTCCAAAGAAGTTCTTCACGCCGTAAGTCACTCTTGCACTAACGATGTAACCAGCATGAAGATAGCATAGAAGTGTCGAGTCCTTGTTTTCAAGGTAGGGAAGAGGTGGGGCAAAGCCCTTGGACCAAAAATCGCTGAGGGTCAGTCCCCAACAAATGAAGCATCAAATGTAGAGGTTTTAAGCTTTTAGCCCCATGGGCAGTACCGGGCCTGGATGATCTAACCTGAGATGTTAAAGAAACATGGGTGCCCAAAACAGCAAGGGCAAGGTAAGGAGAAGCAATGCCACAGAGGGAAATCCCCGAGGGAATGGCACCAAAATATAGCAGCCCGGAGAGGCCAATGATCTGCGAAGGACAGTGAAGCTCTAACCCAACATGTTGGAAGCCCTGCGATGGCAGAAAGTTGATTTCCAAAGCCCTGGTGTGGTAGTCAGGGTTAGAAGCCGTGGGGACAAAGCTCTAAGAGCGCAGAAGATAGACCTCAACAAAGCAAGTGTTTGAAGAACGTGAGTGGTAAAGTCCAGGGGTTAAGTAAACGTGTCGGTTGGGGCATTACATAGGGGTGGCCCACGGAGGATGAAGTCCCCAGAAAGTGGCCTAGCCTGGGGGCAGTCAAGTCTTCCTGATGCCTGGATTATCTAACCTGAGATGGTAGAGGCGATAGGGTTTCGAATTAAGTTAAAGAGTAATACTTTATTAATTTATGTACGAATAAATTAAACTTAATGTGAAGAAGCTTCTACAGACACTAAAACCTGAAAGTTTCCTATAGTGTACCAAAGTGAATTCATCAATTAATATGTAGATATGATCGTTAACAGAATGTTATAGCTGTGGCAACATTTTGCAGGACACAAAGAACACTCAAACCGCATCTACACGCGTAACTAACTTTCCTCGGCGTTAAAACAATCAAATATATTTGGACACAGCAGTGAATCTACTACAGTGTAGTTTACATTCCAATGCACAGATACTTTTACCCACTAGACGAAGTTTTTGACTGAATGAAAAGCCATAGAAAAATACTGACAACATTTTCATCTCAACACGATACGCATCTTGATATAACAAATACTTAAGGAAGAAATTTTAAATTGGTGTAGTTTTGATAACTGTGCCATTGTATTTGCACTGAATTTCGAGAATACTGACAACATATTAAAAATTCTAAAGAAAAGAAAGAAAGAATGAGAGAGAGGGGGGATGGAGGGGATAAGAAGTAAAAGAGGAAGAGGACAGCATAAAAATATAAATAAAAACAAAACAAAATGACGAAAATAAAAATAATAATTTTAACTAAATTCATTTTAGTTGTATCTGATCATAATTTATGCTATCATAGTGATGTCCACCCACATACAGCACATATGAGGATGAAGGCAGGAAAGAAGATGGCTGAAACGAAAACTATAAGCACGTAGGCCTAATTATTTTAACAGTAGTTGGTAATGGAAATCATATGTCAATTTTTTGGAAACTTCAAGTGCAAGGACCACAGGTAAAGTGTTTCCACTTGGTTGTACGTCAATCTACGCAGCTCCAAGGAGGCTGCAGCCAGACGAGGGTCCCTCTCGTCCTTAGGGAAATCAGCGATGGCTGAAGGGAGCCTCTGAAGTCCCTCGTGTGGGTGTGATGGAAAGCAGTGTGACCAACTTGAAGGGTCGAAAATTGTGGCTATCTGGAGCAACTGAACAGCAAATCTACAAATTTCTACAAATTTGTAAGCAAAATACGTTTCCTCCTACCCTTTGAGAGATCAGATCTAGAGGGAGCTAACAAATTTATCGGATGAGGACATTGAAACTGAAATGTATTTACTGATTTATGGTAATCCTTGGTTTTAGGCACGTTTGGTAGTCCTGAGTAACATCTCACACAAAATGGCGTCCTCTGTTATCACGCTCTACCTTACGAGTTGCATTTGTGTACTGAAGTTCAAGAGTTAAAATACCCGGCACTTCTGGAGTGACTGAAGAATAAAGTGATGCAATAGGCTGTGCGTACAGCCTGCGTGGAGAATGTGGCGTTAAACACACATAACCGTCCGGTTAGTATATTTGACAGAATAAACCACTTTGGAAACACACACATATTTACAAGATTGAGATTTTGAATTGAGACACAACCCGCGTCTGACACATCATCAACATGGCCGCAACTGTCCATTGCAATGCACCACCCATCAGTAACAAGCCGTTTCGATTTCCTTTTTGTGATCCCACGTTCCCGCACTGTTACACTCCAAGAAGTCACGAGAATAAAATGACTTTGACAAAACAATTTCACTGCAAGAAGAATACAGTCTCACCCCTCAAGATATCAATGTCCTGCTTGACTGCAAAACAGAAAAGGACTTTCAAGTTTCAGGATTAGGTGATTTATTTGCTAGAACAGCAACTTCTTCGCTACACAACTTCATAGCATCATGGCTTCGACAAGGTTGCCTACATCTTTTTGCGTTTGCTTGTGAACTCAAACTAATTGACCTAAAATAAATTTTAAATGGTAATATTTCCGTGGTGCTTCTTAAATGTAATGGTACTGCAATTAGTTCCATCATTTTATCCACTTAATTATGTTATTATAACACATGCCTTAGGGTTCTATGAAACCATCTTAAATTAGTGATTGTAACCAGTGTTATACATTTTCGGATTCGCTTTATAAATTAATTAAGAGGCAGTAACCCGTTAGTACACACTACACAACATCCAGAAGACAATCCACAAACAGAAACCCTCTTGGTGAGATTTCAGGTTCTCACGCGGGTATGAAGATGGCTGTCTTCTGTGTTGTTGCTGTGTGTAGTGTTATAACAGTTTACCGACGTTTCAGAGATCTTTGCTGCCTCTAACATCAGTAAGATTCCGTAACAACTATAAAAATATCTATTTTATATTTTAAGAAACTTGGGTGGGTGTGTGTGCTGTGGAGAATATGAAAACCTAGGATAAAAGAAATGGCGACACAGAAAAGCGCATAATGAGTTTCGTAATATGTAATCTTCATTCTACAGTGGAGAGATGAAAACAAAGAAGATGCGGTGGGCGTTCAATATGTCACACACAGACGGTATGAGAAACGCGACATTTTAATTTTAATATCACCTACAATAAAAAGCATCCAGCTCAACAAATAACTAAACTGCGCGGCGAAGAGTCGACCTTTTGAAGCTAATAATTTTTCAGATAGTCAAGAAATTCCCCGTCTGATATGGAACCCGAAAGTCCATTATCGTGTTCACAACAGCCCGCCACGGGTCTCTTGCTACATCAAACACTTAAAATGGCTATTTCGAAAATTTGTAAATCTTTTCCATGGTCTAATTTCCACAGTTAATGTACCTTTTCGGATGCAAAACTGGGCTATAATTTGGATATATTCCACATCACTGAAGCGATCAACTTTTTAAACAAGTTTAAGAATTTTTTGGTATTCTACAAATAAAAGTTTTGGTTTTATTTTACTCGCGTCTCCTCAGAAGGACCGCAAAGCTTGATCTATCTCAAATCACATTCTGCATCAACGTAGTTTAAACACTAAAAGTCAATTTCCTTCCCAACTCACTAAGCTTTTTCGAGTTTTATATCCACATTTCTAATTCAGAATTTGGTACATACAAGGTTGTTTCGTAAAGTAAGGAAAAGCAGTAAGCCATATGTTTTTAAGGGGGGCACTGGACCACCCTCCACGGAGTCCAAACCTCGCACCAACTGATTTCCATCTCTTCGGAGTCCTGAGGGAGCGATTTGGAGCCGATGGCGACCTGAAGTACACCGACCTTTCCGAAGGCACAGACGAAGGATAATTTCAGGACCACAAGCCATTATTTGCTTTCACAAGCTTAGTAACAGAAACTATCACCAATATACCACCATAAAGAAACGCCTGTAGTGGTAAGAGCAGAAACCAAAACATACTTTCTCACGTATAGACTGGGATACACTCCATTCATTTGCCCTTTATAAATTTATGTTACTAAAAATTCAATAAATCTGGTTCAAAGGTTTCGTCGCCTGGCGGAAGAGCGTCTGCATACATGTAACAGAAATTCGCTGAGGCTATGAAACAAAAGAGAGCAGCGGTGCGTAAAAATATCGGATTCCTTCTGATGGAGTAATATTTTTCACTCAGTTCCTACGCGGAGCACACGGAACGACCAAGTGAGGTTACTGACTGAAGCCCAACACAAGCTAAAACATATTTAATGTTTAATTACATTTACATTTCATTCGACACTGCTTTCGCCTACTTTCCTTACCTTAACGTACGTCTAGTTATCTCCTATGTTTTCGGTTCACTATGTGGTCTTCGCACGAGCTTAGAAAAATTAATGCATAATGGGAAAGTAGTGGCTGTCTCTTCGCCTGACCGCATGTTTTACCTCTGAAATGTTGGCAAAATTTCGACTAAATTTTAGGTTGGGTGAGATAAATTTCTGATGGATGCATCAAATATGTAATTAGGCCTATTAGTTTTTAATTTTATCAAAGAAATACAGGAACAAGAGAAATGATTATATAAAAGGAGAGGGATTAGAGATTTTTAAAGACTTCTAACTTTCAGTATCTATTAGACTAGTGATGGTTGGTGATCATTCAACCATATACTTCTATTATGGGCTATTATATGCATGTAGACTATTACGACGTACATAACGCAAAACAAGTTATTTTAACCTCGGTATCAGTGCACTGTATAAAATTTCATTATGTTATTTTAAGTTTTTGTTATGAAACATTATTTCTTGCTGCTCTATATCAACAATGCAATGCAATGAAAAAATACAACGCTTATCCATGATCTGCTGTGTACATGCAGCAAGAGAGATGTTTACAGTGTTAACGTTTAGCAGATATCCTAATTAAGCAAATACAAATAAATATTATAATTTCTATGCTACTTTATCACACTTTTTAATAAAGATATTTTTTAAGAACTATTTTAAGTTTTCCGTCACTACTGACATATAATTTCCTAGTTATAAAATAATGTGAAATTTTTCACTCTGTTCGACTATAGATTTCCGGAACGTGCTTTAATGGTGTCTGAAATATGAATTCCTCACTGACGCTTAGACTTCTGCAGCAGACCTCTGTAAGATTAACGGACCTTCGCTCAACAAGGTGTGATCCTGATATGTTTTCTGTGACCAAACGTAAGCCATAAATCATGTCTCGTAAACCACGTTTTCGCACTCCTGGACAGAGCAGTGGCCATCTTACATCTTTCATGACCTCCTTCCCCCTTGACAACTCTTAAACCAATTGAGGAATTTATATGAAACTAGACATGAGCATAAATCACTAGCCGTCTCCAAAATCTGTATTTTCTAATTACACAATATTAATAACACCAACAGGCAAACTGGATTTGAGGTTTTCACGGCGGTGAGTCTGAAGATGGTTGTCTTCTGGGTTGTCGCGCCGTGTAGTCTGATAGACGTTTACTGACGTTTCAGGATTTCAGAGGTGCTTGCTGCATCCACCATCACAGCGATATCGCTCTGATAGAGACATTAATCATCTCTGAAACGTCGGCAGTAACTCCATTTCTTAACACTACTACACCCTGAAGAAAACTGATCATGCTCAAAACTCCAAAAATCATTACCCGTTCCGTTTATGGAGTACAGCTTAATCCGTAATGAACTACTTGAATGATTTTCACTCCAGTCGCAACCTCTGGGATGTTGGAGCGATCCAACGGGCGATTTTCATCGTTTGACAAGGGTGTGGGGGAGGGGGTGAGAGTTTGAGGGATGACAGGCTGCACTGAAGGGTGAAGAAGATGGATTATCCTGTCTGTCTGTCACACGATCATTCAACCACCCACCCCCACCTAGCCCTACACTCATAGTCACCCTAGTTATTCTTATTAGCCACTCCCCCCCACCATGGAAGTACATTTGTGGCAAGTGGGAAGACACTGGCTTTAAACTGGGATCAGTGGTTCGATGCCCTGACACAAGGCTGCATCGCTACAACTGTCAATTCATCAAATAAAAAAAAAATGTGACCTGTCTATGTTTCGTGAATTACACCAAAATATTTTACACCATGAAAATCTGAGTCTTTGAATTATCGATGTGTGATGTGTTAATCTTGGTTAGACTGTACGTTATTCATGTACGCTGCTCCAGACGTCAAGTAATACAGCATAAAATGAAGAACAATTATTGTAAGTGGAAAGGATAGGGCAGGAAGCTGTCGTAGAATACTTCTAGACGCACTCCCCTAGAAAGTTAAACGGACTTAGGAAGAGGGTGAAGACTTGTTGAAATAGTCAGTGTTCAACCCAAGATTCGAAGCGGACACCTCCAATATCCCAGCGTCAGTACTTTGAGCTCGTTGTCTCAGCTCCTAAGTTGGTAATATCTGCGTTTATTTCCTTTTTATCCAAAAGCTAGTTACGTAGGCGAAACGCTGAGTTTAGTCCCGGTTACAGCACGTTTGAACTCACTCAGTCGGGCTGATTCTCGTCACGATCAGCGATGTCTATCATGGTCCCCGGTCGGACGAGCTGGGATGCCCTCTCGATATTGTATTCATAGCACAAACTACCAGTTAACCTATCCTTGATTTACAACCGCCAAAGCGTGAAGCTGGACATCACCGCCATCTTGTGGCAAAGTACACAAAGCGCGGAATTGCAACTCGATGCCTCTTGTAAGCCTACTCGTAAATACTGCGGTTCTTAGACACAGGAGACACTTTAAATTATACTATTATTGTCGTCTGCTCTTGCTATCCGCGTTTATGGAGTTCTCGTTCCCTTGTGAAATCTCTCTCTCTCTCTCTCTTCGCAGTTTCATTCGCAAGATTATTTGTCACACAAAATTTCGAAACAGGGAACTAGCTGGCTGCAGTAAGAGTTAAGTTGCTCTAGCGATTGAATACGAAGTGCATAATTTTCATGAAATTATTTTGTGCTACTTTATAACTCATTAAACAAGTTCGGAAATGCGTGCAGCTCCTCAAATATACAAACATCAGATTTAATATTGTATGAACATTCCCCCAAAACACTTGCCAAGACTCTGACTGACTTCATGGAGTAAAAATCTTACAGAGAAGCTGACAGTAACTCAGCCAATAAGGATTTTCCAGCGCGTTTTATAGAACCAAAAAGTTCATTAGCGTCATCACAAGAGATCAACACTGTTCTATCCTGAGCCAGATAAATCCAATCTATATCATCTTACTATATTTCTTTATGATTAATTTTTATGTTATCCTCTAATCTACTTCTAGATCTTACAAGTTGTTTCCTTCCTTTTGAGTTTCTCATTCGTTTCGAACATTCTTGAAATGGACATTTGTTCGCCTTCACTCTGAGGCCGCCTTATCCCCAGATAACGATAACCCGTAGCCTTAAAATTTGATACTCTGATTGGTCTGGGCTTAAAGAATAGGGAAACATTCTTACCATCATGTGATATCGATCGCCCAAGACAGTTTTCTGATTAAGTAGATATATTGCATCCCGACATCAACTTCCAGATTTACTGCCGACGGCGAAGACGAAGTAAAGACTATCGATTATTCTAATGCGCCTAAATGTTTTAATGAAAACGTAAATGAATATTAATAACAAAGTTAGAATGGATCTTAAAGAAGTAGAGAGTGGGGATATGGGATGAATTATACTGGTTCAGGATAGGGACGGTGGGGGCTCTGTAGGATATGAGGTTTTTCACGGCGGCGAATACCAAGACGGCTGCCTTCTGATCTGCAGCGAAGTGTATTCTGGTAGAAGTTTACCGACGTTTCATAAGTCTCATCTCCCTGATGATGGAGGCAGCAAGCCGTGGAATCCCATAGTTGTAACACAAAAACAGACATACGCCCTCAAATTACAGCTTCATCCCACTGAGTCATGACAGCATAGTCAATATAGTGACTACTACGGGCAGGATGACATGGGTTCGAATCCCAGCAGGGTAGCGTGTTTACCTTCAGCTAATATATTCAGACCCTGGGCTAACCCAGCCTCATATCTAACGGCTAACCCAGCCTCATACCTAACGGGAGGAGGGGAAATTGTACCAAATCATGTTTTTCCAATCTCAAATGTGAGTTTCTTTTACCTAAGACAAGCCGTTACGGGAACACACACTTTACCCTGGTACATTTTTCAGTATTTTGCCAAATATCAGAATTCCCCTATGCTGGTGTGTAGATGTGTGTACGTGCGTGAGTGCGCACGTGTGGTATGTAAGTAATTTAAAATTTAAAATTTTCCAGCTGCGACTTCCAACTCCATTCATCACGTTAATGGCCGTCCCTAACTCGGCTAATAGACGTAATCGGAATTCTAACCCAGGGCCTCTACAGTTAAAGAAAGCTTACAGTTATGCAAACATTATGAACATCTCAAAATACGCGTGTCTGATAAGTCCAGATGTTCCAGTGGTCAGTAACACTACCGGTTCAATAAAAGTTCAGAGTAGTAATTTTCAATAGCAGAATACATTCTCATGTTATCTGTAGTCGTAGTGTGGGCTTCTGTAAGATTTTCGTATTCGTGTCATGTCCTCTCAGTATCACAGCAGAACATAGTACAGTCCACGACTGTAATCTTGAGACTTGCAAGGAATGCAGGAAGTCCATAGCGTTAAAGGCAGACGCTATCTTTCCTTCTTCACCCCGCAAGTCTCAAGATTACAGTCGTGGACTGTAGGACGCTTTGTTTTGCGACACGAATAAACCAGCAGTCTTGAGGGGCGCTGTGAAACCGCAAGTCAAATATTCCACTTTCCCCATTCGTAGTCTAACCACCTACATAAACAACAAATTAATGATCTTTTGAAACTCATGCTTACCTTGTATCATAAAAATAAACTTTCGTAACAATAATGAAAATTAATTTTCAGAGGCCGTGTGAGCTTTCTCGGAAGAAGTTCATTTAGAAATTTAACACGAACTGCGTTAATTATTGGTATCGCTCCCTGGTGCCCACAGCATACGCGCAGGTAACAGAATTCCACAAGGGGGTGACAACTCTAATTAGAACAACGGCCTTGCTTGTGGGCTTGTGGGGCACCTAACCAACAAACACCGAAGTGCTTTCCCCTACAAATAAAATTTATTTTCCTGTTTCTTCCTGATACCTGCGAACAAACGTTTATACTCAAGTCCGTCAGTAACAGGTACAAAAGTGAAAGTTTACCTTCCGTTACGATAAGCACTCCTCTTTACTTCTCTCGGCATTACATTTTAATATTATCTTATCATACAAGTCCTTTTGGCATCAAACACAATAAAATATCTTTTGCAATACTCGTTCCTTTATGAATCGCGTAAACATAAGACATCGAATGAGAAAATAAATCGATGGCAACTCTTACAACCTGGAAGCGAGAAGCGGCCATTGCTTCTAACTTTTCAGTCCATCAAACCGAACGCTGTGATCTAATGTATACAATTATTGCTGTGTGTTCACAAATCGAAAGAGTGGCTCCTTCCACACAAACACTGAAATAGAAAGACTAAAAGGTTCTGTTCTGACTATGACGTTTTGCCATAAATGCGACTGTTATTTTGAACACCGCCAATCGTCTTGATTATTTGTCAAAAAAACAAACGTTTCGGAGACTGAATCTTTCTTCTATTCTGGCAAGTTCCTTAAACAGAGCCAGTCTCCAAAATAACAGACGAGTTACTGAAATAATACCTTAAAACACGCCGCGAATGTTTCCATCCATATCATTTTAAATTCATGTTTCACAGCCATTCGAATAAATGGACAGTAGCTTAAAGTAGGTCACGACTATATATATTTCATACTGTGTCTGTAAAAACCGACATGTCAAGCGAAACCACCTAAAGCTTCGAAAATATGCAGTTGGAAAACTCTAGTTAAATAAGTGAGAAGTTAAAACAAAGCCACTTAGATATCCATTCCACAACTCCACATTTTTCCCCTTCAGCACTGGATTCTGTCCTGAGCCAGTTTAATCCACTTCCCACGCACACAAACGACGTCTGTAAGATATTTGTTATATCAGCCTCAAATCCTGTCATTTTTCTTCTACTCTACAACACAGATCCTTTTCGAGAAGGTGTAACGTGTCCCCCAATCTCATTCTCCTTTCTAACAATCCTAATAATATTTTATGAACACTAGGCCTGCAGACAATGCAGCTCCTCATTATGTGCCCGTCTCCTGTGGTTTCCTCATATCACTTCCATAAATTTATTCTTAATTTATTATAGTTATTATCGTTGCTGGAGGCAAAGATAATGATAACTGGCAATAGAAAGTGAAATTAGTCGTAAATGTTTAACTGTTTTGCTGTGACAGTAGTAGAAATTTTGCACCTTTTGTTATCACGTGTCGCCGATATTTTATCTCGATTTTCTCGAAAACAAGTACGCGCGTGGGTAGCTTGAAATCAGCTTCTGAATTAGTAGCTGGCGGCCTTTAAATGAAATGACGCATGTTAATATTTCTTCTGTTAAAGAATAATAAAACCAACAGCACAAGATAGTTTAATAATAACAAGCGACAAATCAGCTCCACTGCTTTCATTTTTATAAACTCTATCAATCAGGTAGAAAACTCTTTTTTCCTTAAATATGTTAATAACTGATAAAACTGCAGTCCATCTACTCAGAGGGAAAGAACCTCGTATTTATTTATTTATTCATTCATTTACAGTTTATTTAACGACGCTATTTAAGTAGCTCAGACAATACAGCGTCGAATGGGAGGATGATAGTGAACTAGAAAGGATGTTGAAGGAAGCGGTCGTGGCCTAATTTAAGGTACTATTACGGCATTTGCTTTGAGGGATTGAGTAGAACTAAGCAAACTCTCAGACGGGACAGCAGGTCTCCAGGCCGAGATTTAAAGCGAGGCCTTCCGGAATACAAAGCAGGAGAGCTAACCACTGGACGTTCCGTCAAGAACTGAGGCTCGCCATTATTATTACTTATTATTATTGTTATTGTTGTTGCTGTTGTTGTTGTTGTTGTGGTGGTGGTGGTGGTATTTCCAAATCAGAGTATCCAGCTAAAATACATATGCAAATGTTTAGTGAATATTTTTTTACGTATCCTTGTTGATTAAAACACAGTATGTCCGACGCCCTAAGGGTACACACATACCAACCTACCACAGTATTGGAAACATATGTTCCAGCAGTGTGTGCATGTCTGGTTAAACATACTGATATAATTCACAGACGCATGGAACTTCCTGGACTAATTTTATTCCTACGTGTACAAACAAAGGTTGAAACTAATTTAGGTTTCATCATACGCTAAACGAACAATCAAATATGGACGACCACCAAGGAAATAATGAAATAAAATTATCTGCACTTCGAACTCATAGTTATAGCTCAAAATTTTGTGTTCCAAAATAAATTCTCCCGACAAAGACGTCTATAACTGCAATGCAGCTGCAGTTGGCAGCAATGATAAAGGCCCGATGATGATGATGCCGTACTACGCCTGGCGTCCGTCCAAGTTCTCACATCTTAGCGGTTGTGGCCGGAGAATGGCACTTCTCTTTTATCGGAAATATAACTCATAACTTGTCCAGCTTCCAAACCGCACACCACACTATTTGCAGTTGTGATTTTAAAAAAAAGGACGACAGAAGCTACAACTCACTATTTTATTATCAACCTGTAATTCCACTTGACATAAAAACCTCAGTGATATATGTACAGATGATTCAGGTCTTACGTTGCCGCGTGCTTATTTATTTAACACGATGCTGTAGTCAAAGGTAAGCATATTTATAGCTCAACAAATACACTACGCCTAAGGTTTACCAGTATTTCAATAGCATTTATATTCTACGCATGTAATACTAGTATACGATGCAGCTTTCAAAGCCAAATGAATATGAGTCAACAAAAAGGCAGAAATATTCAATGAAAAATAAGAAATTAATTCCCTTACTTCATCTTGTTCTTGAAAAGTGATTATTAAAATCATTCAAATCCCAAAACTAATGTCTTTATCTCAACTACTCTGTGGTACAATGATTAGACAGAGGTTTCGTATTCTACAGATCGCAGGTTTAAACCTCGGCCTGTAAACTGATTATTCCATTAAGAATATTTCAGAGCTTTCCTAATTCCAACCGAGCAAAAAAATCTTGAGCTATTTAACGAGGTTTCTAAAGTTACCATTTGTGCGACAATTGCGTATGAGCATATTCGGCGCTTTTTCGGGATATCCTTTAGCTTACAAATATGATTTTTCATTAAACCACGATGAAGCCCCAGGACCTACCCCGTCGAGCCCAGAGTAAAAACTGCTGCTTTATTTAAATAAAACCTTTCCATAGTCATCGCGCGTCATGTTGCCAACGAATACCTGGGCTTCAACTTGTCAAGAAATGTCCTGACATTTCAACTACCATATTGTGGGTAGTAGTAGAAATTAGATTACGGAAAAACGCAGAATATGACAGTTACAACGTTATGACATTTACTTTAGAAAATACGACGTTTGCCCAAAGCACAAGAAAGCAAGGCACAAACATCTGCTATATGTCCGACACGATCTGTGTCCAGCAACATCTGTTGGCCATTACAGATACAATGCTTCAAGTGCACACACAAATATCTAAAGAATATAAAAACTTATAAAGATTTCAAAACCCATTGCTATTAATAATAACTGAGCACAAGGGCGTGATATATCAACTATGCAGTTTCTTAACTCATGTAGCAACTAAAACTTTCAAACAAGACTCAAAAATTACATATGAAATCCCGGGGACACACAACAGATAAGTGATAAAATACCACGGGCAGAGCGTTCGTAATGGAGGCAGCAAGCACATCTGAAACGTCGGTAAACTTCTATCAGACTACACGGTGCAACAACCCAGAAGACAGCCATCTTCCTCTTCTGTCGACTTCGGTGGTTCAGTGGTACTCCATACACTGGAAGGCAGGAAAACCGATCACATAAGATACATCATTTGCCAGTTCCAGCAAGCCAGCCAGGCGTTGTTAGCGTTCATACGCTCGCCGCGAGCGTAAACATCGACCAGCTGACCAGCAAAGCCTTTCTGGCTGCCCGGAGCTGCCTAACGATGCATTTTATCTGATCGGTTCTGCTCAATTCCAGTGTATGGAGTACCACTGAACCACGAAAACAAGACGGAAGACTTGTTATTTTTCGTTCTTCAAAGTGTTAGCCAGGCTAACACCAGAGAAATCGTTCTCCGCTAAATGCACGTATCTCTTTTCCATTAGTGTTACTACAGTCTTCGTTAAAGCAATTATAAGTTTTCATTTTATGCAGTGTTCGACCTTTCAGAGTTTGTGGCAAGTGTCATTTGTAATATACATCGTTCGATTACTTTATAACATGCATTTGTTATGTTGCACGGGCAGACCGTTCATGTTAACCGTACCTGCATACATTAACCTCCCTCCTTGCACCCGTTCTTTTCCCAACCCTTCACCTTAAAACAACAAAAATATCAACCGTGCTACGTACTACGTTATGTAAACTTTTTCCCTCCACACGTTTTT
Source organism: Zootermopsis nevadensis (assembly GCF_977971745.1). NCBI lineage: Eukaryota > Metazoa > Arthropoda > Insecta > Blattodea > Termopsidae > Zootermopsis > Zootermopsis nevadensis. The sequence continues at coordinate 7,605,646 of NW_028259148.1, read as the reverse complement.
AGTTATATCTGAACGCTGCCTAATGGAATCAACACTTGTAAACAGAATATTTTGCGATCAATCGTTATTACTAAGACGTTTTAGACCTCTGAAATCTCAAAGATATTAATTTCAAACTTAGTTTTATACAGATTTGCAACCGAACTTGAGAATAAACGTGTTTTGTGGCTTGTCTCGTTGTACTGATGCTAAAACGTTGCCAAACTCCTTATTCTGATTACATGACGACACAGCCCTCCTGGAATTCAGAATAATACGTCTTCTCCAGTACTGGGCAAGAACACGTTGTCATTAACGAGGCAATGTCTGCTCTATACACGTCAAATGTTGACAACTGCGCCATTACGACCGAGAAATTTATATTATGAGCTCTGAAACAAACAAGTGTGAAGATACGAACTGTCTCCTCCCAGTTTGCCACAAGACTGGTTCCTGAAGGCAACTGCTTGTTAGACACATTTTTCAGCATAGCCCTTCTACTCCAGTGGTCAGACTGACCATAAAGTTCTGGCGAGTTCAAGTAACCAAAAGCAGGCATTCAAAGTTTCTGCCTGGAAACTACCATGTAATTTTACTAAGCAATTAACGAATCGACCATTCGACCAACTGACTTACGAACTCTACAATGATAGGCTTTGTGGAAAGTTAATAGTAGTTTAACTTAAGAATTATCCGCTTCTGTGGAAAAAAGTTTCTTCCCATGTCCACAGAAGTGAATTATGTGCCTCCTGAATTATTTAAATCGCCTTATCCGTTGCTTAGGTGATCCAAGTCCGACGCTGCGTATGAGTGAGATTTGAGGTTCTCATGGCGGCGAATATAAAGACTGTTGTCTTCTGGGTTGTTACGCCGTCTAGTCGCCTTGAAGATGAAGGCAACAAGCATATCTAAAATTTCACACGCACGGCTTACCCATCGCCCTGATAATGGAGGCAGCAAGGACCTCTGAAACGTCGGCAAACTTCTACCAGACTACACGACACAACAACCCAGAAGACAGCCATCTTCACACTCACCGCCGTGAAAACCTCAAATCCTATAAATGTGGGGAACATGAAATGAAAAAAAATAATTTTAAAACAGGGATTTAGGGGAAAGAAACTATAGAAGAATAATTCACAGTATTTGTGGAAAATCCTCACAGATAAGGTTCATTGGAGTTTTAAAAATGTACATACAAATATGAATACACAATTTAGAATTTAAATTATTTGTTCAGGTTGACGATCTAGTTCTATTAGGTTACCGACAGGCGATACATAGACCCTAAATCTGAAATTAGGGTTCGGTTGGTATTTTGGGCTCACAACCCCTGTACCTTGATACTGGTGAAATGACGAAAGAAAGGCTAACCGAGAGAGTTTGTAGGATGGGAACAAAAAGTCTGAACACGACACCCGTTACTTCTTGTATGGAAATAATGCAGAACGTCTGGGTCTGACCCACTTATAAATAGCTGTTTTATGGGCCAACATCTCCTGCAGAGATGCTGGCTCATGGAGATGTTCAAATTATGCAGAGCAGAGCAAGTTACCGGACCGCGGCTTCCGGCTTCACCTTCATTGTTATTTACAGACTTCGAATGTGAGATTCGTTGGTACCAGAATCTACCTGAACAGTATTCCTGAAAAACAGACGAACCACGCTGGACATTATTCATTGCCTGATGCACATTTAATACACATGACGTTTCGGAAAGCCTGGGGTTCGATCACAATCGTTGTCATTAACAATATGAAAAAAGTGTTAGTATATATATATATCCTATATAAGTATTCATTCGACTAAACACAGCCCATAAATAAGTAATTTCAGACCAGGCGTTCATCTGTTACGAATAAAGTCGCAGTAAACCACAAACTGGACAGCTGAGACTTGAACCGCGTACCTCCCGTTATAATTCCGGCAAAATGGACCTTCAAACTCGTTCTTGGGGCACAGACACGGAGGTTGGAGAAGAGCAATAACATGATTTATATTTATAGCGGATGGTACAGGCTATGAGGTAAGTTGGTTTAAGTTTAAAAACTGCCAGAATCTCTTTCGAAGTTTCTGGAGCTGACTCTACTCGCTCCTTCTGGTGGTAGGTTATCATCACAATAACTAGAGATTTTACAGCACCTTTAACGTATTTTAGAGTTATGGCGACGGTTGGAATCAACCCCAGGACCATCTGCGTACAGTCTAGCACAGTAACGTTTAGACCAGTAGAACACCCAACGCAGCACGACAGAAGGGACAAATCCCCCAAAACATGGTATATATTAAATGAACTTGAGGCAATGGACAAGCCCAACACAATATTAATATAGACCTAATAAATAACCTATCGAACTATATATGTCTCAAAAACTAATCACAACGAGATATTTAGAGATTTGAAAGTGAACGATGGTTTGTAATAACCTTCTGTTTTTCAATAAACGCGGTGTAACCGCAAAACAAAATTCCATCAATATATACTAGCCACAAAAATAACTTTTCTACGAATTGAAGCAGATATTTCGAGTACTTTATAGACACGAATTAAACTCTAAAATTATTTCCTTCTCTTTTTCCAATTGAGCATTCTCTCTGGGCATTAATAAATATTCAAGTAAGTATACAAACCTATAATTTTGCTTCCTGTTTTGTATGAGTGTAAAACTTGTCTCTCAGCGTAAGGCAGAGCTTAGAGTAAGAACATTTGAGAAGAGAACGCCCCAAAGAGAATGTTTAGACCTAAGAGAGAGGAAATAATTAGGAGATTTATAATTTATATTCTTCACCTAATTAGGACCACAAAGTCAATGAGGATGGGATGGGCGGTCAATGTAGCATGCAGAAGAGATAGGAGAAAGGCATACAAAACTTAACTTGAAAAATCTAAATCACAAAGGGCACTTGGTAGACTCAGGTGTAGATGGGAGGATATTATTAAAATGATTGTAATATAAATAGGATGTGCGAATGTGGGCTGGGTTAGAGTGCTGAAATTTAACACAAAATTTAATTGCAATATCTCACCAATAACTCCATTCTGTTCCAACTCAGCCCTCTTTCTCTAACATTCTCCCATCCACGTGCAGGTCCTCCAAACAGTTTTCTCCCTTGAGGTTTTGAAATAAATATTTACGTTCATTTCAGTCAGACTCTAATCGTAAAGTAATTCTTTTTCATATGTGTGAGTTATGTCTAGGAAAAAATAAATTTTTCTGTAGCTTACAGTACATAATCTCGTTGTAAGATCACCATAACACCAGTTACGTTTCGTGCTTAATTAACAATCGTTACCTAAAATATCTATTCTCATATATTTATATTTGGCGTGGTTTATTTTAGTCAACTTGAGGGTTACACGTTTTGCATTTGATCATAACTACCGCATAACTAACACTAACACTTCTACTAAGTAGCCTGTGTATTGGTGACGTAATTACATGCCACGATTCAACACGGTAAAATATCTTTAAGTTGAAACCATTTGTTATATTTTATTACGGGAAAAGAGACAATTATTATCAAGTACTGCTGCCACCTTCAGGGAAACATTTAAAAATAATCTCTCCGATCCAAAATATTAGTTTTTTGAAAGTGATGGTCCAACTTAGAATTCTAAAACACGAAGTTTCAAATTTCACCAGTAACAAAAACACCAAAACTTTTCGTTCTAAAGTTTTAAACATGAACATTTACTAATCCACACATTTACCTACATAACCTAACATTTCAATCCCTCACCGCGCTTACACGTCTTATAATCCGACCTAAAACGCACACGCCCAGAAATTTGATCAGGTGCTCAAGTGCACAGTGTTAACACACTGTAAACACACTTCTGGAGCACGACATAAGATACCCCTCTAGACCAAGCTAAATATAGTTTTAGAGCCAGCGTGTGCTTTATTCTCCTTCTCTCCTGTAAAAAAAGGGGCAGAGCGCACTGGTGAGGGATGGAGGGATACCGTGGAAAAACGTCGGGCACTGCTACTGGAAGCTTTAGCTCTGCTTTGGCTGCCATATACAAGGAGGCAACACAGGGGTGACCAGCAATGGTCTGCAAACCGCAATGCAGAGTAATATTTTTTTAATGTAGCTAAATGAGTCCTACCGTCATGCGAATATCGCTTTTGTTTCAAAACCCTTTTGATATGATGAAAAAATATAAAAACTTGGCGCGGCCATATTCCCTTCAAGTACCTTACTTACTGCAAGTGAACTTAAGTGAAATACAACTCTCCTGTGGCATCTAACTCCATGGTAAAGTTTGTCCTCTCGTGGTGCACACAGTTTTTCAAAAAAGGCTGTGAAATTCAAGTCAAAACACACCTATATCTTTGAAATACATTTGATGAACGTTATAAATAAGTTATTTAACGTTTCGATGTGAGTAGGAATCGCCCTGATGATGGAAGCAGCAAGGACATCTGAAACGTCTGCAAACATCTACCAGACTACACTGCGCAACAACCCTGAAGACAGCGATCTTCAGACTCACCATCCTAAAAAACCTCAAATCCTTTTATTTTTATTTTGAAGCCTTCATTCCCGCGAGCACTGGCAACTCAGTGACATAAACGTAATATCAGCTTTAATGATCCGAATTCCAATTCGTTTACAGTTTCAATAAATGAAGCTTCAATTAAACTATTCTGTTTCTTGTTTGTCACGACTTTTCCAAGCTTAAAAACAATCTTTCTACGGCTCTAGCCGTTTTTCAGATTATCCTACTAAAAGAATAATCTCGCACGCATGTGGCAGATTAGGAACGCAAAATAAACTTCTGTAATAAAATCTAAAGGAGAAGCATAGAAATATATGACAGAATAAAATATAACTTAACAGCAAATAGGGGCTGAAGATTAATCTGGAATCGGATACGGTCCAGTGGCAGGACCTAGAGGATTTAGTAAAGAGAGTGGACTCACTTGACTAACAGCGTTTATCAGCTACTCAAGTTACTTAGTACAAACCTCCTGCCAAGAACGCCTGTTCTACAGCCATTTTTGTATCGCTAACCCTTCACGAACCAATGTACATTCTTCAGGGTTAGATCTTTAGCTTCGCGTGGAAAGTACGCATTTATATCCCGATATAAGTAATGGATGCATCGCATTTGAAGTGTGAATATAAAGTAATCCCTGTGCCTAATCATAATCTCATAAATACGTACGTAGAACAAGAAGTAAAGCTCCACATATTCTTAACCTCAGCACTACATATCAGATCGCGGGTAGCTTCACGTTTCGGCTATTTCTCCCTTCAATACTCTTAGAACAATTAAGTTTCAAATGCAATTATCATTGGATTAAGATCGCAACATTGTTTTTAGAAACGTGATTAAAACACAGGTATTCATAAATATAAGGCTTTATCGTGGTTCTTTAAGTGCGCTTGTGAACCATGTTGCTGTCAGTCAGTATCTATTAAACGCTCGCCTGTTGACGAAATGCTAAACCACAAACTGAGTACAACGTGAACAGAATTATAAACGTATAAACATATCTCCCTCGGCGATGCTGTATATAAAAGTATTTAAAATTAAATTTTAATAGAGATTTAATTTCTTAAAACCAGAATCAGAATTCTAGTAACGTACGTAATGCAGCGTTATATGAAATTCCATTCACACTTTCACATAATTCTCTGTAACCGTCTTTCTATTATTAATTTTTCTGATGTTCCAGACGCTTCTAATTTCAAATGCCCGTCAAGTTCTTCCAAAATAACGTTTCCTCCTGACTGGGGAAGAAGTGTGAGAAGAGGTAAGTAGCTAATGAGTGGGAAAAGTTATGAGCATCCCCACTCATGTCTCAAAGAGTGGGAGGAAGGGTTGGCTTTTCTAATTAAGACTTCCAAGGAAAACCCTCAATCATTGTTCTGACGGCAGTCGGGGTGGAGGAAAAACGGAAGACAAAAGAAAGCCGACCTGCTTTTACAACAATATTTTTAGAAATGAAAAGCGACAAGCCATTTGTCTTCTTAGTTATGCAGCTTCCACTTCAATTTATAGCAATTTTCACTTAATTTTATTCCAATTTTCTACAATTCACATCAAAAGGAAAAGAACTGAACTTCTTTTTCTTTCTTTCGTAAGATTCTTTCAAAACGTATTAATTGTTTCAGAAAAACTAGACATTCCTCCGCAGATATGCTCTTAGTCGCAATTGTAGTCTATCTGTATGTGTAATAAGCAAATGTTGCATTTGAGATTCTCGTGGCGGAGTCCGAAGATGGCTGTCTTCTGGGTTATAGCGCCATGCACTCTAGTACAATTTTACCAAAGTTTCAGAGGTCCTTCCTGCTTCCGTCATCAGGAAAAAATATGTGTTATTTGATGATCATTTTCTGTTGAGAGATTTGAGGACTTCATCGGATAATATTTATGAATATATGGCAATACTGTCAAAATATTTTGGGCATTATAGAATAATATTTATGACTATGTACTTATAATGTTAGATTTTTCCATCATACCTGACGGAAAACTTACTAGTATTAGTATAAAAACATTACGCTCAAATAAAGTTGAAATATATTCTATGAAAAAGCTGGCCTGCAGTACAAAACATACGCAGAAATCAGCCTCTCAGAACCATTGTCTACTTAAATAGCCTATATGAAATAAATACACATACAGAACAGGATACATCGATGATTATTTGGCTAATCAAATAATTCAACTTAACGCCATTTTTAATTACTTATAACGCCAGATAAAAAGATTATGAATGAAGATTTAATTGTGAAGGATGTTGAAGAATAAACTGTGTAGTAATTGAAGGTACTATCCCAGCATTTTCACGCAGCAACTGCATAAAACCACGTAAAATTTCCGTAAGGACGTTTTCTGTCGAGATTAAAGCTCAAGACCTCCTGAATTCGAAGCAGGGATTATACCCATTCTGCCGTGTCGATCGACTGCAAATATATCAACAACACACTTATTTAATTGGCGGTCTCACAGCACACGTGAAGTTCCAAATTCAAATTCTGTGGTGAATCACGATTTCACACAAAGGCTTGATACACATACAGGATCGACAGAATATTCTCTGCAACTGATAGCATTAGGGTTTAGTTGTACAAAGCGCATTGTAGAAGCTTACTTAATGTAATTGATGGAGATCAACAAAAGCTAATAACGATTTCAAACTACCGTGTACCTAACCTCACTTACAGCGAATACAGGAAACTATATAATATCATAGGAAGATAGCATTATGTAATAACAAGCTTCGTAATTCGTAATCATTAAATGTTATTAAGGCGATGAAACAAAGCGAGAGGTCATGAACGGATCACGAATGGCAAAGAAGGGAAATTCATAGAAAATATTAGTTGAAAATTCTAACAAGAAAAAATATTACGGGAGTCACAGGAGCAGATAAGAGTACAACATTAAATGGATCTTAACAGAAACATATTGTACGAGTGTGGATTGGGTCACGAAAGCTTCTTGCAAGCACTATAAAAATCTCAGGGTTCCATACAAAGGGGCAATTTATGGGAAGCCTAAGAAACTATCAGTTCCTCAAGTTCTGAACACCTTTGTAACTACCGAACCGAGAGCTACGAAGAGGAAGTTACCAGCAAGCACAGAAGTTAGAGGAGAATGATGTTTATTAAAACGCTTCGAAACGAGAAAGTGGTGCAAAGAATTTCTAGAGCAGGAAATAGGTTATTATTACCCACGAAGTAGCTTCTAAGAGCTTCTAAGAGAATGATAAACTGTAGCGATGTTGCAGAATAAAGGAACATAAGAGATGAGAATATTTGTATAAAGTTTGATGTAAAATATAGAACAAAACTAGTAAGATATAAGAAAGAACACGGAAAGGGAGCATGGTTGTTTAATTATAATAATTAAAGTCTGTAGCATAGTGAGGATAGCGAAATTTAGGATGATCCGATCGGCTGGACATGTAACGCGCATGGGGGGAAGGCAAGGAGTGCATACCGAATTTTGGTACGAAATCCTTTTGGAAAACGATCGACGGAGAGATCAAGAAGAATATAGGAGGTTAGCTAGATGGATCTTAAGGAGGTGGGCGGCGACAGACGGACACAAGTCTTCCGTAAAGAGAGCAAAGCTCAGTAAAGAAATAAATAAATAAATAAAAGTACGGAAGTTTCACAAATCAATACCAGTGGGTACGTTTGAGAAACAACACAAAATATATCTTACATCTCACATTACAAGCACTTTAACATTACAATGCGTTTAGACTGATAGATTATTAAGTTAATTAATGACGTTGTTTAAATTCATATTACTGAATTAGACGACAGGATGACAATTAATGATGTATAGAATGGGTCTGAAAGGAGAAGAGCGTTGCATAAATTCAATGTGGTCCGCTATATCGAAATTCGCCTGGAAGAAAATCTAAGAGTGCCCGATCAAATCGGCTAAGATTTGAACTTGGTACTATACGGATGTAAATCTACAGCAGTGCCTCTACACCCACCAGTTCAACTACAGGAACGATATGAGCATCTTCATTATATCTGGCTTTATAAACAAACACTATGGCAGAGTGCCCGATAATAAACTACTCGACACGATCAAAGAATTCGTTCAGTTCCGCGGAGTCCAGAAACCTTTAAGATAAACTGATGAGAACATTGTACTCCCTCAAACCAGAGGATCACCCCTTGTCGGATGGCATCGTCTTCTCGTCCAGTGTATTCACAATTACCATCTATACCTTAATTCTATTTCCTCTTTCAGTAACTAAATGACTCCACTGCCGTGGTGACGGGGAACAACTTAACATAGACATATTTTACACAAACATGGACTCCAAAGGTTCATCGTCGTATTCACAAGAGACAGCCACTAGTATGTGTCCTGATTAATACAAATCCAGTCCACATTCTCACACCCAAAATCTTTAATACATTTCAATATCATCCTAACCTATATAACTAGTTGGTCAAAATGGTCCCTTCCATTTTTTAGCTTTCTTTGCGTAATGCTCCTACTTCAATCGTTCGTTATACACGTTTCATCCATTAATTCGTTTTTATGTCGTCATGTAATACAAACTGATGAGTAAAATTGAATAATTTTTTGGATATTGTCCATCGTCAAGTAAAATAAAATATTAAACGACGTTTCGGAGATGGGGCTCTATCTCCGTCTTCAGGTACCTACTCAGTTGGGCCCAATAGATAGAGCTAATCCCGGAGATAGGGATTAGCTCTATCTATTGGGCCCAACTGAGTTGGTACCTGAAGAAGGAGATAGAGCCACATTTCCGAAACGTCGTTTTATATTTTATTTTACTAGACGATTGATAATATCCAATATATATATATATATATATATATATATATATTCAAATGACTCACCATCATCAAGAACTTTTAGATTTGATGAATACAAATTATAAAATTCCTCAGTATACATTTATCCCCCTTCTTTTACATTCTCCCTCTTGTATATAAGTAATATTGACGAACTGATACGGTTAATTTATTCTAGTTTAGGCCTGAATAAATACAATAACTCGGGTAGCCATAACGTATTTTCTGTACTACAATATTCTGATCGTTGTATCTTACCTGTGAAAACAATGAGTATTTCATGTCATAAAACATACTAAAACATTTCCATATCTTATATTTATATATGCTGACTTCTAAATTTTGTAGGAAATTTGTGCAGACTTGAATCTGTGTTAACCAATGTAATTACGAACACATGTACGTACCAAACCGGACACCTCATACCAACTATAACCAGACTCATGACAGCATATGACATTTCTCTACCAGAAACTTTTTTTCCGCTCTGCGGTGTGTTTCATTTGCTAGAATGACTGTCATATGCTGTACTAATACGGAGAAACTGACGATTCCCCTGTTGCTCTGCAACCCACTACACAATTCAGCTGGTTGGGTCACATGACGTACGGCCGAGCCGGTGTTATGACAGTCTTTCTGCTGCGAAACCGCTCTGCAGGGGACTCTGGAATTAGTTGTCGTAACAGAATGAACAGGTAGGTTGTTGAAACCATCCCACGCTTGTATCATGGAAGCGTCAGTAATATCATGACAAGAAACTTTAAATTATTTACGGATACTTCGACGTAATAGCACGTCGTAAAACTGTTTCATAAGCTCAACAATATGAACTCCATTACGCCTGTCTGATGTCGCCATAAAAGACACAATTCTCCGCAGAGTGGCGAACTTTTTTATACTTCGGAAATTATGAGCTCCCGAAAATTAATTTCGAATACAGCGTCGTAACTAAAATAACATTTAGGATTTTACACACATCTTTCTCAGGTTTAACGTTTTAAGCACACGTACAAAGACAAAGTAAATTTATACTACGGGATGTGTACATGTGATGCTCTCAGGCGCGTTATCACGTCTGTAGGTATCTTCTGCGATGTTGCATCGTGTAGTCTGGTGGGTTTTCCGACGTTTCAGAGGTGTTCGCCGCCTCCAACACCAGGACTATTGGTCTGATTTGATTTTATACAGATTTTTTTACAAACACCATCATCGAACATAATGACAACTGAGAAAAACCACGACAAACTTGTCAGGGGAGCCAGTGGAATTTTAAGTTCTCACGGCAAAGACAACGATGTTGTTGTTATAGCCTGTAACCCTGTGTGGATCCGTGGTCCTGAAGAGAGACACAAAGTTTTTCTCCGAAACGTCGATCTTTACTTCTGTGTCCACGCTCAGGACGGTCCGCGGGTCGAAATTTAAACACGAAAACCTATCGAATACATAGCAGGAGTGTTTACCCACTCAGTTTGTTATGAAATCTTAAACATGTGAGTCCATGTTTATGATTGGTTCCTCTAAAAGAAAATAACCCCCAAAAATGGCTGATCCCATAACTTTCTACAAGTAAGGTCCATCATGACAATATAACCCGATGTCAACACACCACGAACAATAAAAAGCCCCAGGTATCCAGATACGGAAGAATCATGACGAAGGAACCACATTCTCGTTACGTAAGGTCGTAAATGTGAGTCAACTTCATTTAAAAGTGCTTTTGAATAATTCACCCACCACTCACCCTGAGGTATTCCCACAGCGTTGCGTGCTTATATAACATAGTAATGTATTCAGATCCTCACAATATTAAAATTTTAGAGTCTACAGTGTAGCAAATTAATTGTGACGTCATGACAAATTGGTTCAATATCGCCTACTCATTTCAAAAGTTTATCAACTTTTAAATTAATTAAATACAGTTCCACCTCCTCTGATTATCGCTGTATTGTGGGTTGTAGCGCCATGAAGTCTGGTAGACGTTTACCGACGTTTCAGAGGTGCTTGCTATCTCCATTTTCAAGCGTTTCTACGAAACGTTGGTACCTACTTAGAAGTCCACACGAATTTACAAACCAGAAGGCCAATACTGACATCTTCACCGCCCTGAGAACCTCGAATCCCAGATCCAGGTACTTAGCTTTCAATGCGTGTGTTTCTACACCAACATTCTTACCATAATTCACCAAGTTCTGTCTTGATATGGCATTTATACATTTGCCCAATAAATTAATATTAAAAATGAAGTCCAGTACAAGTACGTTGGAATTCAGTTCAAACCTATCTTAAACTGAACACGGCTTGTAACCGCCTGAACACCACACAGCCATTATTTCACATCACGAACATGATACAAAACAGTTTTCTGCTAATTCATTTACCAAAGTTTACCATGAGGGCGGGAACCATTTTTCTTTACGGGCTAAAGTACAGTACTGAAATATTGACACACATCCCTTCCTAGGCAGCTACGGCGAGATCTTACAGCACGCAGAAGTAAAACAGGTCGGTAAACAAAGCTCAGGCTTAACCGTGCATTCTTAATCCACTGTTTGCACTCCATATCTAACCGACAATGGATTATATGGTATCTGAAGGCGATTCGGGTTAAACCTTTGACGCCGAAGTTCGTCTAAATAATATTCACAAATTCAGACCTTACCGCAAAAGAAACACAACACATCACCTATACAAAGCTCAGCTTGTTAACGCTGTTTGTGGAAATAATCCTTAGTTACACTGAGAACCATACAGAACCTATAAATACAAATTACAGCGTTAATGGTTCTTAAAGCAGATTGTGTACATGGAAAATGGGCAACTATATAATGAAAAACGTTTTAAAAACATACGTTAATACAAATAATAGGACGAAAATATGACGATCACATATCTAAGCTCATTACAGTACCAAATTGATATATATATACATATATATATATATATATATATATATACATATATATATATAATTTTTCGAAAAGTCTTAAAAATTATTTCTGATGTTACGATTCCATCAACTTTCTTTGCTGCATAACGAGGTAGATCGTGCTGTGTCGATTAGATAAAAAGGCACACTATGACGTAAGTAACAGAGTCTGGAATCCTTTCCTTGTTGCTAATATTACACTCATGCGCCAAGCACTGTCATTTGTCTGATACAGACGGCATCTTTAAAAGGAGAAAAATACTTGTAACAAGTCGGGAAGTGCTGCACGCGACAGCAATTAAAAACTTTATGACGTCAGTCCATTCTACTTGCTGCACACGTCACACAGCCTGCAAACCCTGTAGTTTAATTAGCGACTCCGGGAGAGGCGCTGCATACTCATGTCCGTGTGAATCATAAAATGTTAAGTTGGCGACTTCAGTGATGGAGGGAGATACGTCCAACAAGGCTCAAGTTTGTAAACAGTACTTATTTCCCGAGGGATGCGAATTTCAAAATGCGCAAATAAGTTGGCGTTGTTTACGACTTGTTAGGAGTCTATCGTCACTAGCATGATTTAATTATCTCTGAGACGTCTGAAATGTTGGTGATGCTTCAAACAGTTTGTAAGTTTTGTTCATAATTTTTGTTGAATGTAAACCTATAACACAGGGGCTGCGAAGAGTTAATATTTATTGTCCCATTTGAAAAAGATGACAGGGATATCGCATTTTTATATGCATATATCACAAATGTACATACAAATTGCATATGAAATATTTTTGTTTGATGAAAGTTGCACATTTCACGACGATGTTAAATTGTAAGGTTATACCTAGAAAGTTTCCGGCAATGAAAGACTTTAATAACAAAAATCGAGCACAATAATTAATTACCAAGTTGTATACTTATTCATTTACAACTTTAGTTTGTCCCTCATACAAACGCAAGCATCTGAAGACAATCAGAAGCCCCAGGTAGACACCAACCAACAGTGCTAATCTATGTTATGGAACAGCTACTAGTCACTGGTGCACCGCGAAAGAATACAGTAACTTTATAGGAAGACACTTGGGCGCGCCTCTAGTACTAGAGAGCTATCGTGTTACAAACAGGGGCACCACCTTGACGACCCAATTAGCTTCACGTGTGCTGCAGATACTACCACTCCATATTCCTGGGTAATAACAGCTACCACCAGCATGTTGGCTCAGAACTACACTTTTTACGGTTCTATTCCATTTTCTCTTACTCCTTTTTTCCTTTCCCTAGCTCATTTTAGCTTTTCTCTTCGCCTTGCATTTTTAATTTAACTTCCTGGAGCCATGTCACCACAAGCTACTCGGCAGAGACCTCTCACTGGCGGTTCTCGTCAAACACAGATTGCATTTTGTGAATTCTGAGGTTCTCACGGCGATGAGTCTTTTGGGACACTTCATCACCCTGATGATGGATGCAGAAAACTCTTCTGAAACACCACTCAACATCTACCTGACTATATGGTGCTAAATCCTCGATCGTGTTTCATTTCGGATTAAATTTTCTCACTAGATCTGTAAGTTACACATCGCGTTAAATATCTGACACGCAGGTTACAGTCCTGATAAAATGAACGTACATGCATGCCGCAGTGCAGTTCGAGCGAGACCCATGACTTTCTCTCCGTGGAAATATTTCCCTAGTTCCAATTCGCCCAGCTACCATTATTATTTCACCTATGATAACGACGATGAATAGATAGAATTATTAAACGTACCAAAATAAAAAATCACGTGTTATTTTATTGACGGCAGAAAGAAAAACACTTGCATAATATGACTACGCATCGTTTATAATCTGTTGTCAAAACAATAATCTGTATCGTAGAAATAAGAGATAAATTCATTCATGTAGACGGGTTTACATATTCTTTCTTTCCACCCTCCTTCCAAAATTCAATAGGTCATAGCTCAGAGACCCGCATTCGAATACTTTCTATGTTATTCTTGTGCATAAAACGTCCCTAAAATGTTGTGTATTTCATAAACATGCCGTATACTTGTTACAGGCGTTTCCTATTTGTTTCACGTGTCTGAGGTAACAGAAATCTTCCATAAAAGCTGAGGTGTGTGGGGCAGTTGGCGCACGTTTCTTCTGCACAACCTTACAGTATCGGCGAGTGAAATCGCAGAAGTGATCCTCGGCTTACGAAAAGCTCTTTGACATAAGAGCGCAGCCAACTAGCTTCAAGCGCAAAGCCACGCAAGCGAGCAGTCACACAACAACCGGACCCATTCACACTCCCAACCACTAACAACCGATCAACCCTGCAATTCGGATACCCCAAAACAACGAATATAACAAATCAAAATAAAATCATACTTGAAAACTTTAGTTAACGGTAGAGGCTGCATGTCACTGCCTTAGAATTCTGTATGTTATTAAGACCAGAAAGACAACTACACACCTACTTAAAAACATCTTCAATATTTTGTGCTATAGTATTTGTTCCTTTTTGACCTCATTTTGTGATTTATTCCATACAACCATTTTGGGATGTCACTCCATTACAATTTTTTTAAACAGACTGTATACACTCAAGTAAACAACTGGCTCATAGCAGGTTAATGCACAGCATACATCGCAACAGTGCCATATTTTAATATCAAGCTCTTGAAACAAGACCAGCACAAGAGACTTAATGGGTTATGCGGAACTTTATGAAGCAATGAAGATTCACTCTGGAGTTTTTGTTTTTAATTTGCAATTCGTCAATATTATTCTGGAGAAGAAAATTTCCATGAAATACAGCCCTAAACATTTTATAAAATAAAGCGTACCTACACATTCTATAATTAATCGGTTCCTCATATCTCTTCTTCACTTCTACTTAATTTCCTTCCCTCCTCATACTATTCTTCCGTAAGTATTTTTTTTTTTCATTTCTACGCTCGCCTTATTCCCTTTCGCCCTCCTCTCTTTGTTTATTCTCAACCCTAAATTTTGTCCAAATAATATTTAAGAATTCAGTCCGTACCGCTAAGAAAGCACAACACTTCACCAATAAAAATATATTAACGCTGTTTAGGGAAATAATCACTGTTTATTCTGAGATTCACTACGAAACCTTACAATACAAAAATGCAAATTACTGACTTTCAAAGCAGCTGATTCAAATACTTGCCAGTCGGCTTTAAATTGTTAAGTAGGAGCTACAGTACACGAATATGAATACAAACTAACTTTAACCAACACCTTTAGCACAAAACTTTAACGAAGCTCTTTTAGATATTAAACGTGTCGACAAATAACCTAACAACACATAGACCTGGTGTCTCCATTAAGCGCACAGCGTGTGGAGGACACGTAAGGAATCTTCCTTCACACACCACAAAATGATTCTATGCCCTGTTAACAAGAATTCAAGTTCTGTACATGTTTCTTTCATTACAGCGTCCATTCACGAGCCAGCTTGAGTGTTCTCTAATTAAACTGCAAGCACTATTTAGCTCGGAAAGCGGAACGGCATCAGCCCTCGAGCTGTTTATTTGTTTCAATAAAAGAATGTCGACAACTCTTCAACAATAATAACGTATATACGTCAGCGTCATCATTATTCTCAATGAACTGGTGCTATATTTGTGTAGCGAAGTGTTTGGTTGGATACAGGATAATTCAGCTGCCTCCTTTTCACACTTCCATCTGCATAGAACCTTATTATGATGATCGATTATCAAGAGCTATGTGGAAGATTGAAAAGTCGTTCTATTTTCATGCATGACGAATGTAGCTCGTTAAAATAATTGTATTACACGAATGAAAATACGAAAATTAACGACAGCAGAAAGCTTATTAAATATCGGCGTTGAAAATTTTATTCTTTGGAACTATTGGCATACATCTCCCCACAGTGAGTGCTTAGACAAAGTCCATTCTTCTAGTATATTTCTATTAAAATTAGAATTCATTACGATTCATCTTAGAACATGTGTAATTCTACGGACTGATACATGTTACAAAAAGTATCCGCATATTGATAAGGATTTTCTTAAAATAAACTACACCGAAATACAACTGATTATTTATGACCAAATAATATTCATACTATAGCAGGTGCCATGAAGATTTATGGTGACATTGAGGTAAAGCTTTGCGTATTAATCTCAGTATTAAAAGCACGAAAGTGGTCAGCTATTACTATATGGCCGCTTTAACTAGTGTGAGGTTCCAGGACGTAGTAGCAATAAGAAAATAAAATAGGCTCTTGACCGAGGAGCGAACACAGGCCATACCGACTAGAATCGCTTACTAGCTCCACTGACTGAGCTATACCCACGCAGACGTACTGGCTCTTGTAATATGAACACGTATGTCTTCGGGGATTTTCAGCTGTGTAGTCTGATAGATACTGACAAACATTTCAGAGGAGCTTACTACCTCCATCATCAGGGTAATGCGTCATTATACGACTGAAATGTCCGTCGATATCTACCAGACTACATGGTGCAACATCCTAAGCCACAAAATTACATTTAATTTTTAATGTTACACTGAAGTTCAGGATCTTTTCCTACAGATTCTGCGACTGATAATTTCCACTTCTCACCCATCCTCCGTGCTACATTACCCTCCTACATTATTCACATTAATTTGATCACAATAATATCTGGTAAGAGTACGAACCATGAATATCCTCATCATGGAGCCAACAAGTTGTAAACCTCTTCATTAAATACCGATATGCGTCTTTCATTTACTTCATATCTCAAGGGTATAGGCTATAAACCTATATTGTCCTTAATAGGTAATCCGGTTCCAATGCGCTTTCCTTCCTTTGGGTGAAAGACCATTTTATACTCATACACTACAACATCCAAAACCACATAGACTAAAATGTGGTTTTGGATACTGACAGTTTTTAGATAAGGGATGAGAAGACAATGAATTCTAAACTAGACAATAGCAGAAATTCCTCGACTAAAATATGCACGTAATTTATTCTTGTACACAATTTCGATCTGTTAGCGTAATTCCCCAAAAAATTAACTTCGCCATTTCAAAGGAAGTGTTCAAAAGAAAAAAATACGCAACTGGTTTAAAATAAGCGGATTTTCTTTAATCCAACGCGATATCGCTGGGTTATGTGACGAATCACGCCAACACACGCGCAGAATGCTAATTTCATAACGGGACTTAAACGTCACGTTGCCGCCTCCATAGAAGAAAAAGTTTCATGTTTCGGCTGTAATCAGGCATCGTCAAGGGTATAAACTACACAAAAGTTACATCACGTTTTTGCATTTTAACGTTCTTTCTCCTATAATGTTTAAAATCCTCTGAAACATATAAAGACCTACGCTGTAACCATTTTCTCTGCGATGTTTAATTCCATGTCAGTGCTATATGATGAAAATCGTTTCGTTGTTTTTCGTTTCCATGTGTGTCTATTCTGTTGTGTTGATGATTTTAAAGATTTCAGCAAAAACATTTCATTTGTAGTAACGTATTATAATTTACAGACCTTATGATGACTCATTATCAGTCGAAACATGTAATCTGAAAAAAATTAACATTGTGAAAAGTGGGCTGTGTAAGAATTACGATTCTTCAAAGACGAAAAATAAAATACTGAGAACACATCAGGATTTTGTACTTCAGAATGATTAAAATGTGCTCAAATTATGCTCCGAGCTTGTCTTATGTAATGGATCAGTCCTATGTGTTAGTTACCTATCGACCCGCATAAACTAAATAGCATAGAAAAAATTGGGTTGTAATTATCTATATGTATTTCACAGAAACGTTGTTCCATTTATAGTATTTTTACTAAATTAGTTTGGCGTATCCAGAAAATTCCCTACTGCTGCGTATTAAGTGCTCTTTATCTGACATGGAACGTGCAGTCGCCTTATCTAAGTAAGTTACTAATTAAGCTTGCCTAACTAACTAGGCGTACATAGCAACGCGTCTTCCACGAAAGCTTGTTTGTAGCTATTAGTTATCGAGAAACTGAATTCACACAGACACTTACTTCAGTTCACTTCAGCTCACAGTTTCATAAACCGCAAAAGGACGTGCTATCTAAAATTACAAACAACCGCTTCAACGGGAAGTATATACCTATATATAGGCTGTAATGAGTAATGAAAGCACATACAAACATTTTGAACACCAGACGGGCTTCAAAACGCAGTATCCTCGTTCATAAAACATTTCTTCACAAAATTTTATCTCTAATGTAATTTAATATCCCCTCATCTATGCCCAGATTTCCATAGGGATCTCTTCGCTTGAATTTCCGAATTAAAATTGATCACTGCTTCTGTTTAAATATTTAAAACTTTGCAATAGGCGTCTGGATGACCGAAGAAACTCCGACTATTGCAGTCAATGATGTAAGAAAATGGCTGACTCAGGCTCACAAAAGAGACGCATCGACGCAAAAGTATTTACGAATGAGCGTCCTATGGCACAAACAAAAGCTGGAACAGACAGAAACAAAGAAAGAAAAACATACAGGGACAAAGACAAAAAATAAATAAAAAGACGGTAAGATGGGACAAAAAGAAAGAACAAAAATATTGAACACCTTGCTAAAAATATGTGCAAAACGCCAACAAGACCGATACATACATCGAACTTTGACCTCTCTCTCCTACCACGTATTCGTGGTGCTGTACATCGTTAAGTGGCGGGGAGACACTGAATCCGCCGCGCAAAGTATCGTATCGCCATCTTGTTCAATATCGCCCCTCGT
Organism: Zootermopsis nevadensis; assembly: GCF_977971745.1. Taxonomy (NCBI): domain Eukaryota; kingdom Metazoa; phylum Arthropoda; class Insecta; order Blattodea; family Termopsidae; genus Zootermopsis; species Zootermopsis nevadensis. Next base: position 7,586,693 of record NW_028259148.1, on the reverse strand, counting down.
TATTCAACACACGCTCTGTATCCTGAAAGCATAGTGGCCTACTCCACCATAAATTATTCATAACTGATGAATATCCACTGAATCCGTGATACGGATTAAATTTCTCGCCTTCTTATATAGTAAACGCCACTCGGTTCAGCATTGCGGTACAGATGATACGACACGGAACAGAAGCATTCGAAAAATGATTCAATGTCTACTCGTTGCTGACAGATACTGCGAGATTCTCACGAAACAAACCATCATGACGGAATTTCTCGACATCATTTAAAATGCAAAAAGGAGGCTCTTGAATATAGTGTTTTTGGAAGTAGGCCCTTGCAGACTAAAACTTCAACGATGCCACAAAATAGACTATGGCGACCAATTCACTGCGGTATAACCATTACGCTTATTATATGAGGAGTAAGATAGTCTGGTATAACTTTTAAATTGTATTGAATATCAGGTTCTCGTTAAAAATTTGTAAACCTCCCCCAACATTGTCAGGGAAATTAGGTCAAGAAGAATGAGATGGACGGGGCATGTAGCGTGCATGGATGGGACAAGAGGTGTACACCGTGTATTGCTTGGGAAGCCCGAGGGGAAGAGACCGCTGGGGAGACCTAGACATAGATGGGAGGATAATATCAGGCGGGATCTATGGGAGATAGGAGTTGAAGGAGACTAGATTTGTTGGCCCAGGAAATGGTTCAGGGAAGGGCTTTGGTTAATTCGGTGATTAACCTTCGGATTCCGTAAGTCATCTAGCTAGTTAGTTAGTTCAGGTTCTCACAGCGACCAGTATTAAGATGGCTGTTTTGTGGGATGATAGCCCTGATAATGTAGGCGGCAAGCACCTCTGAAACGTCTTTAGACGTCTTCCACACTGCACAGCGCAACACACCCAGAATACAGTCATCATCAACGTTTATATCAGTTTAATTCCCAGTTGAAGACTTTATCCTACTTCAATTTCTTTGAACTGAGACAGTCTCTCTGTGAATATGCGGTCGCTAGCAGGTCTATTGTCAAACACCACGTGATACATGGGGGGACTTTGGATTGACACTAATGTGGAAAAACCCAAGGATTCTTATTAAAAAAAACTGCCTCAATAACGCTTTGTTCACCACAAATTCCACTTTCAACGAACCAGCGCCTCCGTGGTGAGAGTAGTCGGTGACTAACACAGCCTATGCTATACCAAGGCAGAGAAGGAAACTTTCTCATACTTCTGCTTTGAATGCTCCAATAGTGCAGAAGGATGGTACCGCTTTTCACTGGGTGAAATGACACGAGGAAACGCAGCCCTAGGAACCATGAAAATGAATGATACCGCATTGTCGCAACGTTTACTTCTGGAGACATGAATGGCTGCAGGAGGGTCGTTCCCGTCGCCTGGGACCATGACACTACGGTATGACCGGTAGATAGGGAGTCCTTGAAGGAACATCTCTTACATTCAAAGTCAGTAAAGAAACCTCGACGAAAGTGTTAAAAAAACGACAAAGGCGATTTGCAGAACCGTTTCCGGGCTCTGCTAATGACATCACTGAAGAAGCCAACAACGTGATACTTGTTCAAACATATTTTCGCTGTTATTCTGTGTTATCATTGCCTTCGGCTCTTAAACCCAACGACAGAGCTTAGAGATGGCACACAGAATTCTTAAATTCTTTAGAAGATACAAAGTCAACAAATACGAATGAAGGGGATAATTAATGGACACAAAAGTCAAATTTGGTGTTATAGTTCACCCAGTAATACTTAGAACAACAAGCAAAGAGGTTATAGAAAATGTATACCGTTATACTAAGCCTCCCTCCCACATTCTGTCAACGCTTTCAATAAAGGCCTAGTTCGCGAAAAAAGTCTACGAGAGAAGAATAGTTATTTTGGCCTTCCCGTTCACCCGACCTCAGTCCAGAAGATTTATTCTATGGAGATTATGTCAAAATACGGGCTACCCTCCTACAACACTACAATACACTACAACAGTCCAAATCAGGGATTACCAACCCTTGGCCAGCGGGTCTCATGTCGCTCGCGTATGTTTTGTGCTGCCCTGCGCACTGCAGGGCCTACTTTAATAAATCAATGAAGTCGATTATGTCTACTGAACATCCAACTTCGTTGTATTTTAGAAATAGCCGGACGTTATCTAAAGTGTATCCGCTGAACTGGGTGTGTTAAATATTCATGCCTGGAAGAAACAGTTCTCTATTACAAATCTGGAAACCAGCTCTTCAGAACATCTCAAACCCACCTCAAGCAGTAGAACTATCAGTAATAGACCCCAAGAAATAGACCGCGTGTTGCGAAATCGGAGAATAAAGCCAAAAGATACTCTTCTCTGCGTTTAATTAATTTCCTTTATCCTTATTAACGCGCGGATTTTAATGTGTGCTTCCTCTTTGGATCTTACACAAAAGAATTAGTTTACATAAATTAAACACGAATGAAAGCCAAAGTTAGCCGTATACATTTAGTCCGTCGTAACTTATTGGGGAATTTAATGGTTTAGAAATGAGTCTCCCCTCCTTTGTGACTATTTAATATGGAATTTGAGCCAACTCTGAGATGTTATCGTATATACCACAAGACTCTTTTGTGATGGAGAACAATTTCCGCTTCTTAGCTGCAGAAATCTCACAGAAGTTTGTGAGTTTAGTTGGAAAGCAATGATTATGTGTCTTCCGCAACGGGAACGTACGAATGTACGCCTTGAATTTAGGACGCGCAAGAAAATAGGAGGGCACGGATATCTTAACAAGGCCAAATTAGACATCCTAATTTTAAAACTGTGAAAATGACCGTCTGCTGGGATGTAGCTCCGCCTATTCTGGAAGATACTGAGTGACCAATGTTTCAGGAGAAGTTATTGTCTTCATTATGATCCTGACTGGTTAGTTCCTCGCCATGGGATTCTCAACTTTCGGACTGTGGGTTGGAATCCCACTTGGACCACAGAAGTCAGTCCGCAGTTTACCGTGTTTTGTTGGGAAGACAAGTGTCTTCTGATTAGCTGGCCCCCAGTCCTACAGAACATTCACAACCTCAGGATTATGTCTGGGTTGGCACAGGCCATGCAATGATGATGATGATGATGATGATGATGATGATACACTGTTAATAACGTGTCGATAAAAGGGAAACAAATTTCAGGAAAGAAAAAATAAAGAAGGGACATAATTAGTAAAAGAAGCAATTAGTGCAAAAATAAAATAAAAAGCTACAATAATTTATTATGAACATAAACAATACCTGAACCCATGGTATCAAATCCCGAATGTCTCAGTCTTGATATATATAGTGAAATTTTTTACCCATTCCATTTATATTTTGAGATTCACGGATGCATTCAAACTTGGTGTCAACATGAATTTTTGTTACCTCCCAGAACGCAATTTACTTTAGAGTTCCCTCGAAAGACCATTACTTTCTTGGAGAGCAGAAAGTTACCATGACAACAAACCCATACGAGCTGACAGCCGTTCAGACAAGCTCGTATGATCGCCCACACGTGAATCTTTCTCATCGATTTGTCGGTTACAGAAACATTCGAAGTCCAGAGGTTACGAATATTAACATTCGCTATGCATTCTGCGTCATGGAATTAACATTACTAAGCCAACTTCTCGAATGAACACTCAGGAGACACTGAATGCAACTTTATGATATTCAATCTAAGCACACCAAGACACAAAATGTTGGTGTAGACGTGTTTATAAATGTCCATCACTGTAAAAGCGCCAGTTGTCTGCTTAAATTATCACTAAATCTAACACGTTTCGCGCTGTTGCCTCATTATTTCCATTTAAAATAATCTATGACCATACAAAGGTTCAAAAACGTATATTAAATTATTCTAGTTCCTACCACACAAGTTCGCAATTCAGCTATTTGATATTGCTGAGATTAATACAAATTTAATAAAACCAAAAATTTAAAAATACCAAAGAGTAGTGATATAAAATACCGAGTTTTGCCAAAAATGGTAAATTAGTATCTGTTGATAAGCCAATCCACATTTAAATCAGACAAGCAACGGACGGACAGATAGGAGAAACAACAAACACAAGTATCTATTAAACGACATTTACACAATTTTGCAAGTTATGATTATAGACCTACCGAAGATTAACGTTCAAATGATGACTGTATATATTCCAGTATTTCTAGGATAAGGCCAACATTCGATGCTATTCAGTTAAATTCTTTATTTTAACGTCCTAACGCAACAGATACACTAGCCAATCACAGAGTCAGCTTACATGAAGTTAACATATTAAAACATTCTAGTACATAGCACATAATAACGCTGAATATATCAAACCTGGTAATTATACATTAATCTATTCAAACAAAACATTCATGTTAAAAATGTTATTGTCAAAAATTTTAAATTTAGGCCTAAACAAATGTCACTGGCAGCTAAGGAGCAGCGAACAGAGAGGCATTTAATATAACAACTTCCTAATCATTATCCACCGTCTTAATTTAATTAAACACGACGTTTAGAAAACTATATCCGAAGATAGGGATTAGCTGAATCGGTTGGTTCTAACAAAGCAGGTTTGACGTGAAGATGAAGCCAGACTTCAATTTCCGAAACGTCGCGTATTTAATTAAATTAACAAGTCCATGAAGTTTGTTATATTCATAATACACCTTCATCACGAAACTTCAGATTTAATTCAGAAAGAAATTTGCTGCTTGATAATGAACTTTAAAGAGTACCGAAGTCTGTTGAATCTTTGTTTAAAACTTCGATACCAACAGTTTCCAAAACCGAAGGATAGGTAACCGAGCCATTATCAACATTCCTTAATAATAATAATAATAATAATAATAATAATAATAAATACAGAGAATGTGGAAGGTTCAAGCAAAAGTAATCCCAATAGTTATAGGAGCGACAGGAACTGTCTCCAGGGCACTCAGGAAATATTTGGCCAACATCCCGGGCGAACAAGATATCAGGGAACTGCAGAAGACCGCCATTTTGGGAACTTCATACAACATTCAAAAGACGCTTTCATAAAATAAAATTACATAATACATGTGGCACTTGCTAAAAACAATATGTATCCCGGAAATAGCTGCTGCCCTATGTACCTTAGGGACAAAGTCTGTCTCGGGTACATGGAAGTACATACCCCATAAAGTGGTGAATAGATGGGAAAATAATAATAATAAATTTAAGTTATAAGTAAGAGTATTATTAATTTTCTCTCTCAGTTTATTCGTATATAAGATACTACTACGTTCATCATTTAGATTACTTGTTGATGCAAAATAAGAAACTTGTCGCATCGCAGCCCCTGCAGCGTCTGTTTCCTATCCGGATAACATTACGCTGCCTGGATAACCAAGCTGACGGGAAAAGTAGATGGAGGACATAAAACGAACTATAATGCAAGTCAGGATAATTCAAGACATTCAATTTATACTTTATGCAACTCTTGTAAAACCTTAATTTGAAAGTTGAAACTGGTAGAACAAAAGTCTTGAATTTCAAATGCAATTTTCTAGTTTCGAGTAAAACATGAGGCTTCTTCAAATGAAACCCGTCTGGGAATTGTTCTGGGCGAATGGATGGATGCCGTTAAACGCAGTTTGCTACAGACAGGCGGCATTCCATTGACGCACCAGCTGATGGATGCTTTCCGGTATGAACTCCCTGGTCTGTTACTTGAACCACTGCACCATCCCATCATGGACGCCTTCAACCGACCCCAATCTACACCACCACAGGGCCTCCCTGAAGGGGCGAAGCACATGAAGTCACACGGTGACATTTCCAGGCTCTACGGAGCACGATCTAGCGTGTCCTGGACAGTGTGGGTTACTTGGCGGACGAGGGTTGTCATGCAACACGTTGATATCCCTCGTGAGCATACGGGAACACTTCCCTTTGATGGCGGTACGAAAGTCTCTGAGGGTTCCACAATAATTGAGTCGATGGCGATGTAAGAATCTTTGAATGACAGCTCGTTGGTCGTTTTTCGACGGATTCTGCACCAGTAATGAAGCATTTATAAGTGGTACACTGTACTCCTTTGCTGTAACACAGCCTTCTATTGAACAGCTCATAATTTACTGCTGGTGTGTCATCCACATATCATGGCGCTCACTTACAAATGCCCTTATTCGTTAGCAGCGTCACGAACGGGTTTCATTTGAAGATATTTCAGCAGAAACCTAATATAAGTTATTTAGAAAGTAACAACATCCATGCTTACATTACATGAAAAATCTTAAAGACATAAAAATAAAAATAACTGAGAGAAATTTTACGAAAGAACTCTAAACGGACCCAAAATTCATCTAACACAACAGTCCACCACTGCACACGATCTCAATCAAAACCAATACCCTTCATCAAATAATGTATTTTCATAAGATCCTCTCGATATCGTTCTCTCAGCTCGTCGACGGTGTTCTTCCAATGTTCCACCTTCCAAGAGATCCTCCCGTGCAATTCTATATTGATTTATTATCCACTCCAACTTCATATCCAGCCGATCTCACCCTCCTAACAATACCAGGTAGGCACGATACGATTTGTTGCCTATGTAAACTCCCAGAGAACTTTGTTTTTATTTACTTCCAATGTACGTTCTGTCAACGCAAGTGTCCACAAGTTTCCGGACCTCACTAACTCAATACGTACACACCTCATCAACCCAGTGCAAACTACACGCTCCGCACAAAAAAGTCCGGAATGGTCAGATAAACAACTTTCACGTTCGTGTACACAGGAAATAAAACCACACGGCTCTACACAGCTATCGAGATGGTTTCGATATTGTACCCAAGTGTCGATATCCCTAGCAGATTCTCCTCGATTATTTCGAAATTATTTATAGTTTTATCTTTGACCTCACTTTTCTTTGCCAAAATGTTAAATCACCACCACAAAACTTACGGACTGACCAACAAATATCGCAGTAGCCTAAATACCAGCGGTGATTCGCTATGGTTTCCTCAACCCAGTCGAAACGCGCGGCTTCTGACGCAGTTAAGCTGTGACCTTTACTTTCTAGCACTGCATGTTATAAACAACTGAGCATAACATCGCACGGTAAAATAAGGAAATAACGAATAATAATAAGTAACGTAACTGTATAATAAGTTCTCTTTCAGCGGCAAATAAAACGGATTCTTTAAAACAATTTTTACATTAAATTCCACCTTGGTAATTTCAGAAGTCCGCGTTCCGAACAGCCTTTTGACAAATTTGGTTTAGATTTTCCGTTGTCCCTCTGCGTGTCATACATTGCGTTTTTCTGATCATCGATTCCACCATCCTAAATTTTAGGGTCATAATTATATACCTTTCTCCATAACACTTTTATTGGTTCATAACTACAGATAGTATCTATCAACCAATCATATTTGGCAAAATGTAATTCGGAACAGAGACAAATTCAGTAAACGTCGATAACCCTTGGATTCTCCCACAGATGATAAAATGTGGGGGGGGGGGGGTTAAATCCGTTCAAACTCCACTGAAATAACAGATTTTCAAGGGTGTCGAAACCCGGCCGACTGAGTCGAGTGCCCACTGCACTTCAACATGAGGACATGCTTTCCTGTCTCCGAAACTGCTGAGTTAACTTAACTTGTTCATGCGGCGATGTATCAGGCGGTGGCGTGAGGCCCGGAGCACAGTTACTTGTGGGTGCTAACTTCTCCCCTGCACAAACCCATGATGATGTAGTGCAAAGCCCAACTCCCTCCCAGTCCCGCTGCTAAAATAACTTAACTAAACAACAAACACCGTTCATTAGCGAAGAAATTAATGCGCTACAGGGATGAGGTTTTAATTAGCACCAATGTTTAATTACAGACATCAACATCATGAACGGCTGTCTGATTCCTACTAATTTCCATTCTCCTTTCACTAAGCTATTTATTATTCATATTCTTTTACAGCTCGCTACGTTTTACAAAGCTAATTCCAGGCTTTACTTCATAACGAAATAAGAATTCGCTTTTATGACAGTTAATCATCTACGAAATTCGGGGAAACCATTTTTTTGTGAAGTTCGGTAGCTTCACTCTGCTGTTCTGAATTATATATACATTTTTATACAATTTTTTAAAAAGAAAACGCAACTTCTTTGCTCAAACTATTTCCAGGTCTGAACATTAGAGGCGTCTGATAACAATAACAACGATAATAATACAAATTAATGTTATTCTACAATGATAACAATTACCCTGAAACGAAACCAATAAAATCCCATATACATGTTCCTTGCCGTGTCTTCGTGGGATCTTAATGCACGCCCTGTACATTCACTGATTACCGCTCTACGTCTCTCGACACAACAAGAAAGTTCCTATCAAATCGGTTGGCTCTTGGGAGTCTTAAATAATGGATCCACTCAGTGCAGTTAATGTTTGGGTTATTCCACTGCAGTGTCTACATTTCCAGCAAATAATGTGTTTTAAACGGGCCTATGTTTCGTGTCTCCTGGCACGAAGTAAGAAGCAAAATAAAGCAATCTTGAGATGCCTCTCCGTACAAGTGTTTTTTTTTCTATTTCCTTAATGACGTAAAGAGTTTTGATTTAATTTGCCATTAGTTATCATTTCACTTTAACAATTAGCATCATAAGTTGAAGCAAAACTTTGTAAGGTTTCCCATAAATTTCCTTAATTGCAAAAATTACGTCGTAAACCATACAGGTGCAACCATAACGTTTATTACCTGTAAGATACCTGTATATTTTACAGAAGAGAATAAAAACAGGTTTTAAATGTTCGCGGGTGTACATTATCGGTGGAGATCCTGCTTATGGGTGTGGAAATGGTTGTGTTGCCGACGTTTCAGAGGAACCTATTCTCCTGCCCATTTCCATATGATGCCACAAAAATCAGAATCAACATTAAGAAGAAAATCTATTCTATCGGTAACCATATATTTTCTGTTTCTTGACGATGGCATCATACTGATACAGAGTACTGACGACGTTTCGGAAATCCTTACTCTTCCCAAGTCCAAGGTAAACTGGCTACTATTTCATTTACTTCTAATTTAATGTTCTAATTTACTCAGACGTTTCGGTGTATAATAATAGAACGATTAAAAAGCGAATAAAATGAAAATTATATCGAAGTAAGCTGTAGTGGCATAATTTAATGCAATATTGCTGGAAGAGTCTGAGGAAAGTCACAAAAACGTCAATCGGAATATCCGGTTCCGTGCCGAGTTCTGAACTCGATAACTCCCAAATACGAAGCGGCGACGTTCGTTCTAAGTCTTTAGTTGAGGAGCCCTGGAATTCAAGTCCAGAGGCCGGTGGACATGGTCCATTTCATTCGTCGAGCGAAACCAACAGCAAGCGAGACAGTGATGTACCTTTGAAGAGCCGATGTCCTTATGGCATTGCTGATTAAGGTACGTAGAATACTAGGAAAGCCGAAAGGAGGCACAAGAGAACTCAATCAACTGATCATTTTAATGTCCATGCTGCTTTGAGCACCTTATTCAGCAGTAGATTATGCGACTGTATTCTAATGATGGGGTACAAACTACAATTCTGTATATTTTAAGTAACCTATTCTTAATTGTGCATCTTCCCTCACCTGTTTAATTACCACCTTAGCGAACAACTTTAGAATGTAATCTACTGTTAATATGTCGCTTTATGTAAGCTAAGTATTCGGTTATATCACATAATTTTCAGAACTACACTGTTTAAACTGTAAAGGCTTGGGGGAATGTTCATTATATATAAAACATGTATTTTGTTATGAAAGTACAGAAGCAGTACATACAAATAAATTCAACTGGACAATACGCTTAATAAAACTGTGTGGAAAGCTTTGAAAAACAATAACATAGTTTATATTTTCATTAGATGCATTGTAATTTATCTGAATTTTGTTTAATTTAAACCATATGAACATGAAACACGTCGCTATTAATCGTAATAATTAATTTCGTCTATTAAATAATAAACTCTTTCCCCTCCAAGCTATTTTATATTATCTCTTCCTGAAACACGGCTCTGATATTATATAAATGAAAGATGGCATACCTCATATTTCAGTTTGCGCGGCATTTGTAAAATACCCTGCTTGGAGGAGGACCGAATTATTGGCTTACCTGTTCGCCCAGTCAGCAATGACATATCCTTTTGGGGATTATGCAAAGGTCAAAGGACATTCCTGAAAATCAACATCGTTATAATAGTTTTGCGAAAGACCGTAAGAAGCAGTTACCCGAAGCACCTTCAAACGTCGACAAAGGTCAGTGGTTACCGACGTACGAAACAGCGTTATTATGTTGCAGTTTTTGTGGGCGTATTCCCCAAGTCCCTTTGTAGTCGAATGTAGTTCAAAAGATACCGCCATTTCAATATATTTCCAATCAAAAACTGTATGTGTTAGAGAACACAACATGCTGTCGTTTTTATAAGGGCCTGACTTTCATTCTGCCATTTTGTCGTACAAACAGAGGGCGAATGAATCTTGTCGATACTTTTGCTTCAATGGCTAATAATCATCAGTGAGAAAGACTTATAAAAGGAGCTTTATGTAATATTAACTTCCGAATGTATTTTTCGCTTCAGATGCTGGGGTTCAATTGTTGAAATTTGAGATCTGATGGAAATCCAATTAGGAAATACGTTTTCCGCCAAGCCAATTTATTTTCCGATGGGTAAATTCACCTTCACTAACAGGGCAGTGACGTAAAGAACAGCTAAAGCAACAACCAGAAAAAGTGGATCCATTAAACTTTTATAAGCTGCACTCCGCTCATTATCCAGAAGAGAATGTCTGTGTGTCATATTTGAATATGTACTGACTGACAATTGAAGAGCAAAACATATGATTTACAAACACAATGTAAAATACATAAAAGAATAAACTTCAAATTACAACAAATTACAATTACCATCGTTCTTGTGTACGTTAAGGGTATTACAGCGGTATGCATCAAAATGTAAATATTTTACTTCGTTTGTAGTTATGGTTACATGGTTGCATCCAGTTCGTAGGCTATACAATCCACCCAAGGCGAATAGTTATGTGGCGAGATATGCGAATATCGGCTCTACTATTTTGTTAACCGGACAATCGGCGCTCTTGTGTGGTGTCCCAAAGCATAAGGATAAAAGACCACAAGAAAGTATTTTATGCGATACACGAAAAATCACAGAAGATAATGTAGTATTAAATAATCTACTCAACGTAACCAGTGTAAACTGAGAAAACAATATCAATGACACCATGATTGTGTTGCACTAGAATTTTAAACAGGTCACAATAACTTTCATCCTCAACATACTATTATTTTATTACCAATATAATTTATACATAATATAATTTAGAATAAATAATTCTGTTTTTAATTTCAATTAATCTTTTAACCTATAACTTACAACACAGAACTTCCAATAATATTCCAACATGAAGATTTCCGTCTTCTGGGATGTTGCGCTGAGTAGTCTGGTCGATGTTAACCAACGTTTCAGGGGTCATACTGCCTCCGTCATCAGGGCGATGAGTCTGAAGATTTCTGTCTTCTGGGTTGTTGCGCTGTGTAGTCTGGTCGATGTTAACCAACGTTTCAGGGGTCATACTGCCTCCGTCATCAGGACGATGAGTCTGAAGATTTCCGTGTTCTGGGTTGTTGCGCTGTGTAGTCTGGTCGATGTTAACCAACGTTTCAGGGGTCATACTGCCTCCGTCATCAGGGCGATGAGTCTGAAGATTTCCGTGTTCTGGGTTGTTGCGCTGTGTAGTCTGGTCGATGTTTACCAACGTTTCAGGGGTCATACTGCCTCCGTCATCAGGGCGATGAGTCTGAAGATTTCCGTGTTCTGGGTTGTTGCGCTGTGTAGTCTGGTCGATGTTAACCAACGTTTCAGGGGTCATACTGCCTCCGTCATCAGGGCGATGAGTCTGAAGATTTCTGTCTTCTGGGTTGTTGCGCTGAGTAGTCTGGTCGATGTTAACCAACGTTTCAGGGGTCATACTGCCTCCGTCATCAGGGCGATGAGTCTGAAGATTTCCGTGTTCTGGGTTGTTGCGCTGTGTAGTCTGGTCGATGTTAACCAACGTTTCAGGGGTCATACTGCCTCCGTCATCAGGGCGATGAGTCTGAAGATTTCTGTCTTCTGGGTTGTTGCGCTGAGTAGTCTGGTCGATGTTAACCAACGTTTCAGGGATCATACTGCCTCCGTCATCAGGGCGATGAGTCTGAAGATTTCCGTCTTTAGGGTTGTTGCGCTGTGTAGTCTGGTCGATGTTTACCAACGTTTCAGAGGTCATACTGCCTCCGTCATCAGGGCAATGAGTATGAAGATTTCTGTCTTCTGGGTTGTTGCGCTGTGTAGTCTGGTAGATGTTTACCAACGTTTCAGAGGTCATACTGCCTCCTTCATCAGGGCGATGAATATTTCTGTCTTCTGGGTTGTTGCGCTGTGTAGTCCGGTCGATGTTAACCAACGTTTCAGAGGTCATACTGCCTCAGTCATCAGGCCCTGATGACTGAGGCACACAGCGCAACAACCCAGAAGACGGAAATCTTCATACTCACCGCTGTGAGAACCTCAAGTCTTACATATTCCAACATGTTTCCAAGATATTACAAGATATAACATAATCCGAATATGTATGTTTAAATTATATACACGAGCAAGTTACCAAACTTTATATTACATATATTCTAATAGCCGTACGTTATAGACCGGATATGTGAAGAAAGGTAATTAGTACAACTATAATTACATTTTAAGACAATTTAATTAGCGTTCTATGCCTTTCATCGAGACACCAGAAAGGCAATTTAGAAAATACGAAATTAATATAACTTTTAAAGTTACAAAAATGCATATATTATTTTATTCCCTTAATTCATAGCTGCTAAGAAAAATCCTGATTGTCGAAAATCTGATTAATTTTGCAGGGGGTACTTTCGACACACAAACACATAGGCGTATATATTATTGCTAAGTTGTAACTGAAAATATCAGTGCCTCACAAAAGTACCCATTTACTCATTTTTATCCCTTGAACCCTCTGGGATCTATTGTGTACACAGAAACGGGTTTGCATGTCAGTACTCTATTCCAAACCAACTATATTTTACTCGCAGTGGGCAGCTCTGCATTAAAGTATGTTATACGTATTATAATTAAATACAGTTTTATTTAATCGGCTCCATGAAATTTGGACATCCCTTTCATTAGTATCCCGCTAAGAAACTAATTTCCATGAACTGGTGTAATTAACTGAAACTTGACGTGGAATGTCCGGAAAGTTATTTTCATCCACGGCGTATAAAGTTTGTGAGAACCTCATTCTCTTGGGACTAATGGCCTTTGTGATGGGACTTAATTAAAGTCTGTTTTGTGTATTGACATGGCAGTTCCCAGATATGTCAAATGAATAGCCCGCTTTCTTATAGACCCACTTAGTCAGTAAAATAGTGAGAGGGAAAGTTTAGCGGTTGCTTAATACCAAAAACTTCAACACAGTCTTTTTTTCTGCAGAGGATGGGACTGAATTGCCGAATGAATGTTGTTCAATGAAACAGATGCTGGAAGAAGGTACATAATTATAGGACAATGTAGTTTGTTACAGTCTGGTATTTAATTCGCTGAAATGTACAATTGTTTCGAGTTCACTATGGGCTAAATATGGGCATGCCTTATCTCCACTGGATTTTGCTCCACAATATGCCACTAGCAATATCAAATATAATTGAATGGTACAAATAATGTAATTATATATATAGATTAATCAAATCGCTAAGGAAGGCATAAATTCCAAAAGAAGCAAAAATTCAATAAGTAAACGGGTCATAAGCAAATATAAATAAAACACGACACAAAGCCAAAATCTACAACAATGTCGTAATATATATGTAACAAATAATTTAGGAATGTTACAAATTTAAGTATTCAGGACCAAAAGTAAAAAAAGACTAATATTCAAATTAGGAGAAAAAAATTCTGAAAATGCTCATTATGCATTTCGAAAACTGTTCCCATCCCTTCTGTTGAAGACAGACTTAGACTATGTCCATTGCTTTGTGTTAACCTGAAGAAAACTTAACAGATTACAAGCGGTTGAAACAAATGACTGAAGAAAACATTTTGACCTGCAGAGGATGAACTGAGCAGTTCACGATGTTACGTAATGCAACAAACTTCGTATTTAGTATAGGCCATTGATCTTTGGGTCCTTACGATGGACTGGGCATGTGCATAAGAATATACAGGCTACAGATCAATGTTAGGAAAACTTCTTAAAAGACGTTCAGTTGGTGACACCGAGGATATATGGAAATCACTGGTAAACTCAAATCCTGTTATCTCCGCATAAGGCCAAGTACAGTGGAACCTCGATATAACGCGGGTTTCGAGGGGACAGCTTCAGTACCCGCGTTATATGTAAAATATGTAAAACATGTGTAATCGCATTGGGGGACATGATCACAGCCGCGGTACATCGATTTTCCACTGCACTGTAAGATATCAGGTTCTCAAGGCGGTGAGTATGACAACGACGATGCCATCTCGTGGATATTTCAGAAGTTCATATTGCCTCTACCATCAGGAGGATTACTCAGTCCACTGAATCCGAAACGTCCGTCAATTTCTACGAGATTACACAGCGCAGCATCCAAGAAGATATTAACTTTCAGATCAAACGTTGATAAAATATTCTTCATTCTACTGAAATCAGATAAAAATTGCGAAGTATATTCGCTTACAGGCTTCAGGTGCAGCCTCGCGTTGTACAGATTTTTAATTGATTCTAAGCATTTGGTACTCAGACGCATTGATATGTTAATTAAATCTGACTGAATAACATCCATAACAAGCGAATGCAAATATGTATCTGACACATAACACATTCGTAGTAATCTGCAAATATATGACTCATTATCATGATTTAAATTTATATTTACCTGAAACAAAATTCTAAAGGCATTCATTACTCAGAAATTCAAAATCAGTGAGTGGAGCCCACGAATTCTGCTGACGTGTTCTTTGTTACGTGGAACACATCACTGGTCCTCGTGTTCATTTTCTCAATAGGATAGCTTTGAAGAAAATTACACTGAATGAATTCAAATTTTATTTATTCTTATTAAGAAAGATTACAGGCTCTGACGGCGACGAATATAAAGATGGCTGTCTTTTGATATGTTCTGCAGTGTAGTCTCGTAAATATTAACCGACGTTTCAGAAAATTTACTGTATCCATCATCAGGGCGACCTTCCTGATAATGGATGCAGTAAGCACCTTTAAAACGTCGGTCTGCTTCTACGAAAAACCACCTTATACTATTTTTATGAGTTCCTTAAAATATATGGTATATTGGGAAATGTTTCAAATAAAATTTGGATTTCGTATTCGGAGACGCCGGGTTTAAATCCCGGGCCGGAGAAAGTATAACACCACTGTGTTTTTCGAGATATTCCTCAGTCCCTAAAAAGCAAATACCAGGATATTACCTGCCACGCCCTTTCCTATTCATTTTTCACATTTATCCTCTCTGATCTGAAGCCATCATCTGGGATACTGAAATCTGATACATTCTATTCTTTAAGATCCATTTTAAAATGCAACTACACGCATGAATGTAACACATCTCGCTGGTTTGACAACTGACACAGATGAGCCTCTGAGCTGTTACAGATTCCGTTTATTCACACGGGAATATAAACGCTGGGTGAGTTTCTTACTTTAATGGACATTATTACTACTAAAACACACCAAATAAGTGAGATATATACGCATTACAATTAGCCTTCCACTAAACCGTTACTATTCTTAATATCTACCTGTAAACATAGTTTCTTAAGTTCCTACACGTATAAAAGTACCCTCAACCCCCCCCCCCCCCCCAATATTCATTAAAACCCAGACCAACGACCATGTTCAGGTCCTGAAACACATCAACTAACAACGTGTTAGCTGCTACTTTCGATTATATAAAACTTGGAACTAAAAGAACGAACGTCTAGCTTGTCAGCAAAGCAGCCAACTCGTTTATTTTAGTTAGCAAATTAAATTTATGCCATGTTTTGATTACATTTCATTTCACAGAGCCACTCCTATCGATTCTCTTCTTTTTATTTTTTATTCCATCTCATGGACACTTGAGAATTCTTTCCAGTGCCGTGATCCGTCATGTTCCATTACCAAAATCGCAAAACTTCATTTACACGACGTGAAGGTGGTCTCAACATGCAATTACGTTGTTACCATAGCAACAGTGTTTTAGTTCTGCCATATTTTCACTCTTCCATGTAGACTCACTTCATCATGCTTGTCTATCCCCGACTGTGAACCAATGGCAGTAAATTGTAACTAATTAATTCCGTAATTTAACTCCTCATTCTATAGTCTTCATGTTTCGGAGCAGCGTTGAACTGATCCCGACAACATCTACAGTCTCAGAATTGTCCTGAAATATTAGCTGAAATCGGCCGTGGGTGGATTGCCATGTTGTGTTAAATCGGTCTCGAATGGAGTCCTGCTGATGTGACATTTCGAAAACCAAGTTGCTGTTCACTACTGATCTGCATTCGGTAATTAAAAATTCAAACAAAATTAACTAAATACGTGTCCTGTGTCAGATTTACCTTTACTTCTCTCATACGAAGCAACATATTTCGATTAAATTTGGTCCTCGAATTTTCCTGTTTCAAATAAAGGCGAGGTTTCGTTATCAGAAAGAGGAGCCATCGGGCTACGTCATTGGACGAATATTGAATATAATTTCAAATGCAGCATTTGCTGATAATTGATAGCACAACTTTCGATTCTTGGTTATTCTTTACGGAATGAGCCATTAACTGTCTAGAGATTGTTATCAATTCAACAGGTCTTGAACTAAGTTCCATCACAAAGGGAGTGCAGGGGCCTGTTTAAATGTTTAGTCTCCGAAATTACTGAAAAAATTTAAATTCAGTGTTTGTCTAATGTCAACTATATTTTACGTAAAGCTCACACTGTTAGGTGTTCTTCAAGCTCTGGAGACAAAAGAACATCTTAAGGGGTTGTCCATGTCAGTTGTCGCGTTTGACAGTACAACAATCACTTATTTGATGCGGCTTGAAGACCACCTTTTAAATTAAGTGAACTCTAAAGAGACCTCTTTCCAATCCTGTACTTTATTTTCTCGTAAACGTCTCTTCAATGAAATTTCCCCCAAGCCTAGTCCCAAACGGGATTTCACGTTAAATTCCTGGGGTTTTCCTACCCAGTGCAATCCTCACGATACTTGCTTCGTTGGGACCAACTCCCCTGCGATTTCGGTTCCTGGAGCTCTGCCCCCTGGCATTTTTACCTTGTGCCTAGCCCACCGGGGTTTTGGAAATCCATATTTTGTCCTCACAGAGCTCGTACATACTGGGCTAGACCTCCACTGGTTGCCGTAGGCCTTCGCCCCGTCCGGACTCCATCACTCTGGTACTCTGCCCTCAGTGGCATTGCCTAGCCTTCACTGCTTTGGAAACCCCAGAGTCTCTACCATGTCAGGTTTGATTATACAGGCCTCAGGAGGATCTGAACTGACTCCAAGTGTGTTTTTTTCCACCCACAAAATGAAGGCCACTTTCGAAAAACAATCCCCTTCGGGGCATCCCCATTTAATGCCCCCAAAGTCTACTTACTCCAAACGCGAATTATTTAACCCCTTTGTCTTTACCTCCCGGGAGCTTACCTAGGATGTTTGCCTCGTTGACTGTTTCTCTTGGGGCTTTGCCCCACGGACCACATCTTCCCTACCTGGACACCCATGTGCTTCCATTTTCCCAGTTGCAACACTGGTACAAGAATTGCCAAATGCCATTTTAGAACACATGTCGACGAACAATGGTCCACGTGATTTGGCATGAAGAATACTTATGGAAAAAGGTGTACTCTTTTCAGTATTACTATTACTGGTGGACTTTCCGGTCTTGTCGTAATTGTATATAAGTAAATATTAGGCACGTATATAATGTAGGTACGTAGGCAAAACATAATCCTGTAGTTATATAACATTACATAAGTAAATATCCGGTACGTACATAGATAAATAAATTACACATAGGTATACACGCTTGTAAATTTTAAGTACGTAATAATTACAGATACACAGGTAAATAAACAGTATACAAGCAGATAGATAAGAAGTACATGGGTTTGTATATAACATTTTCAGTCTAAATCCGTAATGAATGAAGGGAAAGGAAGTCGAACGTCAGTATATCGATTCCGTTCTTGGTGTGACGTGGTGTTCGGCGCTTGTAGCAGTAATCTCCACGTCCGCCTGGTAAAGGCACGAAGCAGTGTCTTAACAAGATGCTAACCGAGTTATGTTGCCGAAACTTTGAATGCTGATCTGGCAGAGCTCATCTGCATTCAAGTGACGAAGGCGTGGCCTTGATGTCTGCTTGTTAACGTGATGGGATGCACGACAGATGGGTCCGTCCGCACGTGACAAGTTCCAGACGATCCGACTCTGCGATAGCAACGCGACTAGAGGTACCGACTTCGAATCCCGACCTCAGATCGCTTCATTCCAAATCACTACAGGTTCACAATTTAGTCTCTGTGTACACACACACACACACACACACACACACACACACACATATATATATATATATATATATATATATATATATATATATAAATAATTCAATTCTATTCTGTGTAACATCTGTGTCGTAAAATAACTGGTTAAACACCTTATTAATAACGTTCTGATTTCTTCAACATCTTGTGAATGAAATAATTTATTTCCAACTGTAGATCAGACTTGATTTGTACAATATTTGTTTTCTATAATAACAATTAAATTACATTACATTACAATCGTAAGAGTGATTATAAAAGTGCCCAAGATTGTATTTACACCCAACTACATGGTTCAGGATTATCGTTGAGAAACTGATCGATATTTCACTAACAAATTACCACTTCTGTAAGAAATAATTAATTTCTTTCTCAATCCACAGCTAAGGCTATCCAAGTCTATTTCGACTTCACACAAGCCTACACATTCTAACTGTCCCATGGTCTGCCTCGGTCTTCGTTTATACTGTATATAATCTATTTTTGGATCCTTTCATTTGTCATTCTGTATAAATTTAGTATCCAGCTTTGTCTGTGTTTATCTTTTCCATGTTTCACTGACTATATTTCCGTTTCATTCTTCTAGTACAGCCCTTAAGTGTTCCTGGATATCGCGTCTCTGGCTAACCTGTTCTATTACGACTCTCGTTTTAACTGCCAAGATTCGCTTCTCAAGAGAAACTATGATGCGCGGGTTTACTGGGATGATTTTTCTCGATTTTAGGGATTCAAATGAACAAACTTTGTCACACGGAACCCTTATAGGTATATGTAGTCTATGTATCTGTCACTGAGTCCATCCGTCAGACTCAGCCAAATCATTCGATGGCCCAAAGTCCTTCTCAGAAGCTATTCCCCGCCTTTCATAACCCCGAAAATTCATTACCGTGTTCACAGAAACCCGTCACTGGACCCAACGTAAAACAGACCATACCCTCAAACCGAAAAAATGTAATATTAAATTCTAATTATGACTAGGTATCCTAAGTGGTCTCTTCTCTTCAGGATATCCGTCTAAAATTGTGTATGCATTTCTCGTTTCTTGTAAATGTCCACCAATTTTTTCTCCCTTGATTTCCTCACCCTAACGCTGTCTGGTGAAGATTACACGTTATGAAGCTCCTCAGTGTGTAGTTTATTCCAGGTTCTAGTTAGTTACTTCTCCTCTCATAAGTCCAAATATTCTCTCACAATCGATGTCCTTCCTCAGGCTCAAGAACCAAGTTATTTACTCTAAAAAAACAGGTAAAATCACTGTTTTGTAATTTTAACCTAGACGTTTCTTTAACAGCAGAGAGTCGAAATGTCATGGGCACTACAAACTCCCGGAGACTGGCTGCGGTAAGGCTTTAGGTGTTGTGATAATAATGAGCTAATGCACTACGATGACGCAACGTGTCCAAGGCAGTCTCTCCACCCTTCCGCCCTTGCAATGTCCCTTCTTTCCACCCACAACAACACGCTCCATCCCTGGGGACACCCCGACCGCTCTATAATTGAAGACTCCCTAGCGCGTTCCCTTTACACAGACTTTAAATTTTAAAAACCACACACAGCTTCACTCCAGCTTCTAAACTGCCTAATCTCAGACATGCACTGTATCATATCTCCAAGACTTTAATGTTGATTTTCAGAGTTCGTAAGGTATTTAACAACAATCAGAGCCATTTTTGCGGAGAAATGCATTAAAATTATTTTTCGTAAAATCTGAAGAGATAAGACAAAGGAGTTAGATGGGAGGATAATATTAAAGGGTAATTTAAAGATATAGGGTACGAGGGTGTAGAATGCATTCATCTGGATCTATGTATGATCCATTGGCGGACTTTTACAAATACAGTGATAGACCATCAGATTATATAACATCCGGGAAATTTTCTGACTAGTTGAGGGGCTATCATACTACAAGCTAGAGTTATTGTGATCCATGGAGTGAGTCTATTATCAATTATTATCATTCCCTAATAAGCCTTTTTATAAAATATTTTGTTTTTTTCTCGACATGACGTACAATTTTATAAGCTTTTGAAGGCAAATTCATTTTGCAGGCGTTGAGATTCTCATGGCGGTGAGTACAAACATGGCTGCCTTCTGGGTTGTAGCTCCGTGTAGTCTAGTAAAAATTTACCAACGCTTCAGAGGTACTTGCTGCCTCCATCATCAGGGCGATTAGACAGCAAGCACCTCTAAAACGTTCAGAAACTTCTACCAGACTACACGGCTCAAATAACGCAGAAGACAGCCATCTTATTGTTTTGATTTTGGTTATCTTTCCGTGCATAGGCAGTTATCGCAGAACTTTTACGACGCACTGCATATACGCCTGACGACAGGGGGCGAAGTAGTCGTAGTGGAAACATCCTTCATACTGATAATTTACTTTTCTCATCAAATTTCTCTTTTGCACATCGTATTTGCCCTTCTTATAACAAGGAGAGTCACTTTCTCCGAAAAACTTTTTAAAAACATTTTCCTAAACAATTATCTTAACCAGTGAAAAAGCCAATACAGCGCATTTGTTCCCATTTTCCTTCGGTTTGTCTTACTGCAGGTGACTAAATAAATTATTTGCTACATAAAGCGATTTGTCCACAGCAGTTAAATACAGCCAATGCATAAAGCGATCTATTTGACAAATACAAGGCTTTGGACGACAGTAAGTAATTAAAAATGCATTACATTCTTTAATTATGTGTTAATTTAACAAAATGTAAAAATTCTTCATTACACGTTTCTTTCACTGCATCCACTTTACGTGTCAGCTAAGACAGTAAAGGGTCCTACTGTTGTTTGCATTTTAATTAACGTCATTTAAAAGTGTGTAGATAAATAAGAATAATTTACTAATAGTCTAACAAAGATGCGAGATATTTACATATTTGAAAAAATACGGCAATACAGTTTTAGAAATTAAATATTCACAAGGGGGATGGACAGAGGCCCAGTTCCACAGACAGACAGTCTCAACCCACCGCAACAAGAAAGAAATCGGTTGTATGACTTATTTTCATTCTGAGTTGAGTACGGGAATCTTTCCGTGCATTGTAGTTTGTTTCTCTGGACGTGACAACGCAAACTGGTAGCTCACCGATGTACGGACTGACGGTCTGGCAGTGAAAGATCTTCGTTTCAGTTCCCCCCTCCCCTCCCCACACCCGCGCTGCAGTCTTCTGCTCCCAAACCCAGTCACGCCCCCGCGCCACAGATCTAATAATACCCCAACAAATTAGTTGCTTTGTAACTCCAATGATGTACGAAAAAGGCTTTCTTCCTCTTCCAGTGACTGTGTATTCGATACTTCACTGAATCCCTTCGACCTCCTCTTCGAAACGTTTCGTCCACTTAAGTTCAATCACAAAGAATCAGTTTTAGAATACCTTACTATCAACCTTTTAAGGCCGAATGGTAATTATATATATACCACCTGCTTTGATGCTCAATAACTCTACATTTTTCCCATAAAATATCTTTAAGTGTTTCGTATTACTTTCAGAATAAACAATTATTTCCCTGAACAGCATGAACCACCTGATACTTGCAATGGTGAGGAGTTGTTTTCTATGCGGTAAGAACCCAACTTTAGGCACTAATTAGACAAGTCTCCTGACAAAGACAGGAGAAATGGGGGAACTTTTCTTTTTATAGCTGCAAATCAAAATCTGCCGCTCGCGCGTTAAAAAGCAGCGCCTTTCGCTATTCCCCCCCTTGGATCAAAAGTTTAGGTTGGCAGTAGTGGTTACTGGAATGCCAAGAGAATGGAACAAAAATAGGAAGAAAAAATGAAATGATTACCTGTATATTACAAGACGCTAGTGTGCGTCAGAGATCGAATAGGAAACGAATATGGACTGATGTTATTAATATTGTACTCAAAGAAAACGGCTTAGATGATGTACCTGAAATCGAACTAAGATACTGATATTAACATTTAAAATGCAATACGAAAAATGGTTA
The DNA here is from genome assembly GCF_977971745.1 of Zootermopsis nevadensis. Taxonomy (NCBI): domain Eukaryota; kingdom Metazoa; phylum Arthropoda; class Insecta; order Blattodea; family Termopsidae; genus Zootermopsis; species Zootermopsis nevadensis. The sequence goes on along the minus strand of NW_028259148.1, from coordinate 7,564,151 downwards.
CGACTTTACCCACTCGACAAACAACTCAAAAATTTATGTTCGCACTAAATTTGTCCCAGCACATCTCACACAAAAATACACAATTAAAGGTACAATTCTGTTGCAACTTTCGGTAAAGTATTTACACATTAACCCTCGTTTGAAGCGTACACATTTTAATTCACAAATAATCGCCCTGCTTTTAAATTCATTTGGTCCGGCAGCCACAGTTTTCTCTAAATAAAATGGGTCTTACGCCATTCTTGCATCGATTCATCCCATGACTGATGCTCATTGTAGATGCAAATTCATCAGTACCAATTTGTAGGCTGTACCCCACACGCTGATCAGTCTGTTCCTTTTACACTCAACTGCAATTCTCCCGTAAATTTCATCATTTTCACACCCTACGACCGCAAAAATCCTATCACAGATCGTTGTTCTTCGTTGGTGCAACTTATGAACATAGAGGCCCCGTTAAACGTGTCTATCAGTTGCCCTACTGAGTACCAACAATACTAGCCACCAGCAAATTGAACGCTTCAAGGCCACGGAATGACCTCAACCCCCCTCCCCTTTAGCGAGGTTCTAAGTCATCAGCACGGCATTGCTAGCTTAGCTACTGTTCGAGCTCTGCGCTGTCTTTACTCGAATGAATATCGCTGTTCGTGTTGAAACGTTGTACAGTATTTCTGTGACCTTGAAGCAAGCAATTTAGTGACGACTACTATAGTCAGTGGTTCTCAAGTGCGTCAGCAGATAATTTTAATGACTGAAACAAAAAAGTGGCCTATTGATAACTTTCATTCATCATATAAATTATCGACAAAAGAACATTTGCAAAAAGCTAATCAGCTTGTATTAAAACTTAACGACCACGAGAAAATATCTCCTTAGAATCACCGAACTAGATGCAAAAATGGGAAAATGTAAAACATTATTCACATCCGCCATCCATTTCACTGCTGCCAACATTAATCCTGAAGGAAAGTAATTTACCATTATATTATTTTTTACGTTCATCGGATTGTAGAGTGCGAATAATCATACTACACACAAAAAAATACTTTAAGCTTACACGGCGACTGAATGCATTCAAGTTTTCTCGGGCAGTCAGTCATTTTAACGCATGAACTCCCTAGTCACACGGCCGATCGCCCTAGAACAGGGGTTCTCAACCTTTTTCCCTGGCGTACCACTAATTCTAATTTAACACATTAAATATACCATAAACTAAATACGTTCAGGGAAAACTGTTATTTATGTTAATTTTAATAAATGAACTGAATTGAATTAACTTTTAATTTTCTTACTTAGTTCGCGTACCACTCAACATTAGCTCGCCTGCCCTAGAAGATTTCATTGCATTAAATGTAATATAATAATGCTAGATTCCGGTAATATAAGCAACACGTTCAACCATAGCCGAGCTCAACTTAAGGGCTTTCGATTTTAAATATTTTTATAAACTTTCTTGAAAACTGTCATTTATATTTAAAATATGTATTATAAAACTTCCGGTGACCCCGGGGTTAAGCGGAGAACAGCCTGAAAAGCACTAGAACATAGCGAAACACAGCCAAAGCGAACGACAGAACACACGAAGCTCTCTACAGCAGTCGACTTTGATACACAGAAACACGGGTCTTCTCCATTCAACATACGGGACGCAGTTTCATCTCGAACGCACTCAGAAAGAACTCACCACTGTCCATTCGTCTCTCTTATGCTTCTCATCCCCTAGTTCCACCCTACTGCCTACGCAACCCTTCCTCCTCTTTATACGTCTTCATGTTCATTCATCCATCCAATTATATTCCCTTCAATGTTTCCTACCTCGGTTTTTTATGGGGTTGGGTTTCAGATAGTCTCCACAACCCACACTCCATCCATCTTCATTGGTAGATACTACCTTCACTCCACTTCATCCCTCGCGTTGCATTATTTTCCCCTATAATATATCAAATACGATATTCAGGGAGTAAAGGCACCCTAACCAAGCACATGCAGGCACGTGTCATGGAATCAACAAGAAAAGAAGCCATCTTGTTCTCAGCTATTGTGGCATTTCACATGCAAAGGCTAACGTAAGAAATTTTACTTGGATATGAAAATTTTAAGAAAGAATTTCGTAGTCGTAGTGACAGGGTAGTAATAAATACTAAGATTACAGCTGGTGCAATTGTTCAAATTAATTCAATTGTTTGTCCTTCTAATATATATATATATATATATATATATAGATTTACATTTCTATTTGTAGTTATTGATATTAATAGATATAGTACTGTTGTTAAGATTATTAAAATAATTATTAGAGTATGATCGTGGAAAAAGATTAATTGTTCTGTAATTGGTGATGCTCTATCTTGCAAATTTATTCAACTCACAGGCATATTCTGACGGTTGTAAATATCAGAAAATTAAAATACAAATGGTTTATTTAGGAATCAACATCTATAGAATAGTTAAACAAAATGTTAGTGATTTTTAATATAAAATGTAATCTCGATTTTGGTTATAACAGTCAATTCTGTGTATGGTGCATAACCAGGTCCTACTGTACTTTCGGCATTCAGGGACATCGAAAACAAATGCAAGAGAAAATATATGCTTAATCGGTTTATGTTATTTTCATTTTTATTTCACGCCGCCTTGTCACCTATTTCACATGAAATCCGGAAAAAAAACAGGGTAGTCACGACTAACGAATTAGTAATGTTACAGACGTTAATGACCTCATCCTCATTTCAAATACCAGCCAAAAATAATGATTTAGATTTTGGCGCCGTGTAAACTCATAAGTGGATGATAACGTTTCGGATAAATATTATGTCTAAATCTTCAGGGTTGAAGACGTACCTGCGCGTCTATACGGCACCGAAATCCAAAATATCAACAGCCTCACCGACGTGGACACAGTAACCATCACACACCAGCCTAACATTTCCCTTTCGAGACTGAGGAAAATCGTGAAATACTGCAGTTAAGATATAAAATCAATGGACAAAGATGTTAGGGATAGCTGTCGTGGCATATTTAAAGCAGTATTCCAATATTTGCCTGAAGAGACTAAGAGAATACATCAGAATAGCCAGTCACTGGCCAATATTCAAACTGGATTAAACTCAAACATTGCTAATCCACACCAGAGGAGGAAACACTGAAATTCTTAGTTTAAATACACACAAGAGCGAGTTAAATAAACAAATTATCGTTTACATTTGACTTCGGAAAATAGTTCAAATCGACTTCCTTCTGCACTAGAAACTCTAGCGTGACGTTACGAAAAGATATGAATGTTCCACTGATAACTAAAATTCGGACAATATTCAATTGAAGCAATTTGAACCTTGTTTCGTTGTTGGAAAAGCAGAGGTCTGAACTTGTCATTTTCGATAAAATCCCAAATTGAGCTCTATTCCCGATGGATGATTCAATTTAGCTGGCTGTCTGCATGACGCTCCAAGCGGCAGCGTTGGTGAAATGTGACAGAACACTATCGAACAGCGCAATGTATTGAAAGCGTGTACAAAAGCGCCTCATGGGAAGAAAAGTTCCCATTGTATTCGCTTCGCAGATATTGGGAGTAGAGTGAAAAAATACGACGTGTGACAATTACGTAACAGGAGTCATTCTTCAAGAAAAGAAATCGCCTTTTAACATGATATGCCCCTTCCAACGTCTCTGCCAAGACTAAAAATATCTTCCGCAACGTTCTTCTTGTACCATCGCCACATTGTTCCGAACAGTTTCATGTGGTTAGAACTGAGACCATTTCATGAAGATTTCTGTTTTCGGGAACACGAAACAGCACACGCATGGTTCATATTCTGACACTGCTCTGAGCAAAATCACTTTAACGAAATTCAGAAATGCAGAGGTTAGCATACAATATTAATATTCACAAAGTTTCGAGTTTACTTGTACTGATGTGAAACTTTCTCTTTCATAATAATGTAAGAATATGACGACTGAGCTTGGAAACAAGATTCTGAGGAAAACACATGGACCTAAGAGGGAGAAAATAACAGGACATATAATTTGTGCTCTCCCCCAATTATTTGGGTGATAAAACCTAGGATTGGATAAACATAGCAAAAAGCAAGCACGGGGGTTTGTGTTCTGTGGGATATTTAATTCAAAACACGGAATAAGCTATGAAACTAATATACGTAAATCAAACGATTATTTATATAACATAAATCAGGCTATTATTTATATAAACAGTTGCAGAAAATTACAAACATATCTGTTTTGCGTGGTCAATCCGATGAGAGGTTAACTAATGACAAATCCACGCTTCATCCCAGGGAATCGATTCCAAGACTTCAGACGCGCAGAATATCTGAGGTAACTGTGTATAAACGGGATATTTAAGGTTTTTAAATTATATTTATTAGCCGAATATGCTAGAATTTTGTTTATGTAACGTATTATACAGAGATCTGTCGAGTCAACCGAATTTCACAGAGGCGTGCTCGTTAAATCCGTACGTACAGACACTACGCTGTTACTTTTATCCTTTCAGGACTAAAAATAATTTATATTTTATATTTTGAAGGGATCCTAGTTCACGTAAGCAGTAATGCTGCAGTATAAGTTAATAAACTCTCTACGGTTTGCCCTGTGCTTTAGGCATAACGTGTTAGAAGTAAACAAAGTAATGTAAAATGAAAGTGTTTGAGAAGAAGTAAGGGGAATATTAAGAGCAGGCAGACAAAGCGACTGGAAAATGGAGAAAACTGCATAATAATGAGGTATACAATATGAACACTTCACAAAATATTATCAGATTAATCCAAATAAAGAGAAAGAACACGTAGCACCATAGTAGAGTTACAGGGATAATCTGTAACAAAGAAATCATCTGAGATCAAGGTCCACGTCCTGTCCAGACGACTTCTAACCAGGACCGCGAAGTTACCTTCAAATTTGTTACTAATTAGTACATGTTCATTTATTTATTTATTTCAAAGGATTTGAGAAAGAAATTGCGTTTATTTCTTTACGTGCAACCTACCGTAAAATTGATGTTCTCCAGATAAAAAATGCCAGACACAAACATTTGATGGAGCAAATTTAAAGTAATGTTGAACTGTGTATTAATTTAAACACGTTTAAACAATTTATATCTGAGCATATACTATCTTAATTTGTCATTTCTGTATCAAGTCATGAGAGATTTCTTGACACTTGGGACCAACGGGAAAATTATTGGCGCCAGAGAAGAAAAAATCTAACAATCCCGACGTACGCTACGCATTTATCCATTTGTGACTCAAATCTCAAGTCAGACATTCATGTCATGCAGAACACTTGCTAACCTACTCATAATGTCTTCGTTCCTTACTTAACCTTATTCTCTCTTCTCTTTCAGTAGCTCCTTCAAGTATTCTACACATGCTTTGTCAGTAGTCAGTAGAATCCAATTTTCTTGCAGTCGTGACATGATTGGTCTACCCCACTAGGTTTCAGGGGAGCTCAGTACGAAACTTACCCACAAGAACAAAATAAATAACTCAAGAAGAGTATTTTGCGTTTTTTGCGTTAAAACGTTTCCCTTTGTTGGAAGAAATGTTCCTGTGCTTACATTGGTTTTCACTTCGCATTTACGTGCTCGTACGATAAGGCTTCGTTCCAGATGACACCGCAGGCTATGAAATGGCGCTGCTGTCCTCGACGGATACAAACGTTACGTCAACTCTGCTAGCAGCCAAACAAAACGTCTTTCATGGAATATGTTTGTGCACCTTAGGGCAAGGTAACAAAGGAATTAGGGCACCTGTTGTTCCCTGAGCCCAACAAAATGGATACCAATAAAATAGGTCACATGTACGACACTCATACAACGAGTTGCGTAATTGTCAGTGAGCTGATACGGCGCTCTGACACATTGATTGATTACCAGGTTCGCATCCCAGCTATGTTTGTGTAGGCGGTGATGATGGATGTTACGATGATTATGAGTTGTGACAAACCACAAAATATTCCAACAATCACTCGAAAATTCCCTTACATATGCTCCTTACCACACTGACCTCAAAGAAAATCTGTTTTCTGAACACAACACATCCAGATTCACAGATCATTCTGACAATTTCAAACTTCATGTATTTTTTTATGCAGGGGACGATAAGACAAACTACTGTGAACTCAAAGTTAGCAACCATTTCCTGAAATTAAACTGTTTTAATGTCGTCATGAATACAATTTTGATTTGATACTGTCGTTCCCAAATTGTCTCGTAAATACGTGGATATAATAAGCTATTTCTTACCACAAACCACAAATTATTCCGACAATCACTCGAAATTTCTGAGGATAACCACAGAAATGTGCATGCATTCCGATTTCTCCATTTTATTCCAAGCCTGAGGATAAATGAAATCATAATACGGATGTTATGTCATGGCTCATATTAAAATTTCTGTAAACTTCACAACACAAAGAATTATGCATGTTCCTCTTAGATACATATAACGAATTCCACCATTCACTAAATAAAGCTGAAAAAAATTGTAATTTTACATAGATACATTATCTTCCACAGACTAATAACAGATGGAACCACTTTACGGCATAAACATAAGAAATTAACTATGGAGCATTTGAATTTGTAATCCTATGGTTTGTAGTTGGGGCGATCAAAAGAAGTTTAAAACAACGAAACAAGTAACTTGGCATTTTAATTCGAAGGGAAATTATGTCTAAGAAGTATTGCGAGCTCAAAACATGCTCAAGTTTTCCTTAAGTATGCAAACGACCTCTCGCTACTTCCAAATGGCACCACTGCTTTGAAATCCATAACACTACATTACAAACTTTGCTTTTTTGCTGTATAGGCAATAGAGCGGTTTGGCACAGAAACACTGCCATCTTATGAAAATAACTTTACCGTACTTGGAGTGTCTGTGTAGTTTTTGATACAGTTTTGTTTTCGTACTAAATTCCCAAAATATCGTACATATTCTTTTAGGTTTTATCACCGTGGAAAGGTTTTATATAACATTACCGTCTTTCCCTTACGTCTTCATGCTTCGAAAATGCTCCCAAGGCAAAAGGGCCCAACTAAGAGAAAAATCCCTGTGGAATTTTTCTTTGGAGATTTGTATTTTAAGACTGATTTTCAAAGAAAAATGTTCATATCCCTCAATTTGTCGTACTATGTTATGTAAGATATTTTACTACAAATAACGTATCAAGCACGTTTGCTCAGCACCGTTTAGCGCGCGTCTGAAGCAACAATCCATCATAACGGGAGTCTACATAACGCCCACGATGACTGTTTTATATCCGCTTTAAACCACTACATAAGCCAACCACAACGCTCCATACATTTCTACAGACTGAGCGGACGTCTCCAGCGGCTGGCGCTGCGATCCACGCAAAAGATCCAACTACAAGGAGAGAATTTTAAACCGTTTCGTACATGAATGCAAAATTACTTAACGGTGGTTTAAGAACTTTTTAATTTCTCAGAACACCTGGATACCATGTTCATTTCTGCATAAAACCATGAAAATCTTACTTTTATGCCATTATTCCAAATAGGAACAATATTACCAGCGGAAATATTTTTTCAAAAAAAACAATTTTTATCCATTCTATCGACTGAAATACATAATCCAGATCAGTAACACATTTTGAGTTTCATTTATTGAGATTTAACGTAATTAAATTTACGTACTAATATCAAAATACAACAAAACATAAACATGATCGTGTTTGTTCCCGAAGAAGCCTGTTTTGAAACTGACCACAATGCACATATAAAATTAACTCGCATTACAAAAACAGTTCAGTAATGAATGTTGTATCAGCCGTACTGATTCGTCCGCTAGAAAATATTACTGTTAAGTAACCTGTTAAGTTAATTACTTAACTACGTTTAAATATATTGAGAGTGCTTACAGAAATGTTTGTCTGTTCGTAATAATGCCACAATTTCCACAGACGAAATTAACTGAATGTCGGTCGGATGGGAGACAGTGACAAAAATGTGAAAATTACACAATTCCATCCATTAACTTTTTTTTTTTTTTTTGCGAACTGCGAGAATTATCACCGAGCACCACGGCTACAGAGAATGCTACACGCCATAGCGTTCGTGTTGAGCCTTGACTGTGCACTACTGTGTGTATTGCTGCAGCTAATGCGAGCCACTGGCCGCGTTTGTGCGACAACTATCCCGAGAGAGATTGAACAACGAGGCGAGACATCATGACACTACACTGTCCACACTCAGGAACATTTCCTGGTTACAATTGTATTCAGTCCATTACAAGGAAGTTGTGTGCTCCTATACAATAGTGTGCACACAAAATGTGTTCGGGTCTTCACGATTTTTCATACGAGCACAAAACAATTGTAAACTGGTCTTTGTATGTCTTGTGTTCGTGGAAGAGACATCGAAGGTTACAGTGGATTAAATATGTCGGAGTGTAACACAAAGGGAGAAAGCGAAGAGTTGTAATGTTACAAAACCACAGAAGGCCAGAATGAGGGTCACGATACAAGGAAATGCAAAAGAACATGAAGAAATAGGAAAAGAGAGATACAAAAAGGGGTATAACATTGAAAGGAAGAATAACACAGAGAAAAGGAGAGAAAGGAGTGGAACAAAAAGGAGGGACGACGAAAAAAAGAGGATAAAACACTGGCGAAAGAAAGAAAAAGGCACAAAGAAACAAAGGAATGAAGAAAGGTAAGTAGGGAATCATGAATATAAGATAAAGTAAGGTTATGGTCAGCAGATGCACAAGCAACAACTTTTTAATGGTCTACACGCAACACTCATGACGTAACGTTGCTGTCATACTGCAGACAGCAATATTACCTGACTAAGAAGCGCTGCTACGTAAAAAAGACACGAGGCTGCGCTGTGGAACTTCAAGAAGCTGACAGTTGCTCATTTGATTTAGAAATTCCCCACCTACACGGAGCGCGATGTTCATAATCGAGTTATCAAGATCTTGACCCTGGCTCTTATTCCGATACACTTGAATCCAGTCTGCACACTCATGCCACGTTTCTAAAAGAGCTAAAAGATGGCGCATGATTAATTAATCGCCCGTAGGCCAGCACCAGTTGGATATTGTACAGAAAAAAGCAAGTCCTGCGTTAAGATTCGCTACAGACATTCGGGTGTTAAAATTTCTGTGAAATTCTTTTTGCATCAATGACACTGAGCAATTTTTCGCAAAAAATTCAACAATTACCGCACGTTGCTGGGCTGAATAGCGGTTCATAACAATTCCCGAAGCCTCTACTTTATTTCTGAAAAATAAAAAAGTCAAGTTATTGAACAGTGTGTTAATGTATAGCATTTACAATCATGCCTTTTTAAATTCAGCAGTCATGCCTCGAATTCACATTCGAGAGGCCCTAGTTTCAAATATTCGACCGGATATCGGCCATTTTGACAGATGTTTCATTGTTTTCAACGGTCCTCCCAATCCAATGCCGGGATAGTTCCTTAAATTAGGTCCAGATCGCTTCTTACGTATCCTTTCAAGTCGATTTTTAAATCAACCGTTTCTATACCGTCAGAGTTACTGACAGCGTCGTTAAATAAACCACCCTCTCACACAAAATAAAGCAAGGAGAATGTCATTAATTCATTCTTCCTAGACCTTGCTACGCTCAGGTTTACAACAGCCATGGAGTTAATTGAAATGTTTCTATGAAATGTTACATGCTCGGATGCCGTACAACTGCGAACCACGAGCTGTGCTAACTTCAACAAACAGATAAGCGTCCGTATCTTCGTTGCTATCCTGTTCAATCTCTACCTCTCTCCGCATATCTGGGGACGTATCAGTCGCGGAAAGCATACAATGAACTAGAAATGAGCAATTCGTGTCTATTTCATCTTCCAAACTACTAACAGATTAAAGTTTACATAATTCTCCACGACTTTCATAATAAAATCACTTCAGGGCCATGTATCGATTCATTGAATGACCTTTTCCCCTCACATTAAAATATTCTCAATTGTAATTAAATCACAACTGAAAGAAATTTAATAACGTAATTCTACTAAAAGCTATCTATAAATAAGATGGGGTTACTGCAATAAATTAAATCCACTCATATGAAAATAACTGTTCACTTTATACCGATTTATTTATAAGGACAAAATACAACTTAATAAAAAATACAAAATAACAAAAAACATACTTGCAATGTTTATAGTAACCGCCCATCCGAAAACAGAATTAAAATATTAAGACAGAATAAGCCCAGTGCCCTATTTGTATAGTCCACTTTGCCTCTAGGCCTTGGAAGTAAGCTTTTAGCTTCTCACGTCGGCGGGTGAAGACAGGTGTCTTCCGCGTTTTTGCGGCGTGGTAGCAGTTTACCGGCGTATCAGAGGTACCAGAAGCCTCCATCGTCAAAATAAACTACTAGACTACATGACGTTCGATAAGAATGAGATGGGCAGGGCATGTAGCGCTCATGGATGGTACAAGAGGTGTGCACCGGGTACTTGGGAAACCTGAAGGGAAGAGACCGCTGGGGAGACCTAGACTTAGATGGGAGGATAATGTCAGGAGGGATCAATGGGAGATAGGAGTTGAAGGAAACTGAATTTTGTTGGCCCAGGACAGGGACCGTTGGAGGGCTTTGGTTAATTCGGTGATGAACCTTCGGGTTCGGTAAGCCATTTAGTTAGTTTGTTAGACTGCATGACGCAACAATCCATAAGACAGCAATCTTCAAGTTATTGAAAGGTCTTCAAAATCATCCGAAGGTAGCAACAGTAAACCAATTTATTGCAGTTAATGTTCTGATGACGTCTGAGTTCTTTTGTTATTCTGTTTGTACGTCGTTAAATTATAAAATGTCGACAATTATGGAAACATAATTAAATGATTACTCTGTAAAGATTTTTAACGTGAAGTTAAATGTTCTGTTTCTAGGTATAATCACGCGAAACCTGACGAGACCAAGAAAAATAAGAGAAAAAAACCCTCTGGCTCGAGATTCAAATCCGGTACCTCGTGAATAAAAATAAACAATGTTACTACTAAAGCTATCCTTCTATGTGTTGTTATTGGGATATTAAAGAAATCACAAAAGAGCGAAAAACGAAACTGTGATAGTTACACAGAATCGGTGCAACAAGCCAACCACAACTTTAACTCATGAAGATAAAACTAACCCATTACCTTGGTAACAAACCATGTAAGATCACAGACATTGACACAAAGTACCACCGCACGTCACTAGGAGAAAGCGAGTAGTCACTTTCGCACTAAATCTGCTTTACCGGAGAATATCCCACGGTCTGGACAACCTAGCCGATTTTTCAGCCCTCATTACTAAATAAAATGAAATTACATTTAGTCTCACTTAATTGCAGAAATGTCAGTCACGAATCCATTGTCATTCTTTCATAAGAAATCACTATGCACTCGACTTAATGCGCACCTCAAGTCAACAGCCACACTAAATTAGTATGGCTGTATCTGAGTCACCTTCTGTTCTGTTATGAGTAGTGAGGATTCCAATGAAATTGACATGCCTTTGTGAAACAATAACAACTAAAACAACTTATCCTCTGTAGGCTATACGAACCATATACTGAAGCATAAGATTGTATAAATGAGGGGCCTTAATTAACTAACATCTGTCATATAAAAGTGGTCTCAATACCTGCTAACAACTGCACAATGGAGATCAATATCAAACCGCCCACGGCTGTCGCCAAAAACAAGCTACCATTGAAGTAACAGATGGAAACCGCGAAAGCACGAAATGAAAAAAAAAACCCATCACTGTTGCGGTCATACCGTGCTGCAACAGTGTGCACGATGTCACGCCTTGCTTATGGTAAAACCAACGTTATTAATAATGTTTTATTATAAATTGTAGACATTTCAGGCTGTTTAATTTCGGTTCATTACCGAATGTTTCCTGTGATAATTGTTACGAATAACGCGAGGTCTGCTAGCGAAATAATTTATTGCGTTAAATTTCATGTCGTATCCTACAATTTACCGCGTTGTAATTTATAAGCTTTGTTATTCTGCGAAACTCACAGCACTGAAGTTTAGATTATGTAAACGATACTAAATTATCTGATTATATTACTCAGGGCCGATTATCTAAGATAATTGCTGGCTATACAAAATTAAACGAGAATAATATTACGTGGACAAATAAAATTAAGTTTTTTAAATGTGCCTTGTTAGACATTCACAAAGGAAATCTATAGACCTGAAGAGAATATAAATGTATCTTTACACACTTTGTTTAAAGTTATCGGGTTAAATACGAAAAAGATCTTTCTGCAGTAGAATTCTACCTGAAGTTGATTTTCGTTTAGCGTAGAAAAGAAAAGTAATCACTTATGTCGTTTCTGTGTCAAACAATAACACCAACGTTACACGACACGGGTATATACATGGATCGAAATGTCGATGGGATAAGAAAACAAACAAAGTATTCCCTTCGCGCCGGATGTTGGCAATTGGTACCAACTGCGAGATACACAGTGGCGGGCGATTTGCTTCTCCTGAGGGCCCGCTGTACAAACAGCAACAGCTCTTGTCGGCCTGTGCAGTACATGAAACGTTTGCGCTCTAAGGACGGCGTCTTCGAATACCGCTCAAGACATATAAGTCTTCATCCATCTGCGATGTAATCTACTGTTTTGTGATGGTAGATATCTTGAGATGGGCTGATGACATATCAAATTAGATGTTTCAAGATCTATTGCCCCAAAATTAGTTCTAAGCCGCGACACGCCAAAGGACCCAATCAATCAGAAGATGGGAAAGGAAAAAAGGAAAAAGTAAACCAAAGATAAGGCAGAAACAGCTAAAATTCCGAACAAATAAAAACGAAACAAAGACATGAACAAGATACAAAAGCAAAGAACATTTATTTTCTCCTTGTAAAGATGAAAATTATAACTTTGTGGTTTACAATGGTGTAAAACTGATCTCACTCTAGAGGATGAATAGATGGGTGTTTATGAGAATTTTTTGGAGAAAGACATCTTGACCTTGAAGAGGTAACGAAATGGGAGTGGATGAAAATATATGAGAACTCTGTAATTCGTAACCCTCCCTAATATTTTAATATTAAATAAAAGACACATTGAAGGACAGATAGCACACACGGGGGACATAAGAAAACCCTAAAATAGCGTGACAAGAAACAAATAAACTGATATCGAGTAATAAAGTCTGATGGCTCAACACCGGTATTTCCAAAATACGAAAACGGAAGATTTCTTTTGGTAATAAGGTATGAGTTATAAAGACTCTTTAAAGCGCCCGTGGAGGCTGAAACGCCACTGATCCAGGCGAAAGTCTTAGGTATATACATTTCTGCCAATTGTCTCACTCAGCCACGCCAAGAAATGGATAACCAGATGGGCTGACGTTCGTGAAATTTCCTGCCTAAATGACGTCGAACCTCCATTCGCAAAAAAGTCTTCTAGCTTTTTATTTTCTTCCGCATTTGGAACCAACCAAAAATAAAACAGAATTCACGTTGATGAAACAAGAAACAACAGAAAATGCTGTAAGGACGGAATGTGATGCTATTTGTTTCGCGGTTTTTTTACAGAACCGGACCGGATGACGAATTTGTCTCCAGGACAGAGTTCGAGGCTGTAACCTTCAGAGTCTTTGAGACTCAGGACATTTTTCAGAGTTCACTTGACCCTGTCCTCAAAATCGTGCGGTTGGAGAATTATCACCGTAATGAAGTCATAACCAATTAAAAATTAAGAACAAATACATTAAAATCGGTATTGATATAAGCAGTGCTCTGGAGTTATGTGGTTCATGTTACAAATGTCAGATCCTGACAGTAATTCTCACGCTGTGAAGACGTTTTCTGGCTTGTTTAAACATTAAGAACTGCTACATCTACCGTAAACTTACTGCACTGTAGGGTATTACTGAATACTATAGCGTACTGTTTGATGATTAATTAGAATGCACAACAGTTCTATGTGCAGTTGTGTAGGGTACAAGGTGAGCTATTGAGTAGTGCAGGATTTGAGGTTCTCACGGCTGTGAGTTCGAAGATGGCTGTCAGAGAGTGACACGCTGAGTTAATGAGTTACGGAGAGAGTTACCGGCTGACTGGCTAGTAGGTTGCTGGCTGGCTGGCTGGCTGACTTACTGACTTACTGACACATTGAGAGGCCTACTGAATAGTGAATGGTTGTGTGTATACATAAGGAAAACAGTTTTTTTAGAAATAAACCACCATATTTTAAACATTTCTATTGGGGTTCTTGACCCTAGATATTAACAATCGTCACAGACTTAAAACCTTTTAGTGAAATATAGTTCATTGTAATACGAGTATCGGTAACCCAATATAAAAGATGTGACTGAATACATTTTGCTCCTGACTGAGCACGTGTATGAACTCTCATTTTGCGAGAAATCACGAATAACCTAGTTCAGCTCTTGACTTCGGAAGACCTCGATAAATATAGATGAATGTATCCGCCTCATCTTTCCTCGGCAACGAACGCTGTTCGATACTCCATGTGCATTATTCATAATAAACAGCCATTCGCGTGATTAAAGCACAAGATTTCAGTGTTTTCTGGTCCCTGTAGGATCATGACCAACCTTGGCATTATGACGAATCGAAATCTCGTCTGTGAGCCTGCAAAGTTATCAAGAGGGTCAATCATAATCAACACAGCCACTCCCAACATCATAATCCCCGCCGCCTCCGAAGCAACCATCATCACCACCAAAGCCACACCACATGGGCCAACCAGCTAAAAACAACCTAGTGACAACCGAACCGACAGATTATTTTACCCTTTAAAGTCTTGTGGTTCCTTTATGTACCATCTGCTTTAACAGTCAGTAAATCTGCGTTTTGCCCACAGTGTATTATCGGCTCCATACAGCTCAGAGTAAACAGCGATTATTTCCTTAAACAGCGTTAACCAACTGATCTTTGTAATGGTAATGGGTTGTGTTTTCTATGAGACACGGACTGAGGTCCTATCTTGAACCAAATTAATCAAGCCCACACCCTACCACACTATTTCCTTAACATTTCTAATATTATTATTCCATCTATACCTTGATCTTCTAAAGTGCTCTCCTCTTCGCGGTTTTCAACTATAATTTTGTACGTATCTCCCAACCCACCCACCCACTCCCCCCCGCACGTATACAACCCGCCCACACCATTTACTTGATCTGCAGTGAGCCGCCAGACCACTACCATCCAGGAGAATAATATAAAAAATGTTTATTACTATTATTATTCAGCTGTACACGAGCAGGCGGTGCCCAAAAGGCAATCCGGAAACTCAAATCACCAGATACCACATTTCAGGCGTATTCAACATGCGATCTGAATCTTAAATAAGTCCAAATTTCACTTAAAATTCACTCAGAATACGTGGGAGATAACTTTTGAGGGTATTTTCGAACTCCGCATTAAAGAAACAAGATCCACCCATTATTCCACGTGTTACCGAAAATAAACTTCCATTTTCTCGCAGTGTAATACTTAACGAAATAAATAAACTACGAAATTCATCCTAATGCAGTTTAATCCTTCAAGTTACCTTCGACGAGTCCTGTCTCTATAACTCTCAATATTAAAGTCCAGACAGCATCTGCTGATAACATTAATATGGAAACTAACAAATCACACCCATATCCAAACTGATGTAAAGTCAATTTCTTTCGGCCTAGCCGGTAATCTTTATTGGCTGGTAGATTCTTCCTTGGAAATGTTTTAAGTATCCGTTCGATAGACAAGTTTAAACCACTTAATTTTAGAAACACGTGGAGTTTCAACTCTGAAGATCCAGGCAGTGTTAAGGGCGTCCATTGTCACCAAGGCATGTCAAGCCCTGAGGTTGCGTATACAGGAGACGGCTGTTAGTATGAAAAAGTGTCGTGGTCAGCCGAGAAGAGGAGATGCTACATCCTCGAATGTCACAGAACCCTACATGAGGCCTAGACTTGTAAGCAATGTGTTCCTTTGAGCACGGTAATGAAAATTAAGCTTTCATAGACAGCAAGAAAATTCTTGACCACCTGAACGATATTCAGTTAAATACAAACTCAATTTACGGGTGACTTTCGGCAGTGGTCTTGGAGATAATATCTAGTGTCCATCTTTAAACGTAATCTCGGCTCATAATGAATTAAGGTCTTGTTTCATCGTCCGTATTGTAACTTATGTATGGACGCCATCAGATTTTGTGTAACCTACGTAAAACGTGAATGCCACACAAAAAGTTTGTGCACAACCCATTGCGGACTCCCCAAATGCTTGCTTTAGCATTTCATAGGTTTCCGTAGCCGTTTTGGCGAGTCTTTGGCAAAATTTGATGCACACGCCATTCCGAAATCGCAGGAGGGTCGGTGTAATGCACTACCAAAACGCCCGTAACTAAGAAACAAATGTTAATTCGATGATGCCGGCTGGCACACTGATTCACTATGAATGTAGGCCGCGCCCCCTAGCGGCAGAAGCTCGTACTACATCCGCTTCGCCCTCTATTGACACAGTCTTTAAACTTTCCGATCGCACCTCGTACAGCTTCCTTAATCTCGATTAACGTTTCAGTGTAGTATTAAAAATCTAATTATTGCAAAACGTGATAGGTAATTTGTAAAACTTCTACTTGGTAGACACACGAAATATTACATCCCATGCTTGTAAATGTACTTACATGTTAGAGTCGAATACCAGTAAAAATATATTATGAACGGGCACATTTCAGAATCAGACCCTTCTTGGTTTCAAGTACTCCACAGATCGAAGCTGTTTACAAACCATATTTCACGGCACACATTTTTTATTTGCACTGCGCACAGCCTTCTAACTTGTCCCATCACTCCAACTCTTTTATCTCCGTTAAGATGAGTGATCAGTGTGGTCACTTGTCTTACCGTGCCAGAGAACGAGATACAGATGGCGTCTTGTGTGTCGCTGAGTGCTTTGTCATTTCGCCATAAAACTTTCGGTTGTGATATTTAATCCTCTCGCAGCCAGCACATCTTTCAGACTGCTCACAGGCCTCTAACCAGCGTCTTTCACTCAGCAGCGGGACCTGCCATACAACAGTTTTCCCATTGCTGATGCAAATCCTTCATTTCAGACGTGGAAGTAACAGATTAATTTTAATGACAAATGATAGAAATTGGAACCGACGTTAACAGATATTACAACGTTCTGTAAGCTATGTTCTATCGAGTTATCATCAATTAATCTCCTTGACTGGTATTAGACAGAACATAAGGATAATGTAGACATCTGTCAAGACGCATTCTTGAAAAGTCACAAATAATCTAAACTTCATTTAAAAACACGTATATTTCTCTATTACTTCTCCAACTCACTATCAGTACTTCACTTTCTTGTTTCGAGACATGTATACGCCTAACGGGTAATAATAGACATCTACATCGATTCATCTATCCATCCATATTCCGCTATCCGTCTATCTACGTACCATTAATCTTGTAACCTCAAATTCAGCAGCTTATATTGAAGAAACGTTTGTAACCGTTCAGATTAATAATTCATCTTCCCATCTGCTACCTAAGAACTTGTAGATTTAACTACACACTCTATGCAACAAAAATAAACCGCTTGACATTTTCTAAGCTCGAAAACCGGAAGTGATGAAATCATTCGTTGTATTTCTTTGTATATGGCTTGAGAGGTGTTTGACAACAAGACGCTGGGAAGAATATTTGGACCTAAGAGGAGAACATTTCAGGTGGATGGAGAAAATCATAAAATACGATCTTAATTTGTCTTAAATTTAATATGAGGACTAGAAATACAAGATTGACGAGGCACAGACAAGCATGGGATGATGCGAAATGAATATACAAAGTCATAGTGTTCTGTTCAAAGGCGAGCGACTTTGCATTTACCTGATTTGTGTTATAGTCTATACCAGTGGTATTCAAACTTTTTTGTTCGCGTACCCCCAGATATAATTTCTCTTCAACTTTGTTCCCCCAAAGTTGTTGGTGTATAATTCAAGTTATACATAGCATATAATCTACATCTAAAATAAATTAAATAAATTACATTACTGATTATTCAGTGTTTGTCATAAAATAATATATTTTTTTAAATTTCACGTACCCCCGGAGGTACGTGTACCCCAGGTTGAATACCACTGGTCTATACGTCTGAACGTCGTGTAACATTTAATGTTTAATGGTGTGTTTGCGTCTACCCCTAGATGCTTAGGATTTCCTTTGGGTGAATCAATTTTCAAAGAACTAACGAACAAGAAAGACAAATAAATATAGAACAATGGCAGCACCACGACTGGCTAATTCCGGGTCTGCATAGACGAGATTAAGGGTGGTTAAAATGTTTGCTGTAAGAGCGGTGTCCCCGACTACATCCAAGGATAGATCCTCAGCGAGCCAACTACTCACTCAGCCTGCCAAATGCTTTTCTCCCTTCTTCCTGTTTCACCTTCTATTATTTCTCTTTAACCTTTTTTCCTGTTTTCTGTTCTTATTTTTCAGTTACAAATATATCACTGTACTTCCACACTTGCAACGTTGCCACATTTTCCTGAAATAAACACTAAAACCTCTGACTTCACGAAGCCTTCCCTTTATTGTGCTCCATTGACAGTCATCTG
Organism: Zootermopsis nevadensis; assembly: GCF_977971745.1. NCBI lineage: Eukaryota > Metazoa > Arthropoda > Insecta > Blattodea > Termopsidae > Zootermopsis > Zootermopsis nevadensis. The sequence continues at coordinate 7,545,538 of NW_028259148.1, read as the reverse complement.
TAATACACAATAATTAATTCACAGATTAACCTGCAGAACGTTTAAAATCAGATTAAACTCAAGACCTACATTCCTTATAGTTCCCTATTTTCCTCAGGTTCTCTAGTAAACGCCGAGTTTGTACTGTGTAGTTTTGCCACTTTACTGTTCAAACTATCCTGATCTTCCGACAAGAAATTCTAAACGTACTGCTTAAGAAGTTTAAATCTTTCAAGCCCTGTTTCTGGGAAAATGCAATTGAAATTGAACGAATATTCGAAAAATGGACAATAAAAGATTCGAAATGACAAACCATACTTACTCCTCCCGAAGATAACACATAAAACTTGCAACTGAAACTCCGAAAAGTATTTTTCCTTCTGAACATTACAGCTTAAACAGTAGGTACCGGTCATAAAACAAAACATTCCATTGAATACAGTAAAAGGAAGCTGTCATCAGTCCAATGCGTAAAGCAGTTTCAAACAGGATTACAGAAGCAAGCGAGTAACTTTGCACTCTGAACAACGCAAATCCACGTTTAATATATAAAATTTGTTTACGCTGAACTTTCGCCTGTGTTCGATACGAGTTATATTCCTGTGAAATTGTATTATCTCCCTGAACTGCCTGGAAAAATAGACGTCTCTTGGTGGTGGGCCACGGGCCGACTGTATCTAAGCGACTCAGTAAACTTTTATTCGCTTTCTTATTGTTTCATTTAACAACGCTTTATCAGCAACTCAATACCTTCGATGCTCTACGAGTGTGAATGACAAATTCTGATGTCGAATGATTTAGTCTTGACCAATTTTAAGGCATAATCCAGGCACTGTCTGGAGAACACGCAGGACGTATCTCAGCTAGGATACTCAGCGCCGGGATTCGAAACGGGAACTTCCCAGGAGTTCTAATTAGCTGATTTCCTCCCTCGACACTGAATGGCATGTTTAGTTGGATCAGTGTCGTTAAACTACAATACAAACTTACTAATCTTATTTTCACTTACATAATCATGCTCTCATCTAATAACATTAATTACATTGTTTTCGTTGTTCACCCTAAACGGACCTTAAAATAGACCACGACGGTTATGAAAGAAATTGATGTAGAGGGAGGTTAGAAGCTGATGGAAAAATTTGGAGGCCCGAGAAATGTCGTAAGGCCCGGCGGAATGGAATGTCAATTTAATGAAACGCGAAAGAACTTGTTTACATTAAAATAAAACAATCTAATATACTGAACCGTAATTATTTCCGCACTGTTTCCCTAAACAGATCGTAGGGAACTTAAAAACTGCATTAACTAAGGCCGCTATTTAGAGTCAAACGGCTTATCGAAATGGATAAACTGCAATTACAAGCTAATATCCCTTATTCGGGTGGATAAACCAAGATATCACAAAACCTCAGTATCCGACAGAATCATCCCTAACACAAGTCACGTGCATTACATCTTGGCATAACTTGCTGGAAACATTGTTTGTTGAGTTATGTAAACTCTTGCCACATAATTTTGGTGTCTGGTTTATTGAGACGAGCAAAGTTAGTTATATAATGCGCATGCAAGAATGGCATTTGAGGTTTCCATGACAAAGTGAGTTGTCAGCGGTGTGCTCTTTTGTTTCCATGTTCAGGGTTTAACTTCTACCCTGCTGGTGCAGACAATATTTCTCCGAATCGTTGATAAAAAACTAAAATATTACTCGATGGAGGCGATATCTTGTTCCGAAACTTTTATAAGAATGCAAAAAACTACACGGTGTCGCAACCCACAAGACTAATCCAATCCCCCAGGCACTCACGTAGAGCTTCTCAACCCTTTGAAGATAAAGCTCGTCTAAATAACACTGAAGAATTCAGTCCGTACCGCAAAGAAAACACAATACCTCACCATTAAAAAGATATGCTGGTTAATGCTGTTTGAGGAAATAATCCCTGTTTACAGTAAAAATCATACAAAAACCATCAATGCAAACTGAATAGTTACTGATCGTTGAAAAAGGTGGGACGCATAGTTACCACCGGGCTTTAAAGGGTTTATCTTCCACAAGAATCCTCAGCAGACTTCAAAAACCATGTAAAGAACGGCAGGTCACTTTAACTGACATGAGAGTTGAAGTACTACAAATTACAAAGATTAAATAACGTACCAATAAATTCCGATTCTGAAAACGAAAGGATGTGATGCGTCGCGTAAAAACGAGTTTTGTTAAATTTAAATAAATACATTTATGCACTAAACTGTACAACATTGCCTAGCGACTATACAGCGGTAAACATAGATTTATGCATTATGCTCATATGGTCTCCTTGTAAAAAAAACAGGCATAAAGGGTAGATAAAAGTGTGGGAAGTTGAAGTGTTTTTGGAAAGCTAATTGAAAAAATGTTGCTATTAACACGTTAAGAACAATTAAGTCAATACCGAAATTATATAGGTATCAGGCATTTTTTCGCAACGCTGATAACGAAAGATATCAGAAAATTCTTAGACTGCTTGAGGACATAACACTTTTCTCGATGCTGTCAGTTATGTAAATGAACAAGTCACTTACTGTTGTCGGTGGGCTGTATTCATTCGTCATGACTTCGGCAACGAAACAAATGCTTCACTTACCTAGAAACAAAAGAATAATTGTTACTAGTCAGCCTTAATAAACCAGGCATGCACGTGGGCAACATACTTTCGATCATAAACACAGATGGACTAGTTTTATCGATATGTAACAAGATCTGAAAACTGTACTCTTTGGAGTACACTAAAATTCCAAAACGTTCTCCTCATCACGTAGGTAACTACTGCACTAATGTGGCCCGGAGGCACTGTTGCGCCGTAAGTCATTCTTGCTCTAACGTCATCCGATGTTACTGCTTTGGTAACCCTTACACGAATTTTGTCCTAGGTCACTGTTTGAGGGTGTGGATTGGATTAAACTGCGTCAGAACTGGGTCCAGTAGCGGGTTTATATGAATATGGAAATGAAGTCAGGTTCTATAAATGGCAGGAAAACTTCTTAACCACCTAGGCTGGTTGATAAAAAAAATTGTTTACGAAAAATATACATTAGAAGCGATGAGAAATGCAAGCTAGTAAAGAAAACATTTTTTAATTCTTGTTTAATCTTCACAAGTCGAAGGCCCACAATTTTCCCACCGCGGTTGATAACAAAAAATAATTCCGGAGACGTGGACTAACGTCAGCTACCTTAAACGGATAACTCCGGAGAGAACCGTAATTAAAAAACAACACAAGAAAGATTCTTAAGATTAGTTTTCGAGGGGCCGTGTCCCTTGTACTACAGCCGCCTGAAGACGACAGCCAGTGTCAGGCAATACACGAAGTTTCCTGGCGAAGCGCTCGGCCTTTCCCCAGGTGACACAGTTTATAAATCAACGCCGCAGAAAAATGTCACATTCGATGTAAAGATAATTTCCCCTCTGCAGACACTGCGTCTCTGGTGAGTACATCTAAGCCTGAAAATATGACTCTTCACTATAGAAACGCCTATGTAATCAGCCTAGTACCTCAGAGGTATATGCTCATGCGGCTAACATTGAACAGACGGCTCTTTCCTAAATGTCTCTGTATGAAACTGGCTTAGATGTCGATTTGCATGTTGAAAATCCACGGGAAAGAACGCTCATTTTCTGTTTCAGCGACTTCAGATATGACGACGGGCAGACATGTACAAGTGTCCCACATCCATTAACGCGGTCAACTTCAACAGGACTACAGCTGTCAAGAACACACAATGAAAAGAACGGAAAAATCTTATAATTATACGTTAACCGCATCATTTTTAATCAATTAAATATCATACTTCGGCAAAAAGAAAATAATTAATAATTTATTTTCTTCACATAAGCATAATGTTATCAGGCTGATAAAATCAAGGTCAGGTAAGTTAAGTCGAAACGAAAATACATATGCAAAATAGTCATATTAACTAATTAACTGCATGGAGTACGAGTCCTCCTTGACAAGCTGACAGTTGATCAGCTAATTAAAATATTCGCAGCCTTTCACGGAACTAGGAAGTTAATTACCGCCAATTATCCCTATCCTGACAGAAGTTAAACCTGCTCACACACGCGCAGGTAACTTCAGATCCATTTTAATATCACCCCGCTACCTCTGCCTACGTCTTCCTAGTGGCCTTTCACCTGGAGACATACCAACCAAAATTCTGCACGCATTTCTCATCTCCTCAAGCACAGTGAGGAATACCATAATTTGTACCCATCACAAAATATTATTTTGTATGATCGGGTGTAGGATGATGACATCTAAGCATGTAGCACGCAGTTTTCTCCAGTTCTAAATATTCTCCACAGCATTCTACTCTCCGACACCCTCAATCTGCGTTCTCCCCTCAATGCGAGAGATCACTTTAACGCCAGTACAAACAAACAGGCAAAATTATATTTTTTGCGTCCATTAAATGTTAATCATTACGTTAATTAAACAATTACAATGCATTTATCTGGCCAGGATACTATTACCGAAAAGTGGGTAAGTGTTCTGAACTACGGCGAACATTTGTAAAATGAGCAGACTACAATATGCGCCATGCCCCTGTGTTTACACAAACACACACTGTATTGCACACCAGCCACACCGCGGAAACAAAACACTGAGTTACGTGCGAGACAGAAGTCGACATCAAGGTCGTTCTAGTAATGAAGAGAATAAGAGAGATGCCGGGAGTCGTGACAGCGCTGACCACATCGAGGAATGCGAGGAGGATCTTTGTCGTGAGGACAGAGTTCAAGAGCGGTTCAACAGACGGCGCTCCTATAAACAACCCTCTCGCCATTGGCACAGCGCATTTTAGTGTAGCGTAGTACCGAAGGAAACCCCTTACAAGTCGCCAGAAATAATCTTATAAAATATTTATCTTAGAGGACACAAAGTTCATGACAGGAACGGTGAAACACCAAACATGGCAGCGTGATGGTATGACTTACTTTACATTTGTTAAGTCCCCTTTTTCGTATCTCGACTTTAGCAATTGACTGAATGAGATTTTTCGTTATTTTCCTCAGTTCATTCAAATAAGTGATGTTACAACACAACCGAGGTGCACATATGAAATACGCTGCTTAAACAAAATGGGTTACGTTGTTACTGTCGGTGGCTTGTAATTTCACAAAGAATAAATTCTGCATGAAGTGGTGTCATAGACAATATTTAGGTGCAGAAAATTACATGTTTGTACGCAAATTTTGCAAATAATGTGATTAAGAACATTAGTGCGTTGTATTTCTCAATTCAAAGTCCAACTAAGTTCCACTAAGTTTGCACTTTAATTTTCAACAGATAAAAAATAAGTGTGTCTCAAATATTTCAAAACACGGTTTAAACATATTGCACACACTGCAGCACTCTGAAAACTGTAAGGGGCTAAAACTGACAATCCGTTCTACGATACGGATCGCTGTAATGTATGTGAGAAGCCTTGTGTCTGAAGATTTCTAAGGGCATTCTAACACAGAACTAACTTTACTTGCGATATGATGTCGATGCGATAGATGACATGATATGGGCCTCGCTCAACGGAGATGATCCACTGAAATGTTATAACCTACAACGCTTCAGTATTTGGCATGTCATCAGATGAGGAAATATTGGTTTTCTGGTGAATGAGAAGATGGAAGAAGACAAAGAAAGAAATACTAGGTAAGGTACATCGGAACTTCGACAAAAGCTGTGGGTAAACTTGACAGAAGCCAGTGAACTGAACCAGAATAGTGAAATTTATAAATAATTATACACGATGAAACAAGGAAGTTAAATCAGAGTTCAAGTTCTATCGGCGGCGATTATGAAGATGGCTCCGTCATCAGGACCATCATTTCCCTGATGATGAAGGCAGCAAACACATCAGGAACGTCGTTAAACTTCTACCAAACTACGGCGCTACAGCCCATAATAATCATCTTCAATGATGTTTGAAATTGTTGTAATCTTGTGAGAGATATACAGAAACAGAGCAACACGTGGAGAGAAGCAACGTGTTCCAAAACACACATCGATTGTGATAATGTAAACCGGCAAGTTTTATATTTTCCAGTTCTGGACTTCGTTTTTACTAAACAAAATGACCTAGAAGAATTACGAAATTATCCATGTTGCTACCCCAGCGAAACACTAAAACACTCGCGATACATTAATCTTCTCTTCTCTGGCGATAGGCGGCACTGACTGTCGTCTTGTCAGATTATCGTATCGATTAATCGTCACTGTTTCGCCTTCACTGTACCATCATCACGTCATAAGTAACATTCTGTATAAAAGCGTCCAAAGGACTGAAGCCGACAACACCTACTGTGTGACATGGCCCGCTATAATGTAGTTGAAGATCCCTGTGTCCGCGTACATTGCGAATTTTTAAAACTGACAGTCCTGTCGTGATGTGGTACATTGGAGTACAGTCAAGGAGCCCTGTTTCTGAAGACTGTTAATAGTTGGAAATGACAACTTTCTGCTTGATACCGCTCGCTGTAATGTACTAATATAATTTGTCAGAACGCGTTGCAACGAAGAGAAAAAGTAACTCGTCACACTTCTCTGAATGTTAACCCCATTTAATACCTCCAGTGTCCAATTAGACACAACGCGATAAAAACATCTCTGGTGTTTCTAAAGAACATCTGGACTCTGTCGTCCGGAGTTCATGCCACATAATTAATTGGCGCTGGGATCTTAAAAACGTTTCAGCGTTTCGGGGATTCATTTAAGACGCTCTTTAAAGCATTTTCTTTCTTACAAGTTACCGCAAATTACATAAGCAATTCAAGTGCAATAAAACAGGAAAACTATTTGTTTCAATACGTTTTATAATACCGATAGTCAGTCCATCTGCAGACCACCACCATCTACTGCAACTATTTTGTAACATACAGAAAACCATCTTCATCAAAATTTGAACCCAGGACACCTCTACCAGACCTGTGGGCTTTGGATCTGTACCTCCTCACCCATAAAATTTTTTCTTATATATTTCCTTCTGCTACAATTAGGTTCCAAGGTACAGAAAACATTTTAACCGGTACTAGAATCCACGAAACCTTTACCTTCCTACAAATTTTACTGATTCCAAGGCGTAAGAAAACTAAGTTTTGGGCAATAGCACATACAAAATATATGCGTGTGTCTAATTTCCCCGCATTGGGGCCATTATGCTAGTAACTAAATATACACTCGACACAGAAGACCGACTAGGACCGTAGTCGATCACCTCCAACAATTTGATGATGTCATTATTACATTGTTCGTCGGCCGAATACCTCCTCTGAGTAATAAGACGCCAAGTAGTGCAAATTGGGCTGAGTACCTAAAGGTCGCTTCAGAACGCCGGCCTCTGAAGTCTGTTCATTAACAAATTAAAGTAACGTAGCGTAATTAACTGACAATATCAGCGGCAACTGAAGTGTTGCTTGTTTAAACTCTATTCGCATAACGTATTTTATGAAGATTTCTGTCTTCTGGGTTGTTGCGCTGTGTAGACTGGTCGATGTTAACATCTTCATACTCACTGCTGTGAAAACCTCAAATTTTACAACGTATTTTATATTTCAAACGTAAAGCATTCATTGCACTTGTCTATAAGACTATTAGAAAAAAGTCACAAAATGAGGTATCATGAAGCCTCCATTTCATTCCCTAATGTATGAAACTACAGTATGTTCAAACATAGACAACACACTGACAAATAAAATTACATCATTTTCATACACTAATAAGAGGAACAAATCTAAATTTGTCATGAAGCAGACGTCATGTCGACACACAGACTGCAATTAGTAATCTATTATCACGAAACAGATAGAAACATGGCTGTCATTTCAGGCCAGGACAAACGAGCAATACGTTTAGGGCTTAAGCGAGAGAAGAAAGTACAGTTTGCCGAAATAATATAAATTTGTTCTATCTCTAAATGTATTATTTATAATTCTGTAGCCTCAGTAATGACAGTTCTCACATATTCTATTCTTGAGAGCGTTAATCGACATTAAACTCACAATAATTCAAGGATGTAACTATTAGTTCATTTACACTAGCTTAATACAAACCCAACATAAAAAACTTCAAATTAAAAACTCCCTTAATGACACTGACATTTAATGGCGTGTCACATTTTTTGTTGTACGCCTATAAGCAGTTTTCGACATTCAAATAAAGTATTGATTACACTGAACCTAAATGGACGAAAATAAACTTCGACCTACAACAGTGCATAACCCCAGCACCAAGCACAATCGAGATTATTTTGGATATTAAACATGTGGTCGAGCAAAAACGACCCGAACTTTAACATTATATATATGCAATTCGTGTAAAGAGATCGCACTAACCATTTAATCAGTTACGGGGAGCACAGTCTCAAATTTCTTGCAATAATCTTTCTTTCGATAAATAACATTATATCATAAGTTTGATGTGCGTGCAGTCCCAAATTTTACGAACAGTTTCGTTAACCGATACAGTTCGTGAAACAAAATTTCATAAGCGATTAGTTGTTTCCCACAAGCCCAACGTTACAATTTCGGATTACGTTTCCGAAAGACCAAAAATTACCAAAACAATTAGATATAAATCAGTTTTACTGCATGAACTAAAACGTATTCGCAACAGAAACATGTTATACTATTACACATAAGAATACAGTGAAATACTTCACAAGACGCACAAAAATGCAGAGAGAGACCCTGATTTCAGTGACTCCCTGCTGGTCTATCAGTTAAATATGCTTAACGCCCTCGTTCTCACGCTATCATTTGTTAGTAATGCTCGAAATGACACAGAGATGTGAGCTATGCAGCATAAGAGGGCTTCATTACTGGGTTTGAATACCGATCGAGGATTCTCGACGTAGTGGCAGTCAACAACTTAGCCGGGCTGGGATGAGTTTAATGAGGATGTACTACGAACTGAGCAATTGGTCCCACCACGTCCTCAATATATTTTCGACTGCGTGTGTATTAATCTTCACGAAAGTGTCACGTTTCCTGTCAAACCTACATACAATTGGTTTTATCAGAATTAATACAGCACAGTATTTGTTACGAAAATCCATCCCGACCGATTTTGAGACACTATCCGGCATGCTAATGAACAATATAATTCATATTCATTATGGACAGGCAACTGAAGCCGCGCGGTTTAGGCGTGGATTCCATCGGCTACTCATTCATACCAGAGAAAGAATAAATGAAAAGCAAGCAAACACATAGGCTAAATAAAGGAAAAGAGAGAAATTATGAATAAAAAGGAGGAACTGAAAGAGAGAACATATGAAACCAAGAGAGGTAAGTTAAGAAACGGGAAGATAAAATAATGAAAAAACAACAATAAAATAATGATCATGGCTACCGAAGCAATATTTCCACAATGAATTACAACATTGTCTAGGCCTCTCTCCCAATGATTTACCTACCAAAATCGTGTGTGTATTTCACGTTTCGCTAATAAGCATTATATGCCCATATATTTCATTTTATGATTTTACATCCCAACAACTTTAAATAAACAGTAATTACGTGACTATCATTAAGTTATTTTATAAACATCATTTTTTTCGTGTGACACACTGCTACGCAACATAATATCCACTCTTTCCATAGCAGCGAATCGATTAAGCAAGATAAAAAAAAATATTATCACATCTGGCAATTAATACAGCTCGTCTGCAATTTATGTAGCTACCGTGCACAAAATACTTACTGGTAATCGCATGCTGTTTCATTAAAATTTTTGTGAACTAATTAATCAGAGCAAGATGTCACATTTTATAACAACAGAAGCATACAAATTCTGATAACGCACATGCATTAAAACTACATTACAAGAATAATTTTCATATAATGTAAAATTCGCTTCAATTGTTACACTCGCTAAAATACATGATCCTATAAATTGCGCTACAAAATAGTAGCATCGGCTTTAAATTTCACAAAATCGCGCGCGGATACGGAACGCGCTGTGCAATGAATTTCCCATCCTACCCAATACTAATTAAACAATTGCCAGTTCAGGTTTCTTCCTTCAGATGGGATCGCTTCCATCGCTGAATCATTATGCGCCTCTGCTGATTCTGAGGCGTTTAATACTGGGGATAGCTTCCTCTTGGTACATGGTACGACACACAGTTGCAACTTTTATCTTGCCCTGAAGACAGTTCCCTCTAACGAGACACGTCTGCCCAGTCGCATCAGATAAGTTTCCAGGTGTAATCACATCAAGACGTCATTCGCCTATCAACTTCATAGCCAAAACTACCTCCTCAGGTAATCTTATTATTAGGGTGATCAAATTACGAAAGGTGAGATGGATAGAGTATGTAGAACGCATGGAAGACATTATAAATGTTTATAGCTTGAAGGGAAAGTAAGGTTCACTTGGAAAATATAGGTGTAGAATAGTGAAGGATAATATTAAAATTAATTTTACAGAGGTGGATGGATCGTATGGTTCATAGTAGGAACCAGTGGCGAGCTATTTTGAACACAGTAACTGAACCTTTGTGTTCCATAAATTTCTTGAACACATTCTCCACAGCTTAATATCCCTGGAGTTGGCCTAATTAATTTCTTTAACGTAACATCATGATACGGATAAGCTAAATTATAATCTGTAATAAGCAGAAAAGAAAAACTTTAGTTTGTCTAAACGCTTACGGAAGCTAGCTGCATAGTATAACAGAAAGGTTAGAGATGAATCCGTATGTGAAAATACCAGTTGCCTTGCAAAGAAAGAGCTGCCTCTCGCGGACTAACTACGTACTCAACAAAATTTTCACATTCGTTTTCGCGTGATGATTGTTTTTATAAGAGTAAAAAAAGCGTGACATCGCAAACAAAACGTAAGCGGTTTCCAAAAAGTGAATTTGATCAGCACAACGGAGCGGCGTTTCGTCAGTATTCTGGTCACGTTTCGTGAGGTTGCCGTACCGCTTCACCAACCCTACTGCTTGTCGCCCAGTTCACTAATATTTGCAGACGTTCCCAAACCCTAAGAGCATATCTTATATTGCCCATAAACCAAAATAAATCCAGCGCTAAAAAGAGAACTTGCATTAAATAACGCGAAAAATTACGATTTTCGGAAGACGCATGAAAAAAGCAAGAATGCATTTTTCTAATCCGATTTTATACGGGCGGCGCTAAAATGTATTAATGACCCTAGAGCAATATCTGATCACTTCAAAATCTCACTATAAACAAACTTCATTAAGGCTTCACTTACAATGAATTATTTTCAAGTTTCAGGAACCAGTCACATTAAAATATAAATATGACAAATGAAAGCCTTTCGTCGTATATTTAGCTGTGAATTTCATTAGGCTTTCATATTTTATAAAAATACTGTAAAAAGACCAACAATATTTTCCATCATAATAATGCTTTTTACGCTTTTGTTATTTCTAAGATAAAAATAACGTCGTTTGCAACTCTTCTTAACACCTACCAGTAGATCCACAGAACGTTTCTGAAAACCATACCACATTCGATCAAATTCTGTATATATCTTCTGTATCTTAGACCTGAATTCCAATCGATCGTGCTGGCACAGAAATAATTCGGATCCACACTATGAATTGTTTCCTTCATGCGTCCCGCCTTAATTTAAAAAAATACCGGTAAAGTACGTTAAAAGAATGATCCGTCCCACGTACCTGCCGTTGCGTCACAAGCGCTCAAACATATACACTTTAACAGACATAACCTGTAATTTCGAGTGTCATAACATAACCTAATAATCGAGCGACATCTCGTACCAGTCTCATCACGCACTGTCTTTCCACTGGCATCACAAACGTAGCAAGAAGACAGCATACCGATGGAAACAAGCTTTTATCTTTCCTGTACCTTACGTAAGACAGGCAAGTATGGTACTCACCCACTAGCTTAGACCACTGTGCAGGGGGTCTCCAGTCCGGGTAGTGTTTCGGGAACTGATCCCGAGTCCAGGAAGTCTGTAACACCACTTTATAGACGGTGAGTTTATCTGGTTGACAGGGCTCTCCTCCCGCCTCTGGATAGGGCGCCCCCAATGCCACCACTGAACACCCCAGCACTATCGCGCACAGAAGCATTATCTTACCGGACGCCATTCGCTACCACTTACTAGCAGCGCAAATACTCGAATGAAACGGGTCAGATGCAGCGCTACCTAACCCCAGTACGCGCGGCCATTTCGGCTACTCTCGGCTCCTTCCGTCACATAAACACAGTGTTGGTAAACACAAGCATTGAAATGGGAGGCTTCGACTTAGAAGTCAAAGTGGGTATTTTTTACGATGGCCATCACCTAGTGGCTAAGTCAACAGCCCCTATTATAATTAGACCAGTGTTACTTTCTGGCTTTTTTTCCTATAGATAAATTTCTTAAAACGTTGTCATATTTTGTCTCATTTGTTTTCCGGCTTAATAGTGATTCCCAAACAGTTCCTAAATATATAAACACATAAAAAAATTCATTTTAGGTGAAAATTAGCTTATGATTGGGATCTGTTTCAGAGAAGTGTCCATGGATAAATAAAGTTTAGGAATCATGGGATAATATAAGATTAATCAATTTTATTTCTCTATATCGCTGTTTTTCCGTCCTATTTTAGGCACACAACGGATTGTGATGAAATGTGGTATACGCACTCTGAAATGAGAATTGTAAAACCTATTTTTTCGTAGACTGTGTCTATCCATTCTTACGTGTACTTTAAAATGAAACGCAAAAATGTCTATAAGTTCACGACATTATTAAAACCGTTTACAATACAGAACAGTAGATACATAGAATAAAGTTGAGGTCTTATTAGGCTGTGTTAATTTATCTGAAATATCTTTAGAATAAATTTGTATACATTTTTTAATGAAATGCCTGGAAAATTGTGTACAGGTACTATCTCCGTGCACCATGATGTACCCCATTTAACGTTCATGTTATTTGTGAACAACCTGTTACCTTCTGCACTTAAAGCAGAGAATGTGAATATGAATCAGCTTGACCACATCGACTATTGATGGATGCGGAGCTGCATTTGACATTTCAAGAATTATCTGTGGTCCTACTCCAAACTGGGTCGTAAATTCTCTCTGTTATTTTTATACGCTCTATTGGGTGTTGTATATGACATTACATTAAATCACTTCTTCGTCTTTGTCTTCTACGAACTGGGCCCTCAGGTCTTTTAAGGTTCGGAAGTGGTTCTGAAATTATTAATTCTCAAACAAACGGCAGTTTTAATTAATTCTTCTCGGGCTACCAGCCGTGTCAGTTGGTTGAAAGGTAGAAATATCAACGTTCATATATAACACGGACTGGATCTCTATCCACTTCAGTACCCTGAGGACGAGAACGAAGGTGGTTCTTGAAAAGTTGGTATTTTCGCCTTTCAACCACCCGACACAGCTGGTAGCCCGAGTAGAATTCATTATACTTAGTCGCCGTGAAAGCTTCAGATCATACAAATGGCAGGATTCTTGAGGCAGAATAATATAAAATAGTAATACATTCCTTGAGCGGGATTCGAACCCGGGATCACAGTTTTCGAGTGATCCAAAACCACACGAGTCATAAACCTAAACTGATGAGCCACTATGTGAGTTAGAGTGTCAAAGGCGGCATGGCACTAAGGCGGTGAGGTGACAGAAGTGTTGCTAACGATCCTTTCGGGCACCGAACGGCACACCGTCGTGTCAATGTCTTTGCGGGTGCAGACCTGTGTTCCCCAGGTCTCGTGGAACGAAGATGGAACACGAAAATTAAAAAGATTTGACGGAAGCCACATAAGAGAGATTGATCCTTCTGAGAATGGACCAAGCGGTTCTGGTATACCACCTCAGGGAACTGAGAGTATCGGTCAATCCGGGGAAGGTGAGAAGACAAACCGAGGGCAGGAACTCACCAATTGTGAGAAACCCACCTTTACCATTTATTGGAGTTTATCTCCGTGGAAGCCACTACAGAGGGGCTACCAGTTCTAGTATACCTATGGACTGGTCATAAGATTATTTGAGATAAAGGAACGCGGCCCTGGAAGGTCACGGTAAATACAAAAAATCGTAAATATATTATAATTACATTGATTGGCGAACAAACTGTAATATAATAAAGTATCATCGGGAAATTAAGCATTAAAGTAAAATATAAACGAAAATTTAGAATTTAAATAAAATATCAACAAAATATTAGGTAAGCTGCTACTAAGCTCATACTACCGCGTAACTTATCTTGTAGCTTTATTCTTTCATCTAATGTTATTATTACAAATTGTCTTAGTTTTATAATCTTGTTTACGTTAACGTTTTAATTTTATAATGCTGTCCTAGTGCAATACCATGAAGCATATGACACAATTTAACGCGGTAACAGCATATGCAGTCTGAGACCAAGGGGTCACATTCAGCTTGCGAGACAAAGATTAAACTTTATAAACAAAAAGTACAGATATTTATCTGTTCATCCCTATGTCCGTGGCAGAGGTTACTTGCTCCAGCCCCTATCCCAGACACACACAGCGCATTTCTACCGTTTAACTTACCCAGTTTCTTGTAACAACGCTGTACGGAGTAAGAGAGGAAGTAAAGATGTCATATAGGAAATTAAACAGGGCGTATCTCGTGTAGATACGGCAGTAATGATTCATGGCGCAGTCATCCGCTAGCAGGCCCTTAATTAAACACCTTCATTACCAACGCCAAGGAAAGAAAAAACACAAACAGAAAAGGAAGCTATTTTTCATCGCATTCAGCTGATATGAAGCTGAGCAAAGTTCAATATATTACACACTTCCACTACATTTACTCGATTATTACAAACTATAATCCACTTCTCATAAGTAAAGTACACTGAAAAACTTTTAAGTATGTATATGCAAAATGTTCCCATACTCCTCAATAATCTCGGATCCTGTTACAAACTTGGCACTATCCGCATCTACTACAAAGTGTCTTTAAAGTAACCGAAACGTTGTACGCCAGAACAACACCTGTGAAATTACTTCATTCTACGTGTATTTTAATTAGTAGTCATCGAAGTAGGCCAAATTCGCAGGTAGTATAAAGAGACAGTTCACCACCGCCATCAACAAAACCAGAAATATTAATTTTTTATCTCATTCTAGGTCTTACAAGTTCACACTTTCCAACAGAACTAACCCCATGAGGCAGAACTCTCATCGAAAAGCAAATAGTCCCCCACATGGTCAGGATAATCGAAATATTCATTATCGTCGTCTTAAATGCCCGTTCTAAACTGAAATACTTTTATCTAGTCCAAGTTCACACGCCAGTTTCGAGAATCCGTCTTAGGCCCATGTCGCTTACATAAAATTCAGATGACAATCGATACATCGAGAGTTAGCCACTGCACTTCCGGTAGCCGAAGTTAATTTACCAAAGTAGAATATACCAGCGCAAATAGATGGTAAGAATTACACCGAAATAAAACGCACAGTAGATCCATCTGGATTTACTCGACATGTTACCGCGTTATAAAAAAGTTCAGATTACGTATTAAAAATTCTATTAATTTTTTTAAAGCACTGAAACTTTATAACATGGTGAAATTCGTCGTAATTTTTAATTTTCTCATTAGAAACTTTTTATTTGTCATAAAAGTTTGTTGACTCTGTTAAAGGTACTTTATGTGACAACGTATAAAGACAGGAGTTCTTTATACTCTACTGTTCAACGACGTACCTTTCTTTCGTATTCATTCTTTCATAAGTGTTCTGTATAGCGTTTCTCCCACAGTATCACGGAAAGCTTACGTAAAAATTCATATCCGTTCTCTTTCAAAACAAGTTTAACTAATGACGTACAAATTTGTACCTCTGGATATGTCAACAAGGTAAGCACAAATGATCTGAACGGTTCAAAATATTTATTTAACAAATGCCAACCGGCACACAGAACTGAAACTTGCAACACTGGAACTGCAGCGTTTGGGACAGATGATTCATATCCACCGATGGCCACTATAAGCGCAACTGTCTACATGACAGTCAAATGGCGACTCAACCCGATGTGTGAATTAAACTCGCTGTTCGGGCCGAGTCGCTTCTAGTGGCCATCGGATTTACGCCATATCTCACACACACTATGTAAACATCTATGAAGCTCTTACAATTACGTAAGTTTCTTCACTGTGTGCTGCATAGTTTTACACAAATATTTGAAAACGTTCAGATGACATGTCCTTGCAGAACCGTGAGAAAATCTCAGTGTAACTACGCGCCACCTTTATGAAATACGACACATGAAACATTTTAGGTCGTAACTTCGAATAACGAAAAACAAAGTCTTCTGTCTTACTTTCGTGGTTCAACGGTACTCCATAGGCTGTAACACAGGAAAACTTATCAGATATAACGCATCATGAGCTAGCTTCAGCCATTCAGGTGTTAGAAACATAGTTGAGGCTGACTTTCACTGCGAGCGTAGCTGGTTTACCTAATCACCACATGCATTTGATTCACGATAATGAACTGCAGTTGATATAGCGTGAGGCAGCAAGCACTTATGAAACGTCCATAAACTTCTACCATACTACACGGCTCAACAAGCCATACGCGCCGCCGTGACAAACCATAAACTTACTTTAACTTTGTTCAGCAAAATTTTCCACTGCAGGTATAATTCGCAATTTCCAGTTCTAAAAGGAAACCAACGTCTATCTCCTAATAAAAGTAGTTGAGGGATCGAACGCGGGACATAACTGGTAGATTAAGTTGGCTCTTGCACTAAGACAATCGGCTCGTTTCAGCCGCAGAAATAAAGAAGCGACTGGACGGAAGATGTCTCGACATCTGAATATTGCTTGAAATGTGCGAGCGGAAGTTACCGACACCTGACAGGAATATCAAGTGACCATGCGAATCTGAACAAAGGAACCGCGTCAACATGGCGGCGGGGGAGGGGGAGAATAACAGACGTGCCAGTTCTTTGTTTTACCAGGTTTATAAGCAGCTAACAACATCCTTGGTTGGTTGGCTAGCTCGTTACCAGACTGGAGACTTCCGTATTGCTCTTGCAAGGTAAGCTGTACGCTCTTGGTTGGAGGACTGGGAAGAAGTCTCAAGTTTGTAACAGGAAGCGAGAATACTGAAGGGCCTTGGACATTTTTTGCATAGATGAACTTCAAATGTTAGTGCGGCGTCTTATAAACGAATAAGATGTAACAGCGTAAATAACCGAATAAGCATATTGAAAATGAGTTCTGAAGCAAGTGAAGGTTGTTGAGAAACTATTTATGGCTATTTTATTTCTATGAGAGTTAGACTGAGAGAGCTGAGGTTGTTACTCCTAGAACGTGATATCCTTGAATTTGCCTATTTGCCTTGCGGGGATCAAATTTCGATCATCCAGTTGACGAAGTAGTTTCCTATAATATTCTGAACTGTCGAATAGCATACCAAATGTTCAAAAGTTTCATGTCCTGTGAGTGAAAATAGTTTTGGTTAGCGTTAGGACCATGCTGTAGCTCAGGTGGTTAGTCGCCGACTTATCACCGCTGAGTCCCCATTTCGAGCCCAGGGTAATCGAGGTTGGGAGTTGTGGACAAAGTACTACTGGGACAGATTTTTTTCAAGACCTTCTGTTTTCTCCTGCCAGGATAATTCCACTGATGCTGCATATTCGCTAACGTAAAGGACAATGGGCCCATTAATGGTCCAGTCCACACAGACAAAAGTAGCTTTTGTATACCCCTCTCTATCTATCGTCAAATGACAAAATAATATTGTACGTATATGATGCAATCGGGGAGAAGAATTATTGTGGCCTATTTAAACACAACCCCAAAATTATAATAAAGTTATGAGTCGTTATAGCACGCAGGAATATCTATATTCGCTCCTATTCCCCCACGCCCTTAATTTATCTTATAAGTTTTACTCCGTCATTGGCTATACTGAAGGAAATAAAACCACGGAATAACCCGGCCGAGACCTGACATGGTGCCACAAAGTTATCCACCAGGTCTCAGCTACCTCATCAAACTTTGGGTGTTGTGTTACTGAACTGTAAACTCGCTTTCTCGGCTCGACTCATACATTTCTGATGTTATACGTGACTCGGTGCCACATACTTGGCGTAGCTTCAGACTCGTATGACTCCCAGCATGTTAATGCCAACGGCGGAATGAAGAATTGTAACAGGTCACTCACTTCAACGCAGGCTTGTCCATTGTTCCGCTATTGCGCTGAATTAGCGAGGTCTACTGAGGTTCTGTTCGTCCAGCTGCACTACAGAAATTTAATGACGCATTCTTTACACTCTGCACTTAAAAGAAAACTTGACGACCAAAATACGTAGTCCACACCTTTCTCTAAACAACGAAATGGATTTTGATTAAATTTAGTAACGTAGGCGATTTGAAATACAGCAAACTTTCTTCTGAAATAATGATGATACATTGGCCTATTATTAAATTGATTCTTGGTTCCTTTAACGATTATTTCTCAACCGCGTAGGTTTTGTATTGCATATCTTCATGATTAATTCGGAAGTATGTAAAAGATAGCAGTCGTGAAATATTTTAAAATTTATTTTCCAGGATCTATCAAGGAAAATTGACAGAAACACATAAAATCTCAGTATAGCCAATGTCCGTGCCGATCTTCAAACCCGGAGCTCTGAAATTTTGGGCGGACGACGTATAAATACGAGTTTTTTATGCAAGCAAGTGGCATGGCGTTACATTTGTTTAACCTGACATATCCTAAATCTCAGATCCGAAGTTTGATAAGCGAGACCTAATTAACGCATCAAGATACGCTTTTGTTAAGCAAAATCTAAATCTCTTAAGGCTTCGAATCTTGTCACTGTCAGGATTTTAGAAGCACTTCATTCCTCTAGGAAGCCTTGCCACTGACAGCAAACAAGAGATGGCATTAAAAGCAAAGTTACACAGAACAGGGAGGGAAGGGGGACAGGTGGTTTATCCCATGTGCTTCTGAATTACGAGACAATTTACGCGTGACTCCTCTGATATACTGCCTCATACGCTAATAGTTATAACCGCGTTATCATCATCACATTACCATCAGCCCTTCTCCATCACAAATGGTTTTGATTTGTTGGCACGGGATGCACGAAATGCATCAAGGGTGGCTATAAAAATTACCTCTTTTAAGAAACGTTTAAAAACTGGCGATTCCATGAATTTAAATAAAGTTCATATAAAATGTGTACAACATACCTACACATTGCACAAAACGATTTATAGTTTGATTAATTAAACAAAAAATATTTTCCATTTCAATGCTAAAACAGGCATTTAATTTATCGAACAAAATTTGTCGATTTTCTTTGGTTACGACTTGAACTAGTTATTTTCCATTAGTCGATAGCTAGTCGAATGATATGTTGTCGTGAGAGAGGCTACATTTAAACAAACTTATTTACTTAATCCGTGACTCTACAGTCCATTAAAGAGCTTGCCTTCCTCATATATGGAAGGTTTTGTAATCTATTTAGACATTAGTACAACTCCTTTTTGGAGTAATCAGCCTGTCACAAAGCCTCTATTTACACAAGGCAGCATAACACAGAAAAAAGAGGAGAAACATCAATAAATCGATATGGAATTCGAACCCACGGTCCCACAGTCCGAGAGATCAAGGCTCAATCCCCTGGCCGCGCGGAAACTGTGACGGGCTCCACACTTAAACAGTCAACAACAACAGAATTGTTTCTGTTCTGAAGTTAGTGCAACAAATACATGAAAATGTTGAGTAACAATGTCCTAAGAAAGCTTACAGCAGCCGCTCAGCTATCACAAAATTCCCGAAATCATATGAACCCAAAAGTTGATAATCGCGGTCACAAGATTCCGTCACTTTACCCTGTTTCTTTAGGATATATTTAAATATAATAATATCTCCAAAACCGTCCTTCCCCTAGTGCCTTAAGTCTAAAATTTGGTACGCATTTATAATTTTTCCGCTGCGTCCTACATCCTCCGCCCATCTTATCTTTCTTAATTTTATCGTTCTAATAACATATTGCGACGAGTAAAAATTGTAAAGTTTGTCATTCTGCATTATTCTCCAGTTTCTTGTCACTTTATATTAGGTCCAAATATCTTTTTCAGCGCCCTTTTCAGAAGTCCTGCAGTTACACTTTCCCCTCAGAGTAAGAAACCAGTTTTCACACCCTTGAAAACTTCCGTCGCATTCAACAAATTGCATGTATATAGATCTAGGTAATGAGCCGGGATATCTCAGTCAGTATAGTGACTGACTACGGGCTGGACGACCGGGGTTCGATCCCCGACGGATTTTTCCTCTAGCCTCTGCGTCCAGACCGACTCTGGGGCCCACCCAGCCTCCTCTACAATAGGTACCGGGGTCCTTTCCCGGGGGTAAAGCCGGCCGGGGCGTGATGCTGACTCACCCCCATCTAGTGCCGACGTCAAGAAAGAGAGGAGCTATACCTCCACTCCCCCCGAGTGCCTACATGGCGTATAGCGGGACAAACTTTATAGATCTAGGTAAGTTATCTGAATCTGCGAGCCCGATGCAGTATGTTATACCGGGGAATCCATGACATGACCTGTCAATATCTGTACCAGTTGTCAAACTACTTGCATTGTTCAGCGTATGATGGATCAACTCCACTCACTCACATGCTCGTACATGGATGCGTCATTCCCATAGATCATGTGACAAAAGGTCATTTACAAAGCATAAAAAATTAATCACTCAGCGGTACCTTGTCTGTTAACGAGCGTCGAGCTAGAATACGTACTTGTAAATTCTATAAACTTGACAAAGGCTAGAATTCAGAAACCTGTTGTAGAAATGTAAATTGATGGGCCAGTTTTCGAGTGAGATGGTGCAACGCAACAATTTATGGTTTGATATTAAAGAGGTGTAGGTTAATATCTAGAAAATACAAATTTAACTTCATATTAAATTTTTATTTTAATTTACTTGGTGTACTGAAATTATAGCTATCCATACGTTCTTTAGTTTTTAACTTGTCGATCAATGAACAGACCATCTGGCCATTTAATTTGTGTGATTAACGGTTGAGCTCTTCCGAAGGTCATCCATATTTCAAAAGCGCGGGCATAATTCTCCTAAGTAATTAAAATATTGGCCCAGTTAATGACCCCTGGGGACTAACATCTCTACCGGCAGAAAGCGTTGTTCTTTCGACATTGAGTGTGTCTTGGAATGTCACCTTCAACCAGACAGTGACGTCCATTAATTTTAAAATACGAAACAAATAACATGTGAATGAAATAAAATGGAGGTCTGGATTGCTGCTCCTCTTGACACTAATTACTCGAGTGATTTAATAAAAGCGTGAAGTCAGCCACAAACAAATGACTGGCGAGTTTTCAACCACTTGGTTACAGCGATCGACTTCACTAATTGAGTTTGCCGGGAAACTGTTCGACAGAGACTCCGAACCATCCCAAGAAGCGGAATAAACAAAATATTAGCCAAATAAATACATCGATGGTGCAGAGCAATTCTTAAACAGCTGCCAGTTGTTCATTTTGGCAAAAAGCAAATTTCATTTATGGAAATCTAAGGTTAAATACAGTGTCTATGAAGTTCTTTACTGATCCTCGTGCTCAGCCAGCTTAATCCAGTCAAGGACTTTACACCATGTTTCCCTAAAAATAATTGAATATTACTATTCCATTTACTATTAGGTCTCAAAAGTGGTTTAGTCTCTTCATTATTTAAAAAGTAAATTTTGCATGCATTTCTCATATTTCCCACGCTTTCTACAAATCTAGTCCATCGCATCTTCCTTCATCAGCTTAGTTTAGCAGAAACGACAATACAATGAACAGCAGATACAGTCCAAATTCCTAACGAACTAATCATCTCAGTACCCGGTAAACAGGTTTTCCCCCTCTCTTTCTATGCCTGGCTCCATACTTCAATTGTTTAATGTTACCGTACTCCATTACAATGCTATTAAAGTGTCTGTCACTTCTCCCACACAAATTTCTCTTTGTTTCTACTCTTTTGCCAACCTTTTTCAAATTATCTCCTTCTCTCTCTCTCTCTTTCGGCTGTAAAGGATTAAATTATTTCTAAAGTAAACAAACATATTTCCAGCACTAACTGAAACCGATACTGTTTAACTACGTTCGACGAACTTGCTTATCCACATCCATTGCACTGTACAGCTAAAATCGGAATTCTGAGAATTTAATTCAAAGTACTGTGAGCTTCCCATGCACTATAATTTTGCATAATTCGGACGGATGTGGAAAATCGTCTCCACATGACGTGAAATGCTTCATGCTGCCGCTGAGTAGATTTTATCTGCACACAATTATACGAGCAATGTTCCAATCAGCTTCACAGCCCACCAAGATATCAATATCGATCGTACAGAAATTTACAGTGCATGATCGACTGTCTGCAGTTCTCGATTCCAAAACGGATATTAAGAGGTAAAACATACAATAACTAGAAAACCATTTATATTAACTATTTTAGAAACTATTATTCAGTTACTTATAAGCAAAATAGATAGATAGATAGATAGATAGATAGATAGATAGATAGATAGATAGATAGATAGATAGATAGATAGATAGATAGATAGATAGATAGATAGATAGATAGATAGATAGATAGATAGACAGACAGACAGACAGACAAACAGGCAGACAATTAAGAAACATTTGTGTTTGTCGGAATTTACTTTATTCCACCGTTGATTTATTTATTGGTCCTTCCACTATTAATTACGCATGTGCAACTAATTACTATGTGGCTAGTTAAACGGTCCTACCGGCTGATTGACTCAGTAAATGACTTCCCATTCATCCAAAACTCCATGTGTTCATCTCTCTCCCTGGTTATACATTACTAACTTTCGACACCGATAAAACTAAAGTGTGTATATAGAATCCAGATATTCACCGATTTAAACAGATTTTACTGATATCTCCAATGACAGTTAATATATTAATCTTTTATTCACGAAATAACCTTCCAACTAAATGTCTTCCAAGACGTATCTATACTCACCCAACCAACATGACCAGTCCCTAAACAATATCAGGTCAGTAGCATGTATTTAGTGTAATAAAAGTATCTACACTGAATAACAAAAATATTGTAACAATTCCGCCTTTCAGAAAATATTTGCTGTGCCGTAATTTTTGCCTTCGCCCCTTGTGCTCATTTGTGAGATGAGAACGTATCAGGTGGACCCCATTCACAAATATTATAGGCCGACACAAAATTCTTCTGCAGAATTTTTTTCAGTTGTCACCTTCATTTCTCCCTTTCTTCCTGGCGTGCCATACCAGGCCCCTTTTCGTGCAAAAATGGCATACAGGTCGCCGTTTTCTTGCTTATCAACCGTTTAAAGTATCAAGTAGTAGTCATTATGCGGCATCGTGATGATAAATAACAGAAAATTTTATGAAAATTAATGCTATATTCATAATGGAGTAGCGTTCCGATTATCAGACCTAAAAGGGGCCGAAAATGTGAGATAATACGGAACACCAAGAAAAATTACGAGGGTAAATACCAAATCAATTTCTTACACAGTAAATGAAAGTGTTTTTATATGCATTATTATTGGATAAATCGAAACGTCAGATAATTGGGACTGCTGAATTAAAAAAGCCATGCATTTTTATGTCAAGTGTACGAACACTCGTATACGATAATATATACACCTAGTCTATTTATGACACTGCGACATTAAATAAGGTATAATTTTTCCAGTACGGTTTATTTCACAAAGATCCCGGGTGATAACTGAGCTTTATTGCTGGTAAGAATACAAATAACAAACAAAACAAATTATACATAACAAATAAGTTAAACCTTCTTTATTAACGCATACATACAACGCCTATTGAAATGTTCCATTGTTAAACAGTAGCTGTTTGCAGTACAGTAGACTTTAGCAGGAGGTCTCTATAGGCGTTTCCCTTTAATTAAATTCAGCTTTGTACCTTTCATCCTTTCTTCGTTGGACATCGCTTTCGAATTCAATCAATTTGATTGGCGATATCTGTACATTTCCTGAAACGTTTCCCTCGAGTTGACTGTGGGGTTGTTACCTGCTTTATCGGGTACACATTCAGATTATGAAACAGTCCATGGTGAGGGCAGTTCTTAAATTACGTTTCGCTAAGTGCCAACAATAAATGACACGTATCGATGTAAACATAATGCACATTTTGTATCTTATATGCGTCATGTTTGTGTTTGATTAAATATATTTATTTTGTACAGTCTATACACAAACGTTTGAAGTTTATTGGTGTTGTAAAAATTATATAATATTAAAACTTTTGTTGTGTAAAATATTATATTAGCGCTCTTAATCGTAAATACGATTTTACATTATATTTTTTAGCGCTTTTATTAAAACGACATGTTTCGACGGGTAATACCGTCGTCTTCAGGTTTTTATCAATTTAAAATATTTTAAAAACTATTAGATATTTGATGCAATGTATTATAATGATCTGTAGTTCTGTTTGTAGCTTTCCATTTTCATGGTATGTTGCTTATTGTAGTCAGACGTTTATTTATCAAGAGATGTTGTGTAGAGTAACGTGCGTCTGACGGCTGGTGAAGAGACACAGAATATAATATTTTACACAACAAAATGTTTTAATATTATATAATTTTTACAACACCAATAAACTTCAAACGTTTGTGTATAGACTGTACAAAATAAATATAATGCACATTATTAGTCCACTTTCCATACTTTAAAACAAAACATAGTTCCAATTATAAGAAGAAGTCAGTTGTTCGTAGGAACAACTAATTATTTATCAAATCTAAAAGTTCTTGACGATGGTGAAGAGTCAATTGAATAAAAATTTCCTTGGATATTATCCATCGTCTAGTAAATATAAAACGTAAAACGACGTTTCGGAGATGGAACTCTATCTATGGGAGCGTTGGTCCGGAGATAGGGATTAGCTCTATCTAGTGGGCCCAACTGTATAGGAACCTGAAGACGGAGATAGAGTCCCATCTCCGAAACGTCGTTTTACGTTTTATATTTACTAGACGATGGATAATATCTAAGGAAATTTTTATTCAACTAATTACTTAGGAAACAATCGACAGATCTTCACGAAACTTGCATTGAACTGTTCTGTAATTATATTTTTGTCAACAGTAACACCAGAATGGTGGAAGTGAGATCTAAGGCGAAAAAGACACTAGCGTCGCTAAATATATAGTTAAAAAAATTTAGGAATTAATGTCCGCGAGATATCAATCAAAGTAACAATCGAAATACGTCTTCGGGGCTCCAGAAAACGAACCTCACCTTAAACTTGAACATTAAACGGGCTACAAGAAGTAGACATATCTGCTCCAAAATAGGAAGCTATAGTCAATTGAATAAAATTTTTGGATATTATCCATCGTCTAGTAAATATAAAACGTAAAACGACGTTTCGGAGATGGGACTCTATCTCCGTCTTCAGGTTCCTACATATATTTACTAGACGATGGATAATATCCAAAAAATTTATTCAATTGACTCTTCACCATCGTCAAGAAGTTTTAGATTTGAGGAAGCTATAGCTTTATATAACGTATATTAGGAAAAATAATAAATAAATTTATGAACAACATAAGTAAACGTTTATGAAACAAACTCTATTCACAATAGAGAAGCCAAAATTAACAATTACTTAATGAAACTAATGAATGTATTTAGTTTAATACAATGTTATCGAATATCATATAACCAGAACATTCCATTTTTTCTCATACGCCCTTTACAAAGCAGCTCTTTACACACTGAAATAATTCTACCTCTCTGTTATATACGTATGTCTGCCAGATCAAATGCGTTACAAAAGTGCGCATATAATAAAAACTGGCTCGTTTAGTACATAAAATATAAACCAAAGTCTGATTTCATAGAAGGTTTCAACAGGTTACGGTTTCCAGCTTTGTTTCATAACCACTGATGAAGAGCCCAGAATGTGAGGGAGCAAACAACAATGTATTACATGCAACAAAGTCACACGCCTTTTTAAAACTAACAATACATACCTTTTTCAACACGCATGAATACATACAGACAACACTTAAAGGCTATAATATAAATACATATCTGTTTCAGGTCGCATTGCATTACTTTCTGATTACTGTAGATAATATTTCTAAAAGTCGGAAGGTTTTTGAATACGTTGCAACAATATATATTGCCAATATAAATCGATTGCCAAAATTCTACTGCAGATCCACTGCATATTCCGATTTTTTTTATTAAATATTAACAAAATAGAATTTTTAACTTTGTAGTAATGAGTCTATAATTTATGACAAACAAATATTTTGCGCCGAGAGCCATAATTCAAACTGTTGGAGTTTAATTTCAGCGTAATGTAAATTAGAGGTTGTTGTGAGTGCATACGACCAAAATTAAATCCGTCAAGCAACGTTCAGGGTAGATTTCACTGTTAAATTTAAACGAATTTCGTTCAGGAGTTTCGGAGATGAAACATGCAAGATTTCTGACGGGCGGATATTGCCTCTCATGTAATAACCTGTATTCACTTCGCGCGCTCTGTGCGAGACATCTTAGGCACGGCGTTCTCAATGCGGTGAAGACGTCATGAACACAACAACCGACAAGATGTGATAGGTACTGCGTGCTGAAGCATATTTTCACAAAAACGGGTAATACTAAGTGGCCTATAGGTGACGTTTGTTAAGCTGAATAAGTTTAAAGTACAATTTCTCCCTCCGTCCATCAATTATCACGTTTTCCCCCCAAAACCTATCTGGATACGTCGATTAAATTTGGTGTTGAGGTCTCTACATTGAAATCTGTACAGTCATACCTCGTTTTATTGCGCTTCGCAGATATTGCGTTTTTTTACAAATTGAAGGTTTGTGGCAACCCTGCGTCGAGCAAGTCTATCGGCGCCATTCTTCCAACAGCATGTGCTCACTTCGTGTCTCTGTGTCACATTTTGGTAATTCTCGCATTGTCTTTTTAGACATAATGCTATCGCACACTTAATAAACTACAGTATAGTGTAAACATAACTTTTATATGCACTGGGAAACCAAAAAAGTCGTGTGACTCGCTTTATTGCGGAGGTCTGGAACCGAACCCGCAATATCTCCGAAGTATGCCTGTATTTAAATCGTACTTCTCATTTTATCTATCAAAATTTAACCCCTACGTTACATAATTCTGAAATTAAACTTCAGTGATCTTATAAGAAACGGCGTTTTAATATTTTGTAACAAGTAATGGCATTCAGCATGAACAGTCGTGGCCCTGCTGCCATCTAAGGACACAAAGCGAGGTTTCTTTTCAAAATACCACCCACACATTTCTTTCACAGTATCCGAAAAAAAATCGAAATTCCTTGCGTTTTCATTTGTTCTTGAAGGCCTGCGTTTAGTTCTTTATCCAGCAGAATAGCTCCGCGGTAGTTTCCGCTCAGTGCCAGGCAATTTACTTGTGGAACAATCACGCACAGGGATGTGAGGGCTGGAAATGTTGGCAGCAAGGGGTGGCATCTCTTCCATTAATAAACATCCGACCAAATCCTGGAGACAACTTCTGCATGACTGAACCGTAGGGTTGCTGTTTCTGCAGGGGATGAAGAATATCTCGCTACAGGGGTTTATCTCAGACAGTGAGGGGGGTGAAACGACGCAGACCAGAAAATTTTCGATTGGGGACTGGATCTTCTACGCGTGAATTGTTTACCAGAAAATACACGGCTTCCTTCTGACTCCTTAGGGGACTTCCGAGTGAAAGTAATAACTAGCAGGGTGACCAACCTATGTAGTTAAATCGTTAGTGATTCTGTATCAGATTCTTGTTCGTATGCAAATGGTAAGTTTGTCTGTTTTTATAATGTCATCAGCATTAGTCTCGAAACGTCACCATATTCCGTTCATAAGAATGAGTTTACATAAATACGAGAAATAATGAGACAAAATAGGACTGCGATATATTTGGCAATATCACAAGAGAGCAAACAGTGTGGTTAGGACATGTAAAGTAAATAAAATGTAATACGGACGGCAGAATTCGTTTGCAAATGTAATGGAAAATGAGTAATTCCATATTCTATTGTGACATGGAACTGAATTAGACTAGGGAAGAATACACAGTTTGTTCTGCAAGAAATGAAAAAACTGAGTCAGCGTGGTTTTAGACTAGAATTTGGAAAATGAGACAGAGGAGGAAATAATATGGAAAATGTATATAGGCTCTGTGGGTAGAAGGAGATGAAGATGTTATAAAAAGAGTAACAATATTTTCTGAAATGAGAAAGTGAAGTAGAAGGACACATTTTGAGTAGTGAATGACTTAATATTAATGAAGCAACTTAAACGATAATAATTATCGTTTAAGTTGCTTCATTAATATTAATTATTATAAATTACACCAACGATGCAGAATTATAAAACGTAGGAATATACCATTCTAATACTACATATACATTAGAATAAAATTAGTAATATATAATATGGATCGGTTAAAGAAGGAATATAAATGTTATATGAACGACTATTGTAGTCTATAGAAGGAATTTAGCAATATTAGAGCTAGTTTTATATTTTAATATTTATTTAGTTACATATTTAATGTGCCATTAGGAATTTTCACTTGCACATTCATATTTTTGTTTTCTTGTCCCTGGTGAAATTTAAACCATTAGTTTACAGAATTAATCAATGGATATCGCATCAAGTCGCTGCAGCCCTGAACCATACGGATTAAGCTCGTCCCCTAAGTTATTTCAGAAGGAAACTAAAATACTTTTTTCGTGAAATGATCCATATGGGAGAGTTAAACCCTCCCCTTCTACCAGAACGTCTCCCACGATTCACAAAGGAAGAAAAAATAAATGAAATTGGGGGAGGGGGAACTGTACTAAAAACCTGGCCACGATTCAACTATAAAACAGAGAAAATTTAAAATATTCTACAGGAGCTCTGATCAAGCATATTTAACTTATAAATAATACACGAAAGATGAAAAAGATGGCAAGATTATAACAGCAATTCATCGGGTAAAATGTTGATTTAACAAAAATACTTCGACGAAACTAAAAAATTTCAAAAGAAGAAATTAAGTTTCCTTAAGACTCTAACTGTCGCCCAGCTGGCCTGGATATTCCTCGTCGTCATTTACAGAACCCGTAGGTTCATTACCTTCTTCACAATAGCCCGCTGTTTTTAATTATTAATATACGGAACACACATATGCAAGAAAACTAGGGCAGACGTTTTAAGGAAAGCTCAGTAAATACAGTGACTATGAGTTGGAAAATCGGAGTTTGATTTCCAACAGGGAATAGGAAAATTATTTTCGTCACAAGCCTCCACTGGGTTTACAGCGGCTGTAGCCTTAAGCTAACTATTTATCTCTCTTTCATACATACATTTACAGTTAGTGAAGTTTTTTCTCCATTCTCCTACGCAGCTCCATGGCGCTGTACTTACACATAAAACCAGCTGTGCTTTTTATATTTATTCTAAAATTATATGAATGTTTAAAATGTTGCCTGCTCTTGTACATTGCAGTCATAGCATTATATTCAGGACCATTTGGGTTTTAGAAAACGACCTCGTATAGCTCTGGCATTATTACTACGTTTGTTTTTTATTATATTTTATGCAGATTCCGCGTTACTTTTTAACAAAACACAATAGGTACAAATAAATCTAACCTGGAGTAATAGCGCTGAAGGAAAAGTAGTTTGAAATAAATGGACATGAAATTTAATTCACTCCAAATACAAAAGTTCTTGTAATTCTGACAACCATAAACTGTAATTCCAACTCTCTAGTGACGTAAGATGAAAGTAAAACACCTCAAACTTTAAAGCTTCTAGATGCTACAAATTGCTGCTTTCACGGAATTCCGCACAAAAATTATGTTTGTAATTCATGTTTCCTCCATCTGAGCTACTTCATAAGGTCATATTAACCGTCCTCTTTTGACTATGCTAATGATACGAGGAGACCTGTGAATCAAATATTTCTCGCCGATAACGCGAAATATGCCACGTCCTTTGTTCCCATTGCAAAACCGATGCGCTCTGAACACAAAGGAGGTTTCCTCTTAGGTTGAGCGCTGGTGACTGTTATATAAGTATCAAAAGTGTAAAGAGGTTAAAAGAGGCTCTTCTCCTTCTCGTCTTACATTCTTTGTTCTTCTTTATACACTCTCCTTCAAAGAAAATAAGCAAATATAAAGGCAGCATAAGTTGTAGTCCCTGTTACAGAATAGCGTCATCATTTTCAGAACAAAAGACTCAGTAAGATGATAGATGAGATCGCCACTAGAGCGCTCTGTGCACCCGACTCAAATCTCTAGCAGTTACAAAACCTCCAACAAAGACGGGTCTTCGTTAGGGGGAGTGTAAATCATATACGATACCACGTGGAAGCCACAAAAAATATATTTATGGAGAACATGTGAACAGCAAAACCAACAGCGCTGTCTGCATTTTTGTGAAAATATGAATTGACCTAAAATTTATACAGCATTTCTAAATGCTTCTTTGGGGTGTTTCATTTCTCACCAGTTCTGTGTTGATTTACTGCAGATACAAATTCAATTGATGACAAAACGCAAAATGCAATTACAATAAACGGAGATGTTGATTGTTTTATCTGTATTTTCTGAGGCGATCAAGTATTCGAGTAATATATTTTACTTATATTAACCTACGCTGTCTGTTGTAATAAACCAATAATAACAATAATACGTGAAGCATATAGTTTTAAATAAAAATGATGAATCGTTGAAAGAACTTTAAAAAATAAAAACATTAAATTATGTTCATTACATATAATTTAAAATGAATTTATAAAATCCTAGCTATAAAGTGCCTCTTCTTCGTCTGGCGTGTCTTTAAATAACGTGTACTTGAACAATAAAATTGTTTGAACATATCAATGGTCTAATAATGGAGACAGCAAGGACCTCTGAAACGTCGGTAATCTTCTACCAGACTACACAGTGCAACAACCCTGAAGACATCCATTTTCAAACTCGCTGCCGTGAGAACCTCAAATTTTACAACGAAATTAGTTATATTAAAATGCAGAATAAATGTTCCCGTTTCTAAAATGAAAATTATTTACCGGAAATTATAAAGGTACTCATAAAATTTTCTTCTTCTGTTGAATTCTGTTTTCTTCGGTCCAGATGCTTTCCTCAATACTTCGCTCTCAGACACCATAATCGACATTCTTCTCGAAAGGTAAAAGACTAAGTTCGACACATTAGGAGGCTAAATCACAGTTCTCTATATTTTAATCCGTACTTTTAAACAGGAAATAAAAGACGGATGCGAACTTCACATCAGAAAACATTCCCGAACTTAATCTTCTCTAAACTTCCTAAGACAAGCAATAAAAACCTATTATTTTTTATTGTATGAATACTATTGAAATATTTCCGCTTCAGAAGACATGAGTTTTACATCTTAAAGACCGAGCTCCCATGACTTCTGAGCGTAAGACAACTGATGTGCATTCCTCATTGAGGAACCGAAGTTCTATCCAAGCAATTTCAGACATCTCGACTGGTCGTGTAGTTACGAGTAGGAAGAGAGGGCTGGTCGTAACTTAGATCTCTCGACACTCGTGAAGAAGGGTATCGAATGAAAGGGATGAAAATCGACATTGTATTTCCAGCAGAATCTCATTCCTCGACGCCTGAAAATAACTCGACTGCAGGAGCTGTATATTCCTCTGACACTCTTGCAAGCTGTATGTTCCGAAACGAATTTCTAATGCGAAGGGAACGAACCTTACGAAAATTGTGTAGGTGTAGAGTGGATTCATCTGGCTCTTTACACAAAAAATAGTGGGCTCCTGTGAAGACGGTATTAAACTTTCTTGTTCCGTAAAAGACGTGTAATCTTTTAACAAGATAAGCAAATCATCATATTACAAAAAAGAATATACATATAACTGACAAAACTGATTAACAGTAGAGACTACATTATTTTATATATAAAATGTTTCCTTCTGATTATGTAAACACACTGTACGTCATATCTAATACTATTTGCAAATAGCAATGAACCGTATATTTTAAGTCGAGCGTTCAGTGTTCGAGTTATTTTTATAATTTAATATGACAATTAATTTTATATTCAAATATTTGGGTTAAGAAAGGGTTATAATCGACTGTTAAGGACAAAACTATGTTGATCGAAGAATATCATTCCGTATTTGGAAGGTAAAGAAGCAGACATTTTCAACTTTAACACTGTCTCCATCTCGGTACATACCACGTGGCGTTACTACCAATAAGTCCAAAATCAACAATAGTTTAATATTGTTTTAGTATGTCTTAACAAGAATTGGTTTTTTAAAAGTTTCAAACATAATTGTTTTTTCGGCGAAACTAAAAATATGAACATATTCATTATTATTTTTTCTTATTTTCCCACAATGTAAATCTCAATGTTCCATCTTCTATTGTTTCTTTGTATCAGTAACAAAAATCAAAGTCTGCATGCAACCGTCAATTTAACGTTTGTTTAAAGTAAGAGGCACATCTTGATTTGTTTTAAAAGTCTATATTTGTAACTTTATACCAGTTACCGAAACAAGCTCTCCCGGTTTTATTAACGATGCTGCGTTTCACATTGGCGCCTCCTATATTTTATAATTAACATTAATAAATAATACCTCATCCACCAGTCCTATATGTCTACCATTAGCCAGCTTCAATTAATTCTCCTTTGTGCAGCGGTGATTTACGTCAGAATCCTGTGTTAAACTTAATACGCATTGCGGCGATTCAAGTATTAATGGCTATAGAATAACCCACTAAAGTAAAACGGACAATAGCAACAGGCAACAGACTAATGTACTTTCATACGATGTTCCATTAATAAATCTTAAATCGATTGTAAACCAGATAGTATTTCTGTGTAATGCATCCCACTAAATACATCGCGTTAAATGTCAAGAGGGGAACGCAAAACAGTGTTTCAGCAGCTGTGAGTGTCGAACAGCGCTACCATATTTGAAAGTTACAAAATTTACATCGATGTTGGCAAGCTTTATGGAGCAGTGCCGACCCTTCTCATAACACAACACAACCTGCACATTTTATTAATATCCTATTACCAACTGCGCTGAGCTGAGTCCTTCTTGATAAGCTTACAGTCGCTCAGCCAGATTTTACGTAACTCTAACGTGTATACCCATATTCACAAAACCCACCATGTCGAAGGCACTGAGTAGCATTTCATAATATGCTGACATTTTTACGGTGTGGAGTCTGCAGCGCCCGTCTAACCCGCAAATTCTAGGACCACCTCTAGTCGGTGGTCCGCGACTCTTAATAATCATATTCTAATATATCTACGTCTGGGGACCTTATGTATCCGTATCCTGAGAACGAGCCATGTCTCAATGACAATGGGCCCATTATGTAATTTTCTCTGTCTATTGTCCCTTATTGTTTCTTTGGACCAGATGTTCTCATCAGCAGTTGTCCTCAGGCACCCTCAACCTGTGCGCTTGCCTTAAGATGACAGACAATGTGAACATCAACAACACGGACAATTTTGGCAGACATAAGAGCTCTTAAATATACATGTAATGTATGTATGTAGGTAAAAATACAGAGGTAAGTCGTCTAATCATAGAATCATATTAATCACAACTAATATATTACCACACGGAGCAGTATAAAATCTGACTAAAATTACATACCCAGTATTTAAATATTTATATATAAATCCTCTTCAGTGTTACTTAAGAAACTGCTTAGTTTACTAGTAAAACAATTCACACGGAAGTTAGTTCGCATTTGTATTAAAACTATAAAGAGCAATATGATGACTGTTGGAAATGTTGGTCTACCAACGATAATTGGTGCATTATTCTTAACGTATGACGTAAGTAGTATATCATGTAATTTAAATATATTTGCTATTTTAATAAGCATTGTTAAAACTGACGTTATTAAATCCTTTAGAAATCTTTAAATGTTTATTATTTAATCCTCAGTTTTGCGTCGACGTATATCTACTGTAGGCAGTGTCCATTCTAGAGGTATGGCAGATGAGTTACGGAAATAATAAAAAACTAATGACATCTTGATTGATAATCTGTTTCAGCGCCCCTCTGATAAATCTCAGTTCTCCCAAGTTCTATCCATCAGGACCACAACACGGCACATCATTAGGCTTTCTCTTCTTCTTGGCTCAAGAGTCCGCTCAAGCTTTGATCTCCTCTAACTTAGATTCCCTAAATCACAGACCGGTGATAGATATGCTTAGATGGTAGATATAAGTCCACGTATCTCCACAAGATAAAGTAGAAAAACAAGGACGAATATCCATGCGAGATTCGAACACTCAGTCTCAGCAAAATCCATTGTCAAGGGCCTTATGTCGACGCCAAGTAGTTTTGTCTTCTGTCCATAATTCTGATTCTGTTCGTCATTAATCAAAACGTAAGCCCCACGCTTCTGTAGAGGAGCGGCTTCATTTGCTCAGAGCGGAAATGTCCGTAATTTCAAACCTGAGTGTTTCACCAGGAAATATAAATGCGATAATATCAGTGTAACGTTGTTATATCCGTTTTATCAGTGGATAAATTCAACTCCAAAACGCGTCTATTTGCCTATTTCATATAGCTACTGCAACTGTCTTGTCGGCTCTGAGAAAGGAATAGCAAATGCACAGTTTCAATCTTGCTTTAATAAACACAAATAAATAAATAAATTCGATTTGGGACACATACATTTACCAGAGCGTTTTCTGTGAGTTGCATCATCCATTTGCATTAATATTAAATTACTGCAGA
Source organism: Zootermopsis nevadensis (assembly GCF_977971745.1). Lineage (NCBI taxonomy): Eukaryota > Metazoa > Arthropoda > Insecta > Blattodea > Termopsidae > Zootermopsis > Zootermopsis nevadensis. The sequence continues at coordinate 7,510,753 of NW_028259148.1, read as the reverse complement.
CATTACTTAATAAATACTTCGAAAATGCGCCGAAGTTAACATTTGGGAACAACAGAAAGACACCAAATTATATCCACCAATCTTAACAATTTAATCTGCTGTTTTCTATAATTATGAAACTTGATCTGTTAAACAAAAGAATGAGAATTGAGGGTGTTTGAGAATAGAGTACTGAGGAAAATATTTGATCTAAGAAGGATGAATTGACAGTAGGCCAGAAAAGAGTCCACAATGAGATGCTATCATAATTTGAACAATTTACTAAATATTTTTGCGTAATTAAATCAAGGGAAAAGCACGAGGAAAGTTGGTAGTATATTTAGAATTCTAGTTGTAAGTTCTGAACAAAGTAAAACATTTGGGAGACCTATGTATAGATGAGAGGATAATATTAAAGTGCTTGTTAAAGAAATTGGGTTTAAGATGAAAATTTGATTAAACTGACTCACGATACGATTCAATAGCAGAATCATGTAGTCACTGTAAACTGAGGCATTTATTTTAATTTTAAGTCGATATAATTAATTCTGTAACAGAGTACTACATTACTTTTAATCGAGAGAAGACATAACAAAAGTTTGGATGTTCTTCGTGTTAAAATTAAACATCCTTGAATAAGCCAGTTGGTGTCTCATCACTTTTGAGTCGGAATGTACTGAGATGTGTGTTGAGGAAATAAGCAGGAAATAGGAAAGCGATGGCCCGGCGATGGAACATCCACTCACGGGATTATCCGCAACAAAACAGGAACTGTTTTCGTGCAGAAGTTTTTATAAGCGACATTCCCTCCAAGCCTCCCAATATACTTAGTAAACCATAAAATTTAAGCTAAATAATTAAGTCCATAGGCGAGAAAGAATTCTTATTGAGGAGCCACTTGTCACTTATCTAGTCAAGAAATTCAAACACTTTCATGGTACCCGAAGATTTATTGTCGTGTTCACAACAGCACGCCACAAGACCATACACAGTCCACAGCCTCTCAACCTGTTTCCATCAGATACTTTATAACATTAATCTATTATTTAAACCTGACTCTCCCCAATCGTTTCGTCACTTCTCTGTTTCAAAATAAAACTGTTTACGCATTTCTAATCTCTCGCATGCGTGCTACATACCCTGACCATTTCATCCTCCTAGATTTTAAAACCTTCATAATATTCTATGATAAATACAAATTATGACGATTCACGTCTTCTTCACTGTCCTCCTAAGTCCAAATATGGCTGCGCAGCGTAGTATGATAGCAGTTTACAGACGCTTCAAAGGTCCTTGCTACCTCTATCATCAGGGCGTTGAATAAATCCGAACTGAAAGAAATTTCCTAACGTAGCTAAAATTAGCCTTCTCATAAAAGTTTACTAAATGAGATTTCAGGTCCTCACGGCGATTAATACGAAGATCACTGTGTCTTCTGGGTTGCTGAGCCGAGTAGTCCTATAGAAGTTTACCGACAGATGCGCTTACTGCCTCCATCACCAGGGTGATCGCCTTGCAACAACCCAGAAGACAACATATTCACACTTGTCGCCGTGAGAACCCAAAATCTCAACGCGTTTATTGTTTCCCCAAAAGGAGAGAGAATCGTTAGTATCTACAGGTTTTATTTGAAACGCGTTAGAACATTTCGTATTGCGACAGCCATTTTATCCTACTCAGAAGCACTGTAGTCAAGAATACCCTAATAAGGCCTTTGTAAATCGAAGTTCTTATGTTATTTTCTTGCATAATTAAAGAGTGCGCGCGTATATGTATTGTGCTCAGCCACTCCCGTAGCACCCGTTATTGTTAAGTGATAAGAGTTGAGTGAGTATTATTATCAAATTAATATTCTAAATTCGAAATGTTAATACTGTTACATGTAATATGAGTTTGAAGGAATTTCTTCCATTATCTATGACATATATCTACGTTTTAATACAGATACCAGCAGATTCAGCTATTGTGCCCAATTTTGACTTACGTTAACTAAAATCTCTTAAACGTATATCTGTAAAAATTCGTTTATAATTAACTCATCTTCTCTGCCATTTGGATCAACATAACCATTCGTCGTGCCTTAGGTGTAAGTGAGATTTATATTAAGTTTGACAGTAATAACTTTTTGACACAGAAACTTCTGTTTAGATCGGTCAGTCGGAAGTTATTGTATTTAGCTGCCTTCAGCACTGCTGTGTGACAGAATGACATTTATTACATTTATGTGTCGTACTGTTTTTCTTTGTATTAACTATTTTTGTGCTGACTCTGTGATTGGTTGCTGTAGCTGTTAAGTTACCACGTTAAAATAAACAAATTGCATAAATATCTCAAAAATAAGGTGAGCGATTACATGACGAAGTCCCAAATTGAAGAACTACAACTGAAGATGTACGAATATTCCAAATGGAGTAGTCTCCTGGTTGGTTATGCATCCCGAACCATTGTTGATGCATCAGAGTTCTGTCAGGTTCGTGTGCAGGAGCCGTGCCCCGCACTGCTTGACGATCAATTTCTGCGTAGGGTCGTGACTTGCCACTAGCCAAATTGCCCCTGGAGTGGCAGCAACATGTCCTCCAGTTTATGCGCTCCACTGGACTGACTACTCGACTCTCCAACCTCAGCTGCGTTCTGTAGTGGTTTTTTTCCTGTTTCTTCACCTGCAGGTGAAGTGAGCGCGTCTCAACACAGAAACCTGCGTTTTGGTGAGTCACTCAAGTTACAAGTCGTGACAAGAAGTTCTACGAAGAATGCATAAAACTGTTAAAATGCTTCTATGTGTGAACAATGGCTAGCTTAAATTATAAAATAGACACGTAGGCCTATAGAAACTACAAGCCTTATATATTTCGGAGCGTGATTTTCACTAATCTTGTTTTCCATAGCCTGACAGATGCTAGACATACCACAAATATTAGAACTCTCAGCATTTTGTAACATTTTGTGAACACAGATTTTTTGGCACAGAATTAAATGACACGTAGCTTCATATGTTCATTATTTATCACCTTTAAAATCGAAAGATGAGAATAAATATTAACGTTAACTTCTGTTTTAAAATGATCCCGACTAACATTTGTTGTTATTATAATTTTAATATTTATTTACTTTAGCTACTATGTATCATAATTCTGCTTTCATGTCGTAACTACGTATTTCCCCCAATAGAAAGGGACACAAACGCACGCAAACTCTCCTACCAGTTAGGTCTGAGTCACATATTAATTTTTCTAATTCTACTGTCACAACCTACAGCCAGAATTTAATTTTTATTTTATTTAGCTGGTTACTTACAGCTATAAAAAAATATTTCAACCAATATCGTGGATCCTTAGGATAAGTATTACATAAATTTATAATTCATGCTTTTAAACACTCGTATATAAGAAAAGTCTTATATGTGTATGTATTAAACTTCATGAGCAATGTAACATTTCTTAACTTATGCATGAAACTTCGTTTACTGTCTTGCAAAAAAGAACACTTATTCTTACTCCTCGTTTGAGTCAGAATCTAAAACCAAAAGAAAGAGTCGCTTCATATATTTCAAATTATTAGACCGTGGCGTCGCGCTATGGTAAAGAAGTCTTGTAAGTTCGCATTAAAATGTATACGATCTAGCAACAAAAGGACAGCGAGAACAGCAGGAAGAAGGGATATATAAAGATTCAAAATTATAGGCATCTATAAAATATTTCCTTTAGAATATATCAATACTTTTATAAAGGAACTGAACATAAATTGCAGATTCTATGTATGATATATAAATCAGCTATGGTAATTTGGTTTGGTTAAGTTCAATTTTATAATAATTTTACCAGGAGTGTCACATACAGAACAACACTGCTGAGTTTCTTTACTGAACTTTAAAATAAGAGATTCTCGTGCCTAAAACATGTCATTTCTATTACAAGAATCTAAATTAATTTCTGGGAACGAAAACTTATTTTAGTAAAGCTGATTGAAAAGTAAGATAAAAGTTCCGATGACCACCGAAGTGCTTTCTGGATGTTGGCGAATTATTGAAAGTTTTTCTTGTTAGCATTTTTCTTTATTCATTTGCTTGTACCGGTTTTGATTTTAGACGATCCACTATTATTTCTGGCAGTCATACTAATTCAACTTCAATAGGATTAAGAGATTAACAAAATCAGATACGAACAATTAAGACAGAAAGATACAGAAGGGAAAGCTACCAACAAAACAAAACAAAAAACAAAAGGTACCACACATCGATTTGTGAAGGAGTGAAAGCCTTATTCCTAGGACGTTACCGAAGAAAATTTATGTTGTTTAGTAGCTGGACGCTGTGGCAGTCCAGTTACCATTAAATCAAGTGATGTTAGTGCGATAGGGAAGGCGCCACATTCTCGATCATAAATCGAGTCATCTCGAAACGGCATGGGAGTAATCGCACACGGAGAACGGTCGTATTTTAAGAGCCACATATAGGTTAAACCAAGCCACAGGATTATACCGATCCTGACCGACCTCAGTAGCTTCACACCTTTTTTTCGTTAATATCAATTTTTTTCTATTTTTTACGTCTAACTCTCCCAAACGGACACTTCCGTTCAAGTTTCAAACTAAGATTTTTTAACATTTATCATCTCCCGATAAGATGTTTTATAAATACATTATTTCCTCAATTTTATAAAAGCCATCGATTGTAAGAAGAGGGGGAAAACTTGTATTACAAAGAATTTTTCAATATTAAAACACAAAACTTCTTTGTATTAATACTTTCTGAATCATTTTCATCGCTTTCTTTGTGTTTACTGTCACATGAATAGTGTCAAAGTCATTAAGATTTTCCTTAGGCTTTAGCCATACAATATAATTTTTCGGCATTTTTACATTTGTTCTTAGACACCAGTTTCAGAAATTGTATGTGAAAATTATCAGATTCTTCCGCAAAATTATTTTGGTGACTTATATAAAATACGTCTCATAGTCTCCATGGCTTGTTATAGTTTTAGTTGGACATAGATCTGTATATATTTATTAACACAGAAATCCAAATATCCTGCTCTTAAATTCAGTGTCAAGCCGGAGGCCTACACGCAATGATTTCCATGCGATCGGCATCTCTCTTGCCATAATTGTATTCTTCTCACGTACACACAGACGTCGCAAAAACAAATTCTCAAATTAGTGACAGAGCCAGTAAGGAACAAAAAGAAACAACTGTCGTAATGCGAAGACACAACTAAAGAGAAAAAAGCAATAGTGTGATGGGAAGAGACGATAACAAGAATTAAAGAAGTATTTATTCCACTCTAAACTAAATGTAAGAGTGGTCTATGACTACTTTATAGAATTACCTTATAATAAAATTACAATTATGCATTGGCGAAGAAAGCTGTATTTAAGATACGTTCATCAGCATTTTTCGTCTCTCAGAATTTTATGTATCTGATTAATATTCAGCATGGATAGTGCTTACTGAAACCGTAGTCTGGAATTTTACAGATCTATTTATGCAATAAAAGTGCTAACTTTTACATGTAATTAAATATAAGAATTTTTACATAACCGTCTTATTTCTGAGGCATTTAACGACACTACGTGAGACGTATACGTCTTCCTTTAATTATATTCACTGTTATAAATGTATATATTGCGTTAAATTTATAACTGTTTAGGCTAATATGGAGCTGTCAGGTTTAGAAATATGATTGACTGCATTAGTACAAAGTGATAGTTTCTGAGAGGCAGGATAAGTTATTGGAATCAATAATACTGCATTGAAGTTCCTCTTGGCCTTGTAATTTAAAGTCTTGTGGGATTTAAAAAGAGTCTTGTAAAGATGTTGGAGAACACAACTTATTTTGTAAAGACGTTCGAATATCGAATGGATGCTTAAATGACGTGATATGATACGCTGAAGGTACGTTGTGTTAATGCATGTTTAACATTTTCTGAATAGATGGTAATAGAATGTTTGAGAAGCACGCTGTGAAGCCTGTTTAATTCGATAAAACCATACAAATCGGTATTAAAGGCTATGCGCTTATGAAATATCTCAAATATTGCAGATATATTACATCTCGACGTCCATGTTGCTATTACATATTGAAAGCAATAAATTCTGTGGTACCAGACGCTGCGTGCGGCCAGCAAAACTCCACGCTCCTGTACGGAAATGGAATGCATATTACGTAGGTTATCGAATCGCACAGAACTCGCGGCGATTCGAGAAACGGCCCACCGCGACGCGTACAGCAATCGAACATTTTGTTGACTACACGTGAAATTTCAACTAAATGAAAAAGCGTTACGGATACATCGTTCACATCCAATTCCACATATTCGATCCTGCCTCGCTGTTTGATCTCACGAAAAATATCGCGATTGCCAACCACTAGGCAGCGACATTTTGTATAAGATGGTAATACAAACGAAAGAAAGGATAAGGAAAAAAATTGCATAAAAACAAACAATATGAAGATTTCTGTCTTCGGGGTTGTAGCTTCGATGGAGGCAGCAAGTACCTCTGAAACGTCGGTAAATGTCTACCAGGCTACACGGTGCTACAACCCAGAAGAAAGCCATGTTCGGACTCACCGCCGAGAGAACTTTAAATCCTACATACTGCATGATCTAGTGTCGGCCACTAACCCCTAGATCATGCGACAACTTATTCTACATTAGTGCATTTACGAAAGCCTGTCTTTCAGAGTAGGAGAAATGTCGGGACATAAAGTCTTTTAAACGTAATGGTAACTGTACTTGCTTGTCTAATGACGGGTTTATAAGGAGAAAATCAAAAATACAGGCGCACAAAATGACTTCAGAATATTAGAACGTTTCCAAGCAGATGTTGATAATCGTAAGATAACAGCATCTACTATTGTCAAATCTGTATCAATGTCATCAGAACTATCAAAGTAAATATTAATAAATATAAGTACACTGTTCGTTGGATGTTTCTTCTGGTTTCTCAAAGATACCCAACCGATAAAATTTTAGTAGTAATTGCAAAATATACATCGATTTTTAATATATTCGTGTTTTAAATTGTTCTTTTAACAAAAATTTATGAAACATTACTTTATCCGTTCAAACACAAATTCCTTTAGTTAATATTTCCTTCATATTTCGTGGCTTGTGCTTTGCTAATAAGGTCCCTCCTTCTTATCTTTGTTTCAGTCCTCATTTCTTCTGCCTTTCTATCTTCCTTCGTTTTTTGATATTCTTGCTAAGCTTTCCAGTATCCCATTAAAATAACCAACAATAATTCAACTACAGTTGAAATTAATTTCCCCCCATTTGTGAAAGGAATGTTCTCGGATGAATTCCAGGAAGTACATCTACAGAACCAATGTAATAAACAAACAAACAAAGAGAAAGAGATTTCGGGTTCACGGCGGGGGTTATGAAGATGGTGTCCTATGGGTTGTTTCGCGGTGTTGTGTGGTACAACCCAGAAGACAGCCATCTTCTGGAAAATAATAAATATTATCTATAATAATTTCCATTAAATTCTTCTTGCTTCATTATTTTATTTTACAGTTCCTGTAAAACGGTAATTTAAATTCAATGGAAATTTCTTTCATACACTTTCTTCCACCCTTTATCTCCTCCCCTGCTCCTGTTTTTCGTTCATTCCTATCATTTCTTCCGCCCTATCATTATTCTTGAATAATATGGGTAATCATTCTTATGCCCGTTGAAATTCAATGGGGAGTGATTTCTCCCTTATCTCGATACCAATTCCCATTTCTCCCTCTCCTTTGTACCTCAAGAACTTTTATCTTCCCCCTCCAGAGCATGTCATTATAATAGAAAAACAATGAAACATATCAGCGGTGATATTTTAAGTACTATACATTACTCGGAGGTTTTCCACCGTTTTAGCTCATGTTTAAATATTTCCTCTGTGTGAGCAATCAAACAAGAAATTACTCAAACTGGCTACACTGTATATATAGCAGACTTCTGTTTATCCGGGGGCGAATTAACCGTGCTCTATATGGTTTAAACAAAAATTAAAAATAAATTTAGAATACCTGTTGAAAAAATAAGAATTTTTTAAAAAGAAGGTAATAAATACAACAATGGCATTATGTGACGTATTAAAATAAATCAATTGTTAAAACTGACATGAACAACAGTAGAACGTTGCTACTATCAGTTAAAATCCAATTAAAAATAGTCAGCATGTACTGTATTAAATTTTATATATTTCTTTTTCTGTTATAGACAAGTATTTAAAAATTTAAGTAGTATGTTTCTGTAAACCACATGCGTTAAGTAAGATAAACAGGTAAT